>NC_090324.1:57283225-57958879 GCF_040869045.1 Eurosta solidaginis
GCAAAGTATCTTTGTCCCTTTTCTCCACAGTTACCATAAAACATCGGTTAGTTCCCCTCTCCACCCCACCGAACACCCATCGCCCTTCTACACGATGACCGCGGTGGTACTTCCGACGACCAAACTTACTTTCGTCGATTTCAACAATCACCCCGTGCCCGCCAATCTTAGTCTTATTTATGATCATACCATCAAACAGCACCTCGCGACAAAAGCTGCTCCAATCGACCGTCGTATGTTTTGCTATCGTGAGCTCATCCATAATGAAATCGAGGGTAGTGTTTTTAATCCATAAATACGAGAAAGCTACCATTTTGAAAATGGGAAGCTTTGATTTATCGAAAAATCATTTCTTTCTTAACGAGACTTCAACGTTACATCTACGTTTGCCCTTGCCCTTCTTGAGAGCACAACACCTAAATAATTTTAAAAATTAACTTGTTACATACATATAATCACATGCTAGCATATAAGCTAACCTCCAAGAGTAACCGTCACCGCTATCAGCATTTTCAATTAACTTGAGAACATGGCCTGCACTACACAAATACTCGCCCTCAATGGGAATCAATCCCCACTCTTGCAGTGTATGCAGGGCTGACTCGCTTATGGGACCACTTTCACAGCACTCAAATATTTGATAAATTTGCAACAACTTTATATGTGCCATAATAATTTGCACTTGTATTTAACAGTTTAAATTAACACTTTTCAATAAATTGAAATAACGGTTATTTTCCAAACATCTGTTAAGGTCCAGCTAATCTTCCAACCAACCTTATAGAAAACAATAAAATCGATTAATGGCGCCTTACCATAACGTCATATCGAATACATTTATTTCAATAAAATTGTTGGTTAACGCTACAGAAAATTAATTTAAGCTTTAAATACCAACGTATTAACGAAATATACATACACATACATACATATGTACAAATAAATATGCGTAATTTACTTAGTAAATATAGCACTTATAAACATCGATTTTTTTAAGTATTTTACGGGATAGGAATACAAACAGCATATCAAATGAAAGGTAATTTTACTACCTATACAATGAAAAAAAATTTTAAAAATCGGTTCGATACTTAAAGAGAAATTTGGATTTAAAGAAATGCTTCATATGAACTTTGACCCTTAATAACTCCTGTTATTGTCATTTGCCCACACAAAAAATTGTGTAGTTATACTCACCTTGACCATGTCTATCAATCCTCACACTTCTTTTTTTGATTTTGGAATTGTCCGTATACTGCACTTAAACCGATTTTACTTTTATATGTGGACTTTTATGGCAAAAGTTCGAAAAATAAAAAGGATGTATGTTTCGACATGATATTGCTATAAGGATACCTGGGAACTCAAACATTTTCACCTAGGACAATTTTTTGACCTGGACTTTTCTTACTCCGAAAAATAAAATAATAATTATTTTCCGTCCCTGGTTTAAAGCTAATGTACATGGACATATGTTAATGAATTTATCTGGGATATAACAACCTTTGGTTAGACAACTGATGTTGTTGTTGTTGTAGCAGTGCTTTGCCCCACCTAACAGCTGCGACCGATCACAAATTCTCATCAATATCCTCTATCGGGAGTCTAAGGAAACTTGGGGTGGACCATAATGAAAGGGGTTCTATAGGCGTTGGTTTCACATTACAGTTAAAGAGATGGTTGGTTTCATGTGGGGACACATTGCAAGCGGGGCATACATTTTGTATGTCGGGGTTAATTCTGGATAGGTAAGAGTTTAACCTGTTACAGTATTCAGAACGAAGTTGAGCTAGAGTGACTCGCGTTTCCCTGGGGAGTATGCGTTGCTCTTCCGCAAGTTTTAGTACTCTTCTTTGAGTACTCGATTCACCGGGAAATTCCTGGCATAAAGGTCCGACGCCTGTTTGTGGTGTTCACCAAGGACCTGCTTGTGTTTTTTGTTTCACACGGCTGAGTTCTCAGGTGCCGTATTTCCTCAAAATGCTTACAGAGATGACTCCTTAAGCCCCTAGGCGGTGTTGTCTCATAAATCAGATGTCTGTTGGGATGCCCAGGTTTCTGGGTATTCAACAGGAACTGTCTAGTAAGCATCTCATTTCTCTCCCTGATGGGGAGTATTCTCGCCTGATTATGTAGATGGAGTTCTGGGGACATAAGAATACAGCCCGTGGCGATTCTGGGAGCAGTATTTTGGCAGGCCTGTAGCTTCTTCCAGTGGGTAGTTTTTAGGCTTGGCGACCATATAGGGGACGCGTGGCACGCAATCGGCTGGCCAATTGCTTTGTATGTGGTAAAGAGCGTTTCTTTGTCTTTTCCCCAAGTACTGCCAGCAAGGGACTTGAGGATTTTATTACGGCTCTGGATTTTCGGAACAATTGCGGCTGCGTGTTCACCAAAATGTAGATCCTGATCAAACGTCACACCCAAGATTTTGGGGTGTAGGACAGTCGGTAGCGTAGTGCAATCGACGTGGATGTTCAAAATGGTCGACATTTGGGACGTCCATGTTGTTAATAAGGTCGCGGAGGATTTAGTTGCCAGGTTTCGTGAGGCGAAAAAACTGGAGAGGTCAGGGAGGTAGCCGTTTATTTTGTTGCAAAGCTCATCGATCTGTAAGCCTGGGACTGTGGCCATTATTGTGCAGTCATCGGCGTAGGAAACGATCGTAAATCCTTCTGGTGGCGAAGATAGTTTAGATATGTAGAAATTAAACAAAAGTGTGGATAGGACACCACCCTGTGGCACCCATTGTTTAATTCTTCTTGGTTTTGGTGTTTCATTTTTAAATTGCACCGAAGCCTGCCGACCACCCAGACAATTTACGGTCCACCTTTTAAGACATGGTGGAAGGGTAGAACCTTCCAGGTCTTGCAGTAACGTGCCATGGTTGACAGTACCAAAAGCTTTTGATAGGTCTAGCGCAACTTAGACTTAGACAACTGATCGTGATGATGAATGACAACTTAGAGGATCGCTCCAGTTGTAAGTGAAGCTATCAACCTAAGTAGTATTACTCATACATATTGTTTGAGCATATTGTTTTATCGTTAAACAATATACACTCACCTTCAAGGTACTCGTCGGATACATTTATAGACACGATAATTTGTAGGTGGGTATGTATGTACCCATATGCCTAGATAGGCGCTCAGGATATACCGTTACATCCACCAATATAATTGTGTGTACAACACAATCAGTGCATAGCCATAACATAATCCAAAATAGCGGATATATTTATTTTGGATATAACTAAATTGGCTAGACCATAAAGGATCGTTTCTAAATGAACGCTTTTGGACGCCAACGAATCCAACATTTTTTACATATTCTCTGGGCAATTAGACATATCGCCGTTTTCGATCCCATATTATTTTATAGAATAAGTGTGCTAAAATATGCACATTTGTATATGCTTAGCGGAGAATATGTTTAGATCAACGCTCATATACCATCCGTCCTATATGTTACATGTATATATTCGCCTCGATCAGCCCTCACGCTTTACTATTGTATCCTAAAATCTACTTGTATGTAGAAATTATGCCGTGCCTGCAACAAACGAGAATTTTTCTTTTAACAAAGCGGAAAAAGAAAAATAAAATGAAAAATATTCAAAAGCAATCAAAAAAGCCTTGTTTGGTTAATTTTTATTTTTTTTCAATGGTAATCAATTTATAATTGCCTTTTTCGGAAAACAATTGAAATAATCATTGGCCATAAAATAGGCATCTAATTAATTGATTATTATTATTATTATTATTGTTTATTATTATTTTTATTATTATGATTATTATTATTATTATTATTATTATTATTATTATTATTATTATTAAGACACAAATAAGACAGAGCCTTTTAACGTGTCACATTTAATTTGATACAATATTTTCTTAAGATTAAGGATAAATGACTTAAATCTACAAGTTATTTGAACTTTACAATAAATTTCAAGATATATAGATCGATAAGCAAGTAAACGTAAAAGGAATAAAGGAGAACATAGAGAAAGAAGGAAAGAAAGAAAGGGTGTATTCAATATTTTTAGGTACACATGCACAACTTCCGTGATATCAAAATTTAAGTTTGAATAATAATTACTAATGCTAATTCAAATTTAACAGGTATGAATTATAATACATTAGTAAAACTTAAAAAAAAAACAAAAAAAAAAAAAAAAATAAATGTAAGGCGCGATAACCTCCGAAGAGATCTAAGGCCGAGCTTCTCTTCCAATTTGCGTCGTGCTCCTCTTGATTTTCCCTACAAATTGGCCGGACGGGGCCTACATGTTTTATGCCGACTCCGAACGGCATCTGCAAAGCAGATGAGTTTTCACTGAGAGCTTTTCATGGCAGAAATACACCCGGAGTGCTTGCCAAACACTGCCGAGGGGCGACCCCGCTTAGAAAAATTTTCTTCTAATTGAAAAATCTTATTTCTAAAATTTTGATGTTGCTTTGCCCGGGAGTTGAACCCAGGGCATACGGTGTGATAGGCGGAGCACGCTACCCATCACACCACGGTGGCCGCCACTTAGTAAAACTTATATCTACAAATTTTCCTAGCCTTTGAGGAAACAAATATATCAATGATATCATCAAAATTTATCATTTCAAATTTGTCTTTTTCCACACTTAAAAATGTTAGGTCACTTATGCGACCTTGCCCTGTCAGTTTTAATTTGCTGAATGAACGTTCGCAGTTAGCAATTGGTACTGAGATAGTCAACAGTATTTGAGGTGCCACCCGTTAGTTTGGAAAAATATCTTCTCCATACGAGATTATAACAGTAAGTAATTCCAATGGAATTTTAAGTTCAATTTCTTCTCTGTGAAGTAATATTTGCCAGAAATTATTTATAATAAAACTACAAATTATCCAGGAAGTTCTGCTTTGCGGACCATTGGCGCCCCCCCTGTGAGTAGAGCCCGGGGCAATATGCTTCCATTTCCCCCATCACTACGCCACTAGATAGCACCCCTCCCTTCGGCGTACCCTTGTCCATTGGTTTCGTAGCCTCGTACAATCCCAGTTGTGATGTAATCTTCTTGCAATTTATCATGCAGCCGATCAATCGGGTTAAGGCTCGATGTACTTAGTGTAATAATACCATCCATAATCGCCCGTTAGAAACATTGTTGAAAGCCTCAGCAATGTCTAAGAAGACTCCTAGAGCATATACCTTATATTCCAGGGCTTTCTCTAAGCTTATTACCAACCTATGCAATGCGGTGTCTACCGACTTGCCTTTGGTGTACGCATGTTGTGTTGTGGAGAACAGCTTTTCATCCACGTTGGACTTTACACATCTATCAGCCTGCGGTACATGATTCAGTCTTATGCACACATCGAATATTATTTTAAGCCATTCGACTGCTCTACTTGAAACTTGTAGCACGGCCGGGACTATACCATCTGGGCCTGGCGATTTAAACTCAGAAAACGTCTCCAACGTCCATCCGATCTTGATATCGGTCATCAAGCCCGACACTACCCGCTCCGCTATCGAAGTGTGAGTGCTTTCTGCTGGCTCTTCTAAACCATCTCTTGATGAGAAATGTGTATCGAGAAGCACCTCAAGGGATTCCTCATTATAACGTGACCATTCCCGTTCTTTCACTTTCTTAGTCCCTGGACTATCTTTCCCCTTGCTAGGACTTTTTTCAACCTCGCAGTTTCGCTCGAACTCTCTTTGTCCGTACAGAAACTTCCATGAGATTCTCTTCGCCCTGAAAATTTCACGCTTTAGATCCTCAATAGATCCCTGTACTCGTCCCTACACGCTTTGCTTTCCGCGGTCTTTGCTAGCTTAAACATTTCTCTTAGCTGTTTTCTTAGAAAACTCAGCTCACTACTTCACCTCTAAAACTCCAGGCAGTTGAGTAATTGTAGCGATAAGCTTGTATTCAATTGTTCCCGAATGACTTTTCATTCGAGACTCCCGACAAGAGATCTTTGTTACTCTCATCATATCTTTGTTGCTTTAACGTACCAGTAGAGGATACACGTGTTGAATTATAACTATTGTTACGGTGATGCTGTAATAGAAAAAAACAATACTTATTAAAATAACAATATAGTAATGTGGGGTAGTTTTTACATTATCGTTTTCAACATCAATTGAAAACAAATAAAGACGGGACATACCTTTCATGAATGGAACTGAACAATAATCTTATCCTAATATCTAGTGAACAGATGTACATACTAAGCGAATTTTTAGATAATATAAAATAAAAAAAAATAAGTAGGTACTTTGGGTTTCACGTTTCTTGTGGTCCGCATGAGAAAGCTATGACCATCAATCACTTATTTGAACAATATATGACGTACACGTAAGTATTTGATGAATTTTTAAACTTCTAGCTTTTAAAATAGGGCAGAAATTACTAAAAGCTTCTTACCTGTACCATCGGTTTGTATAGAGTTTAGACTAAATCAGGAAAAAACCCATCACAGGACGTGACACTTCACCTGTCAAAAGCTTTTGAAACAGTCAACCACGGCACGCTACTCCAAGTAGAGATATAAGCCGCCAATAAACGCCACCGCCGCCGATTTTGGTCGTTTTTCACAGCCGCCGAATGTCAAAAATATCGGCGCGGCGGCGTCCGGCGCGTTACTATATTTTCTACTGTTGTTTTTGTTGTTGTTGATGTTGTTGTTGTTGGTGTTGTTGTTGTTGTTGTAGCAGTGCTTCGCCCCATCCAATAGGTTCGACCGATCACAAATTGTCATCTATATCCTATAACGGGAGTCCAAGGAAACTTGCTGTTTCAACAGGGGTGAACCATAATGTCAGGGGTGTTAGAGGCGTTGGTTCCACAGGGGACTAGTTAGAAAACTGAAGCTATGCGGTCATCCATAATGAGCTCTTATATCATAAGGCCGGAAAAGAGCAGTTAACATCTTTCAACTTAAAATCGGTCGACTTTCATTCTAAATTATCGTTTTGATTTAACGAAGAGTATTGAAATCATTGTTGTGAACACAAACGCTTGCAAACTTTGGTCTACATTTTAAAAATTTTATCCAAGATCCCTGTAAAATTTTAATTATGTAGATGCGCCGATGGCCGTGGGCGCTGATGGATTGCCTGCGGAGCTATTCAAGTACGGCGGCGAGGAGTTGGTAAGGCGCATGCATCAGCTTCTTAGCAAAATATGGGCGGAAGAGTGCATGCCCGACGGTTGGAATCTAAGTGTTCTTTGCCCAGTCCACAAGAAGGGTGATGCTTCAAAATGCACCAACTATCGTGGAATCAGCCTTCTCATACCGCATATAATGTCCTTTCAAGTGTATTGTGCGAAAGATTGAAGCCCACCGTGAACCGGCTGATTGGACCTTATCAGTGCGCCTTCAGGCCTGGTAAATCTGTCATCGACCAGATTTTCACAATGCGCCAAATCTTGGAAAAAACCCGTGAACAAAGAATCGACACACATTACCTCTTCGTCGACTTTAAGCCGCCTTCGACAGCACGAAAAGGAGCTGCTTATATGCCGCTATGTTTGAATTTGGTTTCCCCGCAAAAGTTATACGGCTGTGCAAAATGACGTTGAGCAACCCCATTAGCTCAGTCAGAATTGGGAAGCACCTCTCCGAGCCGTTCGAAACTAAACGAGGTTTTTGACAGGGTGACCCCCTATCGTACGATTTCTTTAATTTGATGCTGGAGAAAATTATACTAGCTCCAGAACTTAACCGCACTGGAACAATATAATATAAAAGCGTGCAATTACTGGCATATGCTGATGACATTGATATCATCGGCCTAAACACCCGCGCTGTTAGCTCTGCTTACTCCAAACTGGAAAAAGAAGCGGTAAAGATGGTTTTGATGGTGAATGAGGACAAAACGAAGTACCTGCTGTCATCGAGCAAAGAGTCAGCGCATATGCGCCTTGGCAACCACGCTACTGTTGGCAGCCATAATTTCGAAATAGTAAAAGACTTCGTTTATTTGGCAACCAGCATCAACACTAGCAACAACATCAGCACTGAAATCCAGCGAAGAATCCATCTTGCCAATAAATGCTACTTTGGGGGCTTTGCTTTTCCTCTGAAGCTTCTTAGATGGCAAGCTCTGTTATACGCAGTCATAAGCGTTCTTGTTGGGAATTCATTAGACTCCTCAACTTCCTCCACATTGGCAACCTCTTTGGTTTGCCCCAGTTTTGTTTATATATGTGTCTGGTTTCTAAAGGTTCTCCCTTCCTTTTAAGGGGATGCTGAAGCTGTTATACGCATGGTCGGAGTAGGATGATTTATCAAAAACAATCCAATCATACCTTGATATAACACGTTCGGAGCTCAATGTACTATAAATAACATTGCTGGATGTTGGACCAATGTATGTAGGGACATTTCCCCTGTTGGCTATCTGCAAATTGGTTTGCAGGATAGAGATTCCCCCTCTCGTTCGTATCTGCTCCTCCCCTCGCATTGTGGTGCGCTTTTGATCCGCGCCTATCACCAACCGCCCTTTGCGCCCCTCGCCCTGTACTAGCCTCTTGCACTCCATCGGTGGAACCTCAGCAGCATGGGCCATGTAGCAGGATGCCAGGATAAATGCATGCTTATTCTTTTGCTCAAGGGCCAACATTACGAGGTCCTCAGTAGTTTAGTTAGGCAGCATATAAGTTAACACAGCAGTATGTATACCTTCATTTGAATTCATTACAAAAATACATACATACATACATATCTGCTCGTACAGCAGTGGCTGTAAGCCAACATTCAATTGCATTTGCATGCAAACATAAATATCATCACACAATGCTGCTCTGACTAAATAAACACTTCGCTTAAATACGCTTTTGTAATACCGACGCTTCGGGATAACCGAAGCAAAATCGTTAGTCAACAAAACTTGAACAGTTGGTCGATAAAAAGTACCTAAGCGAGGTAGTTTCCTTAGAAAGATAACTAGAATTATTAAATTGGAAAAAGTTCCTAGTGAATAAAATTGAACAAAGTTTAAAAGTGTTTAACTAAAACAAAGTGTTTTATTTGTGAAGCAGTTTCCACGCACCAACAAAGGAGATCAAAGATTTCGATCCAAAGAGATCAGAAAATTGTGCGTTCACTAACTGGTGCCCAACTCAAGTGGCTTTCGTGACCCAACAACAAAATTTTTTGCTTGCGCTACGGCCAACAACAAACATTAAATTTGTACTATAAGAACAATACGTGTGTGTCGAAAAATGAAAAAAAGGTTGCGCTTTGCAACAAACAATACATGTGTGAAAAAATATTTTGCGGCCAACAACAACAAACTTTACTTATGTGCCGCCCAAAAAAGTTTACGCTTTATAAACATTAATTGTGTGCAAAAAATATATAGTTTCAATTTATAACAAACCGTACATGTGTAAAAAATAGTTTGTGCTTTATAAAAATTGACGGCCAACAAGACGTGCGTGCCGAAAAATGGAAAATAGTTTGCGCTTTACAAGAAACAATACATGTGTGAAAAAAAAATATATTTTGCGCTTTATAAACGGCCAACAACAACTTGTGTGCCGCCCAAAAATAGTTTACGCTTTACAAACCTTAATTGTGTGCAAAAAATATATATAGTTGCATTTTATAACAAACAGTACATGAAAAAAGTATAAAATAAATAAAAATAGTTTGCGCTTTATAAAAATTGACTGCCAACAAGAACAATACGCGCGTGAAGAAAAATGAAAAATAGTTTGCGCTTTACAACAAAAAAATACATGTGTGAAAAAAATATTTTGCTCTTTATAAACGGCCAACAACAACAAATTTTACTTGTGTTCCGCCCAAAAAAGTTTACGCTTTATAAACATTAATTGTGTGCAAAAAAATATATAGTTGCACTTTATAACAAACAGTATATGAGTAAAAAAAAATAGTTTGCGCTTTATAAAAATTAACGGCCAACAAGACGTGCGTGCCGAAAAATTAAAAATAGTTTGCGCTTTATAAACGGCCAACAAAAACTTGTGTGCCGCCCAAAAATAGTTTACGCTTTATAAACCTTAATTGTGTGCAAAAAATATATATGGTTGCATTTTATAACAAAAAGTACATGCACAAAAATATAAAATAAATAAAATTAGTTTGCGCTTTATAAAAATTGACGGCCAACAAGAACAATACGCGCGTGAAGAAAAATGAAAAATAATTTGCGCTTTACAACAAACAATACATGTGTGAAAAAAAATATTTTGCGCTTTATAAACGGCCAATAACAACAAATTTTACTTTATAACAAACATTACTTGCCTGCCAAAATTTGTTTACGCTTTATAAAATTAAACGGCCAACAACAACAAACAATACTTGTGTGCCGCCCAAAAAATTAGCTTAGCTTTATAAACATTATAAACATTAACTATGTGCCAAAAAATTATATAATTTGCGACGGCCAACAACAAACATTACATGTGTGGAAAAAATATAATAAAACATTACTTACAAAAAAAACATATAACGCGCTCTATAAAACAAACGTTATGTGAGGTGTAGTAGCTCAAACACTCGAGCCCAATAAGCCCTTTGCGGAATACTTGTTATAAATCTTTGTAATCGCCACGTGGTGCAGAGAAAAAGAAAGGGAACAACTTTCAGCTAACAACCACAGCATAGTCAGTCGGAATTCATACCGAACATTACCATGAGATCGTACAGCAGCAAATCGTTAGTTATTTTAAGACATTTAAGTTATCTAATTTCTATATGCTTATGTCCTTTTTGATTACTGATTTTCCGGTGTTGACCCACAATAATTTCTTTGGACGAAATTAATCTTATTAAATCTTTATCTGGATTCAAAGGTAACATAAGAGAATACCCAGCATGGAGGTAAGCAGCGAAATTTGCAATGAATTTTTATGTGGAAGGTTCCGATGTTGCCATTGGAATTTTGCGTAACAAAATTACTTAAGTTGATTCAATACTCCTCTAAATTTTAACGCAATAATTCATAGATTGGATCAGCTGTATGCTGAAAAGCGTCCTATTTACATTTTAGAAGACGAATTAAACACCCTTAGGCAGGGACGAATTACCATAGATGATTACTACGCAACAGTGGATAAACAGCTGACTTTAATAATTAACAAAAATATCATGACATATAGTGGTAACGGCGGCCACCGTGGTGTGATGGTAGCGTGCTCCGCTTACCACACCGTATGCCCTGGGTTCACACCCCGGGCAAGGCAATATTAAAATTTTAGAAATAAGGTTTTTCAATTAGAAGAAAATTTTTCTAAGCGGGGTCGCCCCTCGGCAGTGTTTGGCAAGCGCTCCGGGTTTAGTTCTGCCATGAAAAGCTCTCAGTGAAAACTCATCTGCCTTGCAGATGCCGTTCGGAGTGCATAAAACATGTAGGTCCCGTCCGGCCAATTTGTAGGGAAAATCAAGAGGAGCGCGACGCAAATTGGAAGAGAAGCTCGGCCTTAGATCTCTTCAGAGGTTGTCGCGCCTTTCGTTTTTTTTTTTTTTTATAGTGGTAACGAAGTATTGACTTCTGCATTCAACGAACGGGCAAGAGAAAATGCTCTTAGAGTATTTATATCCGGCTTGAGGCGCCCGCTGTGCGATACCCTATTTTCAGCAAATCTACCGGATTTACCGTCTGCGCTCGCTATTGCACAAGAGTTGCAGCACAACCGGTTAAGGTACGAGTTCGCCCAAACATATGCGTCCGCCGGCCAATACAATAACAACCGGATTATCTCCGGTACTCAGCGCTCAATGAACGGAGACCGTACAACCTAGGCCAGTACCGATGGATGTGGACTACGGAAGTTCCCATTTTAGGAAGCAAACTGACTTTAAAAATAAACCAGCAAATCAATTTCAGCAACAACAGCCCAGACACAACTCGTGTAGGAGTCAACAGCGTACGGAGCAATTGGGAGATGTGCAACAACAATCCAGTAGCAACCCTAAAAGAACGCATACAGACAATACTTCCATTCAGTCCCCTTATAATAAGGTGCAACGAATAAATACAATGGAAAATGAATCATTTACCTCCGAAAACTTCGATACCCAATCGGTCGAAGAGGTAAATTTTTTAGAGTAAATTCGAACTTGCCTTTTCTCAAACGAACCTTTTCGGATGGGCGAGTTCTTCAATTTCTTATAGATACGGAAACCTCTAAGAACTACGTAAAAATACTAGATTTTTTTAAGGGCATTACAAAAGTAGATAAACCATTTCAAGTCAGATCTATAAATGGAATTAACAGAGTAACCGAAAAATGCAGAGTACACATATTAGGAGAAAAGGCCACTTTTTATATGCTACCCCAACTAAACAGTTTCGACGGAATCATCGGGTATGATTTCCTAAGAATCATCGAAGCCCAAATAGACACAAAGAATAGACTTATTTCCCATAAAAAGGGAAAAGAAGAACGTTATCAATTTCGTTGTAAAGAAGTAAACGCTATAATACCCAGCTGTAACTGCCCAGTATTATCCAAAACCTAATCAAATCCAACTCAAAAGCATTTGCTGATGCAAACAGAGCCCTTACCTTTTAATACTCGTGTGGTTGCATCCATAGAAAAACAGTGGAGACACCTATTTATTCACGCGGCTACCCATATCTGATGTCGGTATCAGGTTTTGTCAACAAAGAAATATCGGGTTTACTTCGCGATGGTATAATTCAAAAATCTTATTCATCGTATAATTCACGTAGTTACAAAGAAAGGTGTAGATGACGATGGTAACCAGCAGTTAAGAATAGTTATAGATTTTAGGAAATAAACGAAAAAACCTCTTCTGATAAATACCCGATTCCAGTAATTCTTGCGAATTTGGGAAAATCAAAAACATTTACCACACTTGACCTTAAGTCGGGTTTCCATCAGATACTTCTTTCAGAAAAGGGTAGGTGTAAAACAGCATTTAGCGTGAACAATGGAAAGTACGAATTTTGTCGTTTACCCTTCGGGCTAAAGAATGCCCCAAGCATTTTTCAGAGGGTAATTGACGACATACTAAGAGAATTTATCGGCAAAATATGTCATGTATACGTGGATGACATAATCATCTTTTCCCCTCAACATGTTGACTTTATACTGGAAAAAATTTAAGGAACAGGTATGCGCGTCTCGCTAGAGAAGTCGAAAATCTTCAAAAACGAAGTAGAGTTTCTTGGGTTTGTGATTTCGAACATGTCCCGACATCGAGGCTATAGTAAACTACCAGGAGCCCAAGTGCCTCAGAGCACTACGCTCTTTTCTCGGCCTTTCCGGTTATTATAGAATATTTATTAAAGACTACGCACAAATATCTAAACCACTTACGAAATATTTAAGGGGCGAAAACGGCCACGTCAAAATTAACCATTCGAAAAATCGTCCAATCTTATTCGATAGTGACGCAAAGCAAGCATTTAACAAATTGAAAACCATACTGGCATCCGAAGACGTTCTTTTACAACACCCGGATTATTCCAAACCTTTCGAAATTAAAACAGATACCTCCTCTGTGGCCTTGGGTGCTGTGCTATCACAAGACGGCAAGCCAATAACAATGGTTTCTCGAACACTCTCCAAAACTGAAGAAAATTACGCTACTAATGAGCGGGAATTACTTGCGATAGTATAGGCTTTCCAAAAACTAAGACAGTATCTTTATGGTGTAAAAAATATTCATGTTTTTACAGACCACCAGTATTTTTACAAACCGGGAAAAGAAAACGTAGTGGTTGATGCCTTGTCGTGACAATGCATACACAATTTCTCCGAAGACACAGTACATAGGGAAATTTCTTCTAGTGACGTCATAAAAACAATAAATCATCCAATTAACCAGTTTAAAACTCAAATTTTACTTTCTCAATCTAACTTTAATAGCAAAAATACAAAAATTATATTTCAAAATTTCTCCGCCATACAATAAGATTCAGTTCACCAGAATACCTGCTACAATCACTTCGTAGTTGTATAAACTCAGACGGTGTAAACGGAATCTTTTGCGAGCTCGAAACGCTAGTGAAAATACAATCGCTTATATTATCTAACTTTCCAGGCATAAAATTTTTGTACACAGAAAAATTTGCGATTGACCCTGTTAATAAGGACGACCAAATAGAGACTGCAACTTCCGAGCACAATAGAGCACACCGGTCAATACATGAAAACTATAAAAAAATCACCAATGAATATTACTTTCCAGAAATTAAGAAAACTCTAGCGACTATATCGAAAAATTGCAAAATTTTTCTCGAAAATAAATATAAAAGACATCCGCCTATGGCGAATATAGGAAAAATACCTATTCCAGAATACCCAGGAGAAATCCTACATATCGACATATTTTCAGTTAATAAAGATCACTTTCTGACTTGCATTTGTAAATTTTCAAAATTTGCCATAACAATTCCGATGCAATCAAGATCAACCATAGACATAAAAAATTCGTTAATAATTTCACTTAACAAGTTTTAAAACAGTAAAATTTTAGTATCAGACAATGAAAAGTCCTTCCAATCATACACAATATCTAATATGCTTAGATATTATTTTAAAATAGAACAGTTTTTCATACCGCCTTTGCACAGCAAGAGCAACGGACAGGTGGAACGTTTTCACTCCACCGTAAAAGAAGTAGTACGTTGCATAAAATCCGAACAAAACATATCAGACATTACTGAACTTATACTACTTGCAACTTATAAATACAATAATACAATACATTCCACAGTTGATGCCATACCAATAGATATAATTAAGCATTTTACAAAAATTCATTTAAATGAAATTAAATCAAAGCTCATTTCCGCACAAGACAAAATTTTAAAACGCTATAGTAGCGATAAACGGGTTTTCAAAGAAGGTGATATAGTTTTTGTCCGACGCAACAAACGATTGCGTAATAAATAAAATAAAATTTATATTCAAAATACCGTCCAAAAATATTTGGGTACGACCGTAATCATAAACGGCAAGAAGATACACAAAGACAACATTAGATTATAATGTACATACGTATTAACTTTTGATAAAATCAACAGGTAAAAAAAAAAACAAAAAAAAAAAATCAGTACCTAATTATAACCATTACATTCTTTTTTTGAACAAAATGTGTGTAAAATATTGAAAAAACACTAAATATAAATAATTGTAAAACTAAGAATTTTTTTATATAAGACCACAAAAATTTATAACATCGAAATATGTATTACTATTAATGTCATATACTTTTGCCTAAAACAAATACATATAATGTTATGAGGTGGGTTTTGTCTAAGGCTGGGGTAACGCTCAGTCAATCCAGAGTCGAGTAAAAGTCCCACAAACCCCTTACTGAATAAATACACAATATTTATGTGTTACGAACACACGCACACACGGCTGGCGATATTAGGCGGACAGCAGCTTTCCGTCGCAAGATGGCGAGGGGGCGGAGCGACGGCTAACGGTCGTTGGAGTAGAGGAGGTTCGGTAGGGCGGTTGAACGGTCGGATAACGGACGGACTCGTACGGCGGTACGGAAGCAGCGGCTTAACGGCGGTAGGATGGCAAGCGGCCAATGGTCGTCGTGGCAGCGGCGTGACGGATGCAGCGGCTTAACGGCGGTAGGACGGCGAACGACCAACGGTCGTCGTAGCAGCGGCGTGACGGATGCAGCGGCTTAACGGCGGTAGGATGGCGAACGGCCAACAGTCGTCGTAGCCGCGGCGGGACGGATGCAGCGGCTTAACGGCGGTAGGATGGCAGACGGCCAATGGTCGTCGTAGCCGCAGCGGGACGGATGCAGCGGGTTAACGGCGGTAGGATGGCAGACGACCAACGGTCTTCGTAGCAGTAGCGTGACGGATGCAGCGGCTTAACGGCGGTAGGATGGCGAACGGCCAACGGTTAGTGGGGCAGCGGCGGCACCAGCAAGGCGGGATGGGCACGGCAGTGGTATGGCGGACGGCCAACGGTCGGCGTAGCACCGGCGCGATGGAAGCAGCGGCGGCACTAGAGGGGCGACGATGCGACGGCAGCGGCGGTGGGCTACGGAGCGCGTACCAGGGCAGGAGAGAGAGGGGAAGTAGGCTAGCGATGGTGTTTGCTGGGCAGCGGCGGATCGTTCCGGCCGGGGTCGGTTGAATGTATCGGATTGGTCGCCAGTATTCGGCAGAATCGATAGTAGGCCGGTCGGTCACCTGGGGAAGAGACTGCGAGGACTCGTTAGTGCTGGTTTCACCGCTGGACACCCCGCCTCCCTACTTGCACACTAGTAGAAGGTGCGTAAGGGGGCGGGGTTGTACCAGCCGATACACCGTGGGTCGACCCGTGGGCGGAGGGGAAGTGCACCTTAACGGCACAGCGGTAGCGCCTGTGCGCACGCATCGGCTCACGGCCTGAACCAGTGCTGAGAGGAAGGGGTGGAATGGTCATTTAGGCATCGTGCCGCACAACACCTAGGAGGGCGCGGGGGGCAAAGTAGTACAAGGCATCCTCCCCGTCGTCCTTACCCAAGTGATGGGTGACCCGCGCCATAACAGCGCCCCTTCCACTCAGCCAGCCTAAGCTAGAACTGAGGGGAAAGGGTTAAATGGCCGTGAAGGCATCGGGCCACTCAACACCTAGGAGGGCGCGGGAGCAAAGTAGCACAAGACATCCTCCCCGTCGTCCTTACCTAAGTGAATGGTGACCCGTGCCATGACGGCGCCCCTTCCACTCAGCCAGCTAGCAGGAGGGAAAAGTATGTCTTAAAAAAGACATCCACTCCCGCTGGCTCACCTGCGAGAAATGAATTGCAAAAATGCAAATTCGATGTTTATGTGGGTGGTGCCGCTAACTGGTTGAGAAGTCAATACACCATTATTGTGATTTTCATTGGTTTGCTATTTAGTGGTTGTTGACTATGCTATAAAAGAATAAGTACAAGTGGTTGTTGGTTATGCTATAGAAAAATAAGTAGAGGGAGGTTCAGGTAGCTATGCTATAGAAAAATAAGTACAGGGAGGTTCAGGTTTAAGTGAATAAGGAAATACAGGGAGGATTTACGTTATTGTAACGCTACGTTACAGATGGATCTCCAGGCATGGCCTAGGTCTTATGCCGGTGTGCATGTGGGCGAAGCACTTTATTATTTATTTTTTTCTTTGTTTTTCTTCCCAAAAATACAGAGTCATTCCACTTATATCTAACAGAGTTTATGTTTTTAATTCATTTGTATAACGTAAGAATAATTACATTTCATTGTTCTTAAAACTAACAGAGTATATTTCATACAATGCATTATAATACATACTATTCTTCTTCTTCGTTTCCATCTTCCTCGGGTTGTGATTTCATCATGGCTATCAGGTATTCGGTAAAATGTGGCCCGAAAAAAATTGGTCCCCTTTGTGTTTTTGCTCGTTTGGTTGGCCACTGGTACTGCTCCCTCCGTGTGCACCCGCTCTGAAGTCTTTTTATTTCGCCGCAGTTTATGCCTGCTGCAGATGCTTTTGTACCCTCTTTTCTGACCATGTTTATTGCAAGTGCCATTTGTGGAATCTCCTAATCCCATGTGCGGTGGTCGCTCAGGAACGGTACTAACGCTTTTCCGCCGAACTGCTTCCCATTGTCGGTGCGGAAGGTTTTCGGACAACCAAGTAAGTATATGACCTTTTCTTGTAGCGCTTTGAGCACGCTTGCCGTTTTTGCTTGGCGCGCTGGGATTCACTCCACCCACTTGTAGAACTTGTAGAACGTGGAACGCGGTAGTGGTGGCACGAAGTCGATGGTTACTATTTCCCATGGCTGCAGCTATTGCATGGTTGCCAATAATCTCACCGGGCCCTTCTCTGTCGCTTTTTATTGTGTAAAATATGTCTGGTTTTTGTGTCGGTGTGTCGGTGTTTTGTAACGGGCGGCGGGAGAGCGTATTGAATATCGCGTTCGGCGCTCTTTTCCGGTACTCTTTATTGAGCTTGTAACGGGGGTAGAAGCGTTGCTTCAGCGGTCGGTTATGTTTACGGATGGTCGAGTGTTCGGCTGCGGTGATTGGGCTAACGGTTTTACTCAATCGCTTCTGGTGGTGCGCTGAAAAAGTTTCCTGCTCCGAATTTTGGCCATTGCTCACGTGTTCCCGGCTGGTCATTGTACATAGTGTGTCTAACTCGGCTGATCTTCTGGTCAAAGTGGCTTCTAACGGCTGGCCATCTAGAGTGAGGGTGATTCCCCTTTCCCGTAAAAAGTCCATTCCTAAGATCATCCGTTCTGCCAGGTTCGGGATGACGGACATCATTGTGTTGGTCGTTCGTCCATGGTACGTAATCCATGCTGTGTAGGAATTCGAACTATAGACACACGTCTGGTCTGCCAATTGGACGCTCCGCCTGTTAAGACGTGGTTTGATGTTGCTTCTCTCCAGGTGATTTCGTATTGACTCATCGACGTATGAAAGGGTGGCGCCGGTGTCCACTAGCGCGCGCACGCTCATGCCCTCGATGATTATCGGTATATAAAAACGGTCATCTACTTTCATTTCGGCAGCGGGATCGCAGGCTGGTGGTTCAATAGGCTTTTGTGGCCGCACAAATAATGCTTGGCGGCTTCCTCTCACATAACTTGACGGCATTGTGGATGTGTTGTTGTCGGTGGATTGGTTGGTCGAAGGGCATAGGCAGTCCCTGGAGAGGATGTTGTCTTGTCCACACCTGGAGCAGAACATTCTCCAGCGGCCCCTGCATTGGACGCGGCGGTGTCCGCGTTCCATGTAGCGCCAGTGCATCTCCTTGCTATCGTACTCCTTTTGAAGATGATACAGGGTGTGGATCGCCTCTTTGTCCTGTTTCGCTTCCTCGCTTTTTAGCAGCTCATATTACTCCGTTATTTCCAGGAGCTCATCGATCGTCTTAAACTCGCTGCGCTTGACGAAGAGGCGGTATTCAACGCGTAGGCCATCGTATATTCGCTCGAGGTGATTCCCCTTGCACATTGTCGGATGCTGGCGGATCAGCGTTTCCAATGCGAGGACGAATTCCTTGGCTTTTTCTCGACCTTGTTGCCTGCGTTTTCGGACGGCCTCTTCTAAATGTTGAAGATGATGCTTAGACAGAAAAAAAAATTTCACCTCCCTTCGAAAATCGCTCCAGTGGTTGATGTGTTGCTTACGGATGCGGTACCATTTGAGTGATTTTCCACGCAGCAGTTCCGGCAGCGTTAGGATGAGCCGGTCGCCGGGGATGCGGCAACATTCGGCGAGCTCTTCTATTCTCTCCAGAAATTCGTGCAGCGACTCCTCTCCCGAAAAATGCAGATCCCAGTGGCGGACGGTATTCATTAGCTCACTGGTGCTCATTTCGTCTCGTTTCGTTTGCGCGCCTTCTCTCTCGTGGGCATGCGAGAGGGAATTTTGTACCTGGATGGCGGTTATTGACTTGATCGGTTGTGTTAGGGTGATGTTTAGTGTCGATGTTGGTAGTTTAACTGGTTTCCCTTCGCCCTCTTCTACTTCCTTCTCCAACTCCTTCAGTAGGTCTTCGCTTGATTTCCTCGTGCGTTTTGCTTGCACGTACGTGCTCAGTGCGCGGCGTAGATCGGCTACGGTTTGGCCTTCCACTATCAGCCTCTCCCTTTTCAGTAAGTATATCTAATTGAGTGAGTCGATATTCAGCATCGTAACTTCGGGGGCCGGTGTGTTTTTTGTTTTTGATGGTGTGTTCGTTGAACCCGCCCCGGCAGTGTTGGTGGTTGCTGTATTTGTTTTTCCACGGTCATCTGCGGAGGAGGGTCCCTGCTCGGGCGCCATTTATGAGGTGGATTTTGTATAAGGCTGGGGTAACGCTCAGTACATCCAGAGTCGAGTAAAGGTCCCACAAACCCCTACTGAATAAATACACAATATTTATGTGTTACGAACACATGCACACACGGCTGGCGATATTAGGCGGACAGCAGCTTTCCGTCGCAAGATGGCGAGGGGCGGAGCGGCGGCTAACGGTCGTTGGAATAGAGGAGGTTCGGTAGGGCCGTAGAACGGTCGGGTAACGGACGGACTCCTACGGCGGTACGGAAGCAGCGTGACGGATGCAGCGGCTTAACGGCGGTAGGACGGCGAACGACCAACGGTCGTCCTAGCAGCGACGTGACGGATGCAGCGGCTCAACGGCGGTAGGATGGCGAACGGCCAACGGTTAGTGGGGCAGCGGCGGCACCAGCAACGCGGGATGGGCACGGCAGTAGTATGGCGGACGGCCAACGGTCGGCGTAGCACCGGCGCGATGGAAGCAGCGGCGGCACTATAGGGGCGACGATGCGACGGCAGCGGCGGTGGGCTACGGAGCGCGTACCAGGGCCGGGCAGAGAGGGGAAGTAGGCTAGCGATGGTGTTTGATGGGCAGCGGCGGCTCGTTCTGGGCGGGTCGGTTGAAGGTATCGGATTGGTCGGCATTCTTCGGCAGAATCGATAGTAGGCCGGTCGGTCACCTGGGAAAAGACTGCGAGGACTCGTTAGTGCTGGTTTCACCGCTGGACACCCCCGCCTCCCTACTTGCACACTAGGAGGTGCGTAAGGGGGGCGGGGTTGTACCAGCCGATACACCGTGGGTCGACCCGTGGGTGGAGGGGAAGTGCCCCTTAACGGCACAGCGGTAGCGCCTGTGCGCACGCATCGGCTCACGGCCGGAACCAGTGCTGAGAGGAAGGGGTGGAATGGTCATTTAGGCATCGTGCCGCACAACACCTAGGAGGGCGCGGGGGGCAAAGTAGTACAAGGCATTCTCCCCGTCGTCCTTACCCAAGTGATGGGTGACCCGCGCCATAACAGCGCCCCTTCCACTCAGCCAGCCTAAGCTAGAATTGAGGGGAAGGGGTTAAATGGCCGTGAAGGCGTCGGGCCACTCAACACCTAGGAGGGCGCGGGAGCAAAGTAGCACAAGACATCCTCCCCGTCGTCCTTACCTAAGTGAATGGTGACCCGTGCCATGACGGCGCCCCTTCCACTCAGCCAGCTAGCAGGAGGGAAAAGTATGTCTTAAAAAAGACATCCACTCCCGCTGGCTCACCTGCGAGGACTGAATTGCAAAAATGCAAATTCGATGTTTATATGGGTGGTGCCGCAAACTGGTTGAGAAGTCAACACACCATTATTGTGATTTTCATTGGTTTGCTATTTAGTGGTTGTTGGTTATGCTATAGAAAAATAATTACAGGGAGGTTCAAGTAGCTATGCTATAGAAAAATAAGTACAGGGAGGTTCAGGTTTAAGTGAATAAGGAAATACAGGGAGGATTTACGTTATTGTAACGCTACGTTACAATGTATAGGCGTCAATAAAAAAAGTTAATTAAAATTTAATCCAAATTGATTAATTAAATTTTTTTATATTTACGTGATAAAATTAAAACGCGAAAATTTTTCATGCCATTTACAAAAAAAATGTATAATGAACTTTTGCCTGAAACAAATACATACAATGTATAGGCGCCAATAAAAAAAAAATTTTTTATTAAAATTCAATTCAAATTAATTAAATTTTTTATTCACATGATAACATTAAAACACGATCATGTTTCATGATGCTATTTACAACAAATTTATAATGAACTTTTGCCTGAAACAAATACATAAAATGTATAGGCGCCAATAAAAATTTTATTAAAATTCAATTCAAATTAATTCATAAATTTTTTTAATATTCAAGAAAATTTTTCATGCCATTTACAAAAAAATATGTAATGAATTTCTGCCTAAAATAAATACATATAATGTATGGGCGTTATTCTAAAAAAAATAAGTACAGCCAAAAACTTTATAATTTAATTTAAAAAAAATTCAAGTACCTTTGCCGAAAGCAAATACATATAATGTAAGTGTAGACGCTAGTCTTACATCAATTTCATAATACTCAAACAAATTCACGAAATTTATTTAACCTTAGTATACAGTTACAACACAGAATCTATAAATTTATTAATATAGCTTTTTCCTGCAACTTACAACTTACAAATAATAATTGTAAACATACGTTTGCGTATTTTATCCATCTCTTATATTTGCATAAGCTTTTCTATACAAAGAACAATACAACTTTTTTACAATTTACATAATTATAAGAAACAAATAGAATTCCTATTTTAGGTTTATTAAAGATATGTCGGATCGGGGAGGATCCGAGATTAAAAGGGGGAGGAGTTAACACAGCAGTATGTATTCCTTCATTTGAATTCATAACAAACATACATACATATATGCTCGTACAGCAGTGGCTGTACGCCGGCATTCAATTGCATTTGCATGCAAACGTAAATATCATCACACAATGCTGCTGTGGCTAACTAAACACTTCGCTTAAATACGCCTTTGTCATACCGACGCTTGGGGATAAACGAAGCAAAATCGTTAGTCAACAAAACTTGAACAATTGGTCGATAAAAAGTACTTAAGCGAGGTAGTTTCCTTAGAAAGATAACTAGAATTATTAAAGTGGAAAAGGTGCGTAGTGAATAAAATTGAATAAAGTTTAAAAGTGTTTAACTAAAAGAAAGTGTTTTATTTGTGAAGCACTTTCTAGGCACCAACCAAGGAGATCAAAAATTTCGATCCAAAGAGATCAGAAAAATTATGCTCTGGAAACAGAATTCACTAACTTATATGAATGCAGCTCGCGCCCGTCCTTCCGTTTGCGCGTAGTAAACGCCAAATCCGCCCGCGCTAAGTCCAGAAACCTTTCCTACCGATGAGAGCCACGGCTTCTGTATCAACGCTACGTCAAACGAACCCTCCTCAAGGGTTAGGAGGAGTTCGTTCGACGCCACTTTACTATGTTGGAGGTTTATCTTTAGGACTCGTGAAGATTGGAAGGGGCTTACTTGGTTGTTCCCGCATCATCTTAAGCATTAAGGTAGTAAGCTCTACAGATCTCCACCATTCAGCAGTCATCTGCCCGAAAGGACTGCTACGATCAACCAGCGCCACAGTTAGTGACTCCTTTGCTACATCACTCATCTTCTCGGGAAAAGCCGGCATCTTAGTGTTATCTCCCTGTGGCACTTCCGAGAAAGCCGGAGTATTGGCGTTAACTCCCTTTAGCACCTCCGAGAAATACGGAGTCTTAGCGTTATCTCCCTTTGGCTTATCTCCTACTTCCGTAGTTGGAACTTCCCTCCGACTCGCAGCTTTCGAGGTAGTTGCTACTTCGCTATTGGGGCCCATCAGTCTTACAGCTTTGGGCTTACTTGTCTTGTCTATGCGACTGCCCTGCCTCTTGAAAGCAGGATTGTCGCCTTCCGCCGAACGTTGCCTCTTCATTCGACGCTGCTTCGTCCTCGTACCGGTTGCAGAACCGAGGTTTTCTTGCCGCAAACCTTTTGAGCTGCCTCCGACCTACTTCTACCGCGCCATGGGCCCATTCCAAGCCCTCGATCTCGACTTATATTGGGTCGACCACTGCTCCCAGGCATTGGACAATTCTTAGTGCTGCACGGTACTGCAAGTGAGCTTTTTTACTTCCTCCGCTACGTACCCTTCTCCACTCTTCTACTCCGTTTTCATTTGTGTGCTTTTCCAAACGCATAGGTCATTGAATCAGCACTACTTTCGCTCCCTGAGTCCGACGTATCGCTTAATGCGTATTTGTCATCCTTGGTTTGCGACTCAGTCCTCCTCTTATCATCGTCCTTATTACAATTAGGTAATGTGTCGTTCATCTTGGCCGTACGACCACCTGCCCGACAAGGCGGGCTCATCGGTCCAGTATTATATACGGGGAAATAACCGTCCGCCACAGCAGCGCCCCTTACTTTAGTAAGGTCATCAATACGTTCGGAGATGGCCCGGTATCGGGAAGGCGCACCGGCGTACGCCGGAATTGTTACTCTAAAAAGCTTGACTTTCTATTTAAAAAAATATTTAGGAAAGGTTTTGTTTGTATGTATTTAAGGAAATCAACGTTTTGGCCATTTCGGAAAGATCCGGGGGTTTTGCCTAAAAATTTTCAGAAGTAGCTCCTTGCGGAGGGATTGTCCCTCGTTCACTTACTTTGGGGAGGCTTCCAACCTAACCCCGGACTTTGGAATTGGTATTGCTTCGTCAGCTGAAAAGAAATAGAGATACATAAAATGGTCACACTCTTGTCTGTATATCTTGTGCAAAGCATAGTTTCACCTGGGGTTAACTCCTAATAATCGTCGCGACTACAATTTCTTGAAGTCATTTGTGGCTCTTTGGATGTCATGCACAAAGGCGACTTAGGGTTGCTTCTAACGGTCTATTAATATTTATGGCTCCTGACCCTCACACCATATGCCAGCACAGAAGCTATAGGACTGCGACTTCGAACTCATATGTACCTTCGTCAACGTCACTTTCCTAGAAGCTCTAGGTGTAGCTCCAAAGACTTTCTAACGGATGTTTTTGTCACGTTATGCTGCCAAGCTACACCAGAAAAACACCTTGACACGTTAGGGAGTGACTATTCGGCCAAGGATGCCGCCCTCGAAATCATAAGCAGCCTAAGTGGATGTCATTGCGTAACTCATGGGTGAAAATCGTATAATCCTCGGCGCATCTATATAATTAAAATTTCACAAGGACCCTGGATAAAATTTTTAAAATCTAGATACAAAATTTGCAGACGTTTGTGTTCAAAACCTTGATTTCAAGGCTATTTTAGAATGAAAGTCGACCGATTTTAATTTGAAACATGTTAACTGCTGGTTTCCGGCCTCATGATATAAGAGATCATTATGGTTGACCGCGTAACTTCAGTTTTCAGACTAGTACGATTGTTGGTCTTGGGAAAGCTTCTGCTTCACCTCTTTGAGTGTTCTTGCAAAGGGCAAAGCCTCACCTGGTAAATATATCTGCCTACGTATTCAAATTTGTAAAAGGAGCCGTAACGTGTAGGTGATATTTAAACATGGTTGGTAGGCCATAATCAATGTGGTTCACTCCAAGGGACTATTTTTGGATAGGGCCGCCAACTTTAGGAAATGTCAAACCGGGAGACTTTTGTGTTGAAGGATGAAGTGTGAAAATCAAAATTAATATTTCAGACGCTACTGTACAGTTTTGCAAATAAACAACAGATGTTTGAATGTAAGCCCAAGTGATTTTTCAAAGACTTATCATATATGCTTAACTTAAGTATGAGGTTTCAAAGGAGTGTTTATGCCCCTAGAACCTACTAAAGGATTTTGCATCACTGCTATCGCTTATTCTTTCAGCCATAGCAATGTAATTTTTTTTTTTTTAAATCGGCACCTTTTTTGGGTAATTTGTTTTTTTTAACAACATGAGGACAATTTGAAAACATGTTCGCCTTGGGCCTTTTATTTGAATTCATTGTCCATTATTAATTAAAAAAAATATGCAAAGTAATCATATTGTTACGAATATTAGAAACATTAAGGGGTACTGCCATCTCTAAGCCGATGCTAAGCAGCGCCTTGTATGTACATCCATAAATCAATCATTATGTATCTACATATACGTACACATATGTACGTATACGCAGCTGAGAAGCAACGCACAACCACATGCATATGTATGAGATACTCCCGAAAGTATGCAATGAGAGAAGCTATAAAATCGTGCAATTGTAGTTACAGCTGAGAAATTTGATAGCTGATGGCCATATAATAGATTCTGGAAATGGAAGCGCCTAGAAGATGCGAAAGAGGAAATCAAAGAGTATAAAAGGCATCAACGGTAGAGGCGCAAAAATCAGTTTCGATTAAGCACTCCATCTGTCGGGCAATAGTAGAGTTATTTATTGTGAAGTAGTTTAATAAAGGCCATTTTGCATTATTAAATATTGGAGTTAGTGATTTGAATTTAGCAGAAGGTTTCAAATAAGAGGATTTGCAAGTAAATTCGTTACAGTTGGTGTCAGAAGAGGAATTGTTGAATAAATTCCGGAGATTTCGAATACAACTTGGACATCGCAAAGTTAAGTGAATCGAAGATCCAGCAACTGAAGAAGGAGTTGGAGAGCCGAACTTCAGGAACGACTACGACAGGCAATGGAATTAGAAGAAATTGACGTGGAAAAGTATGTCTTTGATCGTGATGCCGATGAGAAAACAAAATTTGGGGAGAAAAATGAAACACCGCAGACAATGGCGAACACAGGCCTGAACATGATATTGCCTGCAATATCGGCACAAATGTCCGAAATGTCATCACAAATATACACCAACATGTCATCTCAACTGGAAAAACAGAAGACATATATAGTATCCCAACTGGAATCACAGGAGGCACGTATTTCAGAAAAGTCGTCGCAAGTGTCATCTCAACTGGAATACATATATGGTATCTCAATTGGAATCGCAAGAGGCAGGTATATCTGAAATGTCGGCAGAAATTTTGGAACAGATATCATCAAAACTGGAAGCGCAGGATGAAAAAATGGCGCAATTTTAGGCAGAAGTAGATTATTTGAAAGGTCGTATGGAGCAGTTAGAACTAAAGCGCCCAGCTGTTTTAGCAAGCAATCCGAAGGTAAAGACACCATCCTTTGACGGCTCTGGTATTTTCCAGGTGTTTAAGATTCAGTTTGAGAAGACCGCAGCAGAGAACAACTGGAGTGCTGAAAATAAAGTTGCTGCACTGTTCATGGCATTGAAAGGGCCTGATCTGAGATTTTACAAACCATTCCAGAGGGCGAACGGAACTGTTATGAAGCATTGATGGATGCTCTAGAGAGACGATACGGAACTGAGCATAGAAGACAGATATACCAAGTGGAGTTAATGATCCGCTTCCAGAGGCCTGGTGAAACATTGCATGAGTTTGTGTCGAATGTTGAAAGGCCGGCACATTTAGCGAATAAGGACGCACCCGTGGAATATACTGAAAGGGTAAAGATTCAGAGCTTTACAAATGGCATAAGGGACGTCGAAACAAAGCGAGCTACATACGCAAACCCAAAGCCAACATTCGCCGAAACGGTGTCACAAGCTCTGATTCAGGAAACAGCGACGCTTTTGTGTAAGCCAGTTTTCAAAGCACGCCGTGTTGAAATAGAAAGGCCACAGTGGGTAGACGCAATATTGGAGGTGCTGAAAGGATCGCAAAAGCGGAGTGGAAGAGTTATCAAATGCTTCATATGCGGGAAGCCCGGTCACATTGCACGTCATTGCGATCTTGGTACTAATAGTTTCAATAATGTGGGTGGCCGTAAACGCAAAGCTGGAGGAGATGAGATAGAGCGTGTCAGATGTAAAGAACGAAAACTTGCCCCAGCTATTGAATGTCCTGTGATATCTGTGTCGCAAATTGGAAGAAAATCGAGCAGTCTTGCCGTCAAAGGAAATGTGAATGGCAAGGAACGTGTACTGACTGTATATACGGGCGCATCTCATTCCTTGATCCGATCTGATTTGGTCAACAGGAAAGTAAAGACATTACCTGGAGCAATATTGCGTACGATTACTGGGGAGTATAACCAAGTCCAGGGAGAATGGTATGTGAAGTCTTAATTGGGGAGGTCATGGTTCTATACAAATTCGTTGTTGCGAAGATTGTTGATGAAGTCATATTGGGAGTGGACTTCTTGGTTGACCATGACATCAAGATCGATATGCAGAGATGGGTGATGCATTATGAGAACCAGGATGTGCCACTTAACTTCAGTTTGGAAAAAAGGTTCAGCATTAAGCGAGTGCTGGTGGATGAGATTCCACAGAGACCACGAAAGTCAAGGAAAATAGATCGAGCGAAGGTTGATGGAACAAATGGGCCAAACAAATCAAAACCGAAGGTACCTGTGAGAGAAACACTGGCATTGAAAGGCCATAACGGACGCACTAAAACGAAGGAAAGAATTTCGCAGAAAGAATGCAACGGTGGTTTCAAGCCGGGACACAATACTGTTGTGAAGCGTCGGAACGATACTGATTATGCAAAGAAAATCCGTCAAGCGCAAGCTCTACGAAGTAGTTCATTGGCCAAACAACAGAGTGTGAAAGAACGAACCAGGATAATGAGTAGTTCGATAAAACACAGGTATGATGAGAACAATAATTCGGAAGGTTTCTTGGCAGAAGATTTGGTACTGTTATACAAACCTCACCGGCGCACAGTGTTTCGGAGTGGCTGTAAAATGCATTGATTAATTTGCAAAATTCTTGTTGAATATTAAGCTTCATATTTCTTTTAAGTGAACACTTTTATATATTTTTTTTGATGAATTCTAAGCTCGAACGTAAGTAAAATTTCTTAATAGTAATTCTTTCGAAATTAGAGTATTTTCAATATATTTAACATTCCGTTATTAAGAAGAAACGGTATTTTTTCTCTATATTTTTAATTTAAGGGACAAAAAAGTTACATACATTCGTGGACATCCCGGCTAAATTTTACATGTGCTATAGTCGCAAGTATTCTCTAATAGTCCAAAAAAAACCATTGCGAATTCTTTGCACATATATTTTAATTTTTTTTTTTTTTTTTGTATATTTAGTTATCTCTACATATAAAATAGGATGTATGTACGTACCAGCTCCGACGAGATATTTGAACCTTTAAAGCTGATCTACAAACGGCAACGCCAATTCCCAGGTACAGGGAACAAACATGTAGCCATAAAACACACAAAAATAAACGCGCAAGGTCAATAAGCATACCGCACCAGTCACCAAGGCATAAAAATAGGTACATACAAAGCAATCCTAATGCAGGTGTAACCACACAGAAACGCTACACAAAACAACCCCATTTGGTAGCATCTACGCCAATACCTGAATCTAATATAAATACTGCACAACTGAAACAAAGCAGAAAGATCAACGACACTTAAGATGGCAGCACAACAATCATCAACTATTCACCCTGTCGGAAAATCAACAACACAAAGCAGTTTAGTTATAACCGTACCAAGAACGGAGTTTTTTGACATTTGGTTTCAACATTCGTAGGAAACCAGATATAAAGAATTATTGAGTTTTGTTGTACTTAAGTACGATTTAAGCGAAGCAGCCGAGTATTCGATAAAAAGTTTAAGGTTACAAATATCGGCGTATTCGTCGAAGCTTGATCAAAAGTGGAACACTTCTGGGAGACATAAGGAGCGATTTTTGAATAAAATCTCGGAGTGGCTTTCGGGTCCAGACTTCACATTTACAATAACGGTGGATTCAAAGTTGCCATCAGACCAACCAACCACTTCTTCAGGTAACCCCGGCCCCGGAAGATGAAAGAAGGACTTTGTTAGCTGCAGTGAAAAAACCAAACGGCGTCGAGTGGACAACCTCTTGCAATCTAGAAGTCCTGGTAAGTTACTTTATGCGGCAGATGTATCAACGTGTATTTCCGGCAACAGAAATGTTGCTAACATTATAAAAAATCACAGGAAACCACTAAGATATCCGAAAAAAAGATGACATGTGAGCCAGATGCAAGATGCTTGAGCAATGTAGAAGCTTTAGCATACTACATAGATAGCAAGTCGACGACTCATTTGTACAAAACGACTCGGAAGTGGAACATCAAGGCAGGCCATAAGGTTTATCCATCATTTTATAGTCTAAGAAAGCTAAGGCAGAATGCTATCCAAATGAAATTGATGTGGGTGAAACACGTGCGGAAATTAAAGTCCAGTCCGTATTAGATAATACTGTTGAGCGTTTAGTTTTAGCAAATCAAGAAGTTTTTGTTAGTTTATTACCTACAAACTTGACGTATACTTTAATCAGCAAGTGAGGTTGCGATGGAAGCTCTGGCCATAGCACATATAAGCAAAAGTTTACATGCAGTTCTGACACTGATGAGTTTTTGTTTATATTTTCTTTCGTTCCTCTTCATTACAGGATGAAAAAGGTAACATTGTTTGGCAGAATCCTCGACCTTCGTCTACCATGTATTGTCGTCCAATTAAATTTATTTTTTCTAAAGAAACAAAAGATTTTATTGTTTTTGAAACGAACAAAATTTTAGAGGAGATAAATGCGTTGTTGCCAAGAAAGTACATGCTCGAAGAATACGAAGTTTCCGTAAATCACAATATGCTTCTAACAATGATTGACGGAAAAGTTTGCAATGCTTTTACTGAAACTTCTTCCGCACAAAAGTGTTATATTTGTGGTGCCACTCCAAAAGATATGAATAATGAGTTACGGGACTTTACGCCTAACCGAGATACTCTTGGTTTTGGTTTGCCTACTCTCCATACATGGATAAGATGTTTTGAATGCTTGCTTCACATAAGTTATCGCCTCGAAGTAAAAAAATGGCAGCTTAGGAATGAGGCAGATAAAGAGAGTGTAAAGCTACGTTCCAACGAAATCCAGAATAAATTTAAAAGTGTACTTGGATTAATAGTAGATAAACCAAAACCAGGTTTCGGCAATACCAATGACGGCAACACTGCTCGTAGTTTTTTCGAAAAGGCTAGTGCTGAGATTACGGGATTGGATGTAACGCTCATCAAAAGATTCATAACTCTTCTTCGCGCATTAGCATCTGGGTACAATATAAATATCCAAAGATTTAAAAAATTTGCGGTCGAGACTAAAAAACTATGCATAGATCTCTATCCATGGTTTAATATGCATGCTACAGTTCATAAAATCTTAGTGCATAGTACTGATATTATAAAATCAGCAATTTTACCTATTGGTCAACTTTCTGAGGAAGCACAGGAAGCCCGTAACAAAGATTTGAGACGATTCAGGGATGATAACACACAAAAGCAGTCGCGTGAAGCCACGAATAGAGATCTTATGAATATGTTGCTTATAACATCGGATCTTTTAGTTAACAGTTTTAGGGAGATACCTAAGAAAAAATTTAAAAGTCTGACCTCAGAAGTCTTAAATTTACTGTCCCCCGATAATGTTGAGGAGTCAATAAATACCCCAGTTGTTTCAAGCTTTCACAGTAGTGTTGCTGATGCTCATGACTATTCCACAAGTGACTCATCGAATGAAAGTGATGATAGCGAATAATAACGTAATTATAAAAGATAACCTACCCTATAACTTTTTGTTGGATCAGGTTTTATTTTATTTAAATCTATTGTCTTTTCTACTTTGTATGATACTGTACTTTTAAGTTTTTTTAATAAGTATTTTCACATAATTAATTTAATTATTTACATTGTTATTATTATTATTGTAATTCACTTTTACATTCCTGACTGGTACTATAAAATAATTTTGTAAAAATTGTAGCGCCAGGAAAAATACTCAAATAAATACAAAATATGTAATACATATGTACAGTCACTCACATAAATAAATAGACACACCTTTTTGGACAATTCATACAATTTTCGCTTCCGCAAATTTATTTTAACTAATCTCCCATAAGAAAATTTGTCACGATCTATAACAAAAACTAAATTATATTTAAAAAATATTTGAAAAATTCGACGAATTTTAACTAATTTCCCATAAGAAAATTTGTCACGATCTATAACAAAAATTAAATTATATATAAAAAATGTTTGAAAAATTCGACGAATTTTCATAAAAAATTTAAATTTTTTTTCGGAATTTTTAGAATTTTTTAGAGTATTGAGATTTGTAGTCCATTCAATTTAAGTACAATAAAGAAATATTCTTAAGTCCTTTAAATTTTTTTGGATCTATGTATGTCACTTATTCACATGAGTTACTCTATATGAAATAAGCAAATGTATGCATATGAAGTAAAATTTTGAAAAAAAAAAATAAAAAAAAGAACATATGGCTGAAAAAATTATGTTCGGCCTGAGTGCGTCTGGAACCGGCAGTGGGTAGGCGCACACGGGTCGATCTCGGGTTGATAGTGCTCTCGAAAGAAAGTAAAAGAACAGAACGCAAAGAAGATTTCCTCGTTATAATAGTGTTTTAATTAGAGTGTAGGAAAATATATACAAGGATACAATATTACCTTTGAGTGTAAAACTGATGACGGTGATACTCGGCGATGTGTGCTGGTTGGCGGTCGATCGAAAAAAAGACCGGTTGTGCCGTTGAGGACAACCGCTAAGCCGCGAAAAGGTCCTCTGGTATTAAGGAGGGGAAAAAAGCCACACACACAACAGCCCCCACATATACGTGCATGGGTGCTGACAACCTGCACACACACATGCATGCGTATGAAACGCATGCATGTGCATGCATGCACACAAATGCGGCGTGAGTGTGGGTGGCTGGAAATCTTATTAAAACGTTAGGGAGGGGCGCCGTCAATCAAGTAAAAGTTAGGCCTTGGGTCTAAACATGCCGCCCCCTTGCGGTAAGGAACATCACAGTCCGCCAAGGATCACCGACCGTGAAGAAGAGAAGAAAAAAATAAAAAACTTATAACTAATTATATCTAACTTAACATTAACCCTGGTCAGTCCGCCGGCTTGGCGGCACGCAAGATGGTCTGCGCAATGGGTGAGCTTGGTTGCTGATGCCTCTGTCATTCGGCACTTTTCCCGTTATGATTCAAGGCCTAAGCCAGGTTTGCCTAGAGCTAGGGATTGCGAAAAGAATTAAGAAGATATACGTGTTCATATTTCTTGCCGTTTATTACAAATTCATTGGAAATTCTATGCTTGTGAATTTTGTATGAAGAAAATTCAATAAAAAAGGAACGTATTGTAATGATACAAGATTTTAAACGCACACCTCTTGCGACTGTGTACAGCAGAAATTCAATAAAAAATAAAAAAAGTGTAAAAATTCATGGATTTCGGTCGTTACCGAACATTTTCATGTTAGGCCTTGGTTGTGCCCGAGAGTACCCAACCGAAGATGGTACTCTGAGCCAGCAAAGGGCCAAACGTGGTGGGCAGAATCCCTGGTAGCATTATTTCGGCATATACGTCTGTCCCTAGTACGAGGCGGATCGGGGCAGATGAATAAAACTGTAGATCCGCCAGACGGAGATGTGCGTACGGGGATGCGATGGCGCTGTCGACGCTGGTCGTTGGGGCCATTCGCCGAAAATTGGACACGACCGCCGCATGGGTTGCAATTCGTTTATTTTGGCCGTGTCTTCCTCGTATGCGTAGTAGGCATCCTGCTTGCCCGCCAATGGTGCTGGTAGGGAGTTGGAGCTCCCGGGCTAGCTCATCTGCGATAACGGTGGTGGGGGAGCATCCGTCAATCAAGGCACGGACGAGGTGTAGCCGCCCCCCAGCTTCTATCTTCACGACCGCGGTGGGTGTGATCGCTACCGTTGGTATCATGGTGGCGGTGGCTGCTGAATGCTGGGCTACAAGCCCTGACCGAAAGGCGGACACGGTGGTGAGCTGCAGCGTGTTGTCTCCGTGGCTGCGATCTTGTGGCTGATGTCGTTGATGCAGGCGAAGAGGCCTTGTCTCCGCTCTGCGGTCGCGCGGATGTCGTCTCCGTTGGGGGTTCCTGGTTTGCCGGCGAAGAGACCGGGTCTCCGCTCGGCCGTTATATGTATGGCGCTGTGCTGTCGCTGTCCCTTGTTGGAGCCGCTTCCTCTCGTGCTGCAGAAGTGGTCGAAATGATTTGGCTGTAGATGGTATGGTCGGGCGAAGAGACCGCGTCTCCGCTCCGGTTCGGCTGGCATCTCGGTTTTGGTGTGGACGAAGAGGTCCAGTCTCCGTTCCAGCGTCCGACGCATATAACGATATGGAGTCGTCTATCCGCTCTCGGGGTGAATCTAGCTCCTCTTCCACTTGGACGCTCCATGGCTTGGAGCGGGCTTCTTGTAATAGCTGCTCCTCTTCGTCGATCGAGGCGATGTGCAGCATCGTGTGGTGCTTCTCGCCGCACCGTTTGCATCGCCCTTGGCTTGGGCACGCGTTAGAGCGGTGACCAGGCGCCAGACAATTTCCGCAGTAGCTTTCGCGAATGGTTACGTAGAGGCGCTCTTCTGGCCTTTTCGCCCGAAAGGCTGGACACAAGCGGATAGGGTGTCGCTCAAGACACACTCGGCATTCCGACGAATAACGCGCTGCGTTCGTGGCAGCATTACGTTTTAAAGCGGCAAAACGACCCATTTTTCTGAAAGGAGTGAAATAGGTTTCAATGGGTCGCGTCATTGTCAAAGTGCAGGGGCGAGTGGTCCCTAATTGTATTGTTGAGATTTGGGATGTTTTAGTAGCGCTTGCGTAGGGGGCAACCATCTGTAGCAGTATAAAAATATTCATATTTGGCGCACATCATGTGCATGGCCTCTTTCCACGCACGTTATGTGTCTGGGTCTTTAGTGCCTTATTTTGTTTATTTTGTGTCGCCCTGTAGCGTTTTAGTTAGCCACGGGCACACTAGTGCTGCAGAAAAATGAGCATTTACGATTTTTCGGTTCGCACATTCTGGTACCGACCCGGGTAGAAAGTGTATAGTGTGGGTTCTTTTGAGTCGCTGTTATTTGTGTTGTTGGTGCTAAAAACCAACAACTTTCCTGCCCGCCGCAAAAAAAATGTCTGGACAGCAAAATTGCCTGCCAATAAAGAAAAAATATGTTCGTTTTGGAAGAGGGGAGATCTTTATAAAATGTATCATTTTTTATTTGTTGGTATTGCCCTCCGCTTATTTGTTCAACTTATCCCAAGTACTCTTGTAGTCCTGTTTTATTGATGGCCTTTATCAAACGGCACGGTTCCCGAAGGGTATTTGGCTCCGATACCGATTCCTCAGACTCGAGTTTTTGGGTACCCGTTTGCATCTTTTTATGCATCCCTAATATAATGTACATTTAAACTAGGCATATATATGTACATACGTTGGTATAAGTATATGGACAGTCAGTGCACGGACTTTACCGCATTGGTAGTTTGACCAACCTTTTTGGCCCATTTTTCATTTTCTACTACTACTGCTACCAAAACCTAGATTCTACCAATATTTCAGTATTTTCGCACTGAAAACGTATACTGCGATAATTTTAAAGTATTGAATTGCAGAGCCCACCCAACTACCATTAGGGGGCGATACTGACCAAATCAATAAATTTTGAAAAAATTTGTGAAGAACTTAAACAGGAAGTAAATTTTTGAGTGGAGAAATATAATGACTGAGTACGCGAATATTTTCTGCGCTATTTTTCTCCGTTTTTTTTTTTTTTTTTTTGCATAATTTGAACGACAATAAGAAGTTTTACGTAAACGATAACATGCCCAAATCGGTTATTTTGTGGAAGGATTTTGATACTTGGGAAAACTATCGGTGCAATTAGACGTTTCGTTAAATTTTGTTTGTGTATTTCAGGAAATAATGAGTATCCTGTGTATCTACAAATATATGGAGTTTTGGTTTTGTTTACCTGTTTTTGTCGAAAGAGTTATTTCCGTGAGATGCGCTTTATTTAGTTTACACTACATTATGAATTGTGGTGTACCAATATAGCTGTAGCTATGGGACCACTTGGAAAACAAAATCTCCCACTACTACTACTCTTTTCATTCGTCGTCCACCAACATTCCCTTTACACAAGTCCGCGCACTGGCACAATATACCAGACAAAAAATTCTGAACATTCCTATGCACAAATGTACATTTCTCTGAATTGAAGCAAACGGTAAACGGATCGTTCGACTCATGGCGCCGTTTGCTTCATTCTTTTCGTTTTACGCGTAGTGGAGTACGGTGCTTGGCAAATAGTAAGTAAAATTTATTAAATGATAATCTAATATATTCTTTTTACTAATTAATTAATTTTCTTTCTTTTCAGGTTACTGGCGTGGATGGTGGTGACGACATATTGATCGAATCGGGTTTTATTGGTGCTTTTTTTCCCTTTTTTTTTTGTTTTTTTTTTTTTTTTTTTTTTTTTAGGTTACCGGCATTGCAAAAGGGGTGCTCCAACTGCGGCGTCGGCCGCGCCGTTGGTTGGCATACCTTTGCATTGCCCATGGAAGCTTTTGGTAATGGCCTCTTCTCTTCTACTTTCAGATTGTTCCCCTATGGATGATGAAGAGAAGCCAGAATTTCCGTGGTGGAAAGTAAAAAAGTGGGATATACGCATAATAGTACGAATGTTTGAACGCTATGGTAGTCCACGAAATGTTGTTAGTGAGAAGTATCAAAAATTTTGCAGAATGGTATCTTCCTACCGTTACGTCATGTATTTTGGAAGTTCTACTTAAAATACTAGACCAGTTTCGAAATCATATTTACGTATCACCTCGCGTTTTAACTGCATATTTTGCATACATAATGTTTACATGTTTTGAGTAAACCTTTAACAATTCAAAGGTTGCTATGTGTCAAAGGAATAGAAATGATGATAATTGGTCATGGTGAATATATGGACCGTAGTTATAAAGTGATTTCTCAAGACTATGTAAATTGGATATCTGTGTATTCAGTAGAATATTTTCTACATACAAAGAGACTAATTAGCACTCTTAGATCCGTACCGTTTGTTACTTTCATATAAACTCACGGACCATTTAGATGATTGATAATAAAATGGTTGTATTCTAGAATGGTTTCGTATGGTCTCCGAATGTTACTACATATGTATATTGTTAACGAATATTCTGAAGCTGAGAGTGGCACGTTACGATGCAAATTTTCAATAGGCCAATGCCAAATCGGTTGGATCGTCAGCCTATTCCATGTCGCCATTTGATTTGTTTTACACTTACAACTTTCCGTGTATGTAGTTCTGCCAATGGAGAGTCCCGATCAGTTCGTAGCACGTTGACATTATCTGTGGCTGTTGTTGTTGTTGCATTTTGCGCGGACTTTTCCTCGTACACCAAATCGTGCGTATTACCTAATGGTTTTTTTTGTAATTGTGTGCCCAATGTAATGCTAATATACGCCTTTCCAGAGAAGTCATCTTAGCCACGCTTGGAGTATGAGCCTCGACAGAAAGGCGCAGCTTGCGAGGTTACATTCGATTTGCGGTCGCCACATGAAACTTATATTCTGGAGTGCTGCCGAATGTCTGTGGGATTCAGTTGCTTTCGCAGTGAGTAATTGTTGTTTATATGTGCTTATACATCGTGTAGATTTACTCTCATATGTCTGAATAATCGTTTCTATAGAGCAGTTCTGCTCGCAGAAATGTAAATTCATAACGAGACGCGCGCATGTCTCATGCTGCAGCGGTTGCAACAGAAAATCCTTTGCTAGATATGGTTTGGGAGATAGTAGTAGTCTCGCCTAAGTGAGGTGTTTGCTTCTGATAGCCAGGATGTATGACATATGTACACTTCGGAGTCAGCAAGTGGTGGATCAGTAAACGCATGGGCTAATAAGCTTGCCATCAACTCCTGACGCACCCACAACGGCTTACTTTGCCTCACAGCCAATATGGCTTCTGGTTCTGTACCCAGTACACACATACAACTTTTGTTATTCGATGTACAGGCGAACGTTTTCAAAGTTGGAGTGCTATGGTAAGCTGTGTAATCTCTATGGATGCTCATCTCTGGCACTGGCTCACAACTATCTAAATCATACCCCTGCATTTGTAATTAATTATTTATGACATCGGCATGTGCTATAAATACCATTGATTTGATTTTCCCAATAGGAACCTACTATTTTTGTAGTGACTATATACTGATTCGTGAATGCTGATTACAGTTTTACCAATCAAATAGGCGCCGCTTATGCCCTCAACAGCCAGAAGTCTATCTTGGTATATTTCCTTAAGATTTTTGAAATACTTGTGGTTGATCTGCTGTCGACGCGATACCTATCAATTTGTTGCCGTCCACCCGAGTAGAATGCACTCCGCTTAGTGCACAATTATCAGCATTCATTCATGCAGCCGATAGTCTACTGGTTGTTTCAGTTACCTGCCCCGTGGTGGCAGAAATAGGGTGTAACTTCAATGTGATTGGTGAAATCCCGAGACATTGTGATCATGTTGTGGAATAATTCTTTAATTATTCATGAGTAATTGTCTACGAAGTGATTCTTTTTTTGTTTGTTCTGGAGTTGAGAATAAGCCCTTTTCAGAGTGGAAGATGTTTGGATAGCCACAAAACCCCTGTCGAAATGTGAAAACTGAAATGCTCATACCAAATACGGGGACCAAGAACGATATCGTTGCGCATTCGAAGTCGAGTTTGGATATCAGAGCGTGACGAGTCTCATCAGTGAGGGAAAATGCTATGACATATGATGGTCTGGCTCTGCTATGAGCTACGTCGGGATTCGAAATAAACAATGATAGCGATTGCTATTTACTTCGTTTTGCGTTGCGGTCCACGGGGTGATATTGGGGGGTATTGAGGGTTATATGGAAAACATGCCTCCAGAGATGTAATGTGGTTTGCCGATTTGGGGACTTTAAATGGACTCAACCACTGCTTTCTCTGATATATCTTTCTGATGTTAGTAAATAGCTTCCGACATTTTTAACTCGCGTTGATTGGTTATTGAGTCAATCCAATCCTATGTGGCGAGACGAATTGAGCCAAAAACTATAAAAGGTTAATATTTATGTATATAGAACACACACAGAACCCGACAGCGCACACCTAGGCCAAGAACAACGTTCAAGTCAGAAAATTACATTTGCTTTTATCAAGCCATCTCTGGTAGAGTAGTGGAACAGGTATTTAAGATAGTCAATATATGGTTGGTATTGAATTGTTGCGGGTGGAAAGTTTCAAATCAAAATTTCAGATGTTTAACCTAGCTCTCTATTGATCTAGGTGGGTCGTGGTATTTCTATACCTGACATTGTTTGTATCATTGAAAATCAACCATATTCTATTTATACACTTTCAACGGGTATTACATTGTCTCTAGCTTATGTTTAATGTAAAACGCGGCTCTCTTGACGTGAAGAAATAAAGGAAGTAAAAATTGATTATTTGATGGAACGCTTGTATGGGGTTTGGAATTTGTGCGACGTTAGCTTTATGCAAAATAAAATTATCGTCTACTAGGATTACTTGTATCTCCACGGATCATTTTATTTCAATTTGTCTATTGATTTGAAGTTAATTTATTTGAATTTAATGAGTCTTTCATATCTCCAGTAATCACTGAGTAAAGACTTGGTGAAATAGTGGAGATTACTTTAATGGATAAGATAAAGACAGTTTTCAACGTCTTCTGAGTAAAATATTGTTTCGAGTTGCTCGGCTTCTTGTTGTGCGCCTCGAAGGACCAACGTTCGGCCTGGATGTCCAGATAACGAGTCGTCATCGACCTACATACAACACTACATATACTATGAAATGCATATGTCAGCCTTAGTGTATGTCAGCTTGGAAATGAGGTAGATGAGTTACATACATATTTTAATGGCATGGTAGCGGTAGCCCCTATTTACCATATTCCCTTACTCCGATTCACCATTTAGGAGTGATTGCGGTTGACGAAATGGACTTCGGGCCCAGCTACCAAAAATTGATTTTAAGGAGGTTACTATTCTTGAGACGAAGATTCCAAGTTCCTACCCTTGCTTTTAGACTGCATGTGATATGAGAGATTATATATAAATATGTAGGTGAATATATAAATGTATATGCATGTCGGGACCGAACGTCTGTTACTTATTATGTGGCAGATCATGGATCTGCGTGAGGGTTCTGGTGTCCTCGCTCGGGGCGAGTGAATGTGGGTTGACTTTTGTAAATTTAAAATATACAAAGGGCCGACAGCCCTTAGATTCTGTGGCAGATCGGTTCGCCCTTCTGCGGTAGGCTTTTCTGGTGGCCTCGTTCCGGGAGAACGAGTGAGTTGGGGTTGCTTGTTGGGTCCTCGCTTGGGGTGAGCGAGTAAATTTTGGTTGATGGTTGGCCTCGTTCCGGGTGAACGAGAGCTGGGTTTGATTATTTTTTTTTTTTTTTTGATAGTAGGGATATGGAGGAACGGAGAGATTGTTAGGAGGAGCTCTTAGCCTTCTCGCAATCCGTCTCTTCCGTTGGAAGAAGGATCAGTTTGACCAAAGGTCGTCTGACTTGACCCTTCTCGGTTTTGAGGTCGACTACGCGTACTCGGTCATCTTCGCCGGGGTGTACGTTGATGACTCTATCTAACCTCCATTCGTTGGGAGAGAGGTTGTCCTCTTTGATGACAACTAGATCATCCACTTTAAGATTTTGCTTTGACTGTTTCCACTTCACTCGTTTTTGAAGTTCGGAAAGGTATTCGGTTTTCCAACGACGGCAGAAGGTTTGATGGAGGGCCTTGAGCTTCTGCCATCTGTTTATTATGGAGGCCGGGCTTTCGTTCACATCCGGTTCTGGGGGCGCCAGAAGATGGCTGCCCGTTAGGAAATGTCCTGGGGTTAGTGGTTCCAGGTCCGTTGGGTCATTCGACCCTGGACTGAGAGGGCGCGAGTTGAGGCACGCCTAAATCCTGCACAAAAGGGTTTGGAACTCCTCTATGGTGTACTTATGGGGAGACGCGATCCTTTTGAAGTGGCTTTTGAAGCTCTTCACTCCCGCCTCCCACAAGCCGCCCATATGTGGAGCGCCAGCGGGAATAAAATGCCAAGTTAATGCTTGATGGCTATACTTGGAGACTGTTTTGTCTCGGCTTTCTGCCAGGAAGGCTTTGAATTCCGATCGTAAAGATCTGGAAGCTCCGACAAAGTTCGTACCATTGTCGGAGTAGATGTTCTTCGGACATCCTCTTCTCGCGATAAAACGCGAAAAGGCCGCGAGGAAGCCTGGGGTACTAAGGTCACTAGTGGCTTCTAAATGGATGGCCTTAGTGGAAAAACAGACGAAAAGGCATACGTAGCCTTTTGACAGTCGACATCCCCTACCGCGGTAGCTTTTGATGTCGAAAGGCCCTGCAAAGTCTACCCCGGTATTGGTGAACGCGCGGGTAAAAGTAGTCCGCTCGCAGGGAAGGGTCCCCATAAGTTGGGACTGTGCCTGCTTTCGGTGAATAATGCAGGTTTTGCAATTGTGGATGATGGCTCTGATCATGGTCTTGACATTCGGTATCCAGTATTGGGTTCGGATGAGACGGAGCATGAGCTGGTTCTCGCCATGAAGGGAGTCATGATGAGCCATCATAACTGTAAGGCGAGACAGCCTGCAATTGTAAGGCAAGATGATCGGATGACGCTCGTTGTATGACATGTCTTTTGACGCCCCTAGACGCCCCCCTGTTCTAATAATATCATCTTTATCGATATATGGATTTAGGGACAGTATTTCACTCTTGCGATCGATAGGTTCCCTATTTTTTAATTTTAAATATTCTGTCCCGTAAAATTGTTTCTGGCAGACTCGTATTAATGCTTGAGTCGTTGCCTTAATCTCATCGGCTGAGATTATACACGACCTTTCGTGGAACATTGCTTTAGTTTTTGGGTGAGTTCTTTTATAAAATCTCCTAACATAGGATAGAACCTTCAAAGCCCTGGGTAAATTTGAAAAACGATCGAGAATATCTACATGATCTACCCTTGTCGTGGCATATGTTTGTGCCCTCTTTTCCTCAACGGACGTTTTGTATTCGGTTTCTTGTGCTGGCCAGTGGGAATTGTCTTCTTGCAGCCAAGAAGGTCCCTGCCACCACAACGAATTGTTGGTCAACTCTGATGCAAGTAGTCCTCTGCTTCCTAGATCCGCTGGATTAGATTCCGAGTCCACGTGAAGCCAGTCCTTGCTACCGACCATATCGATGATCTTAGTGATTCGGTGTGCGACGAAGGTTGACCAGGAACAGGGCGGCTTTCTTATCCATGCGAGTACGATGGTTGAATCAGTCCAGAGGTGAACTTTTACGGGTCCCAAATGAATATTTCGGAATATTGATTCCATCATTTCTGCGAGAAGCACGGCGCCGCAGAGTTCTAAACGTGGTAGCGAGATGGTTTTCACTGGAGCTACTCTGGTTTTTGCTAAGAGTAAGTTAATGAAAAACTGATCGTCTCTTTTTACGCGCATATATATCGCTGCAGCATATGCTTTCTCGGAAGCGTCACAGAAGCCGTGGATTTCTATTTCGCCTTCCGGGGAAAAATTTACGCACCGCGGTATCCGTATGTTATCTATTTCGCCATAGTGTTGGGTGAAGGTTTTCCACCGTTCTAATGTATTTGGTGAGACAGGCTCATCCCATCCGGTGCCTTCTAACCAAATATTCTGCATTAATATTTTTGCTACTATGACCATTGGTGCAAGCCAGCCTAAAGGGTCGAAAAGTTTGGCTATAGCGGATAGGATTGCGCGTTTGGTGATGTTCTTGCCACTCTCTAAAGCTCCCGGGGCGAAGTAAAACATGTCTGAATGCGCGTTCCATCGTATTCCGAGTGCCTTCACCGAGCTAGCCTCTTCAAACGCTAGGAAGTCCTCGCTGAGCCGATCCGTTTTGGGGATGTCCTGAAGGATTTCCTCACAATTTGATGTCCACTTGCGCAATGGAAAGCCAGCTGAGTGTAATGCTTCGCGAATCTCGTTTCTTGCTCTGATGGTTGACGCTATTGTATGTCCTCCAGATAAAACGTCGTCGACATACATACTATCTCGTAATATACCCGATGCTATTGGGTGCGTATTTTCTACATCATCAGCCAATTGTAGAAGTGACCGTATCGCGAGGTAGGGGGCGCAGGTTACACCAAAGGTAACAGTCTTCAGTTCGTAAAGACTGATGGGTTCGTTGGGGGATGTTCGATGGACAATTCTTTGAAATTTGGCGTGATTATCGGTCACCCAAATTTGCCTATACATCTTTTCTATGTCACTATTAAAGACAAAGCGGTACAGTCTCCAACGTAGAATTAAAATAGGCAAGTCTGCTTGGAGTACTGGACCTGGGTGGAGTATGTTGTTTAGACTAATGCCATTTGCTGTCGGGCTTGACGCGTTGAAGACAACGCGCACTTTGGTAGTGGTACTTTCCGCTTTTACAACGGCGTGGTGGGGCAGGAAATAACTATCGGAATCGTCGGATGGAATATTGTTTTTGATTTTTCTCATATGTCCAAGCGTTTCGTATTCAGATAACACCCGAACATATTCTTTCCCTAACTCTTGGTTTTTCAGTAATCGCCCCTCATTTCTGAAGAATTGTGAACATGCGCGCTTTAGGGACGGTCCTAATTTAATATTCTCAGGGTAATCCTGCCTGAATGGTAGCGAGACTGTATATCTTCCACTTTCATCACGTTTTGTTGTGTCCTTGAATAATTGTTCACAATACCTTTCTTCTTCATTAAGCATTTTATTTTTGGGAACATTTTCTATCTCCCAGAAAGCTTTTAATTGGTTGTCCAATGCAACCTCGTTATAAAATGACATGATGCTCTTCGTTGGACTTGGTGCTTCGATGCGACCGGTTAGTATCCAACCGAACACTGTCTCTTGGGCCAAAAGTGTATTTAGTACATTCTTTTTTAGACCGCTCAGTATAATTTGGGGATATATGTCTCCTCCAAGTATGAGGTCTACGTCTTCGTTGATGTAGAACCTTTTATCTGCCAAAACCAAGTCTGGGAATGCCTGCATAGTCATGGCGTTGATATGGCAGGATGGAAGATTCCCAGTGAGTTTGGCTAGGACTAGAACGGGTGTAGTCAAGCTGAAGCAGGCATCCACTGGTGAACGTAATTCAATTTTGGATGCCTCTTTCACCTGAGCTGACACCGCATTTGTGATGCCTGAAACTTGGGCATGCATTTTTCTCGCTGGCAAATTGATTCTGCGTTTCAGTCTTTCAGTTATAAAGGAACATTCAGACCCTGAATCAACTAATGCCCGTGCGGAGAAGTCGGTACCATTATGGCGAATGTGTACGCGAGCAGTTCCTAATAGCACACCTGTGCTGGAGTTCGTATGACAGGATGTCACATTTTTGTTCCCGTTTGAACCTGGTTTTTCTGATTCATGTCTCGCTAATGCCTGTCTAGAAGTAGAGGGCCTATTATCGTAGGAGTGTTGGGGCGGGTTGTAGGTGGTGTTTTTCTGTAGGGTATCCGCATGCAGGAGCGTATGGTGACGAGAGTGGCACGTATTGCAGTTGTAGGAACTGGTGCATCTGGTCACTGTGTGTCCTGGGGATAGACAATTCAGACAACCACTCGTAGATTTTATGAATTTAATCCTTTCAGGAGGGGTTAACTCGCAAAAGCGTGAACAGTTGCGTAATCTGTGTTCAGGGGATTTACACATTTTACAAATTGATTTTGTTGTTTGCTTGGATACTTTCGTTTGAAAAGCACCAAGTCTTTTCGTAGGGGTTTCTGACGATTGTCGCGACGCGTTTGGTTTTTGCACTTTCGCAGTGGCATGCCCTGTAAAACCAGACACTGTTTCAAGTGTCTGAAACCGATTAGACAGGAATTTATCCATATCCTCCCACTTGGATATGTCCATTTTATGGTCTATACTTTGCTCCCAAAGAGCCAGCGTGCTCTCTGGTAACTTGGTTGAGCATAGATAGGTCAGGATTGCGTCCCAATTGGAAGTGTCAATTTTGTGGCATTTGAGGGACGAAATACAATTATTTATATCATTTTGCAGCTTTTTTATTGAACTGCCACACTCACTTTCTACCTTTTTTAAGTTAAATAAAATTTGTAGTTGTGTGTTAACTAAGATACGTTTGTTTTCGTATCTTTCACACAAGTTTTTCCAGGCCATCTCGAAACCTTCATTTGTAAGGGGGCATTTTTTAACGATATCTTTTGCTTCGCCCTGCGTTTTGTTGTTGAGATGGAATAACTTTTCCACCCCTTTCAAGCTGGAATTGTTTATATAAATTGCCGTGAAAAGGTCGCGAAAAGTTGGCCAAGACAGATAATCCCCTTTAAAAACTTCCGTATCGCAAGCAGGGAGGCGAATTTTATGCCCATGAGGTTCTTGCTCAGGGTTGACGTTCTTTTCATCCTTCTTGTATTTTTCTGCCTCAGCAGATATAGACGCTGAACATCGCACGTAGATTGCGTATGCTGCCTTTTGCTTCTTTCTGATCGCCATAACGTCATCCGCTGACACCTCATCAGATCCCAATAGCGAATCAAACGCAGACTTTACCTTCTTCCACAAGAGCCGCAACTCTTCCTGCTGTATTGCAAGGGTGTGTTTGCTATGGTCGCTCTCCGGAATAAGGCTGTAATCTTTATCAAACTCTGCGATTGATTCTGCTAAACGGATGTAGGTTTCCATTGTTTTATTTACGTTTATTAACGAGAAACTTTCCGATTAGAAAAATAGAACTCTTCTGAGTTAATATGCCTGCCCAGCCCTACATCAAAACTATTGAACTTCGAGTTTATTATTTATTTTGTTTATTGCAGACTTTTTGTCTTGGTAGCGACAACGAAAAGGGTTTATTTTATGGACTTTTTTGTCACAACAGGGACAACAAAAAGGATTTATTTTTGTACTTTTTGTCACAGCAGCGAAAAACAGCAAAAGATTTAATGTACAAATTTTTGTCTCAGCGGCAACAACAAAAGGGGACCACTCGCCACCTCCACAAATAATGGGTGTATGCTTGAAGAAGTGAAAAAATGCGTGCGATATTGTAAAAAAAAAAAAGCGCCAAAAAAAAAGTGTAAAAAGTGTTTAAAAAGTGAAGTGAGCACCGGATTAATTAATTAAATTGAACTTAATTTCGTGTTTGTGAAGTACAAAAGAAACAACAACAAAAACCTATTTAGTATGGTGCGGAAAGTGAGGTTAGGTTACCCTCTTCCTTGTGTTGTGTCTGGAAAACCTTACCACTGGTGGGGGGATGGACCAGATAATCACAAGGACTGAAAATAAAGGCTAACAAACCGAGTGATTTAACCTTTGAAATTAGAAAAATAAATTGGTGCTCACTAAATCACTTCACTGTTTTCACTTTTATTTTTAATTTTTCGCGCACTACACGGGGTTTTTCTCTTTACTTTGCAAAAAACAACACTCAAAAAAAAGTGGCAAGAAATATGAACTTACGTTGTTTTTGTGGAAAAATTGATGTGATGGTTGTGGCTCCGGCGGCTGATAATGTCGTGTATAGTATCAAACTTCCAACTTTTTGGTGGTTCTGCTGGACTATGCTGTGACAAATAAAACTTTTGATGATTTCTTGTGGCAATTCGTGCAAATTTAGTAGTAGGCAAATGTGCTGTGTTGTGGACTGTATATATAAAGAGGCGCTTTTAGTTCCTGGTGAGGAGGACCAATGTTCGGCCTGAGTGCGTCTGGAACCGGCAGTGGGTAGGCGCACACGGGTCGATCTCGGGTTGATAGTGCTCTCGAAAGAAAGTAAAAGAACAGAACGCAAAGAAGATTTCCTCGTTATAATAGTGTTTTAATTAGAGTGTAGGAAAATATATACAAGGATACAATATTACCTTTGAGTGTAAAACTGATGACGGTGATACTCGGCGATGTGTGCTGGTTGGCGGTCGATCGAAAAAAAGACCGGTTGTGCCGTTGAGGACAACCGCTAAGCCGCGAAAAGGTCCTCTGGTATTAAGGAGGGGAAAAAAGCCACACACACAACAGCCCCCACATATACGTGCATGGGTGCTGACAACCTGCACACACACATGCATGCGTATGAAACGCATGCATGTGCATGCATGCACACAAATGCGGCGTGAGTGTGGGTGGCTGGAAATCTTATTAAAACGTTAGGGAGGGGCGCCGTCAATCAAGTAAAAGTTAGGCCTTGGGCCTAAACAATTACGTAGTTGTAATAAATGACTGCATATGAAGCGGAAAATCTCATAAAATAATTTTGTCCAGCTAGCTTGTCCTACACTGTGCGGCGGAAAGGTGTTTCATCAAAAATTTTTTGCAGTTGGGAAAGCCCGTACAGAGTTGTGAAGAAGATCAGTGATACCATCTACCGCATACAAACCATTGGGAAACCACGGAGTAGAAGAGTGGTACATTTGGAGATGCTAGCGACGTTTAGATCGGGAGATTTATCTGATCGGGACGATCAGATTTAGGTGGAGGGAAGTGTTACGAATATTAGCAACATTAAGGGGTACTGCCATTTCAAAGCCGATGCTAAGCAGCGCCTTGTATGCACATCCATAAAACAATCATTATGTATCTACATAAACGAATCAATCACTATATCTACACATATGTACGTATACTCAGCTGAGAAGCAACGCACAACCACATGCATATATCTGAGATACTCCCTAAAGTTTGCAATGAGAGAATCTATAAAATCGTGCAATTGTAGTTACAGCTGAGAAATTTGATAGCTGATGGCCAACTAGTAGATTCTGAAAATGGAATCGCCTAGAAGATGCGAACGAGGAAATCAAAGAGTATAAAAGGCAGCGACAGATAGAGGCGCTAGAGTCAGTTTCAATTAAGCACGCTATCTGTCGGGCAATAGTAGAGTTATGTATTGTGAAGTACTTTAATAAAGGCCATTTTGCATTATTAAATATTGGAGTTATTTATTCATCAGTTTACTGATTCGAACTTAGCAGAAGGTTGCAAATAAGAGGATTTGCAAGTAAATTCGTTACAATATAAAATTTTTGTAAAATTTTCTTTTAGTGTTTTGTTTTAATAATTTGGAGAATTGGATGATACAAATTCCGTGTTAAGCTGACATGGAAAGCGCCTGTTTTTTTTTAAATAACTTTTGAAGAGTTAGAAAGAGTTAAATTTTGCAATTAGTTTCTTATAACTGGCAGTGATGCCCATCCGTTGATACCACTTTTGACCATATCCGACCAATTTTCGACCTGAACAATAAATGAACTAAACAGTCGTAAACGAGTAGAAAATATAGCAACGCGCCGGATGGCGCCGCCGCGCCGATATTTTAGACATTCGGCGGCGGCGTGCGAAAAACGACCAAAATGCGCGGCGGCGGCGGCGTATATATCTACTATGGAGTTCGGCTAAGCCCTCACACCAACGACAAGGTGCATACCTTAGTGAGGGACACAGAAACCTCAATACAAATACAGCAGGATATCATCAGCATATGCATGTATTCTCACAAATCTACATATATGGAACACATCATTTACAAATAAACTAAACAGCAAAGAACCTAGTATAGAACCTTGAGGAACGCCGATGGTTATTTTCCTTAGCTGCGACATACCTACTCCATTGCAAATATATTGTGACCTCTCTGATAAGTAACTCTATTATATTTCGCGCATTGTTGACCAATCCAAAGTCTTGTTGAAGTTTGCTGCAGAGCAAACTATGGTCAACCGAGCCGAATGCTTTCGAAAAATCAAGCAAACACAGCAACGTCAATTGTCTTTTGTAAACGGTATGCATATGTTATCCAATATTTTTACAATTGCCGTTGAACAACTATGCTTAGCTCGGAAACATGACTGATATGGTGAAAACAAATTATGATTGAGTATAAGCCAAGGCGAATTCAGTACCAGGTGTTGTTATTCCAACAGCTGATTGCTTCTTCTTGATAATTTTCCATACAAAGCCTTGTACAACAATATGTCAGTTAATCGAAATCAATGAAATTTTTTTTTGACTTAAAATTCTTCTGCACGGCGAATTTATTGAATTCGCCTAGTATGGATTCGCCTTTGTTCAGCTAATAAGGTCTCAAAAACTTTTAATATCACTTGTAATATGCTTATGGGCCTAAAATAAGCGGGGAGTTGCTACTTTGTTCATGCAAACAGATCTAACCATTGCAATTTTCCATTGGGCAAACATGATGTAGTTATACACTGAGGGAAAAACCAGTCTAACATCAAGAAAAACCTTCCTAATTTAATCCCGATCGTTGTTAATAGTCTGCTAAGCTTAAAAATTCTTAATCTAATAATGAAAATCTTATTTTTAGACCACTTAATATTAAATTATTTCGGTCCGTCTTTAAGAACCAAATTCTTAAAAAGATATTGATCGTTCTTTTTATAAGATTGAGAGATTCTTCCTTCATGAAAGTGTATTCTTGATATTAATCTGTACCGTTCTATCTTCAATAACGTATATTATTGATACTAATCTGCTTTGTTCTTAACTTTCACTTTCGAAATTCGAATTTCGAAATATAGCTTACCCCGTAGTAATGGAATGAAAACACTGCCATAGGTTAAACTTCACTTTCATTTTATTCAAGTACTAGCAGCCCGTGTGCGACTTTGCTCGCGAAACGGATGTTTATTGTTGTACAAAATAATAACAAATTATATGTGAGATATGTTATTGATATTAGAAAAGAGAATTACTCTAAATATACATATGTGGTATTTATTTAATTCTATAACTTAAAGTACTTCCGAATACACTACATTTTTAGTTTTATTATCTGAAGGTAACAGTATATTGTGATTGTGAAGGTTCCCAGTTCGCGATATTGCAACATACAACTGCATGCAAGTCAATACCTTGTGGAAAGTTTGGCCTTGTGATTTGTTGATTGTGACTGCAAAGGAAACCTTCACAGGAAATTAAATAAAAAAATAAATGTAAGGCGCGATAACCTCCGAAGATATCTAAGGCCGAGCTTCTCTTTCAATTTGCGTCGTGCTCCTCTTGATTTTCCCTACAAATTGGCCGGACGCGACCTACATGTTTTATGCCGACTCCGGACGGCATCTGCAAGGCAGATGAGTTTTCACTGAGAGCTTTTCATTGCAGAAATACACCCGGAGCGCTTGCCAATACTGCCGAGGGGCGACCCCGCTTAGAAAAATTTTCCTCTAATTTAAAAACCTTATTTCTAAAATTTTGATGTTAATTTGCCCGGGGTGCGAACCCAGGGCATACGGTGTGGTAGGCGGAGCACGCTACCTTCACACCACGGTGGCCGCCAACACACACAGGAAATTGGAACCGTTTATATTGGAAGGGCATATCATAGGTATGCGGGGTATGAACGATATATCTCCGGCCGCAGGACCTGTGTGGTTCATTGCTTCGAGGATAATTTTATGCATTCGTTTTATTTGTAATCTCGTTCCACTGCACTGAGTTGGTGACTTGAATTTACGCAACAAAATAATTGGAATATCGTTTTTTAACTTCAAGTTTAGGGGGCGGTATGCTAGAGATGCGATTTTAAACATTCAATTCGATAGTGTACGGCATCTACATTATTAAGAACAGTATCATTTGATATACACTCTTTAACTTCGTCAGGAACTCTATCTAGAATTATGTTATTTATTTAGTCTACAGTCGTATTCCTTGGTGAAATGATAGACCGTTCGCATAGCCAAGTATGTGGCTTGCTGGATAGCTCTTCAATATTTGGGTAAACTTCTGATATTAATTCGCTCACGTTATGTACCACATTCCCAAACTTTGAATCTCTATAAAGTAGCCGTTCTCAGTGAAAATTTTACCATCTCCAATATCTAATAAATCCTGGGGAAATGTACTTATAATTCCGTTAAGATGCACTCTCATGTTTGTTCGCAGACACAATTTTTCGAGTTGAATCCATAATAACGATGATTTGAAGCACGATTTAACAATATCAGCTCAAGTTTCTGCCGCCACTACTGGCAAAGTCTGACGAAAATCCCCTCCAAAAACGATTGTTATCCCACCAAAGGGTTTGTCGTTTGATCTTAGGTCTTTTAATGTACGATCTGCTGCTTCAATATGTTCTCGGTTAGTCATTTTACACTCATCCACACTATAATAATTGCCTCTTGTATTATTTTAGCCAGTGACCCGTTCTTTCGGTTCTTGCGAATGGAAGAATCCTTTTCTTGTCGGAGGGGCACGTTTAAGGGCAATTTAAAAGTGAAGTGGGCTGTTCGGCCACTAGATAAAAGAGTCGCTGCAATTACCGATGATGCTACAGCCAGCGCCACGTGACCTTTACATCTGGCATATGCGAAAAGAAGATTAAGTAAAACGGTTTTTACCACAACCACCAGGAGCATCTAAGAAAAATGCTTGACCTCAATGCTGTCAACGACTTTATCATATGTCAGCTGCTGATGCGAAACCATTTTCAATATATTAACTTGAAGGTAGTCATTTAAATAATTTAAGTCACATGGGCGCCTCGGGATTGTCTCAAAAGAGCATTCCGGTCATTGAATATCACGATTTGGGGAAGGCAACCCAAAACTGAATAAATCGGTTTCGCAAAGGCCTATTACTTTGTCTCGATGTCAATCAAACCTTAAAGAAATGTTAACTACTTATACAATCTTTAGCATAATCGTAAAATGTTTTCAAACCTTAATTTATTAAATCTTCAGAAATTTGTAGATCGGGATCGTTACGCCTTCTGCGTTCATTGAAAATGATTCTTCACAGAAGTCGTTTTCCAAAAGTTGTAGTTTTCTGCAAGCACCTTGAAAAGTTGGGGAAACTACACAGTTCACAGTCCTCAAGCTTTCAAAAGAGGTAGGACCTCGAATATTGTGAAGCAATAAACGTATATAAAAACATTCCGTTTGATTGGGGTGTACATTGTCAACTCTACCAAGCGCCGAATCCTTTTTAATCCCTGGGTTACTTTCAATAGATGTTCCGTGCTTCCTTCTGGAAAATTTATTATTGCTTCACTTATAATAAGACGGCACTTCATGATGAAGAAGTATTTTCGCAAAGAATCGGTAGCGCATATTTCAAAAAATGCCATCACCGTAGTTTTACGGGGTTTTTCCAGAACTCGGTGTACATTATCTTCCGAGAAGTACACTCGTTGCCCATTCTCTAAATGCACTGCTACGTGAACAACAGTTGGATATCGCTCTTGGATGGGAAAATCAAAAAAAGCCAGAAAGACTACCGACCGTTGAGATATTTTTGAATCTCATCTGAAGTATTTTGAAAAGAAAATGTAGCTTTATCTGTGCCCTTATTAACATATTTGCAAATATATTTAATAGCTTTAACGGACTTCAACGTTAATATGTGCCGAAAAACATCGCATGAGTACAGGACAATAAGTAACAACCTATCTATTGTCTGTCCTGGTCATAGTTCCACGTAAAACCAGGTCGGCCGTATTACCTCCGTTTTCAGGACATCGTCTACGGTATGTTGGGTAGCCATCTTCGCCAGACTGCGTCTCAGCGCTATAATTGCGGGGAAATCTCTTCACACACTTACCATCTGCCATGCATGGGGAAAATATATTATGTTGTCCACATGGTCCATGTATCTTATTTTTGCACACAATTTCGTACACGAGTGGGTCATCGCGTTGGCTGGGTATTTCAGTACAAATAATGTTATCCATTTCATGTGGTTGAATTTTCGTCTGCAGCCAAAGCAATATATGACAATGCAGTAACCCACGTTTTTGTCATTCTACTGAGACCATGTGGCACCTAACTTCTCCAAAATGCATTTTTTGGTTAAAATAAACATTAGCTTTCTCATTTTTAAATGAAAAACTCTAGCTACAATATCATGTCGATAATATGACTTTTGTGAATCAAAAAGCTCAACATGTGAATGTTGTAAATAAATAAGAGCGTCCATAATGACGTACATATGTCATCGCGTCTTGTGTTTTTTCCGGCATATAATGCGCTGAGCCCGTAAATGACAATGGAAGTATAACTTTTGGCCTATAGTAGAAACATTAATAGCTATTAGAATCTTCATTGATAGCATCACGTAAGTGTATATATTCTTCAGCACTTAGTTGTTGCTGATTTCTGCGTATGAAATTCATTCTTTCGGAAATCAACTTTGCCATCATGTCCACGGAGTGTTGGTTCAATAAATTTTTAAAATAATGAAGGGGATTTAAACAGATATCCCTGATCATGAACCGGTGAGCATAGAACTCCATGCAAGATATATATTTTGTTTGATCACAATTTGGCATATTCAGGCAGTATCCGCCTTCTCCTCTTACAAACATGGTAATATATTGAAGAGGATCATACGCTCAATGTAGCTCTGAAACTCGTTGGAGTTGCCCCGTGCGACAGTGCAATACAATATCTCTAGGCCCCATGTATTCGTCTATCAAAAGGACGGCTACTTCATTTATTAAAGGTACATTATGTCGTCCCCTGTGATCATTAGCCGGTAATTTGTTCGAGTGTATAACTAACCGAAAATCATTCACAGACTCGGGCGTGGACATACGTTCTATATTGTACTTTAAGCTTGAAATTAATGAATTATACATGTGCAATAAATTTTGAAGCATTTCAATAACTTCCACTTTTAACGAAGGATTCATGTTTGAGCGAATAAATGTTTGGTCAGCTTCAGAAATAAAATACATTTTGTAGGTATTTAGCAAGTACATCCGGCTCTGGCAATAATGATCCAATGAGGTGGTATACCTGCCCTTGAATTTTGTATGTCGGCATTAAATTGCCTTCTCTTATCTCATGTGTACCATATTTTAGAGTTACCCTGGTCCACATTTTGGTCGATATCTCAAAAAAGTTTATAAATCTTTGCCGTTTTTTAGCCTATAACCATGTCGATCCACCACCAAATCTATGCTCAAAATTTCATCACAATCGGTTCAGCCGTTCTCGAGCTTTGCGGTCCAGAAAAAAACTATATTAATAACTATATATATATATATATATAGAATATAGATATAGATATAGCGTCTACATTATTTACTGATCTGTATGCAAGAAGGTGTGTTCCCTCGCCCGTGGAAACGACAAAGACTTGTCCTATTGCTGAAACGTGGTAAACAGCAGGACCAACCATCCCCATATAGGCCACTTTGTATGCTGGATTCTCTAGGGAAGATTTTCGAGCGTATAGTTAGTCAGCGCCTACAGCTGACTCTAGAAAGACCAGGTGGCTTATCGAATAGTCATTATGGATTTCACAAATCAAGATCCACTGTAGATGAAATACAAACAGTCGTCAATATAGCTAGAGAAGCTATCTCTGGAGGCCAAAATAAAAGGAAGTTATGTGCACTGATTATGTTGGACATCAAAAATGCTTTTAACACTGCGAACTGGATGCAGATAATGGCAGCGCTGCAAAGCTTCGGCACTCCAGCTTACTTACGGAGAATAATAGGTAGCTATCTTAAAGACAGAGTACTTCTTTTTGACACGGATCAAGGAGCAAAAGAGTACAAAATCACAGGAGGCGTCCCACAGGGATCTGTTCTCGGTCCAACGCTTTGGAATGTAATGTATGACGGGGTGCTAAAGATTGATCTACCAGAAAACACGCAAATTGTGGGATATGCTGATGATATTGTAGTGGTAGTAGTGGCCAAGAAACTGGACCTGTTTCAAGCATTATGTAATGACGCCGTAGCAAGAATAAAGGAATGGCTGACCAATACGGGACTGGAGTTGGCTAGCCAAAAGATGGAAGTGGTATTAATAAGCTCCAAACGGTCGGCGAACGAATTAGTCTTAACTGTCGGGGATCATCAAATCACTTCAAAGGATTCCTTAAAATACTTAGGAGTGCACATTGACTCCAAATTAACTTTCAAAGAGCACTTCAGAGCGGTGGGGGAGAAAATTACCAAAGTTAATGGATCACTTATGCGAATAATGCCTAACATTGGTGGTCCAAGCGAAGCTACACGTCAGCTATTGTCGACAGTAACCAGCTCAATAATACTATACGCAGCACCAGTGTGGTATGGATCTAAACAGACCCATCAAAAATATATATTAGCAGCGTACCGACTTGCTTCTTTAAGAATAGAAAGAAATTAATGTTCAAAGAAATATAAATAAACACAAAGAAATGCAAATTTAGTGGAAGTATTGAATGAAGATAAAAATCAAGTAGAATGCAAATACGAAATTGATGTAAAAGAAGAGCAAGATTTTGAAGAAATTAAGAAGATGTAATGTGAGGTGAATGTATAATCGAAATAAATGTCGAAATAAAAATCGTGGCAATAAGAGAAGATTAAATCAAAATAGGTGATACAGAGTGACGACGATCAAATAAGGTAGAAGCACAGAATTTTGGTAAATAGAGAGTGAAATACAAAACTAACAAAGGTAATAAAAAGAAGCGAAATAATACAAGAGATAGTACAAAGTAGTTGAAAACAGAGTTGTTTTTAAAAACAGAGTATATAAATTTTAAAACGAGATGTAATAAAAAAGAAGTTAATTAAAATTTGTGTACACATTGTATGCATGTATGTTTCTTGATATTGAAAGAATAGCCTGCAAGCACGTCTATTAAATAAGAGAGTTTTTTATTTTTATTTTAGTATTGAACCTAAATTTCCTTTTTGTGAAAATGGATTTGAATGAAATTATGAAATCTTTCAACATTAGGCCTAAAAAGTGAATTACAGATTAGGTTACTTCAGCACTACGGGTTGTTACGTAACCAACAGAGTGAAGATGAGTCTAATCAATCAATATATGATGATGTGCAAGAAAATAATGTCATACAGTCTTCCCAGTTTCTCGTACGACAACAGCAGTTTGCTCTTAAAGATACGAGCAATTGTATTAATCCGTTTTATGGAGAGGGATCTGTAGATATTAGATTTTGGGTGAATGACTTTGAGCTAAATGCAGATGTTGTAAAGTGGAACGATTTACAAAAATTTGTGTATGGAAAGCAGCTTTTGCGTGAAGCAGCTAAGCTTTTCGTAGGAAGCCAAAGTAATATTTTAAATTAGGAGAGTTTAAAAAATGCTTTGATAACTGAATTTGGTACCAAACTTTGTTCTTCAGATGTTCATAAATTGTTAAAGAATAGGCACAAGGATGCTAATGAGAGTTTTCGGGAATACTTATATAGTCTTATGGAAATAGCTAAACAAATAAACTTAGATGAGGCAAGTATCATAGACAATTTTATTGAGGGTATTCCAGATTCAACATATAATAAGTCTATGTAATACCTAGAATATTGAAGGTTTGAAAGAGCAGTTGAAAGTGTATTAAAAGATACGTAAAGCCTATTCAGGACAGGTTAGGACTGGGCAAAGTGTACTACTGGGGGAGAACAAAGCAGGTATAGCAAAGCCAAAAGAAGAAGTGGAAAAGAGGTGTTTTAAGTGCGGGGACAAGTCTCATATGGCAGTACAATGCCCACAGAAGCAATTTAAGTGTTTTAAGTGCAACGAAATGGGTCATCGTTCGTTTGAGTGCAAGGGTAAATCCAAGGGTTCCAAAGAAATAAAGAAGGATTTAGGCACAGTTAATTCTTTGGGCGACGAGGTGTTTCAACCTTTTTGTGAAAGAGTTAAAAATGAGTTACATTTCAAAACAGTTAAATTTAACGACTTTAAGTTTGAAGCCCTTATAGACTTGGGATGTTCTTTGAACATAATGCGTTACGACACGTTGTTGTTAAGTGGCTGCGAGACTAAGTTGAGCAATGATCACAGGAAATTATACAGTGCTTGTGCAAACGTGATCGAGAGGATAGGAAGTTTTGAAACCTTGATAAATATAGACGAGATATCGTTAAATATAACGTTTCATGTGGTCAAGGAAAGTGATATTCAATTCGCAGGGATGATAGGAAAAGCCATTTTGAAGGATGTTGGCATAGTTCTAACCGAAGAAGGAGTAATTTTTAAAAAGAAGAATTTACCAAATAAGCAAACAGCGGAGATATGTCAAAAAAGTGAAACGGAAAGTTGGATAAAAGAGTTCGATGTAATGAATTTGAATGAGTTAAAAGAAGTAAATATACCAGACGTTAAACATTTAAATACAAATTTGGCTAGGGAGGTAACGGGTTTAGTGGATGAATATATGCCAGTGGATAACTGCCAATCAGCCGTAAAAATGGAAATTGTTTTGTCCTATGAAATACCTATGTATGAACGTCCGAGGCGAATGTCATTCGAAGATCGTAACTTTATCGATAGGCAAATTGAAGATTGGTTAAGAGATTGCATAATTTTACCTAGCAAATCTAACTATGATTCCCCGATTGTGGTTGATTCAAAAAAGGATGGAGGGAAACGTTTATGTTGTGACTATAGGCAACTCAATAAAATAGTAAGAGACAATTTCCCGATGGTTGTTATGGACGATGTCTTAGATAGATTACAAAATGGGAAAATTTTCACAACTTTAGATTTATCAAGGAAGTACACTGCATTTGTGACAAGTGATGGACAGTATGAGTTTTGTGTAGTACCAGTTGGTATATCGAATTCCCCAGCTGTATTCTGTAGGTATATTAATGCTGTGTTTCGAACGCTAATTCAGAAAGGCACAGTGATTACATATATGGATGACTTGATAATACCCGCAAAGGATGAAAATGAGGGTATTGAGAAGTTAAAAGAAGTTTTGAAGGTTGGTTCCGAACATGGATTAAACATTAAATGGAAAAAATGTCAATTCTTGAAAAGTAAAGTTGAGTTTTTAAGGTACGTAATAGAAAACGGCACAGTGCAAATATCAGAAGAAAAGACGAACGCTTTTCAGAATTTTCCATTGCCTTCAGACAAAAAGGGTTTACAGAGATTTTTAGGGCTAACATCTTATTTTCGACGGTAAACTTTGCTATTATTGCTAGACCATTATCAGACTTGTTAAGAAAAGAAGTGGCTTTCAAATTAGGAGATAAAGAAGTAGCAGCGTTTCAGCAGTTGAAAGCTCACTTGCAAAAGGCGCCAGTATTACGGATATTCTCCCAAAGTGCAGTAACGGAAGTCCATAATGATGCCAGTAAGTACGGATATGGGGCTATTTTATTGCAAAAGGATCCAGATGACCAACAGTTACGCCCCGTGCAGTACATGAGTCGAAAAACAAAGCCTGTAGAAGAGAATTATCCGTCATATGAGTTGGAAGTGTTAGCAATAATAGAAGCATTAAAGAAGTGGAGGATATACCTGTTAGGAATAAAATTCAAAATTTTAACGGACTGTAATGCTTTTTACTATTAAGAGGAATGATGTTCCACCTAATATTGCGAGATGGGCTTTGTTTCTCCAAGATTTTAATTATGAAATCGAGCATAGGCCAGGAACTCGAATGAAGCACGTTGACGCCTTAAGTAGGGTGTATTGCTTAATGATACACAACTCGCTAAAGTACCGACTTAAAAGCACAACTTAAAGACGAGTTCGTAAAATTTTAGAAAAGGACGAGTATGATGACTTTTATATCAAATATGATATCCTTTTTAAGAACCCGCACAAAGAGTTGATTATAGTACCAGCACAAATGGAAGACTAGGTATAAAAATGGCACATAGGCAAGGGAATTTCCCTACAAAAAAACTCAGGATCTATTAGAAAAGACATTTTATATACCAAAAGTTAGTGCAAAGGTTGGACAGGTGGTGCGAAGTTGCATAGAATGTATCGTCAATCAAGCAAAGATAGGAAAGAAAGAAGGATTTCTAAACTGTATTAACAAGAAAGATAAACCATTAGGGACGTACCACATTGATCATGTAGGACCAATTAAATCGACCAGTAAGTCATATAATTATATATTTGTAGGGGTAGATGCATTTAGCAAGTTTGTTTGGTTGTATCCCACAAATAATACCTGAGCAGAAGCAATAGTTGATAGGCTAAAGAAACAAGCAGCAATATTTGGTAACCCAAAGCGTATTATTTCTGACACCGGAGCTGCTTTTACTTCGAATTTATTTAAAGAATATTGTGAGGGTGGAAAAATTCAGCATTTACTAATCACAACAGGAGTGCCACGTGGAAATGGACAGGTGGAGAGGATGCAAAAGATAGTGATTCCTATGTTATCGAAACTATGCACAGAAACACCAAATAATTGGTACAAGCATATTTAAGTATTTAAGATTATAAAAGGAATTGATATGCGTTTGGTCAATGCGCCAGAGCTACGAGATTTTTTAGAAGATGAAGCGGTAAATGAGTTAAATGAAGATTGAGAATTGGTTAGAATTAAAGCTAAAGAAAATATTTGTCGTATGCAGCTGGAAAACAGAACATCATATAATTTGCGAAGAAGACAGGAAACGAGTTATGAAAGTAATGATTTAGTAGCTGTAAACAGAACCCAATTCGACAGTGGTTTAAAATTAAAGCCGAAATTCTTAGGGCCATATAGAGTAGTTAAAAAGTTAAACCATGTTAGATATGAAGTTGAAAAGGTAGGTGATTAGGAGGGACCGGGAAAGACATCGACAGTTGCAGAATATATGAAAAAGTGGTCTAACTCATTCGGGGTCGAATTAAATCAGGACGGCCGAATGTAGTTCTGGATGTAGAGTGATGAACTATTCACTTGTATATTAAAACAACTTTATTATTTTTGTAACCTATGAAGCAACTTTTGATTTTTGAAATATATATTTTTTCCGAATAAATGAATTTAGTATGATTCGAGTCGCTTATTAAATAAGATCGCATTTATGTCGCTAAATGTTGTAATTTCAAACTAACTTAAATAAATTAAATAATAATTTGGTAATAATTAAATGAACTAAATAATAATGGGTTAAAAAAAAAAGTGCGTTAAGCTTTTGTATGAAAGGAAATGGTAAGAAATCCTACATATATAAATGCGTAATTATGTTTATACACGTCAGAACTTTACTTTAGGATTTAATTAATTTTTTGTGATTTTGTGTTCAAGGTTTTTTGATATTTCCTCAAAAAAGTGTTGGGAATTTAGCCCTAAAAAAGTGCGGGGAATTTGTGTTGGGGATTTTGGTAATGGCATTTTAAATTTGGGGATTATGTATTTCGGATTTTTTTTTTACCTGGGGATTCTGTGTTTGGTGATTATTTTTTTGGGGATGAAGGGGCACTCCCAATAATATCCCATTCGTCTCCGTCCCGCTAAAACCTTGGCAGGCCTTGGGGTACGTTCAAAGTTTGTAATCATTAAGTTGGTGGTGCAGGTTCGGTTGAGATCCTCCAGATTAATACTGATCTGGCTATGAACGCAGTCTTCATGAGGGACTGCGTCAATCTTCGCGTGGCCTCTATGCCTTCGCATACACATCCCCGGTATCTATATAAGTAACTGCACGCACGAAACAAGATAGCGGCCTCAAGTTGGGACCCAATTAAATAGATGATGAACAACAACAATAATAAAATAAACAAGTAAGAAAGGCTAAGTTCGGGTGTAACCGAACATTACATACTCAGTTGAGAGCTGTGGAGACAAAATAAGGGAAAATCACCATGTAGAAAAAGAACCTACGGTAACCCTGGAATGTTTTTGTATGACATGTGTATCAAATGGAAGGTATTAAGGAGTATTTTAAGAGGGAGTGTGCTATAGTTCTATAGATGGACGCCATTTAGGGATATCGCCATAAAGGTGGACCACGGCTGACTCTAGAATTTGTTTGTACGATATGGGTATCAAATGAAAAGTGTTAATGAGTATTTTAAAAGGGCTGGGCCTTAGTTCTATAGGTGGACGCTTTTTCGAGATAACGGCATAGAGTTGGACGAGGGGTGACTCTAGAATTTGTTTGTACTACATGGGTACCAAAGGAAAGGTGTTAATAAGTGTTTTAAAAAGGAGTGGGCCTGAGTTTTATGGGTAGAGGCCTTTTCGGGATATCGCCATAAACGTGGACCAGCGGTGACTCTAGAATGCGTTTGTACAATATGGGTCTCAAAAGAAAGGTATTAATGAGTATTTTAAAAGGGCGTGGGCCTACGTTCTATAGGTGGACGCCTTTTCGAGATATCGCCATAAAGGTGGACCAGGGGTGACTCTAGAATTTGTTTGTAAGATGTGGGTATCAAATGAAAGGTGTTAATGAGTATTTTAAAAGGGCTGGGCCTTAGTTCTATAGGTGGACGCCTTTTCGAGATAACGGCATAAAGTTGGACCAGGGATGACTCTAGAATTTGTTTGTACTACATGGTTACTAAAGGAAAGGTGTTAATAAGTGTTTTAAAAGGGAGTGGGCCTTATTTTTATGGGTAGACTCCTTTTCGGGATATCGCCAAAAACGTGGACCAGGGTGACTCTAGAATTCGTTTGTACAATATGGGTCTCAAATGAAAGGTATTAATGAGCATTTTAAAAGGGCGTGGGCCTTAGTTCTATAGGTGGACGCCTTTTCGAGATATCGCCATAAAGGTGGACCAGGGGTGACTCTAGAATTTGTTTGTACGATATGTGTATCAAATGAAAGGTTTTAATGAGTATTTCAAAAGGGCGTGGGTTTTAGTTCTATAGGTGGACGCCTTTTCGACATATCGCCATAAAGGTGACCAGGGGTGACTCTAGAATTTGTTTGAACGATATGAGTATAAAATGAAAGGTGTTAATGAGTATTTTAAAAGGGAGTGGGCCTTAGTTCTATAGGTCGACGCCTTTTAGAGATATCGCCATAAAGGTGGGCCAGGGGTGACTCTAGAATTTTTTTGTACGATATGGGTACCAAATGAAAGGTGTTAATGAGTATTTTAAAAGGGAGTGGCCCTTAGTTGTATATGTGAATGTGTTTTCGAGATATCGACCAAAATGTCGACCAGGGTGATCCAGAACATCATCTGTCGGGTACCGCTAATTTATTTATATATGTAATACCACGAACAGTATTCCTTCCAAGATTCCAATGGCTTTTGATTTCGCCCTGCAAAACTTTTTCATTTTCTTCTACTTAATATGGTAGGTGTTTTTTCTAAAGTTACATTTTGGGTCAATAGACCAATACAATTACCATGTTTCATCCCTTTTTTCGTATTTGGTATATAATTATAGCATTTTTTTCATATTTCGTAATTTTCGATATCGAAAAAGTGGGCGTGGTCATAGTCGGATTTCGGCCATTTTTTACACCAATACAAAGTGAGTTCAGGTAAGTACGTGAACTGAGTTTAGTAAAGATATATCGATTTTTGCTCAAGTTATCGTGTTAACGGCCGAACGGAAGGACAGACGGTCGACTGTGTATAAAAACTGGGCGTGGCTTCAACTGATTTCGCCCTTTTTCACAGAAAACAGTTATCGTCCTAGAATCTAAGCCTCTACCAAATTTCACAAGGATTGGTATTAAAAGTATCCTAGACAAATTAAATGAAAAAGGGCGGAGCCACGCCCATTTTGAAATTTTCTTTTATTTTTGTATTTTGTTGCACCATATCATTACTGGAGTTGAATGTTGACATAATTTACTTATATACTGTAAAGATATTAACTTTTCTTTTAAAATTTGACATTAAAAATTTTTTTTTAAAAAGTTGGCGTGGTCGTTCTCCGATGTTACTAATTTTTATTAGGCATACATACAGTAATAAGAGTAACGTTCCTGCCAAATTTCTTCATGATATCTTCAACGACTGCAAAATTGCAGCTTGCAAAACTTCTAAATTACCTTCTTTTAAAAGTGGGCGGTGCCACGCTCATTGTCCAAAATTTTACTACTTTTCTATTCTGCGTCATAAGTTCAACTCACCTACCAAGTTTCATCGCTCAATCCGTATTTGGTAATGAATTATCGCACTTTTTCGATTTTTCGAAATTTTCGATATCGAAAAAGGGGCGTGGTTATAGTCCGATATCGTTCATTCTGAGATGTGTGCCCAGGAACCTACATATCAAATTTCATCAAGATACCTCAAAATTTACTCAAGTTATCGTGTTAACGGACGGACGGAAATGGCTCAATCGAATTTTTTTTCAATCAAAGTATACTCTGTAAGCTCTGCTCAACTGAGTATAAAAACCAAACACAGGAGAAAGAAATGGCGTTCAATCCATTCGTAGGAAGGAAACTTCCTCGCTCCCCAGAAGGGCGTGGCCCATCGGCTGGGGGCCTTAACAATACGTCACAAGTGGTAACGAAACCCAAAGGAGCGGAGGTCGAAAGCAAGCAAGGAGCGTCGTCGCCGACTGCTACACCGAAGCTATGCAAAAAGAGCTCCGACAGCAAGGCTCAAAGAGGCACACCATCATTAAATGAGCAAATTAAGCAGGCGTCAGCTGCGTTAAATCCGCAAAACCCCCCTGGAGAAAAAAAGATGACCAAGCTAGGCAAGGACATTGGGGACTTGACACAGTTCTTCATAGGGCATAATAATATACACGCGGAAATCAAGCGCTTGGCCTCCATAATAAAAGTGCTGTACATCGAGTCGGCCCTAGAGGTAAAGGATTTGGAACATAAATTGAGTGCAAGCGAGTGCCAAGGGTAGAAGTCCATCACCCCCAGGAAAGCGACCGAGGAACAATTCGTACTTGACCAAGGGGAACAACGTGGTCAAAACTACTACTACACCAAAAGACGTCATGCCAGGGCATGTGGGTAGTAACAAACGACGGCAAGAAACGCAAAAGAAGAAGGACCGGAAAGAGGACACTGCAGCCCAAACGACGGGAGAGTGGCAGCTACCTAAAAGAAAAAAACACTTAAGGCTAGGCCGGACACAATCTTCATTTCTAAGGCGGGAGATGCGACGTACGCCGACATACTAAGTAAAGTGAGAAGTTGCGACGAATTAAAATCCCTGCATACAGCGAAAACACCACCTAAAATGCTAAATCAGAACAGAGTTTAGCGGATTTCCTTATGATTTTTTTTTTAATAAGATGCACTTCTTATTATGAGTGGATTGTTTAAGCGTTTGCGGGCTCGGGCTGCACGGCGCTGGTTTTTCCGCGGTTGGAAAGTTTTCATTTCCAATCCGCCTTGTCTTTCATGTTGTAGAAGCGGCCGGAAGCGCTGTGGTTCGGTCCGCGCGTGGGGACTGTGTGTAATGCACGCGATTCCACTCCAAACACTTCTGCTGGGCGGAAAGCAGATGTTTCCGCTCCAGCATCTTGTAAATCATAATCTGAGTCGTGTCGGAGATGCCAGGATTCCGCTCCGACCTCAGATGCATACAAAGAAATTGCATCGCTTTCACTCGGTTCATTTCTCATTGGTCTGTCATCATCTTTCATTTGCAACATGGTGTAGTGAACGTCACCGCATTTTTTACATCTGCCTTCATGAGTGCACTTTGCTGCCGTATGCAACGACGACAGGCAGTTGGTACAGTAGTATTTTTTGATGGCAATAATCCATCGCTCTTCTGGCTTACTTGCACGAAATCTTGGGCAAACTCGTAATGGGTGCCTGTTTTCGCACACCCGACAGAACAAGGAGTATAAATTTGCTTCGTATTTTTTGCGTATGGCAGTGAAGCGTGTCATTTCTGCAATAAATAATACATTTTTTGTTTTCAAAAAAAAGGTATACACTTCTGGAATGGCGAGCAATAATTGAATTCTAAATGGTGGTTGTTGGCAATAGGGTTTACAGATTTTACAGTAAAACTCTTAAGCTATCATGGAACATATTTATTGACTCGCCAAACATATTCATTTGACTTGCAAATGATATCCTCGGGCCCGCAAAATAAACAAAAAAACACAAGATAATAGCGCGAAAGTACTGTTAAAAGTTATTGTTAGCTATTTTTCACAAAATTTCATTTTGACTGACAATCTTGTTTGATGGTCTCCACGCACCTTAATATGCTTGACCACCATATGCTTGAGGTGGGAGGTTATTGAAATCGATTTGGTTTCAATAACCTAATCTCATACATAAGTTTAATTAATTTGTGAATGGTCGCCGGTTGTGAAAAAAAAAACATGTCGCGCGAAGAAAGTGTTCGTCCCGAAAAATAGTGCGGGTTTCGTACATATGTACATACGTACCTAAAGAGGAACAAAAAAAATTAGAAAAAAGAACTAACTCCTTCCCAAAACACATAAATTGCCTTACGGCCATTAGTTATTAGTAAAATAATTTACTATTATCGTGTAAAGTCTTGTTTTTTGTGTTTTTAGCACTCCATTGAATACCGGCATAATCGGATGACGCTGATAGCGTGGATTGCATGAGGGCGTCCCAAGAAAAAAATTTTTTTTTTGTGGAACAAAATTTTAGTGTTTTTTTTTTTTTAACAAAATATATCTAAAACAATTCCAGTTGCAGTGACAAAAAATGTGTCGTGTATCCGGGTGAAAAAATAAAGAAAAATTATATACTTTATACTAAGGAGGGTGTATGCAATGGTATTGGTAGAGGATGAGATTTGTGTACGTGCCGATACCTTTACCATTTTGATATCCTTTTTCTATTACATCAGCCTAAAAAAAAAATCGAAAATTATAAATAGTGAGAAACAAAAATTTTCCTTTTTTGGTTTTTTTTTTTACCACTCTCATGTACTGTACATGAAGAGAAAGAATGATTTATATATTGAAAAATTAGTGGGTTCCGCTAAATTTAGCAATGACTAACGACTATGTGTGGGACATAAAATGTTTTTCTTTTTTCAACTAGTTTTATATGGTTGGCCTAATGTGTGCGCACATTTTTATGTAAATATGTCCATATGTGATTTATGGTTTTTGCACCCAGCAGACAATCGGATTAGCCATAAGCTTTGAAAGAAGTGGCGAAAAGAAGTGAAAATGTTGGGTACCAAAAAGTTAAAAAAAAAATAACATACCCTGATGTGTGTATAAAAAACCATACATATGTACATATAAACTAACACGCATTCGGCGGTGCCAGAAATCATTTTTTTGTCTCCAAATTTTTTCTGTTACAAGTTAAATTTAATGTTAGCATGTTTGGGTTTTAATATTTTATGCCGAATTTGATGCAGTAGGGTCCTCCGTTTCTGTGTTAGCTGATGGGAGTAGTACTAGTTTGACAAGTGGTCTTGACACTTGTCTTCTTTCTGTAGGAACGTCGACGACTCGTACCCGGTTATCGGAACCCGGGTGTAAATTTACTACTCTCCCTAGCCTCCATTCGTTTTGCGGTAGGTTATCCTCTCTGATGACCACCATATCTCCAACTTTTATATTTGATTTCGGATGTTTCCATTTTGTCCTTTTCTGTAGTTCCGAAAGATATTCGGTTTTCCATATTTTGCAGAATGTTTGATGCAAGACCTTTAATTTCTCCCAACGATTAACTACCGATGCTGGATTTTCGTTGATTTCTAATTCTGGTGGGGCTAATAAATGGCTGCCAATTAAAAAGTGTCCCGATGTAAGGGGTGCTAAATCCGATGGTTCGTTTGAGGCTGGGCTAAGAAGACGTGAGTTAAGGCAGGATTCAATACGGCAAAGGAGTGTGCTGAACTCCTCGATTGTAAATCTTCCACTAGATGCTACCTTTTTAAAATGATTTTTAAAGCTTTTCACACCCGCTTCCCAGAGTCCGCCCATATGTGGAGCTCCCGCTGGTATGAAATGCCAAGTTAATTCCTGATGAGCATATTTTGATAGCGTCTGAGCTCGAGATTCTGCCAGAAATGCCTTAAACTTTGCTTTGAGCGCGCGAGACGCACCTACAAAGTTGGTTCCGTTGTCTGAGTAGATATTTTTTGGGCATCCTCGTGTAGCTACGAACCTTGAAAAAGCTGCTAGAAACGATGAAGTGCTCAAGTCGGTAGTGGCCTCTAAATATATAGCCTTGGTAGAAAAACATACAAATAGACAAACGTAACCCCTGGAGGTGCGGCACCCGCGCCCACTATAAATTTTTATGTCGAATGGCCCTGCAAAGTCCACCCCTGTATTGGTAAACGCGCGTGTAAAGGTTGTTCGTTCTTGTGGAAGAATACCTATAAGCTGACTCTGGGAACGTTTTTTGTAGATCGTGCAGATCTTACAATTATGAATAATTGACCTAATCATAGTTTTGACCTTAGGAATCCAATATTGCGTTCGGATAATACGCAACATTAGCTGGTTTTCACCGTGAAATGAATCTTCATGGACAACCTGGACGAACAAACGGTAAAACCTACAATTGTATGGCAAGATGACGGGATGACGTTCGGAATACGCCAGGTCGCTAGATGCACCAAGTCGCCCGCCCGTTCTCACAACTTTGTCTTGATCGAGGAATGGATTTAATGGAAGTATTTCGCTTTTTGGCTCAGGTGGTTCTTTAGCTTTCAATTTACCTATTTCTGCTCCGTAGGGTTGCTTCTGAGCGATTTTAATCAGACGGGTAGTCCTAGATTTAATTTCATCTGATGAAATTAAGCAAGAGTCCGGCTGGCTCGAAGTTTTCGTTTTCGGATGGGTTCTTTGCAGAAATATTAGCACATATGAGATTACCCTCAAAGCTCGCGGTAGACTAGAAAGCCTATCAAGAATGTCACTATTTTTGTCCGTAGTTGTTGCTGCATGAACATGCACTCGTTTTTCCTCAACGTTTGTTGTGAAATCCGTATCTTGAGTCGGCCAATTTTCCTCATTTTCTTGGAGCCAAGAAGGTCCCTGCCACCACAGCGTGTTGTTGACTAAATCCTGAGCTGATACACCTCTGCTTGCTAAGTCTGCTTTGTACCTGAGTCCACATGAGACCAGTTCTTGTTTCCAACCTTTTCGATGACTTTTGTTATCCGATGGGCGACGAAGGTTGACCATGAGCATGGTGGTTTACGATCCAAGCCAAAACAATGGTGGAATCAGTCCAAAGACGAAAATTAAGGTGGCTTAAATTGAGGTTAGTTATGATTGATTCGACGATTTCCGCAAGTAGTACTGCCCCACACAGCTCCAGTCGTGGAAGAGAGATCGTTTTGACTGAAGCCACCTTGGTTTTAGCTAAAAGTAAGTTGACAAGTACATTGTCATCATTTTTCACACGTAGGTAGATTGCTGCCGCGTATGCCTTTTCGGAGGCATCGCAAAATCCGTGAATTTCTATATTCCCCGTTGGAAAAAATGATACCCATCGAGGTATCCGTATTTTATCTATTTCCTTATAATTGGAAGTAAAGTTTTGCCACCGGTCTAATGTTGAAGGAAGTACGGTTTCATCCCAACCAGTCCCCTCCAAACAAATATTTTGCATTATCGTTTTTGCCACAATAATAGTTGGTGCTAGCCACCCTAATGGATCGAAGAGTTTCGCGATAGTATACAGTATTGCTCTTTTTGTGGTCTTATATTCGCCCTCAATTGGCTTTGTTGTGAAATAAAATTGATCGGAATGCGCATTCCACGGAATACCCAAAGCTTTCACGCTACTAGAACCCTCGAATTCTAGAAAATCGTCGCTCAATAAGTGAGCTTTTGGAATGCTTTGCAATATTTCACTACTATTCGCGGTCCATTTTCGCAATGTAAACCCAGTTGATTTTAAAACCCCAGTTATTTCATCCCTTGCTCTTATCGCCCACTTATGCCCACCCGAGAGATCGTCGTCGACATACATATTTGTTCGCAAAATATTCGAGGCTACTGGATGAGAACCTTCGGAGTCATCAGCCAGTTGAAATAAAGTCCTTATTGCCAAATAAGGCGCACAATCGACACCGAAAGTAACCGTTTCAAGCTCATATAAAATGATCGGATCAGTTGGGCTTGAGCGGAAGACTATTCGTTGGTATTTTGTTTGATTGACATCTACTCGGATTTGCCTACACATCTTCTCAATATCGCTATTGAAGACGTATCTAAAAAGTATCCAGCGGAGAAATAAGGTGGGTAAATCCGCCTGAAGCACTGGGTCCGGCAGAAGAATGTCATTCAAACTTACACCATTCGAGGTGGATGAAGACGCATTAAAAACTACCCTAACTTTCGTTGAGATACTTTCCTCCTTAATAACCGCATGGTGAGGTAAATAGTAATTGTCGACCGCATCGGCCGACTGAATTTCTTTTATTTTGGTCATATGACCCATGGATTCATACTCCATTATCACCCCGTTATATTCCCTCTGCAACTCTGGATTTTTCTTAAGTCTTGTCTCATTCTTGTAGAACTGAGAACACGATATCCTTACGATTGAAGTGACACGATGTATCTTCCGTCAGAGCCCCATCGAGTTGTCCGCTTGTAAAGTTCCTCACAGTATGATTCTTCCGTTGTAAGGGCTTTAGTTTTGGGCAAATCTTCGAGTTCCCAAAAAGTGCTTAGCTGCTTGTCTAGGGCAACTTCATTAAAAAAGGAGACTCGATTGTGATTGGTTGAACTAGCTGCGTCAGCACGACCAGTCAGTATCCAGCCAAACACAGTTTCCTGGGCTAAAAGAGTATTTAGAATATTCTTCTTAATATCGCTCAAGATAATTTGCGGATATAAATCTCCTCCTAGAACAAGATCGACTTGCTCATTGACGAAGAATCTTTTATCCGCCAAAACCAGATCAGGGAATGCTTGCTGTGTTAGCGCACTTACATCATAAGTTGGCAAATTACCTGTTAAGTGTGGTAAGACTAACACCACAGCATCTATAGAAATAAGTGGGTCAACTGGTGATCGCAATCGTATGGCGCATGCCTCTTTCACCTGTGCAGAAATTGAATTATTTATGCCCGAAACTTGAGCATGCATTTTTCTAGTTGGTAGGTTGATTCTGCCCCTAAGTCTATCCGTAATAAAAGAACATTCAGAGCCAGAGTCTATGAGAGCTCTGGCTGAAAAATCTACACCATTATAATGAACGGGTGCACGAGCCGTCCCTAATAATACACCTTTACTCGTATTTGCGAAATTTGATTTTAAATTAACGGTTTTATCTGCCTTTCCTTGTTTTGCAGACTTATTTTTCGATTGAGCCTGCGCAGATGTGCCTGGCAAATCATCGGCCGAATCGGTGGTTTCATTCACCTTTGTATTCTTTGTTGATTTTTCTGTCGGCAGATGCAAAAGTGTATGATGTCTTTGGTGGCATGTAAAGCAGTTGTGAGGACTCGTGCATCTAGACACCGTATGACCCATCATGAGACAATTGAGGCAACAACCATTCTTTTTGACAAAGGCTATTCTATCGGATGGTGCTAAGTTTTTAATTTTAGGGCACGAGTGTAGTTTATGGTCGGTACTTTGGCACATTTTACATGCATTTTTCGCGACGCTAGCTTGGAAAGCACCAAGCTTCTTTTGCGGTGGTTTAGCAGAATGCGTATTGCTTTGCACCTTTGGCGTAGGCTTTGGCATGATTCCTCTTAAACCCGAGACCGATTCTAAAGTTTGGAAACGATTTGACAGAAATCGGTCCATATCCGCCCACTTGGAAGTTTCTAGCTTGTTTTCAACTGACTGTTCCCACAGCGACAGGGTAACATCAGATAATTTCGTTGAACAAAGATATGTGATGATTGGGTACCAGTTCGAAATGTCAATGTGATGACATTCAAGTGAGGATATACAATTGTTTATATGCCGTTGCAGCCTTTTAATTGACGTGCCGCATTCAGTCTCAACTGTTTGAAGACTGAATAAAACTTTTAGTTGGGTATTGACCAGGATTCTCTTATTCTCATATCTATCGCAAAGGTTTTTCCAGGCTACGTTGAAGCCGTCATTTGTCAGTTCACATTTCCTGACAATTTGTTGCGCCTCACCTTGTGCCTTTTGTGTAAGGTAAAACAGTTTTTGAATAGGTGAAAGCCGTTTGTTTAAAATGTAAATGGCCGTGAACATATCACGAAAAGATGGCCATGATACATATTCTTCCTTAAAAACTGCCGTATCACAAGGTGGCAATAGCAGATTATATGGTGTTAGAGAAAAATCCTCTTCTTTTTGCTGATTTTCTAAATTATCTATGAGCTTATTTATTTTACTCATGCAACGGACAAACACTGCGTAAACTGACTTATTTTTCTTTCTAATTGTTACAATATTAGCGGCAGTAATTTTACCGTCAATTAGCAATTGCTCAAAAGCTTCCTTCGCTTTCGCCCACATGGATCTCAACTCCTCTTCCTGAAGTTTCAGGAAAAAAGTGGAGAGGTCGCTTGCGGCTATGGCCATGAATCCCATTTCGAACTCTTGGACTGAGTCAGCCAAACGAGTGTATGCTTCCATATTAAGGTGTGCAAAAAAAACAACAACAATAAAAACTACAAGGAAAACTTCTCTTTTCCAAATAGCGCAGAGTCAAAATCTGTACAAGAAAAAAAATCCCAATATGGACGTGTGTAAAAGAAGCCTGCCAACAAAACGACCAAATTAAATCACCAAGATCGCAAAAAATAAAAATATCAAAATTTAAATTTTATATTTCTCAATAATTTCTTGAGCCACCCTAATAGAGTGCTGTAAGAACGCTTATATATATCGCTCGCCACACAAAAAATGAAAATTTGTATGTGTGTATGTATATATGTTTATAAAAATGCCAAGTGAATATGGAAACGAACAAAAAATTCTTTATTTGGAGTGAAATATAATAATCTTCAAATATTAATCAATAAATTAATGAGAAGTGATTTTTGTGCAAGAAAAAATTATTAAAGTGCAATCAAAGCAAAATGGTGTTATGTTCATAGTGCAGTGTTGTTGTTTTTGGTATGATAACTACAAAAAATGTGTTTTCCAACAAACACAAGATGTACAAATATGTGAGTTTTTAAAACTCTGAATACCTAAGGGCTGTGTCAGTAGTACCTTACCACTGGTGGGGGGTGAAACCTGATAGACACAAGGGCTATTTGTAACCAAATTAACTGAACTTGCATACAAAATCACTAGCACTTTAACTTTAACTATTTTATTCACTCGAATTAATTATTCAAATAATCAAAGCAATATTTAATACCAAATTTATTGTGATGTTTGAAGTGATTTTTGTGAAAAAAAAAACTTTTGAAGATTACTAAGTACAATTATAAGGCAAAGTGAGGTTATATTCTCAGTGAATTGTTGTTGTTTTTGGAAAGCTAAATACCAAAGGGTGCAAGTAGCGAAAAGCACTATGGAATAAATTTATTCCCGAAAATAAAAATACTTGCAGCTTTAAATATATTTTCCAAAAACACAAGTTGTACAAATATGTTAGTTTATAAACTCTCAACACCCTTAGGTTGTCAGGAGTACCTTACCACTGGTGGGGGGTAAAACCTGATAGACAAAAGGGCTATTTGTAGCAACACTAACTCACTTTGCACGCAAAATCCCTCGCACTTTTCAGTCAAATTTGTTAATTCACTTGAACACTGATTATTTTATTTATAATTTTTTTTTTTTTTTTATTTAATAATTTGGGAAGAATTTAAACAACGTGACATCAGGACGGACAAGGCGACTTCACAACAGGCATGACGTAGCTGAATGCGTTTACAACCATTTCAACTATCGTAGGGGTGCGAGTTCGACTCCCACTCCCGGGAGAAAAGGCTTTGAAGAGATTTACAAGGTATAATCGAAACAGCTGTCGCCTTGTCCGTCCTGATGTCACGTTGGTTAAATATGGGCAATCCCCGATTATTAAAAATCATACAAACAGACAAAATGGGTTAATTCGTTGTAGTTCTATAAATAGAACGAAAACAGCAACAAAACCAAAGTTTCTTTGAAAACCGCCGTACCAAGCATAGCTTTAACACATAATTGCATACGAAGTATGCAATGTGTAAAAGATTAAAATATGCAAAAAGAAGGCAATTGGGAAAGACTTCACAACAGGCATGACGTAGCTGAATGCGTTTACAACCATTTCGACTATCGTATGGGTGCGAGTTCGACTCCCACTCCCGGAAGAAAAGGCTTTGAAGAGATTTACAAGGTATAATCGAAACAGCTGTCGCCTTGTCCGTCCTGATGTCACGTTGTTTAAATTTTTCCCAAATTATTAAATAAATTATAAAATTTAAAACTGCTTCAAATAAATGTTTTCATACATTTAAAAAAAAAAAAAAAAAAAAAAGCAATATGGGCAATCCCCGATTATTAAAAATCATACAAACAGCCAAAATTGGTTAATTCGTTGTAGTTCTATAAATAGAACGAAAACAGCAACAAAACCAAAGTTTCTTTGAAAACCGCCGTACCAAGCATAGCATACTTCGTATGCAATTATGTGAAAGATTAAAATATGCAAAAAGAAGGCAATTGGGAAAGACTTCACAACAGGCATGACGTAGCTGAATGCGTTTACAACCATTTCAACTATCGTAGGGGTGCGAGTTCGACTCCCACTCCCGGGAGAAAAGGTTTTGAAGAGATTTACAAGGTATAATCGAAACAGCTGTCGCCTTGTCCGTCCTGATGTCACGTTGTTTAAATTTTTCCCAAATTATTAAATAAATTATAAAATTAAAAATTGCTTCAAATAAATGTTTTCATACATTTAAAAAAAAAAAAAGCAATATGGGCAATCCCCGATTATTAAAAATCATACAAACAGACAAAATTGGTTAATTCGTTGTAGTTCTATAAATAGAACGAAAACAGCAACAAAACCAAAGTTTCTTTGAAAACCGCCGTACCAAGCATAGCTTTAACACATAATTGCATACGAAGTATGCAATGTGTAAAAGATTAAAATATGCAAAAAGAAGGCAATTGGGAAAGACTTCACAACAGGCATGACGTAGCTGAATGAGTTTACAACCATTTCAACTATCGTAGGGGTGCGAGTTCGACTCCCACTCCCGGGAGAAAAGGCTTTGAAGAGATTTACAAGGTATAATCGAAACAGCTGTCGCCTTGTCCGTCCTGATGTCACGTTGTTTAAATTTTTCCCAAATTATTAAATAAATTATAAAATTAAAAATTGCTTCAAATAAATGTTTTCATACACTTAAAAAAAAAAAAAAAAAAAGCAATATGGGCAATCCCCGATTATTAAAAATCATACAAACAGACAAAATTGGTTAATTCGTTGTAGTTCTATAAATAGAACGAAAACAGCAACAAAACCAAAGTTTCTTTGAAAACCGCCGTACCAAGCATAGCTTTAACACATAATTGCATACGAAGTATGCAATGTGTAAAATATTAAAATATGCAAAAAGAAGGCAATTGGGAAAGACTTCACAACAGGCATGACGTAGCTGAATGCGGTTACAACCATTTCAACTATCGTAGGGGTGCGAGTTCGACTCCCACTCCCGGGAGAAAAGGCTTTGAAGAGATTTACAAGGTATAATCGAAACAGCTGTCGCCTTGTCCGTCCTGATGTCACGTTGTTTAAATTTTTCCCAAATTATTAAATAAATTATAAAATTTAAAATTGCTTCAAATAAATGTTTTCATACATTTAAAAAAAAAAAAAAAAGCAATATGGGCAATCCCCGATTATTAAAAATCATACAAACAGACATAATTGGTTAATTCGTTGTAGTTCTATAAATAGAACGAAAACAGCAACAAAACCAAAGTTTCTTTGAAAACCGCCGTACCAAGCATAGCTTTAACACATAATTGCATACGAAGTATGCAATATGTAAAAGATTAAAATATGCAAAAAGAAGGCTATTGGGAAAGACTTCACAACAGGCATGACGTAGCTGAATGCGTTTACAACCATTTCAACTATCGTAGGGGTGCGAGTTCGACTCCCACTCCCGGGAGAAAAGGCTTTGAAGAGATTTACAAGGTATAATCGAAACAGCTGTCGCCTTTTCCGTCCTGATGTCACGTTGTTTAAATTTTTCCCAAATTATTAAATAAATTATAAAATTAAAAATTGCTTCAAATAAATGTTTTCATACATTTAAAAAAAAAAAAGCAATATGGGCAATCCCCGATTATTAAAAATCATACAAACAGACAAATTGGTTAATTCGTTGTAGTTCTATAAATATAACGAAAACAGCAACAAAACCAAAGTTTCTTTGAAAACCGCCGTACCAAGCATAGATTTAATACATAATTGCATACGAAGTATGCAATGTGTAAAAGATTAAAATATGCAAAAAGAAGGCAATTGGGAAAGACTTCACAACAGGCATGACGTAGCTGAATGCGTTTACAACCATTTCAACTATCGTAGGGGTGCGAGTTCGACTCCCACTCCCGGGAGAAAAGGCTTTGAAGAGATTTACAAGGTAGAATCGAAACAGCTGTCGCCTTGTCCGTCCTGATGTCACGTTGTTTAAATTTTTCCAAATTATTAAATAAATTATAAAATTAAAAATTGCTTCAAATAAATGTTTTCATACATTAAAAAAAAAAAAAAAAAAAAAAAAGCAATATGGGCAATCCCCGATTATTAAAAATCATACCAACAGACAAAATTGGTTAATTCGTTGTAGTTCTATAAATAGAACGAAAACAGCAACAAAACCAAAGTTTCTTTGAAAACCGCCGTACCAAGCACAGCTTTAACACATAATTGCATACGAAGTATGCAATGTGTAAAAGATTAAAATATGCAAAAAGAAGGCAATTGGGAAAGACTTCACAACAGGCATGACGTAGCTGAATGCGTTTACAACCATTTCAACTATCGTAGGGGTGCGAGTTCGACTCCCACTCCCGGGAGAAAAGGCTTTGAAGAGATTTACAAGGTATAATCGAAACAGCTGTCGCCTTGTCCGTCCTGATGTCACGTTGTTTAAATTTTTCCCAAATTATGCGTTAAATAAATTATAATATTAAAAATTGCTTCAAATAAATGTTTTCATACATTTAAAAAAAAAAAAAAAAAAAAAGCAATATGGGCAATCCCCGATTATTAAAAATCATACAAACAGACAAAATTGGTTAATTCGTTGTAGTTCTATAAATAGAACGAAAACAGCAACAAAACCAAAGTTTCTTTGAAAACCGCCGTACCAAGCATAGCTTTAACACATAATTGCATACGAAGTATGCAATGTGTAAAAGATTAAAATATGCAAAAAGAAGGTGTTTAAGCGACTTAAACTATGAACATTTTTCGTTCGTTTATTTCAGTAGCCATTGAGTGTGCTTGTAATTCTCAACTGGTTAGTGAAATATTCTAAAGACATAGTTTGAGGTTTTTAATTAAAATCTAGGTTCTTCGGATGGTGTGCTAATACATCAGAGCCCAGTGCTCGCCTCCATATCACACTTTGAAGGGGTTCTTCAAATAGAAGATGAGGTGGCTCATTAGAGCGAAACCTCAGAGTGCCCAACGCTCGCCCCAAATTAAATAAATAGAGGTTTTTCTTGTAGAAAACGGGGTGCCAATACCTCAGAGCCGTCCCGTGCTCGCCTCCATATCACATTTTAAAGGGTTCTTCAAATAGAGGATGAGGTGGCTCAGTAGAGCGAAGCCTCAGAGCCCCCCAGTGCTCGCCCCCAAATTAAATAAATAAAGGTGTACTGATGCTATGCATCCTCCCATGACTTAAACACACCAATAACACTAAAACCACCCAACTCAATAAATGAAATACATTAAATCAAAAACCCCATAAACTCAATACAGTCCATTAATAATAATAATTTATAAATTTAAAAAAGGGAATGCTTGGTGGGAGTTGAACCCGCAACCCCGGGCGTTTGGTCGGGTACGTCAGCCACTGTGCCACGACTCATACGCTTACAAGCACATAAAATTACTCACTTATAACTCTTATTAAACTGCTCGCCCTCAATTGCCCAAAGCTTAGACATGGTCCTTCGAGCCGGATACTGGCTCGTATGGAAGTTTCATTAGACGACTAAGCCGTCTAAGGGGGGAGTATGTTTAAGCGACTTAAACTATGAACATTTTTCGTTCGTTTATTTCAGTAGCCATTGAGTGTGCTTGTAATTCTCAACTGGTTAGTGAAATATTCTAAAGACATAGTTTGAGGTTTTTAATTAAAATCGAGGTTCTTCGGATGGTGTGCTAATACATCAGAGCCCAGTGCTCGCCTCCATATCACACTTTGAAGGGGTTCTTCAAATAGAAGATGAGGTGGCTCATTAGAGCGAAACCTCAGAGTGCCCAACGCTCGCCCCAAATTAAATAAATAGAGGTTTTTCTTGTAGAAAACGGGGTGCCAATACCTCAGAGCCGTCCCGTGCTCGCCTCCATATCACATTTTAAAGGGTTCTTCAAATAGAGGATGAGGTGGCTCAGTAGAGCGAAGCCTCAGAGCCCCCCAGTGCTCGCCCCCAAATTAAATAAATAAAGGTGTACTGATGCTATGCATCCTCCCATGACTTAAACACACCAATAACACTAAAACCACCCAACTCAATAAATGGAATACATTAAATCAAAAACCCCATAAACTCAATACAGTCCATTAATAATAATAATTTATAAATTTAAAAAAGGGAATGCTTGGTGGGAGTTGAACCCGCAACCCCGGGCGTTTGGTCGGGTACGTCAGCCACTGTGCCACGACTCATACGCTTACAAGCACATAAAATTACTCACTTATAACTCTTATTAAACTGCTCGCCCTCAATTGCCCAAAGCTTAGACAGAAGGCAATTGGGAAAGACTTCACAACAGGCATGACGTAGCTGAATGCGTTTACATCCATTTCACCTATCGTAGGGGTGCGAGTTCGACTCCCACTCCCGGGAGAAAAGGCTTTGAAGAGATTTACAAGGTATAATCGAAACAGCTGTCGCCTTGTCCGTCCTGATGTCACGTTGTTTAAATTTTTCCCAAATTATTAAATAAATTATAAAATTAAAAATTGCTTCAAATAAATGTTTTCATACATTTAAAAAAAAAAAGCAATATGGGCAATCCTCGATTATTAAAAATCATACAATTTTTTTTTTTTGTTTTTTTTTTTTTGTTAATTTGCACCACTAAAATTAACCACGTACCTTTTATTTTTATTTAATAGGTACATCAGGAACTACGAATTGTTTTGTTGTTGCTGCTCCTCCGAATTATTGCCAGTGGTTATATTATTGGTTCACTCAAGGATGCTGTTGTTGAGTGGACTTCAAACTGGTGCTGAGTGGACTGTAATGAATTTGTTGGTTGTAAGAGAGGCGATGATGGACCAATGTCTTGACCGGACGCAGCGCTCGGACAAGTATTTAGTTCAACCAAAATGAAATGAAAAGAAAAGTGCAGTATTAATATTTAATATTAATAATTACTTTATTTTCAAGTATTTGGTCAAATTCAATAATTAATATATATATATGTATGTATTTAACAGATTACCTCTAATTGCTAGATCTGGCTGGAACACGTCTCGCTGCGCTGAAGTTTTAAAACAAGTGAATGAATGCAGGATTTGATCTTGTCAATTTTACCGGTCGAACTGTTTATTTCTTCCAGCGATGATTTAACATAGCTAGCATAAAGTTCGACCGCTAATGTTAACTAAACAAATTACGAGGGCGACCGGCGAGGTCTAAAAGTTTTATCTCTAGGCCTAAACAATATTTTTTTATATGGTTTATTTATGAAACAGTCAATCCCCGTCTTACATTTCAATATTTTTGTTATAAATTTCATAATTTTTTTTTTTTATAACAACAAAATTACGATTCCTATCGCTTCCTCACACTTTAGTGTAATGCAGTTTATCCGGTTGTTTAATAACGCTAAACTGAGCAAGAGCGTCAAGCGTATGCGCCAGCGCTACGAGGAGGGGGAAGCAAAACGCCCTAGGGCCGTACTGCTGGAAGGAGCTACTGGCGCCGACGTCAGCGACATGCGTGCAACTATACGCGCAAATACGTACGCTGACGTCGCACGCATCATTACACCATTAAACACTACAGACGGAGACTTCAACAAAATGTGTGCAACTGCACGCGCAAACACGTACGCTGACGTCGCAGGCATCATTAAACCACCACAAATTACGAGCAGGACGGTTTTACAGCTCAGAAGCTGGTATTCGAGGTGCCAAAACAATACAACAACAACGACTGTGGCGTCTGCGTAGCCGAGAACATGGAGAGGATTTTACGATACACGGGGAGCGGAGAAGGAATGCCCGGACAGTGTAGACAGCCGTTCACTGACGAAATGGCGAGCAAGAAGCACACAGAAATGCTGACACGGTTACTACGAGACGGTCGAAAACCCCAGGAGATCATGCAAAACACTACCACCACATACCACCCACACCCAATTCCACAACCAAGCACCGAAGACAACACTCACTCCCCAGTACCAGACACCAAAAAGAAGCCACAACCGACAACAGAAGTCCATCAAGAGGTAACGAGCAAGGCCAGAGACGCAGATGGACCAATGCTGGACTTATTCCCGGAGTTAGCAAGGGAAGTACGGGACACACTCCGACGCATCGCCGAAGGCAAAGCCCACTCCCGAATACGATTCGTTACAGAGAAGTACCAGGTTCCCATAGTGAAAAGAAAGGCGCGCATACGATTAATGGATACCGAGGGCCGACTCTCCGAAGTGGGGAGTGTGAGGACCAAATAAAACACCGTTAATTTGGCGCACACAAAACGACCCCAAAACATATTCAACACAGCTTTAACACAACAGCCAGTCACAAGAGGCCCTAGCAAGACGACAAACCAACAAGTCTGAGCAACACGACTAGCAATCACAACACTTAATAGCAACACAACAAACTAACAAGTTTCAGAAACACAACGAGCGTTCGCAACATTTAATAGCAACATGGTAACCATGGCAACGAACCATTTGAGCTAGCAACACCAAACACAACAGCTATAAAAGGAGCGACACAGCAGTACAGCAGTTAGTTAGCACGGAGCTGTGGTCGTGACCGGAGCTACCAGTGGAGCTTCCCTCGAAGGTATCGGTTGTACCATCCGGAGAGATTGTTTCATAGGAGTGAGTGGTGGCCTCAAGTGGTGAATGTGTCGATTATACCACCAAACACCGCTTGAGACTTCGTAAGCAACGGCCCTACCACAGTACCGCGCACCCGCGAAGAGGCGACGTCCGCCCGCCTGATCCGACGGTGACCGCGCCACAGCAGACCGGAGCTACCAGTGGAGCGCATCTCGAAGGTATCGGTTGTATCATCTGGAGAGATCGTTTCATAGGAGTAAGTCGCGGCCTCAAGTGGTGAATGTGTCGTTAAACCACCAAACTCCGCTGAAGACAAGTGACGTAGGCCCGCCTGCGCCGATAGTGACCACGCCACAGCAGCCATACGCAAGCATACGACGTTGACCACTGCAGAGTCACGCCAACATACAACGTTGGCCGCAACAGCGCTATGCTAACATACAAAGTTGGCCACAGCAGAGTCACGATAACCTAAGACGCTGGCCGCAACAGCGCTACGCAACCGTACATTGTTTTCATTACAGTTATAAAATATATAGAGTTAAAGAAATAAAGTGAATTTTATATGAAAACGATTTGCAAGGTGTCCCGAATTACAAATTTATTGCAAGTGTACCTTGGACACGGCGAGTATACCCCAAGCACTTATTGAAGAAGCACCGGGGCAGGAAAAAAGCTACAATACTTTGTAGTTTTTGATTTGTAAGCCCGAAAACAAATTGATTTCGTAGTGCTGTATCTAGGTATGCTCCAAAATTGCAGTTTACTGATAACTTACTAATGCTGCGAGGAATTGTTTACACGTTTCTTCTGGTTTTTGTTTTCGAAAATGAAAACGATATTTCTCCAGAATTTCGTTAGGCCTCGGGTCGAAATGCTCATCTAAGGTACTTACAATTTCCACGTATGACTTATCGTCCGGAATTTTTGGTAGCAATTTATCACACAGAACATTGTATGTAGCGGCACCAATGTAATGCAGTAGATATTGCCGTTTTAATGTAGCCTGGCATTTGAATAGCTCCATAGCAATCTCAAAGCGTTTCACCCAACGAGACCATGTTGTATTTGCAGAACTAAATGCTTCACAATTAAATGACGTCGCAGCCATATTAATAATATTATTTTCTGTGGTTCCGTTATTACTCGTTGCCATATATTAAGAAGTCACAAGTAATTAAGGTACACATGCGAACACGATGACGTATATTTGCGTACTGTCATTTATTGATAAATTACTTATGATAGATGTCAGATGTAACAGTTGTAAACTGCAAAACATATATATATATTTATTCACATACACATATATATGAATATTGCGGAAATTTTCTGACCGTTCATTTTCCTCCAAACTTTTTGCAACCAAAAATTGGTAGTAAATATTCCGCTATACCAATAGGCAAAATCCGCCAATTATATATATATATATATATGTACAAATTTTCAGTGGTATTCAACCAAAAAAATTGCAGTTTACCTGCCTACTCAAACCCACTGTGCAAGAACAACATCAGCAAAATTTTGTTCTACAGCTGAATTTACCCCGTTGTTCGCACAGATCGTTGAACTTGGCGATACAGTTCAACTTACTTCCAAGTCATTTTTTCTGCTTGGCGGCATAGAGAAAATTATAATATTCATACGAGTCGTACATACTTACATACACGTACAAATAATTTTTTTGAAGTTGCTTTTCCACCGTTCCTATTTCTCCTCTCTGAGAACACCATGCGTGCTTCCTCACACGTCCAAGTCGCTCTTCCAGCGACATTCTCACAGCACGTATAGCTTCATTAGCAAAGAGAGTTGATATTGTTAACCAAATTTCTTAACCTCTTTCATATTTGTTCTTTGCTGTACTCTCCCAGCATTACAATCAAGCGCACTCAGATTCGCTACAAAAACGCGACATTAAAGCGACGAAGAAGCAAATGAAAACAAAACCTGTAAACAAATATAGAGAGCTTCCTCGGTAATTCACGTGCATACGATCGCACAGACAAACATATATACATATGTTTGTATATTGCGCATGTACATTTGTACTTATTCTAGCGTACAAAATAAGTTTGAGATATTTCCATCCCTATAGGAACTCTTCAAAAAATATCCATACAAAACTCAAAGTATTATTATTTTCCAATATATGCATACATATCAGGGCGGGTCGATTTGTGGGGAGGCAAAAAAAATCGCCCATTGCTCTGTGAAGATCATATTCTAGGGATCAATATAAGAAACTTTGCCGCAGGAACCATACCTCTAAAACGAATTTTGATGCCCCATACGATTTTCACAGAGCTATGAGCGATTTTTAAATCGACCCGCCCCAATACATATATAAACCAGCAATTTACAAATACATGTTTATTTCCACACGTATGTTTATACGTATTGTTAGAATACGACCCCACCTACAGTCCATAGTTATTGCCCATTCGAATTAATCTTTGGCAAAAACCCCAGACTTACGAATTTTTACAAGAAAATACGGTAAGCCCATTATAAAATTATGAAGCTTACGATAAAGAAATTAAATATAGGTTACAAATAGCACAGGATAGAGCCCTTAAATTAGTAGAATAGGCTAAAGAAAAACAAAAGATAAGTTATGATAAAAATATCCACTATAAGCAAATAAATATAGGAGATGTAGTGTTAGTAAAAAATGAAGCAGGTCATAAGTTAGGTAATAGATATAAAGGGCCCTATAAGGTAAAAAAATCGATGAAAACAATAATTTTACTCTAATACTCCATAAAGTAGAAAATATCGATAATAAAATAATGACACTTTAATTCCATCAAGAACAGGAAATGAGGATAAGCAAAAATTTCCCAGTAACATAGAAAATGGCAATATCATAAATAATAAGAAAATAGTAATACATAAAAATAGACTTAAATTAAAAGAATAAGTAAATTTTCAACCTACAAACATAAAATACAAAATATAGAATTAATTCATACTTAAGTAAATAATTCGCCAAATGCATAAGCATTCTGAAAAAAAGTGAGATGTAGTGTAAACAGCCAACAATTTCAATGCCAAATGAGTAAACCAGTTATTATGCTACCCTATAACAAAAAGAGTTTAAATTTTACCCAACACAAAAGGGGCATTTGCTAATTGTTGCTGACAGAGCAATTCACACGATTTACAGGTGTGTGTACAACACACGATTTAACCAAATTTGCATTCAGGCAAATTTACTGACATTGCGTTTCCCACACACGTCACAGCTCAACACAAATGTGTAGGTACATATTTGTGTCGCGTTGTATGTAGGTATGTAAGTATGTATGCTTAAAGTAAATATGTATGTAAGAATATGTTTAGAATAATTTAGGATAAATAAGCTGACAATATTTGAATAAAGAGGCATTCGCTCATTCGCACTTACACCTCACAAAACACTCTATTCATTTTCCACCTTTTATACTATCACCAAATTTGTTGACAGTGTAATTATGTGTGTCACTTCCAACCAAATATGATTGAAATCTCTCAGAAAAATTTAACAAATATGATTTTTGACTACAATACTAACACTATTTTCTTTTATTACAAAATCGCATACCTATTTCGTAAATAAGAAAAGAATCTTCAGTAACTGAAACAATATGTCCAACTTGGAAAGTTTTCCCTCGGAAAATAACGGCATTTGTTCTTTTATATACATTCAAATCGGATAACTTTAATGATGGAATGTAAATTTCCTGTGAATAATTAAAATTGAGTTTGCAAATCATACTGCTGATTTTGTTCCTAGAGATAAAGGAATATTTATGAATTTGGTGTTCAGCTTCAATTCTGAATGACCATAAGCATTTAAGGGGTCCTAGTTTCTTAATAATAGTCGGGAAATGTACAAGATAGTGGTGTTTGGGTATTAAAGTATCTGTAAATAAACATTGATATAGTTTGTTGTGCTCTTCAATCAATATTTGAAGTTTAATTAAGATATCGTCATCAAAATTTGCCAATAACACACAGTCAATTATTTTAATTAAAAGAATTAAAAACAATTTTTTTGTTTTTATCGGCCTATTGATAAATGATTCAAGGTTCGATTCGAGCTCAAGCCCATCACAATAATTTTTTTCTAATGCCAGTCAAACAAACCACCACTGTATAGCTAAATGGTTAGCGCAGCGTCCCTAAAGCGTACTAATGATGACGGCTTAGCACCCTTCGAAAACGATCTGTCTGCGCAGCTATGGAAGGTTGTATGAAAATTTTTCTACTTACAATTCCAAAAACAAAATACAATATTTCAAATTTTGAAAAAAGTAAAAAATAACAATAATTATCATTAGAAAAAAAATTATTGTTCTGGCCTTGAGCTCGGATCGAACCTTGAATCACTTATAAATAGGCCGATAAAAACAAAAACAATTGTTAATAAACCATGAGCACTTGGGAATGTCAAACAAAGTAATTTACAATAAACAAATTCAGCATTATCAGGGATTTGCGACAGATGGCGCAACACTGAATAAATATATGTAGCTGGTAAGACGGAATAGAAGTAGCAATTTGTCAGTCAAACAAACCACCGCTGTATAGCTAAATGGTTAGCGCAGCGTAACTAAAACGTACTGATGATGAAGGCTTAGTACCATTCGAAATGGATATATCTGCGCAGCTATGGCAAGTTGTCTTAAAAATTTTAACTTATTATTCCAAAAATAAAATACAATTTTTCAAATTTAGAAAAAATTAAAAATAAGAATAATTATCATTAGAAAAAAATTATTGTTGTGACCTTGAGCTCGAATCGAACCTTGAATTAAGAATTAAAAACTTATAAACAGAATCATTCGAGGGGATAAGATCGCCAATCATTAGTATTACAAAAAGGGGGAAGTTTTCATTTGCTTAGCGATCATTTTAAAATTTTAGTTCTTTATATGATCTTTTTTTACAGTAGGAGAAAGAAACATTACAGATTTCTGTTTGTCCTTATTGAAACATTTGCTTCTAGGAATTGAAAGTTTCCAAAGTGAAACTTTTTTTTTCGTATATAAAATAATGTAATATTTTACTAAAATTGCATTTGCATACACCACTGAATAAATCATGCATGTTATCGCATGCTATGTTATCGGTGACATTAAAATATGGAAAAGAATTGAATATAGAATTATTTTTAACACCAGTTAACGCTGGGTCAATTAATATTATTTATTGGGATATTCGATAAAATCACCGCGTGTTTCATGCTTGCTGCATTTGCATACTCTAAAAAAAGAGTTTGATGAAAATGAGCTATTGTATCCCAAAGCTGTGTTGAGGCCTAAGTTGTCACCCAAAATTTGAGCAAGCTGCACATAAATTTTGAAGTGTTCACCTCCTATGTCAATATTCAAACCATCAACATATAATTTTTTGAAAATATCTATTAGTGGAATGAAGGCAATATTAATACCATACAAATTCATGAGCCTTCCAGCTTTATAATTAGGGATTGTCGGAAAAATGTAATAGATTCCACATATTTTTTGTTGGTAGGATTTTGAGCCTAAAGGATCGTTGATATCAAATTCGTCTATGTACAAGAAAAGTGGTATTGCCAACTTCTTTTCCTCAAATTTTGCCATTTTCCAAAAATATCCATTTATAAAGTTGAAATAAGAAGTAAATTTTGCTATGATTCCAACATTAGCAATAATTTCTTCCCATACCCCTGCACTTTCAAAGAACTTTTTAGTTTTTCGGAAGCAGTTGAATGCACCAATACCTTGATAAAGTAGTAGGAGAACAATAGTGATACAAATCAGAAATCAGATCTTATTATTATGCGGGCGAAAATTGTCAAAAGCTATTACACAAAAGAAAGAAAAAAACAAACAAGTCTCGACTGGTTCTTCAGCTTTTACAGATTAATAAGTACATATCACCGTGCTATACAAAAATTAACAATTAAAATTTTTTTATAGGATTTCTTTGTAAAAAAATTTTAAAGTGTAACTTTTTATATGGCACGTCGATATTTACAATGTGAATAAATTAAAATGTATGTATATTCTGTGAACTTGAAACACTGGTTTACAGCTAAAATGCACCAGAGACGCCATTATGAAATTCCTATGTAAAATCACCCATGATTCCGAAAATCAAGGTTATATTTAATTCTATAGTAACGTTTTTCAGATATTTACGAATAACCTTTTTTTAAAAAAAAAAAATATCATATATATCTCGAACGAATTTAGCAATTCCAAAATGAAGCATTTAAAAGGCAATAAAATTTGCTATAAACTGTGCATACAACACTTTTGCTAGGCCCTGCAGATTCAAAGATAACGAACAATCATTACGGATTTTTAAAATTTTGTTTGTAAAAATATAAAAAAAATGTAATTTGCGAAGAAGGATCTCGAAAACTTTTTATTTTTTTTGCAGATTTTTTTTCGCTCTAAACTTTGTTTCATTACAAAAACAATAAGCTTTCATTCAACAAAATCGATTGACTAATACAAAATTATAAGCATTCAAGTAAATATATCCATTTAATACTTCAGTACCCTACTGGTACATATGGGCATTTTCACAAAAATGTCAACCACGAGTGCAAAACTCAAACTGTTCCTGAACACTTTTTGTTGATGAATAATAAATCTCAAATGTGTTTACTTTATAAATATAAAAGAATTTTTATTTTCTTTTAATTTTGAGCCGAAATATACAACGAATATACAAATTTTACAAAAATCTAACTCTTTTGACCAAATATACCAACTTTTTTCCTTGTTATATTCCCTTATTCAAAGTAATAATATGATGTTTTTATAATTAAAAAATCGTCTACTGATAGTAAAATAATGTTTAACATGCAGACAGACTTATTGGAGATCGAATAACGGTAGTTTTTTTTATTATTTCTGCTTATATTCGAATGTCGGGTTCCTTTATTATTCTCATTAGTGCACAAAGTGTTGAAGTGTAAATTGCTTTAAGATTTTAAGCAAATAAATTATTTCACTTAAGAAAGTAGCCATTGACTCTTGTATGTAATAAAATAGAGAATCAAATCTATTAATAAAATTTATTGGTGTTTGAAATTCGTCGCTTCCGTTACCGCAAACCTTAAATATTAAATAAAGTCGTAGAAATTGCACAAGAGTAAAATTTTATAGATGGCAAAAACGGCAAAAGAAAGAAGAAAAGCAATAACAATGAAATATAGAGAGAAATTTTAAGAAAACGTCGAGAAACGCCAGGAATACAAGAAGAAAGAAGCTAAACGAAAGCAAGAGTACCAAAAAGATTATAGCAAAAAATGAAAAGTGATAGCAATTTATTAGAAAAGAAGAAAGAAAAGGACCGTGTTAGGTAGCAAGTTTTGCGGCAAAAAAAGCGTAAATAATGTTGATAATTTGAATTGCGAAATTTACAGCTGTAAGCAAACGATGGGAAAAGCAATGAAAAAAGTTGAGCGTGTGTTACCTAAAAACCTGAATAGAAAAATAGGTATCCTCAAATCTTTATGCAATAAATACCTTAGGCCAACAGAAACGATGGATGAAAATACTACCAAGTCATCAAAAAGCTAGATACGTGAAAAATTAATTGAAAAATTCTTTTTGCAAGATGGAATCAGCGTTCAAGCTCCTTGGAGAAAGGATACAATGCTAATCAATGGGAAAGCAGTCTCAAAACGTTTTATGCTTATGACCTTAAGAGAAGCATATCAACTTTTCAAAGCTGAATATACCGAGGAAAAAGTCTGCAAAACAATTTTTATTCGTTCTAAGCCAACTTACATTCAGTTAATCAATAATTTACGACACAATATGTGTATCTGTAAGTACCATGTAAATTTTATTTTTTTACTAGAAAGCTGTGCAAAGATTATACCGCAGATTCCTGCCAAAGCTGATTTATTTCTTAAATCAGTTTGCTGCGACGTTATGAATGAAAAGTGCATGGCTAATACTTGTGACAGCTGTGTACGCGATATTAAAGACGCTCTAGTTCCAATACAGTTTATTAATAAATTTAATACGCAAATCAAATGGAAACAGTGGAGAAAAGTAGAGGATCGCTTAACTTTAAACTACACTATTGGTCCATTAAGCGACTTAATTCATGATGTAGAGATTCAGCTACCAGCTTTTAAAATGCATTGTTTTGTTAAACATCGCCAACAAAATTACTTTGAAACTAAAAGAAAAATTTAGCAGCTAATGAAATTGTTATTCAAGTTGATTTTGCTGAAAATTATCGCTTGACATGCCGAAACGAAATTCAAGATGCCCACTTTAGTTATAGCCAAGTATCAATGTTTACGTGCGTAGCTTGGGTTCTTGGTGAAACCAAGTCCTATGCTGTTATCAGTGATAGATTGACTCACAGTAAATTCGAAGTTTACTGCTTTATTTCCAAAATAATCAATATCTTACAAAACCAGTACAAAGGAGTTACCAGCATTTATATTTTCTCTGATGGAAGCACTTCCCAATTCAAAAATAAATTTATTCTTTCTAGTATTCTTCACATGAAAAAGGTGCTGTAGACGGAATAGGTGCCGTAGTTAAACGAAAAGTCGGCAAATCGTTAAAGCAAGAAATATCATTCTCGGTGAAGCCTTATGCTTCTATGAATGTGCTAAGAACAACATTGATGGAGTTAACATTTTGTATATCTCTGGAATACAAATTGATAGTTTTTCTAATCAACTGTCAGAGTTCTGGCAAAATGTTCCAAATATCAAAGGATTTAAAATTATGCATTGGTTTTCATATTTTGACAGTAAATTTATTGAAGTTGCTCGCACCGCCTATTCATTTAAGAAAATAATTAAAATAGATCATATTAAAATGTTACTTGAGTGTTTATTTTCAATAAAATTGAAGTGTTATAGTGAAAAAATTATATTTCCTAGATCATGGAAAATTATGTCAGGTCCATATTTCTTCTATACTCAATTAAAAAAAAAAAGGCAAACAGAAAATTATCATATTTCATAAACCTACGAATAACAGTCATCTGTTCGCATTTATTAACATATATATTGTATATATATAAAAATCCTTAATTTGCTGAATTTTGTATATTTCTGAATGTACCTCAAAAAAACTTCTATTTTTTGTTACGTCCGTATCACTTTTTAATTGCTTATAACTACGTACTTATTTGTAAAGATCCCTCCCGTACATATTAAAATCTAGCACTCAGTCAGCCCTTTAAAACAATATCAATATATATAAACTTTTACTTTGTCTTCATTGTTTTGGACGCAGACAAAAAGCGTAAAATTGTCTCGTCCGTTACCGTGGAAATGCCGATTTGTGTTGGTATTCGTATATCAGTTAGTTAGCAGGTAGATTTTCGAAGGGTTATTAGTTACAAGAAACTGTTAGTGGCGTTTTCTCAAACCCAGGTACATTTCAAGCAAGAGCATATTTTTAAGGCAGGTAGTGTTTTCTTTGTAGAATTAGGGAACCTTTTTGTCTAGATAGGCTTGAATGTTTACTTGATCTAAGTATAAATAATAGTACATGCGCCTTGTTCCCTCATAATATCTGCAAGGCTCTGGATACTGTTCAATTTATAACTGCAGTTTATAACCCGCCATTTACTTAAAAATATAATATTAATAAAAGGGCGCAAGAGTTTGAGTGTACAAATGATCCAGATATGTTCTGTTTCATCTGCGGTCAATTTATCGTTAAAAGGATGCGACGTGTGTTTTCAAATCCTTTGAAAGTTACATACTATAAGTATTTTGTAATGGAGCCTAAAAACAATGAAAATGGACACCGAATACGTGTGCCCCATATGTCGAGTCGAATTGATTTTTTCGGAAACCGGACAAAAAAGATGCGTTGTATAAATTAGGAATTTACTCCCTTTTAATGCATAGCTGACTAATTTCTGAAACTATCTATTTAGGCGACATATGAAATTTATTACACCAATGAAGTGGAGGGAACTAGAGTCCTGCATGAATGCATTCACACGTGAATGTACAATGAGACATACTGATACTGTCTCAGTATCCATTGTACTTCATGCCAATGAGTTTGTATTGTATGAGTGACGGTATGCAAAGAGAAATTGTATATACCCGCATTTTGTCTGCGTTGTATATGCGCGCATTCATATCATTACCAAAGAAATTCATACATACACATGTCTCATCGAGAAGCACAATGAGATAAACGTTGTACAAGTTGTACCAATGAATATACTATGAGTACTAAGTACCTATGTACTTGTTTTCGTTCTAAAATGATGTGTGCATTTATGAAAAGTTAAATGTTTGCGTTGAAATTATGAAAAACGTAACAAAAAATATGGGTATTTTTAAGTGGCGAATGCAAAATTTTTTAATAAGAAATAAAAATACTAAACATATTTTCTTAAGAGCTAATAAACGTTTACAAATCATACATGCTGGAGAAATTTGCAATGTTTCCCGCCTTTCAAACAAAAATTTCAAAAATTAACAAAACTTCAAAATATATATTGCGCCGTTATCCCTAATCACCATCAACTTGTATGATGTAAGTATGCATACATACATAAAACTATTTTCATTAGACAATGAAAATCCGCGATAAAGAACAATGGTAAGCATTCTCAATTTATGTGGGGATTTCCCATAACTAACGATCCTGAAACATGTATGTTTTGCATCGCTAATCACCATACATACACTTGTATGGTGATAGACACTTGCTTGCCTGAAGGCCATCGATTATGGCCTTACAAATGGGTTAGGATATATTTATATATATATATATATATTCATATTGCATTGTAGAAAAATGTCATATATTTCTTTAACTATTTATATAATTAAACGCACTTCAGTATATATAGAATACATGTACATACGCTTTGAAATAAAACGCGGAATAGAACTATATAAATAGAGAAATTAATTGAAGAAAGATCATACCAATGGATAACTACATTGAAGTATCAACAACTAAACCACAATACTTTTTCTGAAGCCTTTTAATATTAAGTGCACAAATATATACATATATCATGGACCAATTAACATTAGCCAATTCACCGATGTCCGTAAAAAATCGCCAATTTGCCGAATTAAAAGAAAAAATAGTCAAGGGAGACGATAAAATCATTTTTACTGGCCGAAAGAGCAAAGTTTGGAATATTTTCGGCATAGCAGATATTGGCGGCAGGTTTTTGGGCAAAATAGTAGCTTGCAAAGACTGCAGTAGCGTTTTAACCTTTACAAAGATCACATCGAATTTAGTCAAACACAAGTGTTACAAAACTTTTACAGATAGAGTTGACAATAGGCCCCGAATAGATGTTGATGACGAAACAAGAAAGGACGTTGTCCGATCTGTTAGTGGATGGGTTGTAAACAATTGCCGATCGTTTCAAATTGTCGAGGATGAAGGTCTGCAGGAATACACAGAGCTAATATTGTCAATAAGAGCCAAGTATGGTCCAAATGTAGACGTTTAAAAAATTGCTACCACACCCTACCACTGTATCCAGAAACATAGACAAGCTCTGCAAAATTGCCTACGATGAAAAGAGAACAGAATAATAGTAACTAAGTGGTGGATTTCTTGAACTCACTTCGGATATATCGACAAACACTGTTTCAAAGCATTCCTACTTATCACTAAAGCTGCACTTTATCATAAATGCAAAATTAGTCACAAAATTGCTTGCTTTTAAGTCCATGGACTCCGAGCCATGTACCAGTAAGAATTGCCTATTTCAATACCCTGCGGAATACCCTGATTGTTTTTTCACGAACTTTTTCACAATAGACCAAAGAATTATGCTAAAAGTTACGGAAGCTCTGGCCGAATTTGATTGCTCCTTGGATAAGGCCATTATTGTTACGGATAGAGGAACTAACATGAAAGCCGCTTTCCAACATCACAACCACTTATTTTGTATTACCCATTTATTGCACAACATCGTGGAAAAATCTCTTAACGAGTCAGCCGATCTTAGCGAAATGAAAGAAAAATGCTCACATGTCGTCAGGTATTTCAAGAAATCTGGAGCTAATGCACAATTAACAACAACCCTTAAAAGCATTTCTCCGACAAGATGGAACACAGTTTACTACATGCTACAGTCTCTCAAAAATAACTGGGTTGACGTTGAAAATATTTTGGAGGAAAATCGTCAACTGAGCTGTATTAGTGGAATAAGCTTAAATGCCTTAACAGATACCATTAAAGTGCTGGCTAAATTTGACGAAACATCAAAAGAGTTGGAAGGCGATAGCTATCCAACCTTACATTTAGTAATAGTACATGTTTACTACTTAATGCTGCATTGTGAATCAACCAACGATGAGTCAGAATGCATACAAGATTTGAAGTTACCGCTGCGCACATTGCTTGAGGACACTGTACTTAGAAATTTAACAATGATTCACAAAATAGCTCTATTTCTGTTCCCACCGACTAACAATCTCTCCCAGTTTACTGCTGTTGAGAAAAAGGAAGTCAAAGAATATTGTAAAACTTTTCTTGAAGTACTAATCAATGAAGACAGTTTGATAAACAATGAAAACTGTCAGTAGAATTCTCTTTCAAAGGAAAAAGAATGCCTATTTTCCCGATTTCTCCAGCCTCAAAACATTCCTAGTAGTATTGACCGAGTACAGCAAGAAGTGATGCTATATTAAAATATTTGTGAGGTCATGCACAACGATTTTGACGTTCTAAAGTGATGGGAGTTTAATAAAACTAAATATCCTCTATTTTCCAGCTAAGCCGAAAAATATTTGCTACTCCTGCTAGTAGTGCCCCTTCAGAAAGAGTATTTTCAAGCGGCAACCAATTACTTTCAGATAAGCGTAGTTCCCTAGGGTTTAACCCGACATGTGTTGAAAAAATTATGTTTTTACATATCAATATGAAAAATATTTAGAACATATATAAAAAAACATGCTTGCTTAAATAGTATAAGTTAAATCTACTTAGTTATAGAGATATTAATATCTAACATAAGAAAACGCATTAATATGAAAAATTAATAAAATTCTAAATTGGCACATTTATGCACTTTATTTTGTTATAATAATTGGGTTTTACACGGGCAACTAGTGTACATTTTTATAATTCATTAAAATTCACTAAACTGTAGTTGTATACACACGTACACCTGCTATACATGTAGTACTACTGAATATACAAGAATATACTGAATATACAAGTTGTACAAGTGCATATACAAGTTGTACTAGTGAATATAAAAGTTGTACTACACACATGCGTTGACGCCATTGGTTGTAGTTGTGCTGCATGAGACGAGACCGTGCAAGGACTTGTATATTTTGCTACTCACAGCCTTTTGTACGCATACACATAAGTTCTCATACCAGTGAATTGAATGAGTGCTTGTACAAAATTTGTGTGAATGTATTCATAGGCATATTTTTGTGCATCCAACTTGCCATTTAACGGACTGCTATATTTGTACTACAAAAGTACTTGGGGTTGGAAAGTCAAGAAAAGTAACCTATGCGAGCGTATCTACAGTGTCATTACCAGCACTAAATTCAACGGAAGCAACATTGCCAGAATAAAATTTAACTTTAGTTCCGGCTCCAGTTTCATTGTCAACAGCAGTATCTGCTTACGCGGCAGCATGTTGTACTGGATTTCAAACGGAAAATGAAAGAAACTCTTTGTCACAAGCACAACTCAATGATTGGATAAGTGATTTGGAATTGTCAAATCTTAAGGTAACATATTATAGAACTCGTCACGAATAATTTTCCAAGTACTATACGAAGGAGGATAGTGTTTGTTACTGCAAAGACATTGCTGGTCTATTCAAACAGTTTGGTAAACTATATGATTAAAAAGAGTGGCGATTGTTCATAGACAGCAATAAATTAAGTTTAAAGGCCGTATTAATGCATATTGGCAACCAAAAGCCATCTATATTATATTTTTAGGTAAATGATAAACTGCAATTATAAATTGAACAGTATCCGGCAAGCTGAGTAGATATTATGAAGGAACAAGGCGCATGTACTATTCTTTATACTTAGATCAAGTAAACATTCAAGCCTACCTAGACAAAAAGGTGCCCCAGTTCTACAAAAAAAACACTACCTGCCTTAAAAATATGCTCTTACTTTAAATGTACCTAGGTTTGAGAAACCGACACTAAATGCTAACTAACTGATTACGAATACTAACACATATATACCAGTAGGGTACTTAAGTATTAAAGGGATGATGTATATTGGAACGATTTTCCGTCATCCCCTGTCAAATTTGGGTTTGAAACAAACCGGTTTCGGCGTTGTGCCATCATCAGTGTCGATTTTCGTTCTGATCTGTTGTTGTCGTTTTTCCTGTTAGGTCGTAGGTACATGAACAGGTATTGTCAAAATTGATGCTTGTGTATATTTAGTTATGTGTATGTGCTGTGTGTTCATTCAGAACCGAGGGTGGTTTACTAATCGATTGGTGTGGCTGACTGGGGAAGGTAAAAATCCGTCATTTTAGTCGTTTGACCTTCTTTGTGGGTTTGTTGTTTTGGTGTGTTAATTGTTTTGTGTTTATTTGTTGTTGTGTGTTTGTCTGTTGTACCTGAGGGATTACTTTGTTTCTTGTAAAAAAGATTTAATAGCTCGAATATTGTGTCAGAAATTGTGTTTATCTGTTCGTTTATTATTCTACCATCGAATGCTTTCTGTTTGTAGATTTCCATGTTTTCGAGTACGTTGGGACGTCGGCCTTTTGCTTGTATGTAAAGAACCCTAACTATTTTATTGATTTTTTCTGGGGAGCATTCATTCTCGACCATGTGATTCACGAAGTTAGACTCGGGTATAATGTTTGGATTATGTATTTTTTTGTTGTAATGTCTAATATATTCTCTGAACCTCGTTCTTATTTGCCGTCCTGTTTGTCCCATGTAACTATGCTGGCATCCGCAGGTAAGCTTGTATTAGCCGTGGCTGCTAAACGGATCCTCTGAGTTAGTGTTAGTTCTTAGTTTTCGCCCTAGATTGTTTGATGTTTTGAATGCTGTGTTAATGTTGTATTTTTTAAAGAAGTTTGCCAACTTATATGTTGCTTTTCTAGTATATGTCATAGTCGTCCAGCTATTATTTTCCTTTTCGTTATTTCTTTTTGGTTCTCCATTTGTCCTCCTGAGCTTATCTACTAGTGCTTTTTTATGTCCGTTGTTTGCAGCGATATTATATATGACCTCAATTTCTCTCTTATATGTCTCCTGTGTAAGAGGTGTTCTTTCAAGTCTATGTACCAAGTGTCTTAATGCTGCATTTTTATGCTGTTGGGGGTGATTTGAGGTATTAAGCATTATTGTTTCGGTGGCCGTTGGCTTCTATATATGTCATAGTTAAACATTTTGGCTTCTTTATCAATATTTATCGTGAGGTCTAGATAGTTGATTGCTCCGTCTTTTTAAGTTTCCTTTATAAATTTTATATTTCCGTGCTGCTTTTTGAGGTACTCGAGTACAAGCTCTTCGTTATTAGTAGTTAAAACGCATATTATGTTATCCACGTAGCTAGCTTAAAATGACACGCCTAAATCGGACTTCAGCTCTTGTATGTACTTTTCTTTCAGATTTTGCATGAACAATTCCATAAGAATTGCTTATGTGGGGCTTCCCATTCCAAGACCGTTTGTTTGTCTATATGTTTTATAGTTGAATCGAAGATAGTTTTGACGTAGGGTGATTCTTAGCGTATTTGTGATTTGCATACTTTTCACTTTGTTTTTTGTATTATGAACTATTGTTGAGTTAACTATGTCCAAAGTTTCCGATAGTGGTATTAATGGGTATAAATCTTTTATGTCAAAAGATACCAATTTGCTGTTCTTTGTTAGATCTACGGTCTCAAGTCTCTCTATTATTTCTGTTGTGTTAGCTATTGCATATTCGTTCCTTAGCTCCAGAGAATCTTTCAATATCGTTTTTAAATATTTGGACAGTTTGTAACATGGTGCCGATTTAAAATTAATGATTTTTTATAGGAACTTTGATTTGTTTTGGTATTCATCTGTGGGATCCTCTCTCATTCTACGACATTTCATTTCCTCTATGAGATCTTCGGTTTTAGATATATATTTCTATTTTTCGATTAGCACAGTGGTGTTTCCTTTGTCCGCTTTCGTTGTGACAATATTGTTTTTCCTTAGTTTATGCCGTAGATTCTTTATTGTTTTCTCCTCTGTATTAGATTTTTGTCCTTCCTGTGCTTTCACCTTCTTTTTTATGATTTCCCTGCACATATGCCTTGCGTGCTCTTGTTCTTCCTGTGGTATCAATGATATTGCGATCTCCGCATCTACAATCGCTTGCTCCTTTTTTCTTACTATATTTTGGTCCATGATATTGTGCTTCAGGACCTCTTCGAGAAGTTGTGCCTCTTCCTTGGTAATGGCTACTGTTTTGAGTTTAACGATGTCAGGAAACTTGTAAGTTTTTTGGTTTTGGTTACCCTCTCGTCGTCCTGCCAGCTTGTACAATTTTCGGTTCAGCGACCTGTATTTTTGTTGTGGTTTCTGATCGACCTCTGTCTTATTGCGGTCGAAACATTCCATTAATGAAGTCGTAGGTATTTGTTCTGCCAATCTTAAATGGATAGATAATAACTCGGCATATAACTCATCCTTCTTCCAGTATAAGTTTCCAATTCATATTTTAAAAAATCCTTTTCCGCTTTTCTAACTGTTTTACTGCTAGATTTGGTATTTGCCTTTATTGTTATTTTAGCGAATTTTGGAGTAACAGTCAATTCCAGGCATTGTTTGTTGAACCAAATGCTCGCCTATGCTTTATATATTTTCAGTAGGCGTCGCTTGTAAATTGTTAGTAGTCCGTTCGCGTTCAAGTTAAAAGCCTGACAAGCAATAACTGACTTATCTTGTTTTGTTGATTTTCCGACAGGGAATTAGAATTTTTGAGTTTATGCTCTGTAATGATTAAAACTAAGTCATTTAAATAAATTCAATGTGTTATATCCCAAAAATTATGTTTATTACTGCATTTTTTTTCAAATATGAAAACCGCTTGGAAAAGTTAATATTTCGGAAAAGTAAACTACCCTTGGGACATTTTGGTTAACTTTTTCGCGATTCCATTGTATTTCGTAAACAGTAATTTAAACTAAGTAACCAACCCATCACTGTGCTACTGTACAAAACAGGCATCATAGTTGGCTTTGAAAAAAAAAAAATTGTGTTGCATTTCCTTGATTGCTTTTTTTAATATCAAAGACGCGAGTTTTGTGAAATTGTCAAAAGTGAGAAGATGTCGCGTAATCGGTACTTTTTCCTTGTGTATGTGCCTAGCGTACTACATGTAGTACACCCTACAAAATCGTTTGAAAAATATATTTTTTTTAATTTATCTTAATTTTTGTAATATTTTATGTTAAAAGAACAGTGTTAAAAAAAATTGTGGAAATTGCTTGTCCAGGAGGTCCGTCGGTATATCTGGGTTAATATAAGAGCAATTAAAATATGGCACGTGTTATTTCTTGAACATGCATTTGCACGTATTTAGCTGAACAAGAAAGTAACGGGAGAAAAAGAGTGTCACTGTCAAAAATAAGAAGCTTTCCTTCTTAATAAATTCAATAAGGTTCAAGTAAAAAGAAGAAGGTGACCTTATTGATTTACTTTTTAAAAATTTTCTCATAAAAACAAGCAGATTTCTTCTTAAATTGAATTGTTCTGACAAAATGACTTAAAAAATTAATAAACAAGAAGTTATATCCTTGTTTTCAGCCCATTTCCTTTTCAATAAATTTGAGAAGAAAATTAAGCTAAAATCTAGAAGATTTTCTAGCAAACATTTCTTCAGTTTTGTTCCGTCTCGCTCTCCTCGGCCAAAAATCTTTTTTAGACGTCGATCTCTTTGTTTATAGATGAAATTTTTGGCTCTGTGTGGGTGGTGACGTCAAAACGATTAGAAGAACGGCGAAAGGAGAGCTGTTACTAGAGCTGAAAAAATCGCACTATGAGAAACCAGCGCCTACCAAGCAGAAATTGAAGCGGACTCGGCTAAAGTTATAACAAAGTCCAAATGGTCACACTACAGTGGGATTTCTACGCCCGAGGAGATTTGCGACGCCCTCCACCAGCAATGCAACATCAAACTTCCAGATGTGACTGCCATATAAACAATACGCACAGGGTACAGTCGCACGAAGTCGGCACTTAAAAGCCTTACAGCGGATGATGCCAGGTCTGTTCTTAGTACGCAAAAAATTCGGGTAGGATGGGTTTCCTGCCGAGTTAGAGAGGTCAAGAAAGAGAAACGCTGATATAGGTGCTGGGGTTACGGGCATACAGCTGAGAAATATAAGGGGACCGTAGATAGGTCTAGGCTATGCAGAAAATGCGGTCAGGAAGGTCATAAGGCTGCAAGTTGCGAAAACGCACCGAAATCCGCGCTATTTGGGGGAAAAAATTCGGCAGGCAGTTTTAAATGCTCACAACTAGAGGGCAGAAAAATGACTGTCTCATGCGGGTTTTGCAGCTCAATTTTAACCATTGCGTGGCAGCCCAAGAGCTATTATCCCGACCAGTCTATGAAGGAGGATATGACATAGTGGTACTTTCTGAACAATACAAAAATCGCCAGGAGCAGGGTTGGCACTCAGATTCAGCAGTGAAAGCCTCAATTTGGACACCAGGGAAATCTCTTCCACAGGAAAATATGACGCAAACGGTAGCAGGTACGTCTTCAGTTGTTATATATAATATAGTTGATGTTGTTTTTACTTTTATTTCCGGTCTTTCAAAAGTTATATCAAGAAGAATTTCCGAGCTCTAGGCCACACATATATATTAGTAATAAAAATGCAACTAATTACACCATATATGTTGTATTTATTTATTTTGTCGATATTTCGATTTCAATTAGAAATCATCTTCAGGGCTGTAAAAAATACATTTTTCTATAAAAGCCATAAGTGCACAAACATAATCTAAAACTTACACTTGCGAATACACCTTGTCGACTAATTTAAAATTTCAGTGCAGAACACAGAATATCATGAACAGAAAACAAAGATGTATACAAATAATAAACAGTTAATGCAATATATCTAAAAACACTCCAAGTATTCAAATAATAAATATTAATAAGTGTGGGTGTACGTATATATTTATGTATTAAAAATTCAAGTTATGTGTGTAGAATCTGCACTGTAGATTTATATATATATATATATATATATATATATATAAATGCCTTAAAAAACAATTACTAAAATTTACCCAAAAACCATGATCAAAAATAAAATGGAAGATATAGGACTGCGTAGTAAATATTACAAACAAAAAAATTTCAAAGCTATTCCGCAAGTTAAGGGATATGATAATACATACAAAATTCAAATGTATAGGAATTCAATATACGTATGTATGTGTATTTTTTTTCTTTTTCGAGTCACTAATGAGACAAGAAAAAAAATATATAAAAACGCCAATATCTAACCAAACGCCAATATATAACAAAAAAAAAATTATATTAAAAGTACTTATAACTAAAATAAAATTAAAATACATATTTTGTGTGTTCAAAATTCAATTAGATGCCAACCCTATTGATTGTGACTAAAAAAAAACCCCAAAAATTTTTAAAACGCAATTTAAAAAAAACTGTTACTAAACGCCTAATATAAACAAGTAAGAACGGGACTGTCTTCGGCTGTGCCGAAGACTTCATACCTTTCATGAATGGGGCTGAACAATAATCTTATCCCGTTCGTAATCTCCGAATAATCGGATGTATAAGATAAGAAATATATAGTGAACAGATCTACATACCTTAACGATTTTTAAGATAAATATAAAATAAAAAACAGGTAGGTACTTTGTGTGAGGATGCAAAGTTTCAGGTTTTTTGTGGTCTGCGTGTAAAAACTATGACTACGAATCACGTATTTCAAAAATATATGACGAAAACGTAACTATTTGATGAAATTTGATGAATTTTGAAGATTCTAGCCGTAAAAAAGGGGTTAAAATGACAGTTTATATGAAATATATAATATATATACGACCGATCTCTATGATTTTTTCAGACAACAATATATGCTATATACGTAAGCATTTTGTGAAATTTTAAGCTTCTAACTGTTAAAACGGGGCAGAAATTGCGCAAAGTTCCTTATCTGAACAATCGGTTGTATGAGATATATACTATGTGTACCACCGATCTCAATGATTTTTTCAGACATCAATATATGCTATACACGTAAGCAGTTGGTGAAATTTGAAGCTTCTAGCTGTTAAAATGGGGCCGAAATCGTAAAAAAAATATATATATACTATATATATACTATATATACCATCATATATATATTATATATATCACCGATCTCTATGATTTTTTGACACAACAATACATACTATATACGTAAGCAATCGGTGAAATTTGAAGCTTATAACTGTTAAAATGGGGAAGAAATTGCGCAAAGTTTCTTATCTGAACAATCGGTTGTATGGGATATATACTATATATACCACCGGTATCTATGATTTTCTCAGACAACAATATATGCTATACACGTAAGCATTTGGTGAAATTTGAACATATCTAAACGATTTTTAAGATAAATATAAAATAAAAAATAGGTAGGTAATCTGTGTGAGGATGCAATGCTTCACGTTTTTTGTGGTCTGCATGTAAAAACTATGGCTACGAATCACGTATTTCAAAAATATATGACGTAAACGTAACTATTTGATGAAATTTGATGAATCTTGAAGCTTCTAGCCGTAAAAAGGGGTCAATATGACAGTTTATATGAAGTATATAATATATATACCACCGATCTCTATGATTTTTTCAGACAACAATATATGCTATATACGAAAGCATTTTGTGAAATTTGAAGCTTCTAACTGTTAAAACGGGGCAGAAATTGCGCAAAGTTTCTTATCTGAACAATCGGTTGTATGAGATATATACTATTTATACCACCGATCTCAATGATTTTTTCAGACATCAATATATGCTATATACGTAAGCAATCAGTGAAATTTGAAGCTTATAGCTGTTAAAATGGGGTAGAAATTGCGAAAAGTTTCTTATCTGAACAATCGGTTGTATGAGATATATACTATATATACAACCGATCTCTATGATTTTTTCAGACAACAATATATGCTATATAAGTAAATATTCGGTGAAATTTGAAGCTTCTAGCTGTTAAAATGGGGCTAAAATTTGCGAAAATATATATATATATACTATATATATATACTATATATACCACCATATATATACTATATATACCACCGATCTTTATGATTTTTTCAGACAACAATATATGCTATATACGTAAGCATTCGCTGAAATTTGAAGCCTCTAGCTCTTAAAATAGGGCAGTAATTACGAAAAGTTCCTTATCTGAACAATCGGTTGTGGGGGATATATACTATATATACGACCGATCTCATAAATTTTTTCAGGCAACAATATGTGCAATATACGAAAGTATATGGTGAAGTTTGAAGCTTCAATCTGTTAAATTGGGTAAGATATTACAAAAATCCTCTTTTTCTGAAAAATCGGTTGTATGGAGGATATATGCTATAGTGGTCCGATCCGGTCGGTTCCGACAAATGTCTAATCGGACACCCAAATACACCTGCTCACCAAATTTTATCAAGATATCTCAAAAATTGAGGGACTAGTTTGCATACAAACAGACAGACGGACAGACGGACATGGCTAAATCAACTCAGCTCTTCATCCTGATTATTTCGGTATACTTAATGGTGGGTCTATCTATTTTCCTTTAAGGACTTACCATTTTCGGTTTCGTGACGAAATTAATATACCATTTCATTTTCATGAAAGGTATAAAAAGATATGAAATTTGCAAAAATTACTACTGAAACAGAATATTTATCTTGGTGTGTGTGGTGCTGCCTTGGCGAAGGTTCGGTGAAGGCTATGCTCTTCCGTATCTAACTACTGTCTAGTCCGTTTTTGTGCTGTCCGTGGAAGTGTGGCACATCACGCTCAAGAGCTAGTCCCTAAGAGTGGATGCCACACCTCCTCTCCTTACTATCGTGGCGACGACTGCAAACCTCACTTACCGGCAGTGCTGAACTCACGCTAAGGTAGCTTAAACAGCTCGCCACGACCTTCTGGTAACGTCCGTCTTCTAGCTGAGTATCATACCAGGTACCACTTACTCAAGTTGGAGGAACCCGAGGAAGGGACCCTGGCATGCCCACTCAGCTACTCCCTATACCTTTGTCATGATGACACATGCCGACCAGGCGAGCCCAATCGACGTTTCGTCATGACGGTCCCTGTCCTGTCAAAAGACGGAAATAGTGATTGGGATTGTAAGAATAGAAGGATTTAAAAAAGATCTGAGGAAGAAAAGGTAAGAAAAAGATTAAGAAATTTAAAAATGACAAATACGGAATAATTAATTAAAATAAAAGTAGGAAATTTGAAATAAGTGATAATTAATTAACGTGGAAAAGAAAAGTTGATCAGGCTATTATCGTTGAGAATACAAAATCTAAGAACTGAAAGAAAATTGTGGAAACTAAAAAGAATTGAAGCGAATTAATGTAGATTAAAAAAAAATTGAAAAAATTAACTACAAATGTAAAAATGATTAAAAAAATAAATAAATGGAAAAACAAAAAACTAAAAGGATTATCGGGCTATTATCGTTGGGCACACATAAAAACTGAATTCTATTCACCTCAGGGTAACGCTGCAGAGAGGGTAAACCCATCTGTCCTACAGATCATTAGATCATTTATAAAAGAGAATCAGAAAAATTGGGACAAATGTGTCAGCGATGCAGCATTTGCACTCCGCAGCATTATACATGCAGCAACGAACATGTCGCCGTACTACGCCACTTTCGCGATGCCTATGATACAGCATGCTGCATAATATTAGCTATATCAAAACTGGCAGCAGTAAATGTTGGTTTCGAAGTAGCCGCTCCAAGTGACAAACTGCAACTGATTAGGAATAAAATTATGAAAGAGCTGAAGTTGGCCCATGAAAGAAGCGAAAAGGTATACGACAATAGGGGTACAGATGTCAGGTTTAATATTGGACAAGTGGTATAACGCCGAAACTTCAAACAAATTTTCCAAGCCGAAAATTACAACGCTAAATTAGCTCCAAAACAAGTCAAATGTATTGTTTTAAACGTTATAGGTAATTCAATGTATCAACAAGGCGATAGTAGTGAGAAAAAGATCGACGTATACCACGGTATAGACATTTTTGCAAAATAGTTTAATGTCTTTATAGTGCTAGTACTTTTGTTCTATGTTATTTATTTATTAATTGACGTAGTTTATTTATTTATTAATTGAGGTAGTTTATTTATATATCTATTGACGTATGTAATTATTGTATTAAATTATTTTTATTTTTCTTGACTTTTTTTATTTATTTGATTATTTTTGCATTTATTTAATTTTTTAATTTTATTTATTTAACTTTTTTTTTACCCCCTTGACTATATGATCTGTGATATTTTATTTTATTAAATTTTTTTTCATAATTTTTATGCTAACTGTGATATTTTATTTTATTTTATTTCATTTATTTTATTTTATTTTTATATCTGTGATATCTTATTTACTATTAGATATGTAGAGTAATATCGGTGATATAGGTTTAGTTAATAGCATTAGCCCAGTGATTTAGTTTATAGGTAAGCAGTACAAAAGTTTAAAGGCGTGAAGAGTAATAGACCCGACATTGAGTCGTGGGTCGAGGCCACACTTTGGACGCGGGAAATGATACTTGCCAGGCTGCGTTTAAACTTTTCTACGCACACGCTCCATAGTGCAGGTAGTTGCGAGCCTGTAACGTCAGCCTGTCTTCATACTGGCTGGAATGAGTTTTTTTTTTTTTTACGAGGAGGAAGCATCGAAAGCCTCATAGTCAGTGTGGGACTTTAACCGCACTAAACCTCCTACCGTCTGAGTACCATTTACCCTCCGGTACTACCGTCAAGTATTCCGTCTGGATGTAGGTTGAGCACTAAGCTCTACGTCTGTCGGGGTCACGTTGCTGTACTTAGATAGTCCCGCGGTATGGTTAACGCTGGGACTGACACACCCTGCTTACTACCTGAATGTGCTTGACGCATACCTCTTCTACGAATATTAGCAAGCCTACCTCAAAACACTGTGCATATAGTGCTTGTGCGTTCGACTACTAGTATTGTAGGGTTTTGTTTTTTATATATGTATATAGATGTAAATTAATTTAAAAATTTTTTTTTTTTCGTTTTTTCCGTTTTTCATTTCATTTTTTTTTTTTCACAATACGTAACGGGGCTTTCCTCGTACTTCCACCGGTTTGAGAGGTCTTCTCTCCAATCCGAGTATAAACTCTGATTACATGTGAGACGTTTACCCTCATACTCGTTGTTTCTACGATTGGAGAGGCCTTGTCTCTAATCCGTAGGTTTGTCGTTGCGTGTATGTTGACTGCTTTTGGTCGCACCGTTGAAGAGGCCGTGTCTCCAATCCGTCACCTGAGGCAGTATTCGAACGGTTGAAGAGGCCTTGTCTCTAATCCGTCGCCTGGTTTGCTATTACATTACCTACATATATTGCGGTATTTTCTTATTTTATCATTCTCACGCCGCTAATTGTACGGAGGCCTTGCATCCAATACGTGCTCAGCTCGATCCCCTCCACCTTAGCAATTTGTTATCCACCCACACAACTGGACTGTTCAATATTCGCTGCTGCGCCGTAGCCTTTCAAGACTTCGAAGACACTTCATTATTTCCGCTATTCCATCGCACGCCGCTGACCATTTTACCTTGCTTTGTAGCATGCATCCAACAATTGTTTCAGGAGTGTAATCCTCTCCAAATATTCTGCACAGTTTGCATCTCGAGCTATAGAACCTAGGACACTCGAAAAATACATGGTAAACATCTTCTACTGCATCACCGCCGCAGTGATCGCATATGTTGTTAGGCTCGTGATTGAATCGGTGCAAATATTCCTTAAAGCATCCGTGGCCACTCAGAAACTGTGTGAGGTAGAAATCCACCTCGCCGTGCTTTCTAGATATCCATATATTAATATCTGGGATACATCGGTGTGTCCAGCGACCATTTGTTGAGGCATTCCATCTGAGCTGCCAGTTCTGCCCGCTTCGCTCTCGTGCTCCGTTACGTGAGCTTTGATCCCGATAAATCGTCGCTGCTTCTTTTGCTAATATGTCTATAGGACACATTCCTGCGATCATTAGTGCTGCGTCGTCAGAGACAGTTTTGAAGGCGCTACAGATGCGTAGTGCACTCAGGCAGTAAGTCGAATTTACCCCGCGGAAGTATGATTTATACTCCGTGGCCTGATGCCAAACAGGAGCCCCGTAAAATATTTGGCTTTTTACAACGCCAGCCAGAAGTTGACGCCGTCGTTGCTTTGGTCCTCTTGCATTTATCATTATCCTAAATAATGCTGCTACGGTTTTTGCTACCTTTCTATTGGCATACTCTAAGTGGGATTTGAATGACAACCTCCTCTCTATCACAACCCCCAAGTATTTTATTGCAGGCAGCGTGTCGATGTCATGGCGGCCGATTCTTATAGTGACCTGCTCCACCCTTTTCCTACTTGATATGAGTACAGCCTCTGTTTTTTGTTCCGCCAGCTGCAGTCCATTTTTCGTAAGCCACGATTGAACCATCGCTATGCTTGTATTAGATTTGGCGCATATTTCGCCTAGGTGCTTGGCGGTGATTACCAATGCCATATCGTCCGCGAAGCCGATAATTTTCACCCCATTGGTACCTTGAGTCGAAATACTCCGTCGTACATAATATTCCAAAGCAGTGGACCGAGCACGGAGCCTTGAGGAACACCGCCTGTGACTTGAAGCTTTTCTACTCCAGCAGCCGTTTCATATTCCAGCACTCTGCCTTCGAAGTAGCTGCGTATGATCATACGCAGGTAAAGGGATATGCCTATCTGCTCCAGCGTGTCTAGAATTTTTTCCCAATTGGCCATGTTGAAGGCATTTTTTACATCTAAAGTAACGATAAGGCAATATTCCTTAGAGCCTTCGAGCCATCGGATGCCGCTTATGGCTTCTTGGGCCACTTCCTTCGCCATGTTCACAGCTTGGATGGTGGATGGTCGCTCAAGAACCTTACCGGCGGGGTCGAGCAGGCAAATGGGCCTGTAGCTAAATGGTTTCGCGGTATTTTTACCAAAATTTGGCAGCAGGACCAGCTTTTGACGTTTCCATATTGTAGGAAATGTCCCCTCAGCCAAGCATGCATTAAATAGTTCCGTAAATGTTGGCGTGTAATAAGTGAGAGCTAGTTTGAGTGCTCTGTTTGGTACCCCGTCTGGGCCAGGAGACTTGCGGTCTTGCAGTCTATTCACCGCTTGAAGGACCTCAACGACGGTAACCACGTCAAATGGGTATAGTACGGCGCCTGATGTGGGAGACACTAGCTCCCTTTGCGTGGGAAATAAAGTATCTACCACGTTTCTGAGGAAAGAGGGGCATGTTGGCATCGCCTCTCCTTTGTGTTTCAATTTCTTAAAAACCAATTTATAAGCTGTGCCCCAAGGGTCATTCTCGACGTCATCGCAAAGCTTGAGAAAGCATTCGCGCTTACTATCTTTTATTGCTATCTTCAGTGCGAGTCGCGCGCTTTTGTAGGTAGCTCTGCACTCTAGAAATTCCGGTCTCCCTCTGGCTCGTTGATAGCTCCTCCTAGCCTGAATACACTCTCTCCTTAGTGAGTGTATGCGCTCGTTCCACCAAAATGTGGAACAATGTTGTTTGCGCTTGGGATTTCTAGTCATTTACGCATCGCATGCTGCTCTAATATCCGCCATTAATTTATTCGCCATGTCGTTAGCACTTCCTCTATGTTCGACTGTTGTCAACATTAGCTTGAATATGTCGGGGTCGAAAGTATTGATATTCCAACCTCTGTTTTTTAGGGGTGGCTGTATAGTGGGCCGCCCTCCCCCCTCGAGGTTGATGTCCACCACAATCGCTGATTGATCGCTTTGGGTATAGCAATCACTGATTTTCCACTCAGCCAACCTGTAGAGATTGGCACTGACAAACGTTATGTCGATTACGGAGCCGAACCCATTTCTTAAGAAGGTGTTTTGCCCACCCACGTTAAAGAGCGCTACATCGAGGCATGCAAATGCTTCGAGCAGAGTCCTCCCTTTGGGAGATGTTCTCTGTGAGCCCCACTCTATAGCCCATGCATTAAAGTCTCCCGCGATGACAAAACGCTCCCGCAACGTCGCATTCATGGCTATTTTCCCGACGATTTCTTCGAACGCGTCCAGCGGCGTACTAGGTGGTATATAGCAACTGTAAACGTAAATGCCATCAATCTTACCGCATACGAATCCTCGTTCCTTAAGTATTAATTCCGCATATAAGGGATTATGTCTGCAGGACCAAATAGCAATCTTGCTCAATTCGTCTTGTATCCAATTCGCAGTCTTCGCTCTGTAGGGCTCACTAAGAAGTGCTAAGTCAATCTTGACTGAGTGGCAGCGTGTATATGTGTTTATGTTTTTTGTGCCCAGGTTCGTGCCTTAGCCATTAACCAAATAACATCGCGTATTGACAACATTGTAGCTATAGTGAACACAATGTTGCAGCGGAAGAAAGATGTTGCGCATTGGTATCATGTTCTTATCAGCAGTCACCATGTTACTAACAGCCTAGCAGCATTGACGAATGCCATGCACCTATATACATATTTGTTTTGTCCTGGTATGTATGGGGATGTGTAATTGTGCAAAGCTATGAACGTGTTAGCGGTCAAGGCACGAACCAAATGTATCTATGTATGTGTTCGTTTTGTGGAGCGGTAAGCGTGTGAATGTATGAGTGCATAATTCTATGAACGTATCGATGAAAAATACGGTAAAGCCGAAAAGAAAATTTGGCATGTATAGGTAGGAATTTTCCGTTTCTGGGTAACGTTCGTTACCACGGCGGTGGCTATAAGAAGGAGAAAAATTAGTCAACGGGCCAAAGTATTATTTTAACAGTGTCCAGTGCAAGTCTAGTGGTAATAATCAACAGTGAAGTGCGCGGTTTTGAACGTAAAGTTAAAAGTTCACAAAGCTTGTAGTGCGCGAATTGTGCTGAAAAAGTGCTGATGATACAGCCCGCAAGCTGCAAGCAGTTTCCCGCAACCATATTTTAGAAGATGAAATGTTTAAATAAAAGATTAGGAGACTTTGAATGTCAGATAGTGATTGTTTTTTTTAAAAGAAATTCTTTCCCTTTTATACATAATTTCTTAACCTATACATTCATGATTATTCTAATACTTACGAACTAAAGATATGTAGATTTGTATTAGTGGTGTGTATATATGTATATTTGTATTAATAGTATGCATATATGTAGATTTGTATAAACGGTATGCATACATGCAGATTTGTATGCAAAGTCAGCAGATTGCTATTCATGTAAAATGTTTGTATGTGAATATTTAGTTAATTCACATTATTGGTTGTATGTAAATATTTTGGTGGCAAACTAACATTGACGATCAGCAAGTGTATTGACCGGAGTGAGTGACTAAGCAAAATTTGTAATGTGTGAAATGACAATGGTTTCATATTCGGCATTTCATTGATGTTGGCTTACGGCTGTGTTAGGTCAATGTAATTTATGTCGCATAATATTGTAATATGATTATGCTATTACAAAAATGTATTGGCATAGAAGTTCATGATGCGTAATGCCACAAATGTATTGCATAGGTAGGCATGACGTATAATGCTACAAAGAGGAAGGTCATGTCCTTTTTTGTGTGTTCTTTTTTTTGGTCTTGGCATGCTTGACGGGAGCTGGGGCTTCAACCTTGCCTATCTCCCGAGCAAGCTAAAAGAAAACTTTCATCGACATATACGCCCCTGCATACAAATATATGTATGTAAACGAGTATATAACTATGCAGACAAGAAATCCATAGGCAACTATGGCTAGGTACAGGCGCATAGATGCACTTTTATCTTTGGGTTTCTTTAATATATTTCATTTAAATTTCATTAAAGAGCACACAATTTAATCGCCGTTGGAAAGGGCCCACTAGGCACTGGTTTTGGAGACAGACCGCCCAACAATAACTACAAGAACTTGGTAACTTAGAATATAGCAATTTTCACCGGTGGCATTGGGCCGCAACAACAACAACCATAGCCATCTCATATTTTTTACCTTGGCGACATACCGCCCAACAACAATTACTACCATCCACAAGCACCACACTACGTTTTTATTTAGCCGACGGCAAAGAAACCAACAACAACACCTTCGATAAACAATTTGGGCAATATTTTTTGTTGGCGAGGTTGGAACGCAGCAACAACAACAACTACATTATATTGGCGACATACCGCTCGGCGACAACAACTCCATTTTCGTTAGATTGGCGGCGTAACACCAACCACCACCTGTATAAATTTTTATCTTGGCGACATACCGCCCAACAACAACTACTTCATCTTTCTTATATTGTCGACGTACCGTCCAACAACCACTACATCAACACTTCGATCTCCGCTCAACGACAATCCACACCCATCTTCACTACCCACAAAACCACACTAAGTCTTTGTCTGCCGGCGCACACCACAACAGCAACCACGAAAATACCAGAACTTGGTAACATCGGAAATAACATTGGTGACCAGAGGCGTTGGGCTGCAAAAACCCCAGCCACGACATCACATATAACAAAAATCCAATACAATTTTAGCAAAGCGGACAACACGAGTAACTACGATTATAAAAACGGTGGCAACAACCACAACCAAGTTTGCAGCAACATTCATACATTTATTGGGCTGGTTTATCTGATTCTGATAACAAAAGCAACAATCAACACCAGTAGAGGGAGGAGCTTTCCGGCATTTTATTTAAGTTTTAGCATTATTTGTTTTTTGTTTTGCATATTTCTATATATTATTATATTTCTTATTTATATACCGTCGTAAAGAGCACGACTTTGGTAGGGAATGGGCCAAAAGGTCACTAATTTTCCAGAACCGAACATTCTGTTGTGCGATAGAATATAGTTGTTGGGTTTTACCTTAACTCTAGTCTCATGAGTTAATGGTGGCATTTTTACATCCACCTTTTTTTGTTTGCCTCGTTTATTCGTTTTTTTTTGCATTTTTTTCTGTTTGACATTTGTATTTTTTTTTTTGATCTTTTGAGATCTTTCTTTACGATATAAGTACACATTTTTTCTGGCACATTTTTTCCGCTACTTAACTCTTCAACCCTTTTTTATAGGTTTAAAGTTTTTTTAATTATTGGCAAATTCAATTCCTGCCAACCCACCCATCTCTTGTCAGCATCACACCTGATTGCGTGAGCACGGTGTGCCCTCAGCACCAAAAACATCGTTTCTTTGTCGAATATATATTTTTTTTATTTCACGTTTTACCCCCATGTTGCACAGTGTTCCTTGTAGAACAATCTAGCTAGACAAAAACAAAGTTTTTATTCCAAGAATATTGTAATGGAGAGCGAAAGATAAAAACAAAATAACGGGATTTTTGCACACTTTTGTTTTTTTTCGCTTATTATATCTTGAGTAATTGAAGTAAGTAAGCTGGAGTGGCCGTAATTTGCGTTGATTAATTTACAAAAATTGTTTTGAATATTACTTTTCATAATACTTTTAATTAAACACTTTTACATAATTTTTGTGATGGATTCTAAGCTCGAAGGTAAGTTGAATTTTTTTAATAGTAATCTTTTCGCAATTAGAATATTTTTAATATATTTAAGATTCCGTTATTAGGAAGAAATGGTACATTTTACCTACATTTTTAATTTTAGAAAGGGAAAAGTTATATGAAATATTCGAAAGAATTGAGAAATAAGGAGTTATTAAGTTGTACTTTACTTAAGGCTGATTTAAGAGAAGTAGCTGAGCATGCGTTAAGAAATTTATGTCAACAAATTTCAAAATATTCGTCCAACATCGATGAGAAATGGAACAGCTCTGGAAGACATCGGGAGCGAGTTTGTAATAAAAACTCTGAGTGGCTTTCGGGAACAGCTTTCAAGTTTACAATTACGATGGATTCAAGGTTGCTTTCAAGTTTACAATTACGATGGATTCAAGGTTGCCTTCAGAGCAACCAGCTTCGTCTTCAGGTAACCCAGGTCAAAAGACCAAACGTCGTAGAGTGAACGACCTACTGCAATCTAGAAGTGCTGATGAGTTAGTTTATGCGGCAGATGTATCAACGCGGATGTCCGGCAAAAAAAAAGTTCACAAAAAACCACACAAAAAAAGACGAACAAGGTATCATGTGAGCAAGGTGCAAGGTGCTTGAGCAGTGTAGAAGCTTCAGCATACTATGTAAACAGCAAGTCGACGAATCATGGGTACAAAACGATTCGGAAGTGGAGTATAAAGGAGGCCATGAGGTTTATCCATCATTATATAGTTTAAGAAAAGCTAAGGCAGAATGCTACCCAATTGAGAATGATGTGGGTGAAACAAGTGCTGAAATTAAAGTTCAAGCCGTATTAGATAAAACTGTTGAACCTTTAATTTTAGCAAATCAAAAAGTTCTTGTTAGTTTGTCACCTACATCTGTGTCATTTACTTTAATCAGTAAGTGGGGTTGCGATGGAAGTTCTGGTCATAGTACATATAAGCAAAAATTCACTCACAGAGTATATTAACTTTGATTGGATAACGGTTGGTTGTACAGGTATAAAGGAATCGAGATAGATATAGACTTCCATATATCAAAATGATCAGGATCGAAAAAAATGTAATTGAGCCATGTCCGTCCGCCCGTCCGTTAACACGATAACTTGAGTTAGTTTTGAGGTATCTTGATGAAATTTGGTATGTAGGTTCCTGAGCACTCATCTCAGATCGCTATTTAAAATGAACAATATCGGACTATAACCACGCCCACTTTTTCGATATCGAAAATTTCTAAAAACCGAAAAAGTGGGATAATTCATTACCAAAGACGGATAAAGCGATGAAACTTGATAGGCGCGTTGAACATATGACGCAGAATAGAAAATTAGTAAAATTTTGGATAATGGGCGTTGCACCGCCCACTTTTAAAAGAAGGTAATTTAAAAGTTTTGCAAGCTGTAATTTTGCAGTCGTTGAAGATATCATGATGAAATTTTGCAGGAACGGAGTAAGTCGGAGGAGTCGGAGAACGACCACGCCCACTTCTAAAAAAAAAATTTTTTTTAAAGTCAAATTTTAACAAAAAATTTAATATCTTTACAGTATATAAGTAAATTATGTCAACATTCAACTCCAGTAATGATATGGTGCAACAAAATGCAAAAATAAAAGAAAATTTCAAAATGGGCGTGGCTCCGCCCCTTTTTATTTAATTTGTCTAGGATACTTTTAATGCCATAAGTCGAAAAAACATTTACCAATCCTTGTGAAATTTGGTAGGGTCTTAGATTCTGGGAAAATAACTTATTTCTGTGAAAAAGGGCGGTTGAAGCCACGTCCAGTTTTTATACACAGTCGACCGTCTGTCCTTCCGCTCGGCCGTTAACACGATAACTTGAGCAAAAATCGATATAACTTTACTAAACTCAGTTCAAGTACTTATCTGAACTCACTTTGTATTAGTATACAAATTGGCCGAAATCCGACTATGACCACGCCCACTTTTTCGATATCGAAAATTACGAAAAATGAAAAAAATGCCATAATTCTATACCAAATACGAAAAAGGGATAAAACATGGTAATGGGATTGGTGTATTGACGCAAAATATAACTTTAGAAAAAACTTTGTAAAATGGGTGTGACACCTACCATATTTACATTAACACCTTTCATTTGATTCCCATTCGTACAAACAAATTCTAGAGTCACCCCTGGTCCACCTTTTTGCCGTTGTCTCGAAAAGGCGGCCACCTATACAACTACCCCACTCCCTTTTAAAACCCTCATTAATACCTTTAATGTGATACCCATATTGTACAAACACATTCTAGAGTCACGCCTGGTCCACATTTATGGCGATATCTCGAAAAGGCGTCCACCTATAGAACTAGGCCCACGCTCTTTTAAAATACTCATTAACACCTTTCATTTAATACCCATATCGTACAAACACATTCTAGAGTCACCACTGGCCCATTTTTATGGCGATATCTCGAAAATATAATATAGAATAATATAGAACTAAGCCCCACAGCCTTTTGAAATACTCATTAACACCTCTCGTTTGATACCCATATTGTACAAACGCATTCTAGAGTCACCCCTGGTCCACCTTTATTGCGATATCTCGAAAAGGCGTCCACCTATAGAACTAAGCCCCACGCCCTTTTGAAATACTCATTAACACCTTTTGTTTGATACCCATATTTTACAAACGCATTCTAGAGTCACTCCTGGTCCACCTTTATTGCGATATCTCGAAAAGGCGTCCACCTATGGAACTAAAGATCACTCCCTTTTAAAATACTCATTAACACCTTTCATTTAATACCCATATCGTACAAACACATTCTAGATTCACCCCTGGTCCATTTTTATGGCGATATCTCGAAAAGGCGTCCACCTATAGAACTAAGCCCCACACCCTTTTGAAATACTCATTAACACCTCTCGTCTGATACCCATATTGTACAAACGCATTCTAGAGTCACCCTTGGTCCACCTTTATTGCGATATCTCGAAAAGGCGTCCACCTATAGAACTAAGGCCCACTCCCTTTTAAAATGCTCATTTACCCCTTTCATTTGATACCCATATCGTACAAACAAATTCTAGGGTCACCCCTGGTCCCCTTTTATGGCGATATCTCGAAAAGGCGTCCACCTATAGAACAAAGGCCCACTCCCTTTTAAAATACTCGTTAACACCTTTCATTTGATACCCATATCGTACAAACACATTCTAGAGTCACCCCTATTCCACCTTTATGGCGATATCTCGAAAAGGCGTCCACCTATAGAACTAAGCCCCACGCCCTTTTGAAATACTCATTAACACCTTAACAGGTAACATAATTATAAAAGAAAACTTACGCTATAACTTTTTCCTTGATCAGTAAGTAGTAAAGTAAAGTAAAAAGAAGTACAATTTTAGAAAAAAGTAAGAAAAAAGGCACATATGGCTGAAAAAATATTATACTTGTAATAAATGACTACATATGAAACTGAAAATATCAGAAAATAATTTTGTCCAGCTAGCTTGTTCTACACGAAACACTGTGCGTTGGTAGAATTACTACAAGTAAAACTAACTCAATGTCCAAGATCACAGGCGAGTGGTCTGGCTGAGTATGGAGAAAGAATAGTGTGCCGGATAAATGTATGTGCATTGAGCATATATGCTTTGAGTGTTTTTCTCTCTACAGCTCGCGGGCTCAACTTCATGCAGGCACCTTCAACGGAGTGAGTAAAACGGTGATTGATAATATTTAACATTTGGAAGAGTATATATGCTCGTATGTATGTATGAACATATATTGCCAGGCAATTACTAGTCTTGCAGAAGTAGAAGAGGAATTGGCGGTGACAAAAGAAACCAAAATAATATATGTGCGTACATAATAATTTTTCAAACATACAATTGCACCTATATACTTTTTGAAATGGCCTACTTTTACTTTGTAGAAAATTGATTTTGGATTTGTTTGTGAGTTTGCGGTAGGTCAGGGATTAGGGTTTTAAATTTTTTTGTTTACCTTTTTTTCCTTTTTTTGCACTTTGCTTGAATTTTGTATCCGTAGATTTTAAGATTCTAGTTGGTTAATGCATTAGGGTGGTTCACAAATCCTTTTTTTTTTTTTTGTATAAGAAACCGTACCTCTCATTTTCTTTTTTTGTTTACTTGATTTTTTTTAGTTTTCTGTCGTATATTATTATTATTTTATTTTGTTTCTTTTAAAAATTAATTTTAAGGAGTTTTTTCATTTATAGCTTTGGGTTACATTCGATAGATTAGATAGCTTTAGGGTGGTAGGGAAAATCATAACTGGCTAGCCAACATTCGTAGTATATATGTATGAAAAGCATTTAACCTTGGTTTTTGTTTTTTGAATTTCTTGGGTATTGCGTACATTTCCCTAAGGGTGAATATCTATATATTTGTAACTAACTTTATAATTGTTTTGATGAAGTTATAATTTTGTATAATTTGCGAGCAGATTGGATAATGAGATAAATACTAGGGAATTTCTAGCAGAGCCTTTTTTTATTTTTATAAATAAAAATGTTTGGATGAAAATATTGTTTTGAATTATGCAGGGCTAAACGTAACTTTTGATTTAGGTGTTGCGCTTGCGCGTGGTAAGATTACGTGGAGGTGGGTATTAGGGAAATGACTGAATGAGGACGGACAGACAAGTGTCAGGTTTGGGGGCGCTGTAAGGAAGCAGGAGTCAGCACAGCGTCCGTGGTTCAGCGCAAGTTGCGCTGAAGAGGGAGGGTAGACTCCATCTGACAGGACAGGCCTCCAGCTTTTCCTCCTCGTTATGCTTTTCTCCTTCTAACTTTGTCCCTCATGTCTATTTACATCTAAGAATAAGCAATATCTTTTCCTTTCCACAATGCAGGTATGAACTCTCTTTTTTCTTCATGCGGCTGAGGGTGAGGACGGTGGCGAAATGCCCCGCCCAAGACGACGAGCTAGCCTGGGATGCAAGCATACCTGCTTGTCGCCGCTCCTCGCCATCCAATCAGTTAGCCACGTAACACACATTTGCTAACAGTGCTCTAGATTCTGCTAATTTATTTGCTGATTTTTTTTTGCTCCAACTTTGAATCTGATTTGCCCTCTGATTCAAGTTTTTCTTCCACGAAGGATTCTTCTATTAACTTCGGGTCTCAACGTGTTTCCGTTTCGGATGTTATTTATTTATTTATTAATACAGTCAACAGAATACAATTCTTACAGACCAATTGGCATATTATAAAACTTTCTAAGCTAATTATTAATTAAATAAAAAAAAAAAACAGATTTAATTTAAACCTATCAATATTCAAATTAAAATTAATGGAATTAGAGTAAGTATTACAAAGCTTGATGCATCTAGTAATTGGCTCGTTATCACCATAATTCGTATAATCCGTTGTACTTTCAAATATACGAACGTTCCTTAAACCACGAGGAGGAATATATAAAATGAACAAATTTTCTAGAGCTGTGCAATTGATGCGTCTATTAATTATATTATACACAAAGATAATTGAGAAATATTTCCTTCTGTCATGCAAGGACTGCAAACCTAGCAGCTTACGCCTGCCATCATAAGAAGGGAGGAAACTACAAGGGAGGAAGCTTACAGAATGCATTTTGTAAATATCTTTTGTACGCGTTCGATTTTTTGAATGTGTACAACATAATAGGGACCCAAATTATGGAACATTATTCTAGGCGGCTCCTGACTAGAGAAATATATAGCGATTTTAAACTCAGTGGATCCTTGAACTCTTTGGTGTTTCGTCTTATGAACCCTAGCATAGCATAGGCTTTAGACACCATAAAGTTTATATGTTTCGAGAATGTGAGCTTCGAATCGCAGATAACACCCAAATCTTTCATTTCCTCACAGCGAGATATTTTACAACTCTTTAGCTCAGAGTCAAATGTAATGTTTCTCGTAGGCATTCTAGAAAACGTTACTACATAGCACTTATTGATATTCACTTGTAGGCGATTAAAGGAACACAATTTTTCAAGAGCTTCGAGATCGGGCTGCATTTTACGACTATCAGAGTGGTCACGTATAACTGAGACAATTTTGAAATCGTCGGCGAAAACCAGACAGTTTGTGAAGTTGAAACAATTTGGTAAGTCATTGGATAAGATTCAGGGTATATGGGTAGGGAACTTCAATAATCTTCCTTTCCAAATTAAAACCCACGGCACTTCCTTCACCAAATATAATACAACTTTATTTAAAGAAATTCACTGAACTTTCACAATCACTAAATATTCTGCGAATAGTGGCGGATCGATCGACGGTAATTAGCGAACTAAACTTACATATTAAGCCGTAAAATTTTCAGCCTCCTGCGCAGCTAGGAAACGGTAACTATTTATATGTTCGTATGTATGTAAAGGGAATGTACAAAGTTGAGTGCACGGTACATACAATACACAAAAATTTATAAATTCTTTGTTAAGAGGGTGGTTCATTAAGGTAAGTATTTTAACACATTTTCAGGGTATTTAATTAAGTATTTTTGCAAAGCAAAAGGTTGGTATATTAGCAAACGTAAGTATCTTAAAAATAGTTAATATTTCATTAGTATTTTTAGCAAAAGGTAAGTATCTTAAAAATAGTTAATATTTCAATACTTCATGTTACAAATAAATTTTGTAAAATCATTGTATACTACAATTTATAGGTCAATTAAATTTGGGCTCATGTCTTCAACATGGCGGCCGGCCTGCTCCGATGAGGGAAGCAGCAACTTCTGAATCTCCTCCAAAGTGTTAACCGCTGCTGAAAACAAGTTCCTCAAGCGCTTCTGAGTGGGATTATTTTCTGCCCGTTTCTTCTTTGGTTTTAAAATTACAGTCCTTTTTGTTGTCTTCGTTTTCGGGGCTGGAGTCTGGGGTTTATTGTTGAATCGTTTCCGGCGTTCTTCCTTTGGTCGCTCACGGTGAAGCAGCGTGTGGTGAGCGAGGCCACATCGGCGGCAGCTATCAGGGGAGCTGCATGCGCCCGTAACATGGGATGTTGCCAAACAATTTATGCAATATTTGTGAGCCCGAACCGACTCATAGCGTCCGTCCGGGGTTATAGCCATAAACGCATGGCAGCAGCGCAACGAATGCCTTTGGCAACACAGCCGGCAGGTGCTGAAGTTTCCATACTGTGGCCTGAAAAGAGAAGTCAAAATAAAAGGGGGTCAAGTGAGTATGGGTGTAGAGAGTGGGCTGTGATATGAATCCCTAGAGTTTACACGGTTTGGAGAGATATATAGGGTGAGGTTGAAGAGTTTATTCTGCTAGGGGAAGTACACACACTTTTGCTATGGGGCGGTTGTATATTCCGTCTTGAGTCCGGACATCTACTACTCGAACGTTTTCGTCCAAGCCAGGGTGGAGTCGAATGATGTGTCCAAGTCGCCAATCATTGGGCGGAAGAAGGACATCCTTGACGTCGACTAGATCCCCTTCTCTGACGTTTGTCTGCTGAGTCTTCCATTTGGTCCGCTTATGGAATTCTTTGAGATATTCATTTTTCCAACGCGTACTAAACTGATGATGTAGGACTTGCAGTTTCTGCCATTTTTTTGTGATTGACAAATTTTCAGAGTTGGGTTCAGGTAGGGAGAGTAACGGAGCGCCACGGAGGAAGTGTCCGCGAGTTAGAGCGAGTAAATCATTTGGATCTTGTGACATCGGAGCTAGCGGTCTAGAGTTGAGAACCGCTTCGATTAGAGTGAGTAGGGTAGTAAATTCTTCAAATGTGAATTTTTGACTGCCTGCAACTTTAAGGAAATGGGTTTTAAAGCTTTTAACTTCCGCTTTTAATCCGCCCATGTGAGGGCATATGGCGGGATGAATTGCCAGGACTGTCCATGAGTAGCATATTTTTGAGCTATGTCAGTTGCGGCATCCTTGAGAAAAGAAGAAAGCTCCTTTTGAATGACACGACTTGCTCCAATAAAGGTTTTGCGATTGTCTGACATTATTTTGTGTGGGAGTCCACGACGACTAACAAAACGAGCAAATGCTGCTTTAAAAGCAGCGGTCGTCAGATCTGAGCAGACTTCCAGATGGACTGCTTTTGTTGAGAAAAATACGAATACACAAACGTATGCCTTTGAGTAAAGTGCCTTCCGTAAGATTGATGTTTTAACGAGAAAAGGTCCAGCAAAGTCGATACCGGTCGTGTGAAATGGGAGAGAGTATGTGGACCTTTCCGGAGGGAGTGCGGCCATTATTTGGGATTTAGCCTGTTGTTTGTAGATCGTGCATATCTTACAATGGAATATGTACTTCTTCACCTTTTGTTTGAGTCGAGGGATGTAGTATTCCTGTTGTATCATGCGGATCATCAGTTGTTTTTCGACTGCAACAAGGTAGAGTCAATAAATTCTAAGAGTAAATAGCAAAACCGAGAGTTATCGGGAATTATAATGGGATAACGCTCGTTGTAACTAAGATTAGCTTTTGCGAGCCGACCATTCACCCGCATTATGCCTGATTCGTCGAGCATAGGGTTTAGAGTTAACAATGAACTCTTTTTGTGGAGTGGTTTGTTGGACTGTAGATCTGCAATTTCGGCAGAGAAGTATTTATGTTGCGTCAACAGGATCAAACGAACTTTCGCTTGATGAACTTCCTCTTGGGTTAGCGTGATTGTTTTCAAAGTATCAAGACCTTGTGCTCTGTGTATAAATCGGTACATATAAGCAACGACTCGTAGAGCTCTTGAGTAGGAAGAAAAGCGTTCGAGTAGATCGGGCACATCTACAGCGTGAAATGCATGGGTGCGCTTTTGTTCCGGTGGAGTAGGGGTTTGTGTCACTGGTTTCGGCCAAGACGTTGGGGATTTGGCCAACCACTCTGGGCCCTTCCGCCAAAGGGAGCATTCGGCTAGATCCTTGGGTGTACATCCACGGGTACCAAGATCTGCTGGATTATCTCCACTGGGTACGTGTTTCTAAGGGGCGTTACTCACGTTTTCCAGAATTTGTGAGGTTCTATTTGCCACGTAGGTATTCCAGGTGTGTGGGGGTTTTTCCAGCCATGCTAGTACGATAGCGGAGTCCGACCAGAGAAACAGGTCATGTGGAGTCAGAGTTAGGTGTGAGCGAATTTGTTTTATTAATTTTGTGAGTAGTACTGCTCCACAGAGTTCCAGACGAGGGAGGCTCACGGTTTTCACGGGAGCCACTTTGCTTTTTGCCACGAGTAACGAAAACGTGTCCTTGCTGTTCTGTACTCGCAGGTACACACAAGCGCAGAATGCTTTTTCAGATGCATCTGAGAATCCATGCATCTGAAAGGGTTTATTGGGTGAAAATTGAACCCATCGAGGTATTTTAATTTCATTTATCGCGGAGAGATTTTCGCGGAATATGTTCCATTTGTGGAAAGCGCTGGGTTTGACTTGTTCATCCCAGTCAGTTCCTTCTAACCAGAGTTGCTGGAGGAGGGTCTTGGCTAGTATCATTATTGGCGATAGCCATCCTGCCGGGTCAAACAATTTCGCAACCGCCGATAAAATTTGCCTCTTTGTGTTCGAGTTTTCTGCGGGTATAGGGTCGTAAGAGTATGAGAAAGAGTCGTTTATAGCATCCCATTTTATGCTGAGGGTCTTTGTTGAGCTGGCATCGTGGAATTTGAGGAAATCTGCAACTAGGAGATCAGATTCTGGGATGGATTCCAATAACTTTGGGTGATTTGCCGTTATTTTCTTGAGTGGAAAACCGGCTGATTTCAACGCTTTGATAACCTGGTGTAGAGAGTCGTGAGCGGACTGTATACTGTATTCGCCCGAAAGTATATCGTCTACGTAGGTTTCGTGTAGCAATATATCATAGGCGAGTGGGTGGGTGGGTTTTGTGTCTTCTGCGAGTTGGTGCAGAGTCCGTATCGCGAGATATGGAGCACAGTTGACGCCAAACGTCACTGTCTTTAATTTTAAGTCCTCCATCGGCAGCTGTGGAGATCTCCGGAAGAGAATTCTTTGAAAATCCTGATCTTCTTTATGAACGAGTATTTGGCGGTACATCTTTTCGATGTCGCCTTTAAATACGTACTTAAAAAATCTCCATTTGAGTAGGACGAGCATTAAGTCGTTTTGGAGTATGGCGTCTGTGTTCAACACATCGTTTAACGAGTTGCCAGAGTGGGTAGTTCTAGACGCGTTGAAAACAACGCGTACCTTTGTTGTTTTGCTGTCGGGTTTTAAGACAGCGTGGTGGGGGAGGTAGAACGATGAGTACTTTCCGTTTTCGATGACTTCGCGTGATGAAGTTGCCTCCATGTGGCCCATGGTGAGGTATTCCTTCAAAACTTCTGAGTATTTTTCTCTTAATTCTGGTATTTTCTCCAAGGATCGCTCGACGCTGATGCATTGCTGCTGTGTTGCAATTATCGAGTGTCCAAGGGCAAGGGTACTGGGGAAGTCCCTTTTAAATGGAAGTTTTACCACATATCGGCCATCTTCCTGGCGGTGAGTGGTTTCTCGGTAGAGTTCCTCGCAAAATTGGTCCTCTTCCGAAAGGGCTTGGGTGTCAGGTATTTCTTCCTGTTGCCAGAACTTCTGCAATAATGTGCTAAGTGTGTCTTCTGGGTTTTCAATAACTTGGGTGGAGAATGCGTTCACTTGTTCTTTAATAGGCCCACTGAGTATCCACCCAAATATTTTATTTTGGGCTAACAAGGAACCACTTACGTTGGCTTGTAGCCCCTGGAGTATTATTTGGGGTGTGAGATCGCTACCTATAACCATGTAGATTCTCGAAGAGGTAAAACAGTTAGGGTCCGCGAGTGGCCATGTGGCAATTTCTTGCAAATCTATTTTTGACACTTTAATGCTGGGTAAGAAATGGGTCAGTTTAGGCAATAATATCGCTTGGGTGTTTATTTTTGTTTTGAGATCCGACGAGCAGAGTGTTATCTGGCAGATCTGGTTGGAGTTTTGAACTACCGATCCGCCCATTCCCGAGATCTTATAATGGGTTTTCTTGGTTGGTAGTTTCAAGAGCTTCTAGATTCGAGACGCTACAAATGTCTTTTCCGAACCCTGATCTATTAGTGCACGGATCTTGTGGTGTTCGCCATTTGCTTTCACCGTGACTAAAGCTGTGGTTAAAAGAGTAGTTTCGCTACTACTCGTGAAGTGAGTTGAGGTTGAGTTTTTCTTAAAAGGGTTTTGAGTGGCTTGGGTTTGGCTGGCCTCTTTTGAAGTTGACGCCCTGTTCGGGTCTTCAGCTGGAGGTGGCAGACTTTGAGGGGTTATGTGCGTCCTGTTCCTCTGCTGCCTGGGTCTGCTGTCTGGTTGGTATTTTCCTTGGAAGTGGAGTAGCGAGTGATATCGTTTTTGGCAATACACGCATGTGAAATTGCTACCACAATCTCTTTCCAAGTGAGAGCAGGCTAAACAATTTGTGCAATAATTGTTTTCTTTTACGAATTTGCTTCGCTCTTGGGTTGAGAGATCTCTGAATTTTATACAGCTCATTAATGAGTGATTCAGATTGCAGAGTTTGCATGAGGGTTGCCTCTTTGAGTGCACATGGAATGTTTGGGTCTTATTCCTAAAGTTCGATGAGTTTTGGGGTGTTGAGGATCTGTGGGTGAAGCTAGAGTTGGGGTTACGGGTTTTGCTCGGCCTATACGTAACAAGTCTTTCTACTACTTCGTACCTTGTCGTGAGAAATTTGTCCATCTCCGACCAAAGTGGGAGTTCTTTCCTAGAATCGAGTGATTGTTCCCACAATGCCAGGGTTTCATCAGGTAGTTTTGATGAGCATAAGATTACGAGGATGGGGTCCCAGTTATCAGTTGAGACATCGCTCCCATTTAGGGTCGAGATACAATTATTTATGGTGGTTTGAATTTCTTGACTTCTTTCACCATTTTCAGAATAAACTGTGGGCATATTAAATAGGGTTTTTAATTGATTGTCTACGAGAATTCTAGCGGGACTTGAGTGCTCCCCAGGCCAAGTAAAAGTTTTGGTCGTTAAGGGGGTATTTTTTAATAATAAGGGCTGCTTTTCCACGGGTTTTTGCCTTCAGGTGATACAGTTTCTGGGCCTGAGACAATTTAGGGTGATTTATGTAGACCGCGGTAAACATATCCCGGAAGGACGGCCAGTCTTCATATCCACCATAGAAGATTTCGGTGTCACATGCGGGGACTTTTAGACAGGGTTGATGCTGAGAGGGGGTATGGCTTTGTTGTATGGGGTTTACTGTTTGTTGATTAGGCTGGTGGGTGCTAATCAACTCGTTGATCCTGAGCTTTGTGTGCATCGCTGTATCGAGAGTGCCGTCGTATGTCTCTTCGCATGCCGTCCTGGATTTTTCCTCAGTTCTGCTCAGGTGTACCGCTTCGTATGCAGCTTCTACCGCGTCTACAAATTTGTTGAGTTCCTCCAAATACGTCTTGAGACTGCTTTCAGAGTGATTCTTCTCCGCTATCCCCCACTTCTTTTCTAACTTGTTGATTGCGAAGAGGAATTTTTTCTCGATCCTGCTGTATTCCACATCATCGGACTGGGATTTTGATCGGGTATTGCCTGCCGGTGCTGTTAGGGTTTTGGGTTTTCCTGCTTGTCCCTCATTTTAAAATTTAAATTTGGGTGTTAAAAATCTTAAGATTGTACCAGTTTTAGCCCACTGTAAATTTATTTTATCTTTTATAAGCTCAGGCCCACTGTACTAAATTGTATAGCGGAATTTGCTTAAGCAAGTGGATGATGAGCGCTTTGGCTTATGAGGGTGGGAACTACTTGTCTTATCGCTTCTAAGTACAAGTATGTGTGGGTGTGTGTAAATATGTGCAGCAATGAGAATACCCAAAAGATTGGTTTGAGTGACAATATTCTTGGAAAATACTTGGCTTAGCGCTTATAAGTACAAGTGTGTGTACGTATATGTATATTTATGTGCAGCGAAGAGAAATAATAAAAGGAGTGGGTGGAGTTTCGATTACTTTGGACGTAGAAGTTTTTGTTTACGCAAAGCAAAAAATTAGATTAGGGTGTTGCAATTTTTAGTATGGATTTTGTGGAGCAAAAGGTTTACGAATTTTATTGTGTTATATATAATTGGTTTTTGTGTGTAATGAGTGCAAGTTTCCGTGTAAGCCAAGCTTATATTAGGGGGTATCGAAAAAAAAATTTATTTTTCGAACACAAGCCGAATTTTATTCTTTGGGTGTAATTTTTTTCCTCAAAATTAGTGGGAGGAGTTTATATTAAAGTTGAGTAGTGCATATTTGAAAAGTATGGGTGTTTCGCCGCTGCGGAAAAAATGCAACGGGCAACGGTTAATTAGTTTGGGTAGCAACTAACTTTGGTGAAAGAGTACTACTCAGGCGGAAGTAGAATAAATGGGAGAGTATATGTGGGTTATTCTTAGTATACGTATTTATGTGTGCGTACCAAGTACAGCTTTTTGGGTTACCGCTACGGGATTTCCTGGATGAAATTTACCGTTTGACTTTTAATTTATGCTTTACACATATGTATATGCACGAACAAGGTGGAACTAAGGTGAGACTGTACCTTTTTGCTTATATAACAAGGTAATGCGTTTTTTTGATTAAACGAACGGTTTAATACACCGATCGCGGGGGGAGTATTTTGCTGTACTTGGGAATATGTATATGTATGTACGTGTCCTACTTTTGTGCAAAGGTGTACTTACTTTGGCATCCTCGGTAATATTCTTTGTCACCTGTTTTCCTTTTATCTCGATTTTTGTCCTTTTTGATGTGTGTGGGGGTCTGCCCTTGGGGATCTGATGCACTGCTGTGTTGTATTTGTAGTTGATATCGTTGTTGGTGTTGTTGTTGTACCACTGGTGCAGGTATACTGCTCGTGGTTATACTTAAATGAATATTTGGCAAGAAGCTATATTAAAAAATTGTTTCTTGCTTCCACAATTTTGCCTCACTGTGCAATTTTTTCTGTTGCGTTTATAAGTGTGTCTTAAAACGAGATATTTCCTTCTTATGGCAACAAGGCACTAAGTCACTTTTTTCGCTTTCTTTTTCCTTTTATTTATATCCCTTTGCACTTTTTAATTAATCTTTTTTCCAGATTTTCTCAATCTTATTTTCCAGCGCTTTATTATGTATATGTGTATGTATGTTTTTTCTGCACTTTTTACTTAAATTTTGTTTTTCACATTAGCAGCTTTTTTCACTTTTATTGTTTTTCATGCGCGCCCGGGTAAGTATTTTGCATTTGCATTAATTTGTACGTTTTTGTTGTTTTATGTAACAACTTTTAGGTTTTATTTATACTCCCTTCTTTTTATATTGGTATTTTAGAAAAATTTTTTCCCACTTTTTAGGTTCTTTATAGATTTTCTTTCAAACTTCCTTTTCCTTTATATTGGTATTTTTCCAATTTTTTCACTTTTTATGTCACTTGTTCCGATGGCGTCAAAGGACAATGGATAAGATTCAGGGTATATGGGTAGGGAACTTCAATAATCTTCCTTTCCAAATTAAAACCCATGGCAACTCCTTCACCAAATATAATACAACTTTATTTAAAGAAATTCACTGAACTTTCACAAGCACTAAATATTATGCGAATAGTGGCGGATCGATCGACGGTAATTAGCGAACTAAACTTACATATTAAGCCGTAAAATTTTCAGCCTCCTGCGCAGCTAGGAAACGGTAACTATTTATATGTTCGTATGTATGTAAAGGGAATGTACAAAGTTGAGTGCACGGTACTTACAATACACAAAAATTTATAAATTCTTTGTTAAGAGGGTGGTTCATTAAGGTAAGTATTTTAACACATTTGCAGGGTATTTCATTAGGTAAGTATTTTTGCAAAAGGTTGGTATATTAGCAAACGTAAGTATCTTAAAAATAGATAATATTTCATTAGGTAAGTATTTTTAGCAAAAGGTATGTATCTTAAAAATAGTTAATATTTCAATACTTCATGTTACAAATAAATTTTGTGAAATCATTGTATACCACAATTTATAGGTCAATTAAATTTGGGCTCATGTCTTCAACAGTCATTTATAAATAATAAGAATAGAAGTGGACCACAGTGGGTACCCTGAGGTATACATGCATGATACAGCATATATCATAGTTTTTGATGACGCAGCTCCCAACGCTTCCCAAGGCCGTCGGTTCTATGTACCGGAGTGACTCGGAATTTTTCCCGACCAAGGACTGCCATTTCAGTGTAAGCCCATTTAATTTGTTGCGCCCCTCCCAGCAGCTCCGTGCAGCGGGACTGCTACATATTCTCTTGCTCCGGGAAGGTATCGAACCCAATCCGAGTCCGTCTCCTGACCCCGGTCCTGAGAAATGGTTTTGCTGCATCTGCCGGAAAAGAATCTTTTTAGGACGGTCATACTCTTGTCATTGTGTCTCGTGTAAGGGATGGTTGCATCGGACAGTTTGTTCTGGGCTAGACCCAAAACCTAACGTCCACATAACTTCTATAAATCTTTTGTGGCTCCTTGCTGTACATGTGCTAGGACGTCCCGTAGTCTGCGACTTAGCAAACCCCCAACGGGTTTCATTGCGCCATGTTGCCAGGCCGCATACCCAAATACACCGGGTACCCCAATGCCTACCCAAGGACGTCTAGTCCCAGGGCCACAATAGCAATCGCGTTCTGGCCTTCCTAAACCCAGGCGTAGTCACCCGTTACTTACTACCGGAGTGACGACATCTCCCCCTATGCACTTCAGAATTCTGCAGTTAAACTGAAATGTATTAACTGGGAAGATCACGGAGATAGTCGACGTCATGAAGCAGCATAACATCCGCATTGCTGCGATTCAAGAGACTAAACTCACAGCAAGATCTGCATTGCAGACCTGTTCTGGGTATAATGTCCACAGAAAAGATCGCGAGAGCGGAAATGGAGGCGGCCTCGGGTTTATAATACACCACAATGTGCAATATCATATATTTGATCCCGACATCGACCGCAGGGACAGTGTCTTAGAACGTCAAGGATTATCTGTACGGTCGGGCGATGCAAATCTAGAAACCATCAGCATCTACATCCCTCCTGTCACCTGTTGCCCCAGTGGATACCGCCCTGATATCAGCGGCGTACTCACTGGAAACAATCGCATTATCTTAGGCAATTTCAATGCCCATCACGATCTATGGCATTCAAACTTGCGGGTGGACAGTAGGGGTGAGATGTTAGCGGATCAAAGAGAAGAAACGACGTTCTGCACTATAAACGGAGACCCCCACACCTATGGTAGGAAGCTGTCACAGTTCGCCGGATATTTCAATCGTGAGCGCAGAACTCGTAAACTGCGTCAACTGGCAGCCGATGGTAACATTGGCATCCGAACACCTGCCTACATTTATTTCGCTCGAGCGTCCCGCCGACTTCATCGTCGCAGAAAAACGCACTTATATTAACTTTAAAAAAGGAAAGTGGGACGAATAGAAATCCTTTACAGACAACCGCTTTGCTCCCTCCCTCTTCCGACTGATGCCCGCCAAGGGGAGCGTGCTTTCAGCAAGGTCATTGAATCCGCCTCGGCTCGTTTCATTCCCGCCGGTGGAATTCCCGAAATTCGGCCCCACTTCCTGGCAGAGGCCGCAAGTTTAGCGAGAGAACGTGACCTTATAAGACAGCTTGATACCGCCGAATCCCAAATAAGGGATATAAACCAACGCATCAGATTGCTTGTTGACGAACACAAGCGGGCGAAATGGGAGTAGCACCGAAGCGGTTGTAACCTCTCTGCAGGTGTAGGTAAACTCTGGTCCACTGTTAAGTCCCTATCGAATCCGTCTAGGCACAATGACAAAGTTTCCATCGCCTTTGGCGACAAAGTGCTCTCGAACGCGAGCGCTTTCTGCCGACAATATATAATGCATTCTAAGGTCGACCAAAATAGACGGAGGGCCAACAGACACGCACGTAAACATAATTCCAGCGCGTCACCAATTACCGTAACCGCAAAAGACGTTGAGGATGCCATCGGTCATGCTAAACCATCCAAAGCAGTGGGCCCAGACAGCATAGCCATGCCGATGCTTAAAATCCTAGGGAAAGAGCGTTTCAAAGATTTAGCACATGTCTTCACCCTGTCTCTTTCCACCTTTGTCATGCCAGAAAAATGGAAAATTACCAAGGTGATCCCGCTACTAAAGCCTGGGAAACCAGCTAATATAAGAGAGTCATATCGCCCGATATCTCTCCTATCGCCAGTAGCCAAGACGCTTGAAGCCATTTTGCTCCCCTACTTAAAAGCAAATTTGCAGCTAGCCTGTCATCAGCATGGCTTTAGAAAACTCCATAGCACTACCACCGCGCTAAATGCCATTAACACCCAGATAAATTGTGGTTTAAATCAGAAGCCCCACCATAGAACAGTACTCGTAGCGCTAAACCTATCAAAAGCTTTTGATACGGTCAACCATGGCACGTTACTGCAAGACTTGGAAGAGTCTACGTCTCCCCCATGTCTTAAAAGGTGGACCGCAAATTATCTGGGTGGTCGGCAGGCATCGGTGAAATTCAGAAGAAGAATTAAACACGGGGTGGTGCCCTATCCCCACTTTTGTTTAGTTTTTACATATCAAAACTACCTTCGCCACCGGAAGGAGTTACTATCGTTTCCTACGCCGATGACTGCACAATAATGGCCACAGGGCTGGGCCCACAGATCGATGAGCTTTGCAACAGAATAAAGGGCTACCTCCCTGATCTCTCCAACATTTTAGCTTCGCGAAACCTGGCATTATCAACGACTAAATCATCCGCGACCTTATTTACAACTTGGACGTCCCAAATGTCGACTATTCTGAACATCCACGTCGATGGCACTACGCTACCGACTGTCCTACACCCCAAAATCTTGGGTGTGACATTTGATCAAGATCTACGTTTTAGTGAGCATGCAGTCGAAATTGTTCCTAAAATTCAGAGCCGTAATAAAATCCTCAAATCCCTTGCTGGCAGTACATGGGGAAAAGACAAAGAAACGCTCATTACCACATACAAATCAATTGGTAAGCCGTTTGCGTGCTACGCGTCCCCGATATGGTCGCAAGCCTAAAAACTACCCACTGGAAAAAGTTACAGGCCTGACAAAATACTGCGCTCGGAACCGCAACGGGCTGTCTTCTTATGTCCCCAGAACAGCATCTACATAATGAGGCGAGAATACTCCCCATCAGGGAGAGAAATGAGATGCTAACCAAACAGTTCCTGTTGAATACCCAGAAACCTGGGCATCAAAACAGACATCTGATTGATGAGCCAACACCGCCTAGGGACTTAAAGAGTCATCTCCGTAAACATTTTGAGGAAATGCGGCTCCTGAGAACTCAGCCGTATGAAGCAAAAAAACACAAGCAGGTCCTTGGTGAACTCCACAAACAGGCGTCGGACCTTTATGCCGGGAATTGCCCGGTAAATCCAGTACACAGTACCCAAAACTCGCGGAAGAGGAACGCATACTCTCCAGGGAAACGCGAGTCAATCTGGCTCAACTTCGGTCTGGATACTGTAACAGGTTAAACTCTTACATATCCAGAATCAACCCCGACATACAAAATGTATGCCCCGCTTGCAATGTGTGCCCACATGACACCAACCATCTCTTTAATTGTAAAAGGAACCAACGCCTCCAACACCCCTTTCATTATGGTCCACCCCTGTCGAAACAGCAAGTTTCCTTGGACTCCCGTTAGAGGATATTGATGACAATTTGTGATCGTTCGCAGCTATTAGGTGGGGCGAAACATTCATACAACAACAACAACGCAATTCCCATTTTAACCTGGAGTTTTCCTCCTGAAAGAAAGCTCTTAAAGAAGTTGAGTAGCTTGCCGCTTACTCCAATACACTCCAGTTTTTTCAAAAGTATAAAGTGACTGACTTTATCAAATGCTTTGGAGAAGTCTGTGTACACAACATCCAATTGCGTTCGATTTTCAAAAGCATTAATTATCTGTTTTGTCAGCATGGTTAGATTCGTACAGGTTGATCTACCTGGGAAAAATTTATAATTTTAATTTAGCCAAGGTGCATTGTTTAACAATTGGTATGTAGTTGAGGACATCATTATGATCACCAGATTTATAGACTGGAATAACAGGGCATATCTTCCATTGATTCAAAAAAAATTCCATTATTAAGGCACAGTTCAAAGAGAAGAGCAGTATAGAGAACAACTGCACTGCAACAATTTTTGAAAAATAATGGTGAGAAACCTTCGCAATCCGACTTTGGGCTAGAATTCAGCGACGAAATTGCCGAAATGACATATTCTTCAGAAACGGTGAAAGTAGTTATTATAGGCAATGAAGTAGCTGAAAACGACGGAGATGAATGTATTATTTGGATTTCATACACAGTTTGGAAAAACTTGGCAAATAATTCGCAGGAGTCAACTGTGTTGTCAGAAGAATCGCCATTATAATGCCAGCTGGTGGGAAACCATTTGTTTTACGTTTTGAGTCAATAAAACGCCAGAAACCTGATGGGTTAAATTTAAGGTTATCTTCAATTTTGTACATGTAATTCCGAAACAAAAAGCCATGGAGATAATCAATATCCTTTCTTAAGCGAAGGAACTTAAGTCGGCCACTTTCCAAATTACTTTTTTTAAACTTTTTTAATGCTTTGTTTTTCAAACTCTTTAAACTGCAAAGCTTAGAACAAAACCAAGGTGGTTTATTTCGGATAATTAGTCTTTTGACAGGGACATAGCGAGATATGGAAAAATTAAAATTTTCCCGAAAAGTATTATATGCAACGGTCGGGCCGGTTAAGCCATTAAGAAACACCCAGTACATTGAATATAAAAAATTAATTAACGCTACATAATCCGCCTTCGAATAATCGCGTTCGTCCAAAACATTGGATTTTATAGTTTCGAAATTGTAAAATTGGATCACAACTAAAATCGCTTTGTGATGCAAGCTATTAATTAAAATTGGATGCAGGTACTCCTAACAGGACAATTGCAAGTTACTGGAAGAAAAAATTAAATCAAGTAATCTACCGTTATCATTGAAAATTGAATTGTGCTGATTAAAACCATAGGAGAATATAGTACCTATAAAATTATTATCAATATCAGAGCGAAAGTTATGAGGCAGTAAAGTTATGAGGCAGCAAAGTATTACTGTACAATGACCAAGATAGATGAGTTAGATCCGTCGCCAAGAAAAGTTATCTCATCAGAGTCATTAGCAAGATCAGCAATATGGTACTACACGGTGGAATATATGAGAGAAAAAGTATCAGTGATTTCTTGCATGAAACCTTAATTCTAACACAAATTTGGTCAATTAAATTTAGAGGAATTTTGTTACTACATATCTCCGCTTTTACCGCAATCAATACACCGCCTCCCTTTTCATGAGCTGTGCCAATAGAACTACGATCTTTACGGTACACATTGTAGTTGTCAAAAAATTCACTTGTGGAGATGTTACTGTTACCAAGTTTCAGCGATGGCTAAACAATCGTACTTACGTAAGGATATGCGTGGATAAAATTGTGATGATTTCGTTCGCATTCCGCTAACATTGTGGTAGTTATAAACGGCATAAGGAAGCTTAAGTCGTCAGCAAAAACTGACTCTGATGGCCTCTCGGTCAATTTGTTAAAAAGTTGTCTGTGTTTGGCAATGCGACTCAAAATCATTTTCACCAATTCTCTGGCCACTGGTCTTTTTGTAGATGAACGGAAATTGGCAACGATTTCACCTATATTTAAGAGCGGTAATAAAAACGATGTTCGCATTATAGACCGATTTCGAAGCTGTCTTCGGTGTCCAAACTTTTTGAAATTATTGTCAATGACAAATTATATTTTGCGGTTAAAAGTTTAATCACTCTCAACCAACACGGTTTCGTACCAAATCGCTCAACTGTAAGCAACTTAACAGTGTGTAGTGAATACTGCATTTCTGCTTTTCAGAATAGATTTCAAGTTGATACAATTTATACTGACTTCTCGAAGGCATTCGGCAAAGTTTCTCACAGAATACTTTTACTGAAGCTGGCTGCTATGGGTTTTCACTCTACTTTTTTGTTGTGGATTAAGTCTTACTTATCCAACAGGCGATGTGTTGTAGTCGTTTATAATACCATAACCCGTCCGTTCATTGCATCCTCTGGAGTCCCACAAGGTAGCATTCTAGAAACTCTCTTCTTTCCACTTTTTATAAATAAAATTAGCTCATACTTCTTGTTTGCGGACTATCTGCTGACTGCGGATTATCTAAAAGTGTTAAAATCGTTTACCGTTAAACATTAAAAAATTCTTTCATGTGACTTTTTCAAAATCACTTTATACCCTTCGTACTTGCTAGGGGTGTATTTTGACACTAAATTTAATTTCTCTACGCATGTAAACTATGTCATAACTCGATCATACGCAATGCTTGCGTTCATACGTCGTAACTGTTCTGCATTCACTAGCCCCTAAACTATGAATTCACTATATTGTGTCTTTGTCAGATCGCGGTTGGAGTATGCGGCTGTCATTTGGAGACCCTACCAAATTGGCCTCTCTAACCGGCTTGAGCGTGTTCAGAAAGTTTTTTTACGATTCGCTCTTCGATCTGGGAACTTTTCTGCACCAATGCCTTCGTATGAATCTCGATGCCTTTTAATTGCACTAAACACGCGTGAAAATAGACGCTCCATTCCATCTTGCTCATTTGTCATTGGCATAATTTCAGGACCGTTGATTGTCCATCACTTCTTGATAAAATTCAGTTTAATGTACCATGCAGAAACCTCCGACAGTTTGAACCCTTAAAAATTCGATTTTCTAGAACTATTTATGGTGTAAATGCTCCTATTTCTAGGGCTTGTGCTGATCTGAATACGTTTCTTAACTCCTCAGGTGCTGACTACATTTTCCTAACGCTGCCTCAATTAACAGTATAAGATCTTATTTTTCTTAGGATTAAGTTAGTGTAAAAATTTGCATAATATAATCTGTAAGAATCTATAAATTCAAAGACTCAACTTAAATAAATAAATAAATTAAATAAATAAATGAACGTGACGGGATCCTGGACGGATCCCGAAACCCATCAAAAATTAATGCCGGAAGGGTCCTCAAATGATACCGAAATAGTCCCGAAATGATCCTGGAAGATTCCCAAAATGATACCGAAATAGTCCCGAAAAAGTCCAGAAATTACCCCGACGGGATCGAAGAACACACCATCCGAAACAACAAACACACCGGTTCCCAAAGTTACGACGTTGGATATCTACTCTTTTAACTGGATCTATATTCTCAAGAAACAGAGGCTGATAGAGGAGTGCAAAAAGCATAGGATCGACGTGGAAGGACACACCGTCGCCGATGTACGCCACGCTCTGAACACGTATGTGCGATCAAAGCGTATACAAAAATCTAGTGAAGATCTGCTGAAGGAGTTGGAGAGGGAAGTATAAAAGGACGAAGGGAAAACAGCCAAACTACCAAGACCGACATTAAATGTTTTGGATATCACCCCAACACCACCGACCAAGTCAATCCCCACCATCCAAGTACAAATTCCCTACTCGCATGCGCATGACAGAGGACGCGCACCACCGAAACGAGACGATATGAGCGACGGCGAGCTACTGAATACCTCGCGTCGCTGGGGTTTGCATTTTTCGGGAGAGGAGTCGCTGCATGAATTATTTCAGAGGATAGAGGAGCTCGACGAATGTTACCGCATCCCCGTTGATCGGCTCCTCCCATCGCTGCCGGAAATTCTACTTGACAAAGCACTCCAATGGTACCGCATCCATAAACAACATATCAACCAATGGAGGGATTTTCGAAAGGAAGTGCAGAATTTTTCCTGCCTAAGCGTCACATTCGACATTTAGAAGAGGGCATCCGACAACGCAGGCAAATAGGCCGTGAAAAAGCCAAGGATTACATCCTCGCATTGGAAACGCTGATCCGCCGGCATCAGAAAATTTGTAAAGAAAACCACCTCGAACAGATCCACGATGGCCTGCGCGTTGAATACCGCCTCTTCGTTAAGCGCAGCGAGTTTAAGACGATCGACGAGCTCCTGGAACTAACGGAGGAGCGCGGAAGCGAAACAGGGAAAAGTGGTTGTCTACAGCCTGTATCATCTCCAAACGGAGTACGATAGAAATGAGTGCTGCTGGCGCTGCAAAGAATGCGGAAATCGCCGCTTCCAATACAGGGGCCTCTGGATAATGATCTGCTCTAGGTTTGGACAAGACAACATCCTCTCCAGGGACTGCCCATGCCCCTCGACCAACCAATTCACCGATAATGACACATCCAGGCCGCCGTCAAACTATATGAAAGCAAGCCGACAAGCATTATTTGTTCGGCCACAGAAGCCAATGGAAACATCAGCCTGCGAGCCCACTGCCGAAATGCAAGTAGATGGTCGTTTCTACATATCAATAACCATCGAGGACATGAGCGTGCGCACGATAGTGGACACTGGTGCCACCCTTTCGTACGTCGATGAGTCAGGACGGAATCATCTGGAAAGGAACAATATCAAACCACGTCTTAACAAGGGGAGCATCCAACCGGCCGAGCAGACGTATGTCTATAGGTCGACCTCCTCCTATGTACGATGGATGAACGACTAAAACAATGTTGTGTGATAGAACGAACTTTCTACTGAAAAGGGGAATCACCCTCACACTTGACGGCCAACCGTTGGGGGCCACCTTGACCAGGAGATCGGCCGAGCTAGACACACTATCTGCATTTACTAGCCGGAAACACGTGAGCAATGGCCGAAATTCTGAGCATGAAACCTTTTCAGCGTACCACCAGAATCGAATTGGTGAAACCATTGGCCCAAGTACCGCAGCTGAACATTCGAACATCCTCAAGCATAACCATCCTCTGAAGCAAAACTTCGTAATCCGTAATCCGGCTAGGGGAAACAGTGACCGCCGACTTCGTGAGACCACTACCGCGTTCCAATTAAAGAAACACTTACCACCTCCAAACTCTCCAAGTGGGTGGAGTTAACCCGTACGCCAAGCAAAAATGGCAAGCGTGCTCATACGCTACAAGAAAGGGATCATATACCGACTTGGTTGTCCGAAAACCTTCCTCACCGACAATGGGGATCAGTTCGTCAGAAAAGCGTTAGCACCGTTCCACAGTGTTTCGTGTAGAACAAGCTAGCTGGACAAAAACAAAGTTCTTATTCCAAGAAAAGTTGAATGAGAAATGAAAGAAAATAAACAAAATAACGGGATTTTTGCTTTTTTTTGATATTTTTCCTCATATATATTGAGTAATTGAAGTAAGAAGGCAGGAGTGGCCGTAAAATGCATTGATTAATTTGCAAAATTCTTGTTGAATATTAAGTTTCATATTTCTTTTAAGTGAACACTTTTTATAATTTTTTTGATGAATTCTAAGCTCGAAGGTAAGTAAAATTTCTTAATAGTAATTCTTTCAAAATTAGAGTATTTTCAATTTATTTAACATTCCGTTATTAAGAAGAAAAGGTATTTTTTCTCTATATTTTTAATTTAAGGGACAAAAAAGTTACATACATCCACGGACATCCGGGCTAAATTTTACATATATTATAGTCGCAAGTATTATCTAATAGTCAAAAGAAAAAAGCATTGCGAATTCTTTGCATATCTATTTTAAATTTTTTTTTTTTGTACATTTAGTTATCTCTACAAATAAAATAGGATGTATGTACGTACCAGCTCCGACGAGATATTTGAACCTTTAAAGCTGATCTACAAATGGCAAAACCAATTCACAGGTACAGGGAACAAACACGTAGCCATAAAACACACAAAAATAAACGCGCAAGGTCAACAAGAGCACACCAAAAGCAAAAAGGCGAAGATCACTGACTTCAACCTGCCATAACCTACCGCACCAGTCACCAAGGCATAAAAACAGGTACATATAAAACGAACCTAATGCAGGTATATCCACACAGGAACGCTAAACAAAACAACCCCATTTCGTCGCATCTACGGCAATACCTGAATGTAATATAAATACTACACAACTGATAACAAATCAGAACGATCAACGACACTTAAGATGGCAGCACAACAATCATCAACTATTCACCCTGTCGGAAAATCAACAACACAAAGCAGTTTAGTTATAACCGTACCAAGAACGGAGTTTTTTGACATTTGGGTTCAACATTCGAAGAAAACCAGATATAAAGAATAATTGAGTTTTGTTGTACTTAAGTACAACAGTATTCGATAAAAAGTTTAAGCATACAAATATAGGCATATTCGTCGAACCTGGATCAAAAGTGGAACACTTCTGGAAGACATAAGGAGCGATTTTTGAATAAAAACTCGGAGTGGCTTTCCGTTCCAGACTTTACATTTACAATAACGGTGGATTCAAAGTTGCCATCAGACCAACCAACCACTTCTTCAGGTAACCCCGGCCCCGGAAGACGAAAGAAGGACTTTGTTAACTGCAGTAAAAAAACCAAACGGCGTCGAGTGGATGACCTCTTGCAATCTAGAAGTCCTGGTGAGTTACCTTCTGCGGCAGAAGTATCAACGCATATGTCCGGCAACAGAAATTTTGATAACATTATAAAAAAATCATAGGAAACCACCCACTCAAATATCCGGCAAAAAGATGACATGTGAGCCAGATGCAAGATTCTTGAGCAATGTAGAAGCTTTAGCATACTACGTAGATAGCAAGTCGACGACTCATGGGTACAAAACGACTCGGAAGTGGAGCATCAAGACAGGCTATAAAGTTTATCCATCATTTTATAGTCTAAGAAAAGCTAAGGCAGAAAGCTATCCAAATGAAATTGATGTGGGTGAAACACGTGCGGAAATTAAAGTCCAGTCCGTATTAGACAAAACTGTTGAGCGTTTAGTTTTAGCAAATCAAGAAGTTCTTGTTAGTTTATTACCTACAAACTTGACGTATACTTTAATCAGCAATTGGGGTTGCGATGGAAGCTCTGGCCATAGCACATATAAGCAAAAGTTTACATGCAGTTCTGATACTGATGAGTTTCTGTTTATATTTTCTTTCGTTCCTCTTCAATTACAGGATGAAAAAGGTAACATTGTTTGGCAGAATCCTCGACATTCTTCTACCATGTATTGTCGTCCAATTAAATTTATTTTTTCTAAAGAAACAAGAGATTTTATTGTTTTTGAAACGAAGAAAGTTTTAGAGGAGATAAATGCGTTGTTGCCAACAAAGTACATGCTCGAAGAATACGAAGTTTCCGTAATTCACAATATGTTTCTAACAATGATTGACGGAAAAGTTTGCAATGCTCATATTTGTGGTGCCACTCCAAAAGATATGAATAATGAGTTACGGGACTTTACGCCTAACCGAGATAATCTTGGTTTTGGTTTGTCTACTCTCCATGCATGGATAAGATGCTTTGAATGCTTGCTTCACATAGGTTATCGCATCGAAGTAAAAAAATGGCAGCTTAGGAATGAGGCAGGTAAAGAGGGTGTAAAGCTACGTTCCAAAGAAATCCAGAATAAATTTAAAACTGTACTTGGATTGATAGTAGATAAACCAAAACCAGGTTTCGGCAATGCCAATGACGGCAACACTGCTCGTAGGTTTTTCGAAAATTCTGAGGCTAGTGCTGAGATTACGGGATTGGATGTAACGCTCATCAAAATATTCGACACTCTCCTTCGCGCATTAGCATCTGGGTACAATATAAATATCCAAAGATTTGAAAAATTTGCGGTCGAAACTAAAAAAACTATACATAGATCTCAATCCATGGTTTACAAAACTATTCCACAAGTGACTCATCGAATGAAAGTGATCATAGCGAATAATAACATAATTATAAAAGATAACCTACCCTATAACTTTTTGTTGGATCAGGTTTTATTTAATTTAAATCTATTGTCTTTTCTACTTTGTATGATACTGTACTTTTATGTTTTTTTAATAAGTAATTTTCACATAATTAATTTAATTATTTACATTGTTATTATTATTATTGTAATTCACTTTTACATTCCTGACTGGTACTATAAGATAATTTTGTAAAAATTTAAGTGCCAGGATAAGTACTCAAATAAATACAAAATATGTATGTACATATGTACAGTTACTCACATAAATAAGTAGACACACCTTTTTGGACAATTCTTACAATTTTCGCTTTCGCAAATTTATTTTAACTAATTTCCCATAAGAAAATGTTTGAAAAATTCGACGAATTTTCATATTTTAACTAATTTCCCATAAGAAAATTTGTCACGATCTATAACATAAACTAAATTATATTTAAAAAATTGATGTTGTTTTTATTTTTATTTTATTTATTTAAAAAATGTTTGAAAAATTCGAGAAATTTTCATACAAAATTTAAATTTTTTTTCCGAATTTTTTAGAGTATTGAGATTTGTAGTCCATTCAATTTAAGTACAATAAAGTAATATTCTTAAGTCCTTTAATTTTTTTTGGATCTATGCCACTTATTCACATGAGTACTGTATATGAAATAAGCAAATGTATGCATATGAAGTAAAATTTTTGAAAACAATAAAAAAAGAACATATGGCTGAAAAAAATGATGTAGTTGTAATAAATGACTGCATATGTAATGGAAAATCTCATAAAATAATTTTGTCCAGCTAGCTTGTTCTACACGAAACACTGTGCGTTCCTGTGTGACCACCGCACATGGGAATAGCGGATTCCATAATTCGCATTTGCAATCAATATAATCAGAAAACAGTACACAAAAGCATCTTCAGCAGATATAAACTTCGGCGAAATAAAGCAACGTCAGAGTGGGTGCACACGGAGGGTGCAGTATTACTGGGAAGTCAACCGAGTGGAAATTCAAAGGGTACACATTTTTTTCGGTCCATAGCTGATGGTCATAATGAAATCACAACCCGAGGAGATGGGAACAACGCCAAAATGTCAAAGAAAGCAAACAGAAGAAGAAGATTGGCCGCATGTTAATTATTAAATTAAATTAGTTAAATACTCTGTTAGTTTTAAGAGCAATGAAATAGAAAAAATGAATTAAAAATGATATATAAATATTTTTTTTTTTAAATAAACTTTGTTAGATATAAGTGAAATGGGTCTGCACATTTTTGAGAGAAAAAAAAATTTTATAAAGTGTGCCGCCCACAAGCACACCATCATAATACCCAGTCCATACCTGGAGATCCGTCCTTCCCTACAGCAGCTTTCCATCAACCGAAGTGGGAGGGGGATTTTAACGTAGCGTTACAATAATATAACCCCCACTATACCCCTTTTCTTACTTGCGCCTGAAACTGTACCTATATAGTATAGTCATCAACCAACAGCTGATAGCAAGCAGTTCCAGCAATAAGGCGATCACCATACGACGAGCGGCAGTAAATGGCAATATATACAGAAATGCCAAAGCAGCGGTGCATTTCTTAAGTGCCTTACAACGCAGGTCGTATAAAAGGAGTGAATTTGTCATCAGCAATTCAGTCCTCGCAGGTGAGCCAGGGGAGTGGTTGTCCTTTTAAAGACATAACTACCACTCCCGCTACTAGCTGAGCGCAAGTGGGCGGTATTATGGCGCCAAGCACCCCTCCCCCTCAGCTCTGGGGTAGTAAGCTGGCTGGAAAAGATGCCTAAGGCATATGTGACCACTCCCACTAGCGAGTTGGGGAGAAGGGGTGCGGCCGTGGCGCGGGTCACCCCTTACTATGCCTGGACGACAGGAGTGGTGTCTTCGGGCTATCTCCCTCCGTCGCCCTGGTCCGGTGACCCGAACGACCCCCACTCCAGGGCTCCGGCTTCGGCCGTGAACCGATGTGTGTACAAGGGGCTACCTCTGTGCCTTTAAGGTCCACTTCCCCTCCGCCCACGAACCGATCCACGGTGTCTCGGCTGGTACAGTCCCGCCCCTTGCGCGCCTTCTATCTAGCGTGCAATTAGGGAGGCGTGGGTGCCCAGCGGTGGAGCCAGCACTAACCGAGGCCTTGCAGTCTCTCGTAGGTCACCGATCCGTCCGTTACTACCGACCACCGATCCCTTCGACGACCGATCCGTGCGATACCACCGACCACCGATCCCGCCGACGACCGGTCCGTCCGATATCACCGACGACTACCCCTACCGGAACAACCCGCCTCTGTACAGGTAAAACCCGTTACCAGCATACCTCCCGTCGCACCTTCGCCCTGGTACGCGCTCCGAAGCCCACCGCTGCTGCTGTCGCATCGTCGCCTATCTGGTACCGTCGCTGCTACGACGCCTGTTGGCCGTCCGCTTTCCTGCCGCCGTTCAGCCGCCGTGCTAATCCCGCAGCTGCTACGACGTCCGTTACCCTACCACCGTTCAACCGTCCTGCCGATTCCCCCTGCTACAACGACCGTTAGTCGCCGCTCTCGTTCATCCCTCACCATTTTGGAACGGAAAACTGCTACCCTCCTAACACCTCCAGCCGTGTGTGCGTGTGTTCGTAATACATAAATATTGTGTTTTTATTCAGTAGGGGTTTGTGGGACCTTTACTCGACTCTGGATTGACTGAGCTTTGCCCCAGCCTTAGACAAAACCCACCTCGTACTGTAAAAATCCAATGTTACTAAGCTTTTAAGCACGCCTAAAAATTTAACAACATTAGCATTAAACAGCATATAGAATTATATATATATCTAAATGGTGAATAAAAAGGAATAACAACAAAGGCAATACTTAGAGACCAATTGCAAAGCGAGCAGCGGGGCATTCATATGGCTGAGTGGTTAAAGGCATCTACCTACCTTTACACTGGTATGCATGTTGGAGATTCGGGTTCAATACTCAGCTCCCGAGAAGCCAGCTGATGAAGAATTGAAATTCAGAAACATGTCCTAGTAACCATCGCCGTTTGTAAACTGCAATTTTTCCTAATATCAATAACAAAACAACTGTATAAAGCAATATGAGCAAGTCTCGCTAATTAAATACAGATAATAACAAGTAAGGAAGGCTAAGTTCGGGTGTAACCGAACATTATATACTCAGCGTGAGCTTCAATCGCACATTTCATTTCAGATAAATAACTTTTCTAATTTAACACGTGGCACCGCCCGTTTAAAAAAAATGTCTCCCTATTTCCTCTTACAATAAAACTTGATAAGTGAAATATCATTGATTCAAAACAATTTTTTGCTAAGTTATAGCTTATTGTTCTAGTCTACGACCCTCTTAAACTTGTTTTGTATAAAATTGGGCGTGGTCTTTAACCGATCCCGTCCATTTTTACTAGAAATATTTTCTGCTATAAGGAAAATATGTGTACACAAATTCGTTACAATATAATAATTTTTCTTCCAGTTATGGGTCCCGAAATATAGAATATTGCTTAGTCATAAAAGGGGCGGTGCCACACCCATTCTCAAAAATTTTAGTGTTTTCCAATTTAATGTTATAATTCAATTTAGAAAGTAAAATTCTATTGATATAAAGCTCTTTTCGTTAAGATATAGCTTATTATTTTTAAAAATCTTTTATATAAAAGTGGGCGTGGTCTTTAACCAATCTCGCCCATTTTTTCTACAAATATTTGCTGCTATAGGGAAAATTTTTAAAAATTTGAAGTTTTCCTATTTACTGTTATAAATCCACTTGGGAAATCAAATACCATTGATATAAAGCTTTTTTTGCAAAGATGCGACTTATTTTATTCGTCCACAACCCTTTTAAGAATCTTTTATATAAAAGTGGGCGTGGTCTTTAACCGATTTCGTTAATTTTTCTTCAAAGCATTCCTTATAGTAATGGCAACCTCTCTGCCGAATTTTGAACGATAGGTTTAACGATTTTTGATTTATGATTAATAATATTTGTAAAATTGATTTTATCACAAGTGGGCGGTGCCACGCCCATTTAAACAAATTTTTTCAAATTTTTATCAAGAGTCTCAATATCAGTTCACATGTCAAATTTCAACATTCGGTTTTTTGTTTTTTCCAAAATTGTATATATATAAAAATGGTTATCATCCGATTTCGCTCATTTTCAATACCAATCTATTATCGGTCCAGATAAGCGCGTGTACCGAATTTGGTGAAGATATCTCAATATTTACTCAAGTTATCGTGATAACTGACGGACGGACGTGGCTCAATCAAATTTTTTTTTCGATACTGATGATTTTGATATATGGAAGTCTATATCCATCTCGATTCCTTTACACCTGTACAACCAACCGTTATCCAATCAAAGTTTATATACTCTGTGTGCAAAGCACGCTGACTATCAAAAAAATTATTAAAATAGTTGGGATCACATCATTTAAGAACTCTTTAGAAATCATATCTGGATGGTTTCTGGGATCCGTTCGGGATTATTTTGGGGGTAATTTTGGGATCTTTCCGGGATAATTTCTGGATGGTTTTCGGAGCCCTTACGGTATCTCGAAGGGATCATTTCGTGAATTTTTCTGGACTATTTCAAGTTAATCTGTGGACACTTCTAAGATAATTTCAGGATCCGTCCGGGATCCCGTCAGGGTCATTTCGGAACATTTTTGGGACTATTCCAGTTTTATTTGGGGATCCTTCCTGGATGGCTTTCGGGATCCCGCCAGGGTTATTTTGGCAATTTTTCGGGATCATTTGGGGTTCTTCCGGCATCATTTCTGGATGGTTTTCATCACGAGAATTTTTTGAGGCTATTTCGGGATTATTTGAGGACACTTCGGGCATCATTTCTGTATTGGTTTTAGAAATCAGTACGAGATCCCATCAGGGTCATTTCGGTACTTTTGCGGAACCCTTCCGGGAACTTTACAGTAAAGTTTTCGGGACCCCGTCAGGGAAATTTCGGGACTTTTTTGGTATAATTTTGAGACCCTTCCGGGGTCATTTTAAATTATGAGCTTTTATGGCCATAGATTTCTTGTTAATTATCTGTAATTAAAATTCGGTATGTTCTACCCTTAATATCTAACACAGTTTTTTCGTTCTGTTTTTTTGATTTGTTTTAATCAACCCTGTAACGAACTGTTATAACTATGTTGAAGCCAAACGCCTTTAATAGTTGGGAGCCACTGGTGTTTCTTCATTTACAGCTCTTAGCGACAAATTTGCGCGGCTGTTGGAAATCCACCGGTGATTCTCTTTCGAAGCTAGGGTTCGTTAACGCTGCGCTCAACTGCAAAGCATTCGAAATTTTTAACCCGCTTTGTATATGAGGTTTCTTTTTCATAAATAAACTTACACATTTATTTATCATATTTTATTAATTCTTGTTGTTTCATTTCCTTATTTCCTTCTTTCCATTTTTTTCGAGTTGCCGTGAGTTCGGACCGGCATTCAATTTTGTTTGTGCATACAAACATTTGGTCCTCGACCCGACGAGCCCACCGCAACATTGCAATTTATACCTACCAACATTTACACAAACAGCAGTACAACAAACATTCAAAGGAAGGAGAGGGATACAAAGAGTTTGGAAAAAAAGCAGAACACCACAAAAAGGAGAAAAAACAGGTGGGTCTAAAAAAAAATAAATTGTTGAGTAAAAATAAGAAATAAAGTTTAAAAGTGAAAAATTATAGCAAAATACCTTGTGTGTGGTGAATTTTTTTATATTAAATAGTGCTCAAAAGATACTAAGAAAAGTGAAAGAAAAGAAAAATTAACTGAATAAAATTCGTTCAAACAAAATTTTTTTAAAAAAATTTTCTAAAATAATACAAAAATAAATTAAATACGTCGATTTGTACCACATTGGTTTAGTAATTTTTCTTTTCTTTCGCCGAAGTTCGCGAGTGTGCACAACAAAAAATATTGTAGATCATTTACATTTGCATATACGGATATATATGGTCATAAAAGTGTGTGGATGCAAAGAAGGTAAAGCAAAACGAACATTTAACTTTTTTTCAGAAGTTTATAATTTCTATTGCGGGGAAATTTAATCGAATCTTCTAAAGTTTTTTATTGTGAGAAAGTTTTTTTATTTTATTTATCGCGTTTGTTGCAACCATTTATCTATCTATCACCCCATTTATCTTGGCGGTGGAAATTTAAAAATACAGAGATATTTGCTATTTCTACGGAGAGAATTCAGTGGTATAGTTCGCGCTTTTCTCGTCGGGTTTTCCAAAATTTATCTCAGTCGTTTACGTACTTTTGTATAACATCAATTTGATCGTGTTCTATTTCACCCTCATACGTACATACATATTAATTTATATACCGAACTTAAATTCCAAACTCTCGAACGGAGAGAATATCATTTAATATTTCGCTCTTTCCCCCCTTAGGGCCATTTTCTCATCAAACCTTTAATTTTAGTGATCACTTTATCCTGCCTGTAAGTGAATTTTCGGTTGCTAATGTTCTTTTTAAATTACCGGGCGGAAAAATTTACCGGCAGCTCATCTGCCCTTTAAAATGTATTTTTAGGTTTAAATTAAAGCATATCATGTCAAGCTTAAAAGTATGCAACAAAAAAAAAAAGTAGTACACTTTTAGTGTGAACGCATTACAGTTTTCATGAAAAGTAGTACACTTTTTATGTGAAGGTATTACAGTTTCATGTGACGTTACCGTAACTACATCAGATGCAAGGTTTAAGGTCCAATTAATGGTGACTTATAACCATAAAACCATAACCAGATAAAACAGCTGATCGAACCTACCTTATGGGAATCAATGTAAACGATTAATGGTGCCATACCATAATGCTAACGCCATAATCACACCATAGCCAACCAATTGGTTTTTGGTTTCTCGCCATATCCATAACCTAAAAATATTTGAGTTGGTGAATTTAATAACATTTTTAGATTTTATTCATTGTTTCAGATACGTTATGACTAAGAGACTTATTTTTTGTGGAATATGTTTGTAATTTTTTGCGTTTTCTTCATTTTTAAGAAACTTTTTAGGTTAAGGCGCCATTAATCGATCACATTGGAGATGGTTGTGGATATGTGTATGGTTACGACTATGGTGTTAGGGTTAAGGAAGTTTAATTGGCCCTTTAATTTCCATGGAGATGAGAAAATGAAAATCGTTAAAGTTGACTCTAAAGTGAGGAATATATCTGCCGGTTTTAAACATAGGTAAAAACAAATTAGCTCGTTTGCGATTTGACCGACATACGATCTCATCAAATTCGCGTTCTTCCTCCCCCTTTTCGCGGTTTCATAAAGAAATCAAAACATTGGTAAATTCCGTAATAGCATAAAAATTTTCGTTTAGCTATCCTTTTGATACCTTTCATGAAAATGAAATGGTATATTAACTTTGGCACGAATCTCAAAATTGTAAGTCCTTAAAGGAAAATAGATAGACCCACCATTAAGTATACCGAAATAATCAGTATGAAGAGCTGAGTTGACTTAGCCATGTCCGTCTGTCCGTCTGTCTGTTTGTATGCAAACTAGTCCCTCAATTTTTGAGATATCTTGATAAAATTAGGTGAGCAGCTGTATTTAGGTGTCTGAGTAGACATTTGTCGGAACCGGCCGGATCGGACCACTATAGCATATATCCTCCATACAACCAATTTTTCAGAAAAAGAGGATTTTTGTCATATCTTCCTCGATTTATCAGATTGAGGCTTCAAACTTAACCATATGCTTTCGTATATTGCACGTATTGTTGTCTGAAAAAATGGATGAGATCGGTCGTATATACATATACATATACACAACCTATTGTACAGATAAGAAACTTTTCGTAATTACTGCCCATTTTAAGAACTAGAGGCTTCAAATTTCAACTTATGCTTACGTATATAGCACATATTTCTGTCTGAAAAAATCATAGGGATCGGCGGTACAAATAGTATACATATATATAGTGGTATGTATAGCATATATATAGTATATAAATGTATTCGCAATTCCAGCCCCATTTTAACAGCTAGAAGCTTCAAATTTCACTAAATGCTGATGAGATGGGTCGTATATATAGTATATATCCCCCACAACCGATTGTTCAGACAAGACACTTTTTGTAATTACTGCCCCATTTTAAGAGCTAGAGGCTTCAAATTTCAACGAATGCTTACGTAAATAGCATATATGCTGTCTGAAATCATAAGATCGGTGGCACATATAATATATATATATATATGGTGGTATATATAGTATATATATATAGTATGTATATATATATTCGCAATTTCAGCCCCATTTTAACAGCTAGAAGCTTCAAATTTCACCACATTCTCACGTATATAACAGACTAAAAATTAATATTGAAAAAACTAAATTTATGGTAATAACAAGGAAGAATATTGCTCATTTTGAAACTATTAAAATAAAACTAAAATTGAAAAGATGCATACGATTAAATATCTCGGCATTCAAAGAAATTGTGAACTAAAATTTGACGGCCGTGTTGATTATATAACAGGTAAAATAGCTAAAAAAAAATTATTTCATTCAAAGAACCTGTAGAAACTTGTATAGTTATTACAAAGCAAAAGTATATAGATCCATAATCGAGCCATACTTCATATATTGTTCTACTATTTTCTTTATCTTGAAAGATAAACTAGAAGAAATGCAGAATAAAGCTATGCGCTTTATATTAGGTAAACGTTTTGGTACCCCCATTAAAGATATGCTACAAAGGTTGAATTGGATGAGCGTAAAACAGTAAATATTTTTGCACAGTATGAAGTTTATATACAACATAAAAACCGTAAATTTGCCTGATTATCTAAAAACAAATATTAAATTTAACTACGAGGTTTATGACAGAAATACGATGCAGTGAAATGATTTTAAATTACCTAATTACAAAACGGAGGCTGAAAAAATAGTCTTTTTTACAAAGGGTTAAAATGTTTCAACGAATTACCTGCAAATATTAAGAATTATGATAATAACTTGACGCAAAGTCAATGAATATAAAATAAATATGTATTAGAATTCGAATGGATTTGTGTTACATGTTTCAAATACATATTCAAATTCATGTTTCAAATTCAAATACAAATTCAAGTTCAATCTCATACATAGTACATATTGTTCATTAATGCAAAAATATTTTTAAGTGTTGATCTAGGCTCTAAGAGTCATAATAAATAAAATAAATAAATTAATATTGTTGTCTGAAAAAATCATAGAGATCGGTGGTATATATAGTATATATCTCATACAACCGATTGTTCAGATAAGAAACTTTTCGCAATTTCTGCCCCATTTTAACAGCTATAAGCTTCAAACTTCACCAACTGCTTACGTATATGGCATATATTGTTGTGTGAAAAAATCATACATATCGGTGGTATATATAGTATATATATGGTGGTACGTGTATATATAGTATACACATATGTGACCCGGCCTATGAAAAGGTGGCTTATGACTCAAAAAAGAAATTGCGAGAATCAGCTGTTAAAGATAAACAATGCATTTCTTCAGTTTCTTAGTAGTTTGCTTGTTTTTTTGAGTCATAAGCTACCTTTTCATAGGCCCTGTCACATATATATAGTATATATCCATATTTTTGCAATTTCGGCCCCATTTTAACAGCTATAAGCTTCATATTTCACCAAATGCTTACGTATATAACAAACTAAAAATTAATATTGAAATAACTAAATATATGGAAATAACAAGGGAGAATATTGCTCATTTTGAAACTATTAAAATAAATAATACTAAAATTGAAAAGGTGCATACGATTAAATATCTCGGCATTCAAAGAAATTGTAAACTAAAATTTGACGGTCGTGTTGATTATATAACAGGTAAAAAAGCTAAACAAATTTATTTCATTCAAAGAACCTGTAGAAACTTTAATAATTATTACAAAGCAAACGTATATAGATCCATAATCGTGCCATACTTCATATATTGTTCTACTATTTTCTTTATCTTGAAAGATTCACATATCGATAAACTACAAGAAATGCAGAATAAAGCTATGCGCTTTATATTAGGTAAACATTTTGGTACCCCCATTAAAGATATGCTACAAAGGTTGAATTGGATAAGAGTAAAACAGCAAATATTTTTGCACAGTATGAAGTTTATATACAATATAAAAACCGGAAATTTGCCTGATTATCTAAAAGCAAATATTAAATTTAACTACGAGGTTTATGACAGAAATTCGAGGCAGTGAAATGATTTTAAATTACCTAATTACAAAACGGAGGCTTTTTACAAAGGGTTAAAATGTTTCAACGAATTACCTGCAAATATTAAGAATTATGATAATAACTTATTTAAGAAAAGATTATATGCTCACGCGAAGTCAATGAATATAAAATAAACATGTATTAGGATTCGAATGGATTTGTGTTACATGTTTAAAATACAAATTCAAATTCATGTTTCAAATTCAAATACAAATTCAAGTTCAATCTCATACATAGTACATATTGTTAATTAATGCAATAATATTTTTAAGTGTTGATCTAGGTTCTAAGAGTCGTAATAAATACAACCGATTTTTCAGATAAGAAACTTTTCGCACTTTCTGCCCCATTTTAACAGCTAGAAGCTTCATACAGATCGGTGGTCAAAACTAAAGTTTTAGATAACTTTACAGAATGCCTTACTTTTCTTTCAATTTCAATGTATCAATTTATGTGTAAATTGTATATATGTAAACATGTATAAAATATTGTGATTTGAAAGAAAATTAATATAATCTAATCTAATCTAATATATAGTATATATCTCATACAACCGATTGTTCAGAAGCTAGTTAGAAGCTTCAAATTTCACCAAATGCTTACGTGTATAGCATATATATTGTTGTCTGAAAAAATCATTGAGATCGGTGGTATATATAATATATATCTCATACAACCGATTGTTCAGATAAGAAACTTTGCGCAACTGCTGCCCCATTTTAACAGCTACAAGCTTCAAATTTCACCAAATGATTACGTATATAGCAAACATTGTTGTCTGAAAAAATCATAGAGATCGGTGGTATATATGTTATATACCCCATATAAACTGTCGTTTTTGCCCCTTTTTTACAGCTAGAAGCTTCAAATTCCATCAAATTTCATCAAATACGTACGTTTACGTCATATATTGTTGAAATACGTGATTCGCAGTCATAGTTTTTACATGCAGACCACAAAAAACGTGAAACTTTGCATCCTCACACAAAGTTCATACATATTTTTTTATTTTATATTTATCTTAAAAATCGTTTAGGTATGTACATCTGTTCACCATATATTTCTTATTTTATACAGCCGATTATTTGGAGATTACGAATGGGGTGCAATGTTAAAGTGACTTTGAATACGTTTTCATTATTATTATTAAGTTCCTTTGAACATACATATTAATATTAACAATTTAAATATCAATAATTAATAATTAATAATAATTAATTAATTATTAATAAATATTGACAATTTAATATAAATATATATTTTATATGTTCTACCTAGTTGTATTAATTTTCATACATTTTTTTTTTTTTGAATAACTTTATGTTTTGAAAATATATATTTCTATCTTTACATTTGCTTTGTTTTGTAGCTATTTCTTAATGAAAGAGAGATTTTTTTTAAGTAAATTTTGCATTGAATAAACCCAAAAGTTGTATCTGACTAGCTCGACCTCCGCGTTCTTAGTTATACGAATATAAGTAAATATAGTCAGGATTAGCTTGAAATCAAATCAACCAAAATCCTTTTTAATTTCAAACTTCACAGTCCACATTTTCTTTTAGTACACTGTGGGGAGTTGTTACTCAATTTTTACACACACTTATGCAATTGTTTTAGTATTTGTGTGGCCGGGTCTGGTATGAAGTCTTCGGCACAGTCCCGTCCTTAATTGTTTTTATTGTTCTCATTACACGAGACTCCAATTGTGATCACTCAGTTGTTGACTTTGCCTTTTTTCTACTTTGATATACATATACATACAATGGACATTTGTAGGAACATACACCCCAGTAGGAAATTTTTACGTTGACCCCATAGAAAATTTTTCAAACATTAACATTGAATTAAATTCGAGAAATTTTTTTGAAATTTATACTTAATTGGTGGCGCTTGTCATTCCCTTTGACGGTTTTTAGCATTTGCGTGCATTCTAATATTCGTCATATTTATTCGATCGTTTTAATTTTTGGCATACAGAGGTCCTTTAAAGATTAAATAGACTTTAAGATATTTTATTAGGTGCTCAGATGAAATTGTCGAATTCAACGCGGAATTCAATGAAGCCTATTTAAAGGAAAATTCGAAAACCTCCTTGGAAATTCTAAAAACAGAATTAATCGACGCTTGGCCGAACACAAAGTTAGCACATGAAAAATGCTTACATTCCTTGAAGAATGAAGTAGAAGCGGTCAAAGCAAAGCTGTCAACATCTCTTAGGGATTATATATCCCTGCTTGTCACGCATTTCTGAATGCATTCAGCAGGCCGAAGCAAGCGTTGCTCCAGCCACTGTCCCTGCCAAAGTAGCCAAATCCTCAAATAGTTTGCGTTTACCATCATGTGATGCGGAAATATTCCATGGTGATTGCGATGGCCAATATTCACCGCGATTTACATTAAAATTTCGCGTCTCGAAAAGCTTTACCACCTGCTTCAGAAAACAAGTGGTGAGGGAAAGGAAATCGTCGCGAAAGCACCGCTAACCAGTTTAGGCTTAGAATTGTCGTGGTCTAACTTGAAGGCGTCATACTAAAATAAACGGGTCTTGGTCAACAGTCATCTAAAGGTGCTTTTCTTGTTTCCAGTCATTCGGACTGAGAGTGCAACGGCGTTAAAGGAGCTTCAGCGGAGCACTAATGGATGCTTATCAGCCCTGGAAATGTATGACGTCAAGGTCAAGGAATGGGACTCAATTCTAATTTATCTGTGTTCGAATCGCCAGGACAGGAACCTGGAGTCTATACTGGATGTGAAAGGTGTACCCTCATCATCGCAAACGACCCTTTCACATAAAAAATCTGCAGAAGCGGGCAATACGTGGGCCCAAAAGAAAGTAGCGCTAGCCACCAATGTTTCCCATTCAAACTGCGTATTATATCCCAAACAACGTTATCCTTTACGGTTATGCACCAAATTTCTCGCCCTTCCCGTGAACGACAAGTTCGCGGCCTTCAAAAAACATAACTTCAAGGCAATTCAGATGCCTTACGAAAGGTCATTCAATCAAAGACTGTAAAACTCAATATTCCTGCACTACGTGCAAAAGTAGGCATTACACTCTACTTCATAGAGTGTCTTCCAACGCGCAACCCTCTAAAGAATCCACAGCTGGAAACGCGGCGCAAGAATTCCACACAAATATACAGTGCACCTCTTCGAATATAAATTTGTCGTTTTCTGGGAATAATCTGAAATCGTCCGGTTTATCCTCAGCTCTTATCGGAACTGCAAAGGTTTGCAACAATTCCGCAAAAAGGTGCTCGTTTGTTTTGGGCTCACCCCGTTACCCAAACCTCTTCATAGAAGCCACGGTATTCATATTACCTCAAATCACAGGTAATTTGCCATCGGCTTCAATCGATGAAACACTTCTCGACCAACTGCCAAATGTACCTTTAGCAGATCCAAATTTTTTACAAATCGGTCCCATAGGTGTTCTGATCGGGGGAAATTTATACCCTATAGTTATGTTAGATGGCGTGAAATATAGTCTTTATAAAAATCTTATATCTCAAGAGACCGTGTTCGGGTGGATTGTGACTGGGGCATCGGACAGTGCACACGTCTTTTGCCTACTGAAAAAGCCGTCGTTGAAAGAAGAATACGACAAAGTCGTTAAGGAGTACTCGGACTTGGGACATATGGAGGAAGTAGAAGCTCCAAGTTTCGAACATTCACATAGTCACTTTTACCTCCTACATCACGCGGTTCTCAAACCTGGAAGTACTTCGACGGAGTTGAGAGTAGTTTTTAACGCGTCCTGCAACTCTTGGAATGGCGTCTCGTTAAATGATATTCTCAGGATATTTCTCTTCTTATAATTCGGTGGCGGCTGTACAAGGTCGTCTAAATAGCGACATACAGAAAATGTATCGTCAAATTCTGGTCAAAGCTGAACACAGACCTTATCAGAGGATTCTTTTTAAGGCCGACCTACAAGGTAGCATACAAGACTCAACTTAAAACATTCACATTCGGGATGAATTGGATAAATTGCGCGCCATACTTGGCAATTAGAACTTTGCTCCAACTACCTCAACACTGCCAGGATTCCCATCCATTCGCAGCTTAAATTCTTCGGAGTTCAATGTATGTAGTTGATGTCTTAGCAGGTTTCCACGACATACCCACAGCTGTGCAAGCGCGCGATTAACTTATCGAATCATTAGACAGCGCTGACTTTACCTTGAGGAAATGGTCCTCAAACTCGAAAAATATTTTAAAAAATCTCCCACAAGATCACCTCTTAGACAAAGAGTTCTAGGAATTAGACGAAACAGACCCGACAAAAGCACTAGGAATTCTATGGAACGCTAAATCAGATCGATTCTTCTTTAAAGCTCAGGTTTCTCGTTGCAGGACACGTATACGAAACGCGAAGCATTTTCTCTTATAGCGAAGCTTTTTGAACCAGCAGGTTGGCTAGAGCCAATCGTGGTGGTAGAAAAAATTGTTATGCAGCAAATATGGTCTGATGGTTCTCCCTGGGATAAGCCCTTATCTCCTCAAATGCTTTCTAAATGGAAAACATATTTAGAAAATTGCCAATTTGTAGAAGAAATGGAAATTCCGCGAAGGATATATTATTCTGAGGAACCACTTATCCAAGTTCATGCCTTTTGCGTTGCTTCGGAAAAGGCATACGCCGGGGCGATATATTTAAGAGTAGAAAACCAGGGAATCACGTGTTCTAATCTCTTATTGGCCAAAACGAAAGTTGCACCAATCAAACCCATTTCACTTCCCCGTTGAGAGCTGTGTGGTGCTTTTCTGGTGGTCGATATGCTTCAATCACTTCTAAAGGAACTTCCATTCAAATTCGAAAATATATACTGCTGGACAGATTCTACCATCGTTCTCGCATGGTTAAGAAAAAGGCCCAGCTCTTGGACCACCTTTGCCGCTAATCGAGTGGCAAAGATCCAAGATGCTCTCAGCGTTAGGCATTGGAGTCACGTTGATTCCAAGGATAATCCCGCGGATCTTGGTAGCAGAGGAACTTACCCACAGGACTTATGTTCGAAAAAGTTACGTTTGTATTTTTGTATGCTTTTCTACGAAAGCAATTCACATATCAGCCGCCAGCGATCTTTCAACAGAAACCTTTCTAGGCGCATTTTCAAGGTTCATTGCTAGAAGAAGCTGTCCAAAAAATATTTTTTCGCATAATGGAACTAACCTTGTAGGCGCATCTACAGTTCTTAAAAAAGGCGTAAGTTTCCACCTGATGATTACGGAAATCAAATATTCCGGCCAAAACGAAGATGGACGAGGGCGCCCATCAAGGTCAGAATAGCCGACTGTAAGACGATGAATTGCAACAGTGCCATACTTTGCCATAATCAACCAAAGCAACCCTTAAAAGTTTGGTCGAAAACACGAATCAGTTGTTATGCCCTAAATTTGGTCTATCTGCATACATTTTAATAAGCATTTCCGTCTAAATCTGCCCTCCCCCTTTTCACACATTCCAAATCCATTTATTCACTCTTCCCTCCGTCTTTTTCGCTTCATCTATCTCTATCCCCGTCTCACTCTATCTCTTTCTCAGTCTCCTTCTCCTTCCCTCTTTTCTCTTCTCTCAAGTTCTTCTCATTCTTCTTCATCCCTTATTGCCAGTCCCAGAGGGTGGTATATATTTTGTTTCAGTCCCATTCCGAGTCCCAGTCGCACTCCGAGTCTCCAGTCCCAGTCCTAGTTCTAACCCAGTCCCAGTCCGTCTCCGGTCTACTTCTTGGAAAAAAGATCGTAAATACTAATATAGGCAAATTTATATACCAAATTTCAGGCAAATCGAATAGGACGTATGTAAATAGGTATGTGGGTATTATTAATTCATGTCTTTATTCCGGCTTCGCATGCATATTTATAGGATCCACGTTTTGCCCTATATCTCGAGACCCTAGTCAACGAGCGGTATAAAAAATACTCTGTACTAAAGCAAACATCAACAGGTTCAATTTGGTACCCATAATATAGAAGCGCATCCTAGTGCTACCCTGATCTACGTTTTGGCCTATATCTCGAGACCCTAGTCAACGAGCGGTATAAAAAATACTCTGTACTAAAGCAAACATCAACAGGTTCAATTTGGTACCCATAATGTAGCAGCACATCCTAGTGCTACCCTGCTGTACATTTTGGCCTATATCTCGAGACCCTAGTCACCGAGCGGTATAAAAAATACGCTGTACTAAAGCAAATATCAACAGGTTCAATTTGGTATCCATAATGTAGAAGCACATCCTAGTGTTAGCCTGAGCTACGTTTTGGTTCATGTCTCGTGACCCTAGTCACCGAGAGGAATAAAAAATACTCTGTACTAAACCAAACATCAACAGGTTCAATTTGGAACCCATAATGTAGAAGCACATCTTAGTGTTACCCTGAAAGTTACCCTGTAATAAAGCACTCATCAACAGCTTTCATTTGTTATGCGTATTGTACAAACACTTTCTAGGGGTATCCGTTCACGTTTTGGGCTACATATATATGGAGACCCTAGTCACCCAGGCGTATGAAAATTACCCTCTACTAAAGCACTCATCAACAGCTTTCATTTGTTATCCATATTCTATAAACACATTCCAGGGGTACAAGGGCCCACGTCTTGGCCTATATCTGGTGGTCCAAGTCACCCAGGGGTACGAAAAATACCCCGTATCAAAATATCCATAAACATCTTCCATTTGAGAGCCATATTGTACAAATACATCCCAGGATTACCCAGGTCCACGTTTTGATCTCAAGGCCCTAGCCAGAACGGGATAAAAAGTATCATATGTCTGTCTCCTTGTTCTAAGCTACCTCTCCACTAATTTTCAGCCAATTCGGTTCATCCGTTCTTGAGTTATAAATAGTGTAACTAACACCACTTTTTTTTTTGTATATATAACTAGATGTAATTATTTACGATATTAGACACTTCAAAAATAACAGTATTTCTCCACTATTTAATGAATGTTATTATACATATGAACTCTCTCTCTCTTCAATCACTATATCTATTAAAAAAAACCGCATCAAAATCCGTTGCGTAGTTTTAAAGGTTTAAGCATTCAAAGGGACATAGGAACAGAAAAAGCGACTTCGTTTTATACTATGTAGTGACATATTTAAACTTTTATAACGTGAATAATTGCTGACAACCTAAAAACTAAACCAGTAAGAAGGTTGAGCGAAACCCCTTCTTACACAACTGAGACATACCTGTTGTTCATGTTAAACACTAACACCGAATTTCTGGAAAAAGATCCTGCAAATTGGCCGCAGAACATCAACTACCAGGAGGGGAAAAGGATGGTAATCAACTTGAAGATTGTGAAGGACATGGCAGAGCGAGGAGTCAAGCTCATCACAGATAACAACCAACTACTTACAGTCCTCAGCTGTATCCAGATAGCACCAAAACCACATTATGTCAGTCCCTTGAATAAATTTAAATAAGAATAATATGAAAGACACATTTATTTCACTTGATTTTTTAAATATATAAATGTTTGCATTCCAAAAATTGATAATATAGTAAGGAAAATGGTTTTTTTTACATTAGCTTCCATCTTCGCTCTAAGGGGGAGATATGGGTCGCCGAAGTCGCCAAGCTGCCAAAGTGGCACGGGTTAACATCTTCCAATTGTGCTCAATCTTAAAATCTAACAAAATTAAAAATTTTAGGGGGTGCCCCCAACAAAATCGGACATCGATATTTAAAACCACCCTAGTAGATATATAGGGCTCTATAAGGTCGAAAACATTGATAAGCAAAACAATTTTACATTAATTCCCCATAGAGTAGAAAATAGCAATTGCACAAACAATAATAAGAAAATAATCGATAAAAATGGGCCTATATAGTAGAAAATACTGATATGAATAACAATTTAACTTTAACTCCCTATAATAGAAAATAAATATCAAAATAATTACAATATAAGCAATAACAATAAAAATCAATGTACATACATCTGTAAAGAATTTTGGGAAATTCCGCTTATTCCAAACCTTCTACTGACGTTCGTATCGTTAAACTGTTGAATAAATAACTGAAATATTCAATAATGCAAAATAGTCTTTATTAGACTACTTTGAGGTACTTCACAATAACACTTATACTTCACATCCAACAGCGTGCTTAAATCAAACTGATTAGCCATACCTCAGCTTGCGCTGCTTTTGTACTCTCGGTTTCCTCGTTCACCCATTTGTCATAAGGTCTACTAATTTCGCGAAGTTCATGCTTGGTTACCAGCCCTATATATGTATATTTGTAGTTTGTAGCCATATGCGTGTGTATATGTTAGTACTACTTCGGCTGACGATTACATATGTTTGTGAGTATCGGTCCGTTGCCTTGTATGTATGTGTTTAAATGATGATTGATTTTTTTACCTACGCAAGAGTGACAGCTTGTTTTATTGTTGTTGTGCCGCTATTTAATAACAACTTAGTGATGTTAAAATTCGCCACACTGCCCTCCACCTAATTCGGATCATTCCGATCAGGCATATTTCCTGATCTAAACGCTTCCAGCCTTTCCAAATGAACCACTTTCATTTTGGTTCGTGGTTTGCCAATGATTTGTTTGCGGAAAACTACATCGCTGATCCGTTTTACAACTTTGTCGGGCCTTCCCAATTACACTGTAATTTCGGGGACAAACCTTTTTTTCGTTGTGGGTTGTATAACAGCACCAAATCTCCTTCCTGAACAGCTTCCGAATTAATTGCTTTATCGTATCTGGCTTTCATCTTGTCACTCATAATCTTTGTTCGTTGCCTTACAAGATCGTGTATTTCTCTCATCTCTTTTTCCAAGACATCAGTGGATTTTTTGGCATTTCTCTCCGCATCGGCATCTATCCCAAACTTCAAATTAGCTGGCAGCCGAAGGTCATTGATAAAAATTACCTTTGCGGGAGTTTGGCCCACTGCCGATCGGTAAGCCATCAAGAATAATGATATGTGTGTATCCCATTCTTTATGAAACTTGTCGACTACTTTCATTAAGTGCTCCTCCAAGGTTCTATTGAAATGTTCCATCATACCATCGGACTTTGGATGCAATGCAGTTGTCCGTGTTTTTCGAATGGCCAACTTCTAACACATTTCTTAGAACACAGCTGATTCAAAATTCCTGCCTTGGTCAGAGTGTAACTCCATTGGTACACCATACCTTGCAACCCAATCGTTTGTAACCACTTCTGCTACTGTTTCCGCTTCTTGATTTGGGATTGGGTATACCTCTGGCCGTTTACTGAAATAGTCCATAACCACCAGTAGTATGTTTCCGCTGTTGCTAGTAGGAAATGGACCTGCGACTTCCATGGCGATCCTTTTAAATGGTGCACCTGAAATATACTGCTACATCTGGCCATAACTTCGTGTTTTGGGCCCTTTCCAACTGCTGCAAACTTCGCAGTTGGCAATCCACTCAGTGACCGACTGGCGGAAACCAACCTAATAGAATCTCTGCTTAATTTTGATTCCAAGATGACCTCCGCTTGTAAAATTATGCAGCTCGCTGAGCACGTCAGGAATCCTTTTCCTGGGAACAACTATCAGTTTCTTCTTGCATTGATCATCCTAACTCTCCCATACTCGATGCAAGCAACCGGATATCAATTCTAAACTGTTCCACTGTGCCCAATATGACTTTGTAATGGTACTCTCTGCTGACATCTCCTCTCTATTTGGTCTTTCGTTTCTTTCGAGCCCTTGCATAACATGTGCCAGATCTGTATCTTCTAGCTGGCACTTCCTTAGTTGTTCTTTGTCCCATTCATCCGTACACTTTATAGTCATTAGCCGGACATCTATAATGTCTTCTTTAGCATCAGCTTTTCAAAAGTTTTTGCATTCCAAACTACATGGTCTTAGTGACATTGCACCAGCATTTCTATGGGTACTACCTTTTCGATGCTCAATGGAAAAGTCATAGCTTTGGAGTCGCCGTGCCAATTGACCTTCCGGATTACGGAACTGCAAGAGCCATTTCCACGAGGCGTGATCTGTCCTGACACGGAATCGTTTCCCGTAGAGGTACTTGTGAAAATGTTTAATGCACTCTCTACCAATTCCAACAGCTCTCTCCGTGTAAAACAATAGTTCCTCTCTGGTTTTCCAATTTAACGGCTTTAATATGCACCTACATGGTCCTGTCCATCAACCAGTTGTGACAAAACGCCTCCTATAGCATATCCGCTCGCATCTGTATCTAGAATAAACGTTGCTCCTGGAATTGAATATGCCAACATTGGAGCAGTGCACACACGCTCTTTCAATATTTGGAAAGCCACTTATTGCTCCTTCTTCCTTTCAAAAGCTTTATTTTTTCTTGTAAGCTCATGGAGGCTATGTGCTACGCTGTCAAAGTTTTGGCGGTAATATGGGCAAAGCCCAAGGAAGCTTCTCAATTCATGCATATTCTGTGGTCTTGGCCAATCCTTTACAGCTTCTATCTTTTCTTTCGCAGTTAAGATGCCCTCTGTCGTTACTTTGTGACCCAAATAACTTACTTCCTTTTTAAACAGAGATCACTTTTTGGGACTAAGTTTCAGACCAGCACCAGCTATTCTTTGGAAAACCTCCTCCAAGTTCTTCAGATGTTCTTCAAAGCTCTTTCCCAATACGATGATGTGGTCTAGGTACACTAAGCACGTTTTCCAACGTAGTCCTTTCAGTACCTGATCCATGAGTCTCTCAAAAGTAGCTGGTGCATTACATTGTCCAAAGGGCATTACTGTAAACTGCCAAAGACTATCTCCGACACTGAAGGCTGTTTTCTCCTTGTCTTCCTCTTTCACTTCCACTTGCCAGAAACCGATTTTCAAGTCCAATGGGTAGCTATCCTTTTTCGTAACGTTGCTCAACATCCGGTGGTCCACGTAAAACCTCATTTTTCCATCCTTCTCCTTCACAAGTACCACCTGTGAGCTCCATGGACTAGGTGATGGTTCGATAACGCCGCTGTCGCTCATTTCTTGTATGAGGTGACTTACAACTTCCCGCTTCGCCAATGGAACACTACGAGGAGCTTGACGGATCGGCCTCGTATCTCCATAGTCAATTTGATATTTCACAACGTCGGTGCGGCCTGGTTTGGACTGATATTGGTCAAGTATGTTCGCGTAATTTAGGACCAGTTGTTTTGCCTTACTCTTTTAGGCTTCCTCCAGCTCCTCCGTCCATGCCGTGGTGTCATTTGAAAGATCAGTATTACTAGTTGAAACATGTTCCTGGAGCTGCTCACAGTTAATAACTACTTCAGCCTCTTGGAATCTTCCCAAAATAGCTCCTTTGCTTAGCTTGAGTGGTGACTTGAACTCATTGAGTACTCTTACCGGAATACGTCCATCTTGTTTTGTCGTTTGCTGCTGTAGCCGCTCCCGTAGCCGAAATTAAGTGGCACATCCATCTTATATCGCATCATCTTGCTTTGCAATTATGATTTCATCAACAATCTCTGCCAACATAAAATTGTGTACTACCGTGACGTTCCCAATTGCGACTTCACATGCTATTTCTCCTAGAACCGTGGTGTCTTCTCCAGTGGCTGTACGTAATCTTGCTCCAAGTAATGGTCTTATCTTCTTGTTGATTAAATCCGCTCGAATGATGTAATGAGATGCACCCGTATATACAGTCAGTAAACGTTCCTTTCCATCCACATGTCCTCGGGCAGTAAGATTGTTTGGCCTTCTTCCAATTTGCGAGATAGAGATTATGGGGCATTCAATTGAGGGAGCCAGCGGTCGCCCCTTGCGGCTGCCTCGCTTTAGTTTAACGATTGAGTGGACTTGGAGATTTGGTCATCTCTTTCAGCTCTGCGTTTACGGCCACCCACATTGTTGGAACTACTGTGGTTGGTGCTGCAATAACTTGCAATATGCCCTGACTTCCCACACTTAAAACATTTGATGGCATCATTATTCTTCTGTTGCGTTTCCTTTAAAGCTTCCAAAATTGCGTCTCCACACTCTGGTCTTTTTACTTCCACACGATGAGCTTTGTATGCTGGTTTACTCAATAGTGAGGCACTTTCCTAAGCCAATGCATGTGATACTGTTTCTGCAAATGTTCGCTTTGGGTTTACGTATGTAGCGCGTTTTTTTTCGACGTCCCGTATGCCATTTATAAAGCTCTGAAACTTTACCCTTTCAGTGTATTCCACGGGTGCGTCCGCATTTGCCAAATAAGCCAACCTTTCAACATCCGAAGGAAACTCCTGCAATGTCTCATTCGCTTTTCGGTAACGGTTTCGCAACTCAATTTGGTATATCTGTTTTCTATGCTCGCTTCTATAACGTCTCTCGACCGCGGCATCAATGATTCATAACTGTTCCGTTCGTACTCTCGAATAGTCTGTAAGATTTCCGATGCAGGCCTTTTCAATGCCATGAACAATGCAGCAACTTTATCTTCGGCATTCCAGTTGTTCGCTGCTGACGTCTTCTCAAATTGGAGGTTAAATACCTGGAAAGGAACAGAACCATCAAACTTTGGGGATTTTGCTTTCAGAGTAGACGTTGAAGTGACTGGACGGTTCAATTGTAACTCCTGAATACGATCTTTTAAAGCATCTAACTCGGCCTCTATTTTATCTTGTCGACCATTGAACACTTCCTGAAACTGCGTTAGTTTCTCTTCCATACGCGGTTCCCGTTGTGCAGAAATCTTCGATGATACCTGTGATGAAATTTGCACCGACAATTCGGATATTCGTGCCTCTTGTGCTTCAATCTTGGATGTAATCTGTGTCGACATTTCTGAAATACGCGTTTCTTGTGCTTCAATTTTTGATGTTATGCGTATCTCCTGCGATTCCAGGTTGGATGCCATATATGTCTTCTGCTCTTCGAGTTGAGATGTTATACGGGTCTCTTGTTATTCCAGTTGGGATGCCATATTTGTGGATATTTGTGATGATATTTCTGTTAAGCGTGTTTCCTGGGTTTCCATATTTGCCGATATCTGTAATAAAAAAGCCAATATCGCATTATTCTCGCCGCTTGCGACTGGACTCGGACTTCCGTTCTTCTCTTCCAATTTTGTTAATATCTCTTCCCCATCAGGATGAAAGAAATACTCGTCCACATTCATTCCTTGCGACTCCATTACCTCTCGTAGCCGTGCTTGAAGTTCGATCTTATTACCGGTTGTATTCAATTCACGGTTTTCCAACTCCTTTTTCAGTTGCAGGATCTTTAACCCACTCAACTTTGCCATGTCCAAGTTGTATTAAAAATCTTCGGAATTTATTCAACAGTTCCTCTTCTGACACCAATTGTAACAAATTTTGGGAAACTCCGCTTATTCCAAACCTTTTACTTTCGTTCGAATCGCTAAACTGTTGAATAAATAACTTAGACTACTTTGAGGTACTTCACAATAACACTTATACTTCACAACCAATAGCGTGCTTAAATCATACTGGTTAGTCATGCCTCAGCTTGCGCTGCTTTTACACTCTCGGTTTCCTCGTTTACCCATTTCTCCTAAGGTCTAGTAATTTCGTGAATTTCATGCTTGGTTAGCAGCCATATACATATATATTAGTAGTTGGTAGCCATATGCGTGTGTATATGTGAGTACTAGGCTGATGATTACATGTGTTTGTGAGTATCTGTCCGTTGCCTTGTAAGTATGTGTTTAAATGATGATGGATTTGTTTACGTACACAAGAGTGGCAGCTTGTTTATTGTCGTTGTGCCGCTATTTAATAACATTTTAGTGATGTTAAAATTTGCCACAATATTTAAAAATGGGCTTAAAATTTTAGAATGAAAAAATTAGAATTATTCAACATAATGGCAAACTAAAAATTTACTTTCCATTTCAAATTATCGCACAAAATGTACACAATAACAACAAAAAAAGGAAATAAACAAAACCAAACTTAACAAGTAATAAGGCTAAGTTCGGGTGTAACCGAACATTACATACTCAGCGGAGAGCTTTGGAGAAAAACTTGTCATTTTCATGGATACATACAAATGGTAATACCAAAAAGTGGATCAACATGCATTTACTATCTTCCTTCAGCTATTAATTCATTTTATTTGAATATTTTTTTTAAATATGAAAGTTTGGTTAAATTTTAACGAATTTCTTTATATTTTTTTTAAAAAAACCCCTGAAATATATAGCTCTTAATTATGAGTCCGAAGTTGTACACCAAGGGTGAAATTTTTAGGAACGATTTTCCTTCTTCCTTTGTCAAATAAGGGAAAATCACCATGAAGGAAAATGGAACTCATATAGTTGTGATTTTTGGCAAACTAGTATTCTTCTAGTATACAACTGCTGACTGCAGGGTACCTTTTCCACGGGTCTGGTACGATATGGAGAAAATTTTAATGTATAAACTAAAAATGAAGAAACAAATTTGAAAAAAATATTTTGAACACCAAATATTTCGAACAATAAAATTGTAAAGAGTAGTGTGCGTTGAGCATTCGTCATGTGCAGACGTGCGAGTCCCATAGATAGTATTCAGTAATTCAAAGATCAATTTTCATATTAAACTCTTATTTCTTTAAATTCAAATAAATACATAAGTACATATGTGTATACGAATCATTTACTTGTAACTCAGTCGTCTTTGACAACGTCAGAAGTGGGATTCGATTCAAGGAATTTTGATCACGCAAATAATTTTTTTTTAAACTAAAGTATATACACACTTGTATGTATTTGCTTCCCGGAACTAAGTTATTGAACGCAACTGGTAAGGCAGGAGAGATCAGCGATAGACGCGATAAAATTCAGAGAAACGATAGACGTTCAAAAATTCAGAGAAACGATAGTCGTTCGTGGAAATCAACATTAGCAGACAAAAATTTTAGGCAGCGATAGACGCAAACAGAGTAATTGAAAAGACGTGAAGAAGAATTTGTTTATGAAGTAACACGACAGTTGCTGCAATTAACTGGAAAACGGAGATTCTGAGGAATTGTAAGCTAGCAGAGTTGGATTTTCGACGAACATTTTGGTGGTTGAATTTAAGAGTCAGAAGTTGAAAGTTGTACAAGCGGTAAGGACGTAACAGAAGGCATTGCAATCATGGGATTGGAGGAAAGCCAAGGAAAGGTTAAGTTTTCATCGCTGAAAGTGGAGCAACTGAATGCTTTGTTGCAAAAATGTAGTCTCGCAGTTTCGGGCAATAAGAGCCACAAGATTGCATCGCTAATGGAACTATATGAGTCGGATGAGGTGGATATTGAGGAGGTCGAATCGCGTGAATATCCATCGTGGCAGCAACAAATTGGTGAACTCAAAGAAATTATGAGCAGCTTATCAAAAACCGTGAGTGGATTACAGGCTATAACGCAAGGGCGTAGTGAAACAATCCAGGTTGGAGATAGGAATTTGGAACAAGGGGTAAGCCAACAGCAAATAGCATCTGGGAGTTCGCGAGCATCAGCACAAGCTCCAACGCAAATTGTAGCAACAGTACCAGGGCGATCTACAGAAATTCCAGGAGCAACAGGCACGCCGGTTAGAGAGTTAAGGACTCCTGTGCTTGGACAAGTACCTCGCGATTTAATGACGGATGTCCAATCAACGACGACGCATGCAGGTACAAGGTATTCAATGAGTGAGATTATCGGCATTTTGCCAGAGTTTGACCCACTAAAGGGACACCGAGCAACGAGTCAGTTCATAGCGAAGATCGAACAATTGCGAGATATATATTTATGGAATGATGAAGAAGTACTATTCGCGGCGCAACAAAAATTAAGAGGGGTGGCAAAAGATTGGGCTGATTCCCAGCCAGCATTCAGAACATGGTTTCAATTCGTTGAGATGTTAAGAAAAGATTTCCCAAGTGCACCAAGCTCAGCTGAAATACATCGCGAAATGGGGAGACGCAGGAAAAGGCCCAGTGAATCTTTGAAAGAATACTTTTACGTAATGCTAAGTTTGGGACGCAGCGGAAATATAGATGAAGTATCAATAAATTCTTATGTTATTAATGGTCTAAATGATATGAATCTTTCCAGAACTTTACATGCTATGAATTTGGGGTCATGCCACGAATTACTTTTATCAATTGAAAGATTATCTGCGATGCCTGGGTGGCAAAAGAGTGTAGTAGACGAGCGCCAGGGTACAACAGAAGCTCCGAATAGTCAAGAAGCTCGGAAGTCAGTACGGTGCTATAATTGCAACGAGGTGGGACACATAGCAGCTAAGTGTCCACATCCACAGCGCAAAATTAAGTGCACGAAATGCAACAAATTTGGACACGAAGCCAAATCATGTGGCATAGCGAAACCATCGGTAGCAAACATAGCAGAGTCAGTGGATACAGTACCACCACCAGTAACCAAAAATGTAAATGTATTTGGGCGAGATATTTCAGCATTTATTGACACGGGCAGCGATGTGTCAATGGTCAAGGAGTCTCTAGTTCCTATCAGTTTACAACGTGAGGCCGCCAATAAGAAACTTGAAGGTTTTGGAGGCGGTATAGTCGAAACAGAGCACAAGGTAAATGTCGTCATGCAGCTGGATGGTAAAGAAGTGCAAGTTTGGTTAATCATAGTGGCAGACGAGTTTATGCCATATGAGTTACTCATCGGTCGTGATGTGCTATGTAGAGGAGACGCAAAATTTGTCATCGACTCAGGAGTGTTGAGGATAGAAGAGCCAGGGCCACAGATGAAAGTAAACATCGTGAATGGGGGTGACTCCAAGCAGTTGAGCACCTTGTTAGATCAGTACGAAGATTGCTTTTCAGAAGAGTTGTCAGCCTTAGGAAGATGCAACATGACTGAAATGGAGATTCAAGTCACCACTGATAAGCCAATTGTGGGAAAGCGCTATCAATTGCCATTTTCGCAACGTCCGGTGTTGTCAACGATAGTGGAAAATCTATTGGATCACAATATCATTCGTCCAAGTACGTCGCCACATGCAGCTCCAGTGGTCTTAGTTAAGAAGTCCAATGGTGAAGACAGAATGTGTGTCGACTTCCGCGCACTCAATGCTGTGACTGTCAAGAAACCATTTCCAATGCCTATAGTAGAGGAACAGCTAGCGAGATTAGGGAACAACCGATTCTATACCACACTGGATATGACCGCGGGATACTATCAAATCCCAATGAAGGAAGAGAGCAAACAATACACTGCGTTTATTACCCCGGATGGGCTGTTTGAGCACAATGTTATGCCCTTCGGGCTGGTGAACGCACCTATGGTATTCCAGGAGATGGTGCTGAAGATTATTCAGAAGCTCAAGCAACGGGACAAGATTGTGAGTTATGTCGACGAAGTTATCATTGCTTCATCAACAAAGGACGAGGGTATTCACGTATTGGCAGAGTTTTTAGCAAAAGTACGCGAAGCAGGCTTGACGCTCCGACCATCCAAATGTGTTTTTTTGGCGGAGACAGTTACTTTTCTGGATCATATAATTGGTCAAAATGGGATTCAGCCAGGCGAGGGGAAAGTGCAAAGCGTCAAAGATTTCCCACTACCGACTTCAGCGACACAGGTACGTCAGTTTTTGGGACTAACCGGTTTCTTTCGTAGGTTCATTCCACATTATGGTGTCATTACGAAGCCCCTCACTCAATTGCTCAGACAGGGCGAATGTTTCGAATGGACGAAAGCACAAGATGAAGCCTTCGATGCACTGAAGTTAGCACTTTCATCTGAACCGGTTCTGGCACTGTTCGATCCGTCAAAGCCACATGAGGTGCACACAGATGCCAGCGCTCTAGGTATCTCAGGTATATTATTACAAAAGGAAGACGAAGGTTTGAAGCCAGTACAATACTACAGTCGACAGTGCAGTGCAGCTGAAAGCAGGTACGCAAGCCACGAACTAGAGGTGCTAGCAATCGTAGAAACACTAGAAAGATTTAGAGTGTACTTGTTGGGTACGCCTTTTCTTGTGGTAACCGACTGCAACGCCATAGCAACTACAAAGGCAACAACGTTACTTCAACCTCGAGTAGCTAGATGGTGGCTTAAGCTTCAGGAGTTCGAGTTCGAATGCATCCATCGACCTGGCGAACGAATGGCACATGCAGACAGTCTTAGTAGAGCGCCAGTGCAACCACCGAGCCCTACGATGACAGCAGCCGAGAAGGTGATGAGAGTACGTGACCCGACAGCTATCAAAGATGATTGGATTTACGCTATGCAAATGCAAGATAACCAGTTAAGGCGGATCGTTCACATTTTAAAAAACGATACTTCCACACCTGACGTAGACGAAAAGCAAATACGGAGTGATTACCAGATGCAGCAAGGTCGGTTATATCGTAACGTCAAAGGGCAACCAAAGCTGGTAATTCCGAAAGCAGTACGATGGCGAATAACAAAAGCATGTCATGATGATATGGGCCACCTTGCCGAAGAGAAGACAGTGGAACGCATTGGGAAGCGCTTCCGGTTTCCAAGAATAAGAAGGTATGTAAAATCGTACATTAACTCATGCGAAGAGTGTTGTCTTTTCAAGGTGAAAGGAGGGAAATCTGAGAGTCAGCTTCATGTTATCGAAGTCTTACCGATACCATTCCGAACGGTGAATATTTATCACCTGGGACGGTTTCCAAAGAGCAAAAGGGGTAATGCATACGTCTTGGTCATTGTATGTGGATTCAGCAAGTATGTACTACTGAAGGCACTGCGGAATACAAAAACCGAACCAGTCACGAAAACATTGGAGAGATGATGTCCATATTTGGCCAGCCAGTCCGTCTCATATCTGACCGCGGTACAGCATTCACCTCTAAAGCTTTCCAGGACTTTATGCAAAAGAATGGTATACAACACGTCAAAACAGCTGTCAGGACTCCTAGAGCTAATGGTCAGGCCGAGCGGGTCAATAAAACTATTCTCAGTTGCATTAAGTGCAGTACCAAAGAAGCGAAAAATTGGGATTGCTCCCTACCAAGCATCCAATGGGCGTTAAACTCACAGCAAAACAGTGTTACCAAATTCACTCCAAATGAGCTGGTGTTTCATTTCAATCCAAGAGACGTATCTACTAATCCAATCATCCAAGCATTGCATGATCAATATGAAGATGGAGACATCGAAACAAAGCGTAAAGAAGCAGCCACGAATATCTTAACTGAACGCCAAAAGTGGAAGGAGAGGTATGATAAAAAACATTTACAACCACACCAGTATGAAGTCGGCGATTTGGTATTTGTCGATTACGCACCAGTGGCTATGGGCGAATCACACAAGCTTGATCCAGCCTATAGGGGTCCATACATTGTATCTAAGGTACTGGATCATGACAGGTATCTAATCGAAGATTTACCGGATACAATGATCACTCAACGACGATATAGTAATGTAGTTAGTGTAGATCACATTAAACCTTGGTGCGCACTTAACCCAGAGTTGGATACAACCGATGATGACGATAGCCAATCGACCGGGCCGGTCGAAGAGTCAGGAGAGGCCGAATGTAAAGAGTAGTGTGCGTTGAGCATTCGTCATGTGCAGACGTGCGAGTCCCATACATAGTATTCAGTAATTCAAACATCAATTTTCATATTAAACTCTTATTTCTTTAAATTCAAATAAATACATAAGTACATATGTGTATACGAATCATTTACTTGTAACTCAGTCGTCTTTGACAAAATGTTGTAAATAAAAATGTCGAAATTGGTGTTTCGTATAAAATAGCAGTCATGTAATTATTGCAAAAATCATACACATTCAGGGTACTTTAGTGGTTCAGCACCACCAAACCTATGTAACTCCCCAAAATTATTTTTGTTCAGAAGTTCGAATTTGTTAGGTTTGTTCGGTTGAAATGGCCGGTCAATAAAGACCTCACATAGACTGAAATTTCTTACCAGAATTTGCTTGATGACCAAACGGAAGAATCCCAATCAGGTGCCAGGACTTATTCTATAGAATAACTCTGTCCTCTTGGCAAATAATTGCAGTTTTCTAGGGCCCATGTTAATTGCTGCCTAGAGATCTGGCAAGTATGCCGCCTTTAATAGCTGGAGCCTTGACCAGGCGAGCGCAGGACACGAACACAGAACGTGCTCAACCGTTTCTTTCTGCAGCTCACACTTCCTGCACTTGCTGTTACTGACGAGGCCTAACTTATAGGCATGTGACACCAGAAGGCAGTGCCCAGTAAGTATGCCCATCGTGAGCCTTAAGTCTTCTCTCTGCAGAGATATGAGCCACGTTGTGGGTCTAATATCGTAGGCTTTGCACATGATGTTAGAAATTTTGCAGCCCCGCGCTTTTGTCCACAACTTTAATGCTTGATGGATCGTATTTGATTTCTATCGTCGACTCAGCGAGTGTTTCACCCTCCTTTGCCAACTCATCCGCCTTTTCGTTACCTTCTGCCCCTTTATGACCGGGAACCCAGTAAAAATGTTTGGTCCGCCCAAACGAAGTTTTTCCAATGCTTCTCTGATTCAATAACTCTTCTTAATGAATTACAATGTGAGATTATTGCCTTAATTCCAGCCTGACTATCAATATATATATTGACGCGACTGCAACTTAAGCTCGCTTCCTCCAGAATTTCCGCTACTTTATTCTCTGCTATAATTCCCGCCTGATAAACGCTTCAGTAATCTGGCAGCCTGTAGGATCTACTTATTTCTGGGCCTATACAGTAAACAGCAGACCCAACCCCTTCCATTAATTTGGAACCATCTGTATACACGTGTATAGCATGTTCTGCCATTTCTGCACCCCGGCGCCAACCCTCCGGCTCAATTGTGGCCCCAATATCTCTTACGAAGCTCAGGCATGGGACCACATATTCCGTTTACCCGATATTAGATGGCGCTATACTGCTGTGGCCAGAAGGTCTGCACTCAAGCCGCCGCGAGGCCTTACGCCTTGTTTCAGTTGCTAAGGCGATGTTTTTGGCCGTTAGGTCTACAGGCGGCATGCGTAGAATGGCATGCAATGCTGCTGTCGGGGTAGTTTTTAAGGCTCCCGTTATGCTAGTCATAGATACTCTGCATATCCTCTCAAGTTTCTTGGTATACGTACCCTTTTGTGTGGCTGCACACCCTACAAGAACCGGATAGTAAAGTATGGGTTTGACAATTGCCGTAAATACCCAATGAGGGAGTTTGGGTGATAGACCCCACGTGCATTCTAGCATCCTCTTGCATGCATACATTACCGCGGAGGCTTTCCTCGCTCGCTCTTCCACACGGAGTTTCCACGAACACTTGCTATCTAGTATAACCCCTAGATACTTTGTACACTATTTTTCTTAAAGAGTTATCCCTCCAAGTTTAGGCTTAGTAAAATTAGGGACCTTATACTTCCTAGTAAATAATACTAGATCGGTTTTTTCAAAGAGCTAATTGTTGTTAGGCATCTGCCGCTTATGATGACTGAAACGTCATCTGCATATGCCGTAAGTTTGAATGGTTGTCCGTCGAACCGCCTAAGCAGTTGGTTTATAACCAGCGCCCACAGCATTGGTGATAAAACCCCACCCTGCGCCGTTGCGCTGTTTACAGATTTCGTTGCCTCACACAAACCCCATTGCGATGTGATCATTCTGCAGCTTAACAAGGAGCCGATCAAATTTGCTAAAGCTGGATGAACTTCAATCGAGTTGAGACTGCCCATTATTGCTCTTTTCGAGATATTGTTGAAAGCATATATATAGGAAAACACCTAGGGCATATTACTGGTGTTCCAGGGCCTTCTCTATATTCATAACCACCCCATGCAATGCAGTATCGACTGACTTGCCTTTGGTGTAATTCCTCGTTCGTTTTTGAATTTATGTACACATCTTTTAATTTCTCTAGGGTTTTGAGTAGAAAAGATGTCAAACTAATAGGCCTGTAGTCTTTCGGGAGCAGATCACTGGCTTTTCCCGCTTTCGGTATGAAGACTACCCGAGCCGTTCTCCAAGATTGTGGGACGTGGTTCAGTTTTGTGCAACCCTCAAAGATTATTCTTAGACAGTCTATAATCGTTCCACCGGCCATCTTCAGCAGGGAATGCCCCATCTGGGCCCGGCGATATGCACATAGCAAACGTTTTTATTTCCCATTCAATTTTGATATTTGCCACCAATCCTGGTACGTATCGCTCCGTATTAGGACTGTAGATGTGGTTACATGACTCTTCGGGATCACCTCCTGATGGGAAGTGTCTGTTATGTAGTATCTCAGGGAACTCTTCACTATTGTGTGACCATTCCCCGTCATCCTTTTTATCAGTCCCTGGACTGCATCTGCTTTAGATAGGACTTTCCTCAGTCTCGCCGTTTCGCTGGAGCTTTTTATGTCGGCACAGAAATTGTTTCATTAACCCGGCTTTGACCTGTTGATTTCACGTTTATAGATCCTCAACAGATCTCTGTATTCGTCCAAGCATTCCTCGCTTTCCGCAACGTTTGCCAGCTTAAAAAGATTCAGCTCCTTACTCCACCATGGTCGATTTGCTTTCCGCGTAGATCTTCTCAGAGGACAAGCTCTGTTGTATGCAGTTGTCAGCGCCTTTGATAAGAAGTTGTTGCACTCTTCCAAATCCTCTACGGTGGCAATTTCTTTAGGCTGCCCCAGTCTTTCTGATACACATTTCTGAAATTTGTACCAATCCGTTGCCCTAGGGTTTCTAAAGGTTTTCGCCTTCTCTACCCTCTTTAGGGAATTCTGAAGCTGACGTATGAATGGTCTGGGAATGGTTTGGTTAGATTGAGGGAACACTAAGGCCAGTGATATTAGGCCCGTTATGATACTACGGAAATACACCATTAACTTTCTTCTTCGAACCATTTTGAGGACCTGATAAAAGCTACCAGTTCCTTGACGTCATACTCCACAAAATGGCTCAGATTATCTAGAAATGGAGCACCTAGAAAGCGCTGCCGTGCTCCGTTAAGTACCGGGCAGTTGCAGATGAGGTGAACCATCGTTTCTTCATCTTCTTTACAACTCCTGCAGCATAGACGAAAAGACGCTACTAACCTTTCTGCATGCCTACCTATAAGGCAATGACCAGTTAGTACCCACACAAGTGTATCCCTACTTAGGCTGTAGACGTGACGTGATCTTTTAGGATCGCATTTTGGCCAGGTTTCCTTCGATATTCGACACCCCGGTGTTTGTAGCCATCGTCGGCTTGACGGTGGATGTCTTCTTTTAGCATTAGCTTGCATGCGGCCGGGGCATACCTAAGCGTTCTTGGTCGGGAAGAATTTGCCTGGTTGTACCCAGCCTAGCGAGTTCATCTGCAATGCAGTTTCCCTTGATGTCCCTATGTCCAGGGCCCATGTGAGGTGTACACCGTTCTGTTGGGCCATCTCTTAAAGAGATCGACGACAAGAGATTTTATGGCAGCCTGGCTTCTTCGCCGACATTGTATATCCCAACACTAGCTGCGGCTTCCACTAAGGCTGAAACTTCTGCCTGGAATACACTGTAGTGGTCGGGTAGTCTGAAGGAGGTCAAGGCCCCTTAAGTATACTCCACCTCCAACTCTACCGTTTAGCTTGGAGCCGTCCGTGTATATGGAAATGCTGCTGTCAATAGCAAAGCGCTTATCCGACTCCGTCCAGTCATCCCTACTGGGAATTTTTATCTTAGAGTTGGTTTGCGCAACTGTTGTGGTTGCACAGCGATACTGTATTTGTTTATTATACTAAAGTGTCTTGTGGTCTTGTTGTACCAACACGACAACTCCTTTAGGCGCAGGCATGAAGTTGCCGCCGCTCGATAACCAGCCAGAGCTAATGGAGGGATGTCAAGAATGACCTGAAGAGCTTCGCTAGGCGTTGTTCTTAGAGCACCGCTTATGTTGATCATGGTGGATCTGTGGATTTTACCCAACAAGTTTAGGTTTGACGCCTTGATCAAGGCTGGCCACCATAATATTATCCCATACAGCAGTATGGGTCAGATAATCGCGTTATAAATCCATCTGCATATGGTGGGTGTTAGTCCCCATTTTTTTGCCAATGGCTCTTTTACCCGTATATATGTAACGACAGCCTTCCATACTGGCTTGAATGAGTGGCATCATGTAATTGTGTCTATGTGTTTATGTGTTTTGTGTCCACGTTCGCGTGTTGGCCGCAATGTTGCAATAACTGGCGCAACAGCACAATGGCAACATTGTGTCTGTAGTGGACGGCGTACCAACATTGCCCAGTTGGAAAATGAGTAATACATTACTTTTTTCGTATATGAATACATTCACGAATCCCTATGAACGAAAACATGCATGCAAATGTAAGCGAAATGGTAATGTGCAATTGACCTCTTCGGTACATGCGTTGGCAGTTATGTTTTATTTTATATCTTTTTCTCTTTGTCGCATGTTTGGCTGATGCAATTTTGCATTTTCAGTAAAAAATTTCTGCCGTGTGGACGTGAAAAATTAAAAAGTGTAAAAAACAATATAAATAAATTAGTAAGTTGATAAATGTGTTTCAAACTAAGTGTAAAAGTGTTTTTATAAACGATTAATGAATGTGATAAATGAATTTGTAATGATTAAACATTGAAAGTATAAGGATTAAGAATATAAGAAAAAAACATGTACTCGAGACGCCATTGGCGTCGTTTGCTAAAAAAACGAAAAAGAAATATTTGTATTGAAAAAAACTTTGGTGCAAGTGACTCCTGCTCCCAAACGGCGCAAAATGTTCCATCTTCTAATGCATCAGAAGTGATAAGTGTGCAAGATGGATGTTTGTTATTAGATGGCAGCAATAAGGATAAGTGCGATGAGCTGTTCGACAATGCTCAGCATTTGAACCTATGCCAACATTTGAACCGGCAGGTTGTGCTTCGATGAATTATTGGCAATATTACTATCTGAAAATATCTGCGTACCACAATCTTCTAAAACTTTGATGAAAAATGAGTTATCAACTTTACGTACGGTATCTCCAGGGTATTACATCCACATAGGCATTGAAAAACAATTGATGAAATTGTCTGAGTTGCAAAAAAAATTGATTCCGTAGTTTTAGATATAAATATCGATGGTCTTCCTATATTCAAAAGCAGTATTTTATCCTTGTGGCCGATATTAGGAAAGACGCTCCGGCAAGGGCGTATATTTGCCAGACAGTCATGCACAATTCCTTTCATGGATGGAGTAAATGTACGCAGGAAGGTCAGAGAATAAATGGTACCACTACATATCGAACAACAGCAGGACGTCCTCGGAAAGATGAGGAATTCAAAAACCGTCAGGATGAAAGCTACCACAAGTGTCCTTCAGACGAGTGTGTGTCGTTGGAAGCCATAGGCATAAAAATGGTAACCCAATTTCCATTAGAGCCGATGCACCTTATAGATTTGGGGGTCGTAAAGAAGATGATGGTGTGCTTATTCAGCGGAAAAACAAAGAACTTTAAGTTAAAGCCTGAAGAAAAAAATACAATATCTTCAAGGTTGATTTCTATCAGATCGTTTATTCCACAAGAGTTCGCGAGAAAGCCAAGAAGTATTGATGAAACACCGAGGTGGAAAGCAACTGAGTTCCGCCAATTCATATTGTATACTGGAACCGCTGCGCTGAAAGATATAGTAAATGAATCATTTTATTATCATTTCTGTCTGCTACATTGCGCTTATAGACTTTTGTCTGTTCAGGAAACCTACGAAAAAAATTTTGATGTAGCTTCGAATCATCATCAGCATCATCATCCTCCTCAACTCCTATTGGAGCATAGGGCCTCGACCACCGACTTAAATCTAATTCCGCTAGGTGCAGTTCTTGTGATGTCATTCCACGTATATCCTGCGTCTTCGAGTTCTTTATCCACAGTTCTGCGCCAAGTTTTCGCAGGTGCACCAGGTCGTCGGCTTCCTTGTGGATTCCATCGCAATGCTTGTCTGGCTATATTTACTGGAGGTCTTCTGAGAGTGTGACCAATACACGACCATTTACGTTATTTCTGTGGCAGCCTTAGGTTGATTTGTTCTAGATCTGGCTTCGAATATGATAAACTATTTCGTCGAAATGTTTCCAGATATATATTTTGGAGACCAAATGAGTTATAATATCCTTTCTCTCCTCCACTTAACTCAATGTATAAGGGAAATCGGGTTCATAAGCTCATTCTCAGCGTATGCCTTCGAAAATTACATGCAAAACTTAAGCGATATGTGAAACGGCCTTCTAAAATCCTAGAGCAAATAAACAACAAAATACAACGGGAATTTTATGAAGAAAAAATTGAGGAAACAATATTTGACATAAAATTTAGTAGAACGGGAAAAATAGTAGAAGTCAATACGTCTAAATTCTGTCTAAATCTAAAGCCTAGTAATAAATATTGTTTCTTAAAGACTGGCAAATCTATTGTTATCACAGGTTTTGAAACCATTCAAGGGGAACTCTTTATATCTGGAAAAATATTGCTGAACCCGTAAAACTTTTTTACAGAACCGTTTTGCTCCATGGAGGTTTTAGATATTTTTGTATCGGACCAGGAAGACACCACAATTAATACATTTACCTTTGACTTAGTTTCGCATAAATTAATGCGGTTGCCTTACAATAACACATTTTTGTATATTCCAATAATTCACACAAGAGCTAATTACAATTAAAAATGAAGAAATTCCAAGCATCTATGAATATTTTAAAAAATAATGAAAACATGCAAAAGAAAGCACCTTTAGTATCAGAAGCACCTTTACCAGCAGATTTAAAAAATGAAATGAGTGATCTTAAAGGTTTGTTTTTTATTCCTTAACTTCTTATGTTATTAATTTACTTCACAATCTTATTTCCCTTAACTACATACACTCCTGCCCATATTCCCAGCAAACACAGAATCTAACGTTAGAGAATTTTTCGTTTTGCACATTAGAAACTAGTGTAATTATCTAATAGAGAAAAATGTTAGAAAACTACACTAGAAATCGACTCGAAATCGGTTAGAGAACTAACGTAAGTTCGAGCATATTTGAATCATATTAGAGAAATACATTAGAATTCGATTAGAAATCTAACCTTTTTCTCGATATCGAGAACTAAGTCCCCTTTTTGTCGAGAATGCTATAGTTCTCGACAGTTTCTCAAATCGTTCTCTAACCTCCCATCCTAGAGGAAGTCATTAGAATTCGAATCGTTTTCTAATCGTTCTCTAACCTAAATGTTTGTTGGGTTAATAGGTACAAAATCGAAAATGAGTTTGTTCGAAAAATAGTATAGCGCATCGAGCTGATTGGAATCCGGTGCATTCCAACAACACAGGTCATGTTACTTTTTTATGCCTTGTGATGGCGTATCCTCATTACACTACTCTTAGCACTGCCGGATTCCCATGACATGCTGATTGGAATCTTGTTGCATTCCAACAGGGAGATTGGAATCCACTGCATTCCGAAGTCATGCTGAGCGGAATCTGATGCATTCCGCCAGTATAAGATTTCGGCATAAGATCTTATTTCTGCTCATATTTCTTATTATTATTATATTCTGAAATTAAATAGTAATGTTCATTAATATTTCTTTGTTTGTAATATAACATTGTTGAAAGCTCGATATATCTTAAATTTTATCTTTTGAGTTGTATATTTATATATCTTTTATATTATGCAGTCGACCATAGTTTGTCGTCGACTTTAAATAATAAATAAATAAATAAATAAAAATAATGTGTTCTTTAATAATATTAATTTAAAACATATCGTAATCTTTGGTAGAGTAAACTTTTAAAACTTTTTTCGTGCCGTTTTTACTAATGGTTTCGCTATATTTTAAACTCAAGTTATTAAAAACACACAAGTAAATAAAAAAAATATGTTATAATAAACTCATTTTCAATGTTGTACTTATTAATATGAGCAGGAGTATATTTAAACAATCAATATATTTTTTAGATGAAGTTTCTGAATGTAAGTCATTACTTCAACAATTTATCAACGTCCAATCCAAGTCGCACGTATTACTTGAAAGCCTTTTAACCCAAAAGGAGACACGTTGCACATTTCCAATTAAAACCGTAGACGAGTTATACAAAACTGATGAAATTGTTGGCCAGAATCCAGACCTATATGTAAGTATTCTTAGTAAACCTAGCAATACTTTTAGTGTGTACTACGTATACAATTTTAACTAAAATCCATTACGCCGTTCATTATTATTTATATACATATATATTGTAACGAGTGTTAGCAGCACTGAGCGATGCTATCGTCTCAGTAAACAAGTAGAAACTATATGAGAACTATAAACACACGAAATAGTTGGTAAGTTCTGGAAATAGAAGACCCTAGATGTATGCAGCGTAAACTATAAATGTGGCGCAAGCGAGTAAGAAGTAATTCAGTTTGAGCTGAGCTATCAATAAGTTTGATTAAGCTCGCGATCTGGCGGCCAATAGTAGAGTTTCATTTGAGTTATCAATCAGTTTGTTTATTAAGCCAGCGAGTAGCAAAGTATAAGTGTTATTGTGAAGTACTTTAATAAAGGCCATTTTTCCATTAATCAATATTGGAGTTATTTATTCAACAGTTTAGTGATTCGAACTTAGCAGAGGATTGCAAATGAGAGGATTTGCAAGCAAATTCGTTACAATATGTATGTACTTCCATTTTTAATAGATTGCAGTTTTGGCAAGCATTCGCTTAACAAAAAACTTACATCAATTGTCAGTGAGGACGTAATTTTAAAGCTAAACTACGGCGGAGTTAAGGATATGATACCCTTTAAAAATTTAAAGAATTTAAATGAAATATTATTCAGTAAGTTTTTTTAAATTAATTTTTATTACTTTCAGGTCATACAATTTTATTTGACGATTTTAGTCTATTTTTTAGTATTATACTTTTTTTAGATCTCAATTAAATTATATTTTAGTTTTATTTAACTTGATTTTATATCATTTTATTTTATTTTACTTTAATTTATTTTATTTCACTTTATTTTACTTTACTTTAATTTATTTTATTTCACTTTATTTAATTTAATTTAATTTAATTTTATTTTATTTCATTTCATTTTATTTTATTTTATTTCATTTCATTTCATTTTATTTTATTTTACCTTATTTATTAAATATATGTGTAAGTAGGCTTTCCAATCTATATTTTATGTGCGAATAAAACTAAATTATTCCACTGTTTTCCCAACGTTTCGCTAATATTTTTATTTTTAGCATCATCAGGGGAATATTTATTAATTTATCTGTTACAAACAATATATAAAAATTATAAATTAGTTTTCAAAACAGACATGAAAAACAACAAAGAAAAATAATTTGGTGAATAGCTTAACATTTAACAAGATAAACTTACGTTATTTTGTCATTAAATCAAAACAGTTGTAAGAAACATTAAAAACATAAATCATCACAATATAATCATTACCATCTGACTATCATGGTAGCTTTGTCAATACTAAAAATTATTGTTTTGTAAACAAACAATGTAAGCGGCCGCTATGTTTTCCGTATCTTCGCGTTTATTGATCGTCTTTTCTCGTCTTTCAATAATTCTCAGGCTCTCAAGTGTATATCTTGTTGCTTCTCTCTTTTCCTTATCAATAATTTTCGTGTTGGTAAAGTCAGCTGAGTGTCCACTTGTTAATATATGCTGCGCTAGTGCTGTACTTGTTTTTTGTTTTCTGATGTCCGCTTCATGCTCGCCTAGTCTAACCGAAAGAGGTCGTTTTGTAGTACCAATATATATTTTTCTACATTCGTCGTTTTCATCGCCTTTGCATGTTACCTCGTATATAACATTGTTTTGTTGTTGGTGTTCTAAGGGATGCTTTGTTCTTGTATATATTGTGGACATGGTTTGGTTTGACCTGTAAGCTAGTACTGTGTTAGGTGTTTTTGCTATGCTGTGGTAAACATTTTCGGTGAGTCGTGGTATGTATGTTGCGCTGAAGAATTTCTTTTGTGTTTGTGGTTCCGAATTTGTTATTATTTGGTTGTGGCAGTTTCTTTTCATGAGCTCCTGGTCTATTAATTCGCGTATTAAACTTTTTGGATAATTATTTTTGCTTAGAATGTTGTTTAGTTTTTCTAAGTTTGTTTCGTGAAATTTATTGTGGCTTATGGCCAACACTTTACTTATAAGGTTCTTAGCCGTGTTAATTTTGTACTTTTTTGGTTGCGATGAAAGATAGTTTATCAACCGCCCGGATGAAGTGGGCTTCGCATACCAGTCAAGTAAAAGATTATGATTTTCCCTGTGTATGGCGGCCACCGTGGTGTGATGGTAGCGTGCTCCGCCTATCACACCGTATGCCCTGGGTTCAACTCCCGGGCAAAGCAACATCAAAAATTTTAGAAATAAGATTTTTCAATTAGAAGAAAATTTTTCTAAGCGGGGTCGCCCCTCGGCAGTGTCTGGCAAGCGCTCCGATTGTATTTCTGCCATGAAAAGCTCTCAGTGAAAACTCATCTGCCTTGCAGATGCCGTTCGGAGTCGGCATAAAACATGTAGGTCCCGTCCGGCCAATTTGTAGGGAAAAATCAAGAGGAGCACGACGCAAATTGGAAGAGAAGCTCGGCCTTAGATCTCTTCGGAGGTTATCGCGCCTTACATTTATTTATTTTTATGTTTGGATAGTTTATAGCAGGGGACCATAACTGAAGAATTAATCGGACGTAAAGGAATTTGTGGTTTGTGAATTTTCGGTAATCCGTAAATTCTTGGCGCAGCGGCTGCAGAACATACAAGCTGTTGTTTTTCCCTAAAGGTGATGTGTTTACTTTTGCACAGATCATCGACTATTTTGTTGTTTTTCTTTTGGAGAAAGTTTGTTGGGTCAATCCTTGTTTTTTTGTATGTGTATTTGTCTGAAAGGAGTTGGTTCATTTTTTCTTTGTACTCACTTTTATACATTGCCACCGTTTTGTTGCCTTTGTCTGCATCGGTTATAATGAGCTCGTTTTTGTGTATTTGTATAAACCTTTTTGCCTGGTGGAAAGCTGCTAATATAAATTTTTCAGATGTGTTATGCTTTATGCTGCGTTTGAATTGCATGATTCTATTGCTTACTCTGCTTCTCGCTATTTCTTTTTCTTTTTCATTCGTTAGTGATTGGATCAGTTGTTCGAGTTCGGATATCAGGTGTATTGGTGAGAAATTTGATCTTGTTGTTGGTAAAGCAAATTTTCTTCCTAGTGAGAGTATCCACTTTACTTCAAGCGAAATGATGCGAACACAATTTTAAAAATTTTAAATAAGTACCACAATAAAGTACAATTTACGATGGAAATGGAAGTGAATTCCAAAATTCCGTTCCTGGACGTTTGCATACACAGGGAAAATCATAATCTTTTACTTGACTGGTATGCGAAGCCCACTTCATCCGGGCGGTTGATAAACTATCTTTCATCGCAACCAACCAAGAAAATCCGGGCCCGTGACTAAACAATTTACGGGCCCCCTATAAGCAATCCACTAATACATTTGATTAATTTGAATTAGTGACGTCCCATTCATGAATCATTATTGATGAATTACATCAAAACAATTTTTTCACACATCAACTAAATGATTTTTGGACTAAGGGCTGAAAATAAAATTATCACAGAATATTTACTATTTATACTATTTTATTGTAACGTAGAAATAAAGTTCTCTTTAAACAGCCATATATTGTTTCAAATAATCTTTTCTAGTTATTTGGTGACAATTTAATACATTTCTGATAAATTTAATAATGATTATAAATTTTAATTATTCAATATAGAAGGTTCGGATATCAAAGAGTGGCTTTTCTTGCTTTTTTCGCTGCAAAATTTTTTATAATAATATCAAAATTTAACTGTCTTGCCAAAACGGATTCAACACAAAGCGTGGCAAGTCCTAAAACTCACTATTGAGATGAACACGATCTATGAAAGTTGCTGATTTTTGAAAGGGTGCTGAAGAAACATTTTGCACTAGCTACAGTGACAGGTATAGTGCAAAAGATACGTGAAGCAATACATATATTGGGGAAAATTGTATACAGATTTTGAACATAGACGGCATTTAGCAATTCCAGTGGTGACAGACCTTTATCAAAATTTGCTTCGTAAATGTGTTTCAAGAGAACTATTTCGCATTCTAAGCTTTGATAAATCTCCGACTTCCGTCCATGTCTTCAAATTTCCTCAAAAAGGAAAACGTCTCGCTCAAATTTCTCATAGCTGCAAATCGTTCAGTAATGCCAGTGATTACCGAATCAACGATCACCAAGAATGTATTTCTTTTTAAAATCAGACTCTGAATCATCCGTAATCATCTCATTTAAATTATCTTCAGAAGGTCTTTTGGGTTTTCTCTTTCGAAAGTCCGGAAACTTTAGCGAGCTGTTCAATTGAATAGTAACTGTTTTGCATTCATTTAAAATTGTTTCCCATTGGTTTCTGATCAACTTCAAATCAGCTAATAAGGCAGCCAGATGTCGGACCTCAACATCTATTGTGGCGTCTCTAGCTTGGAGGACCACGTTCCTTTCATTAATGGTAGTCAGTATTTTAAACCAAATTGAGGACAGCAAGATACATTCGAAGTTGTTGATGTACTTGAGAATGCCGGTAACATCTCCATATGCTTGCGCAGTCAAATTTTGCTTTTTCTGAAGGACTATGAAGAGAGCTCGGTAAATTTTTTTTTGAGGATGTCCGATCGTTGTGGACTGCTGCTGAAAATAGTAAAACATTTTTGTACAACTTCGAAGAATGTAATTGCAGCCGTACGACATTCTGCAGCATCTACACCACATAAATTGAGAGTTAGCATCAGGCTTACCATCAACGATAATAGCAAAATACTTGGCTTTCTTGCCTTGATCTAACATAGTTTCCCTCACATGCTTTGCACAAATTTCTATAAAATCGTTCTGAATGTCTGGGGAAAGATAGTGAACTTGTAAACTTTTGTGCTGCTGTTGTGAAATTCCAACTTTCTCCAAATGATCTCTAAGTATCGGATCATTATGGCTTATGAAATCTTAGATGCCCAAAAAATTTCCATCGTTTCGTTCACCAAGATATATACCTTCGCCTTTGAAAACTAGACCTCTTTCACCCAAAAATATAATAGTGTCCAAAATTTTATATAAAATTTCTTTCCACTTTTGAGTTTCAGTGATTAGCTGTTCATTGATAAGTGTATCAATTGTAGCCTCCTTTTGAATTAGATTTTGTAAAGATCGCCATTGAATATGACATTTAATGTGATCTTAAGTATTTCCGTGGGATGGCAATTTATTGTATAGCTTCTTCTATACCTGGAATTTCGAATATCCGCACAACAAATTTTAGGTCGATTTAAAGTATTGGTGCTTAACATATGACATGGTGGCAATAAAAAGCATTGATACTGGCACTCCACACTAACCAGTCACGCTCCACTTTCTCTCCATTTGGCAAGATTCTGTTTAAACAAGGAAATGCCTCGTCATGGGAATCACGTGGAAAAATAACAGGAGACTTTTGATGAGATTGACGAATTATTTCGTTGACTTCTTCAGATCGCAAAAACTCATTATTTACGGTACCGATATCGAAGTCGTTTAAATAATCTGGATTTTGATACAGAGTTGGTGGTATTGTTGGAAGACTTTTTGAAGATGAACCTTCGACAGTGTCGTCTCGAAAACTTTACGATTTCAGATTCATGTAAACATACATTTTTGTCTGATGTTTTTATGGTCTTCTCAGGCCCAGGCAAAAAATCATTATCAATATTAGTTGCCTTTGAAATTCGGCTTAAAATTTGCACATGGAACAATTAAAGACTCTCCTGAATTAAAAAAAAATATCTTAGTATGCCTAAATCGCAGGCCCTCGGGGAAACACATTTTTGTTTGATGTTTTTATTGTCTCCTCAGGCCCAGGCAAAAAATCTTTACCAATATTCGTTGCTTTTGAAATTCGGCTTAATATTTGCACATGGAACAACTAAAGACTCTCCTGAATTAAAAAAAAAAGTCTTAGTACCTCTAAATCGCGGGCGCCCTGAGAAACACATTTTTGTTTGATATTTTTATTGTCTCCTCAGGCCCAGGTAAAAAATCATTATAAATATTCGTTGCTTTTGAAATTCGGCTTAAAATTTGTACATGGAACAACTAAAGACTCTCCTGGATTAAAAAAAAAGGCTTAGTACCTCTAAATCGCGGGCCCACTGAGAAACCCCGGGCCCGGGGGGAATCCCCCCTCTCGTAGGGCCTGACTAGATACATGGCGCCAGGTGCCGCTGGGAAGATATTCTCGAATTTGGGAGGTGCGGTTGGCCACATAAGCCTTCCAGGTCGATGGAGATTTTTCTAGCCAAGCTAGAATTTGTTGCATGCTTGTACGTCGGGCTGTTTTCCAACAGTTGAATTCAATTTGGCGAGTAGAACTGCACCACATAGCTCTAAGCGGGGTAAGCTGACAGTTTATATGGGGGCAGCTTTGACTTTCGCAACCAAAAGAGAGGATTTTATTTGGTTGCCCACAGGTGTGCGGATGCAAATCGCTGCATCACAGAACCCGTGGATTTGGGTATCTTGCCCTGGAACGACATTAACCCATAGAGAGATTTAGATGTGACACATGGCTGGCAGATTTTCTGCGAAATGTTGCCATTTTGATAATGTTGCGGGCTTGGCGCTTTCATGTCAATCACTGCCATCCAGCAATATTTCTTGGAAAAGCATCTTGGCTTGGATCATAACTGGACGATCCTGCCGGGTCAAAACGTTTCGCAACGGAATATAAAATTTGTCGCTTTGTGACCGCAATTTGGGTGTATTCCGGCAAAATGGTGAATGAAAATTTGTCCGTGAGCGCGTTCCATCGAATGCCAAGAGTTTTGGTATTGGCAGTGCTCTCAAATTTCAAGAAGTTGGAGGCTAGAAGATCCTCCTTCGGGAACTGTTCTAATATGGACAGGTGATTAGCCGTTAATTTCTTTAGTATGAAACCAGCTTATTTTAGGGCTTTTATCACTTAAACGAGTGATTCAGTGGCGTTATCGATGTTGTAAATTCCTGACAAGATGTCGTCGACAATTAGGGAAATCTAAATATGTAAATTTTAAAAACTTGTTAAAAACTTTAACTTTTGAATTTAAGTATGTATATGCACATGTATTGAATATATGTAAATAAAAAGGATCGCGTCCGCGTTTTCCGGCTATTAGTACTTGACTGCCTATTGAAAAATTGTTGTTGCGCCTCTTCGTTGGCGCCTTTCCACTCGCCGCATATGCATTTCGCAGTCTAAATGGTGATGGAGGCGGCTTAAACATCTTGCCCGCCCTACAGGAAGGCTTCTGTAGTTTCTGCAGGTAGCGGATGGTAGTATCTCTGGCGCGACTGGCCGTATTGTGCCGTTGGCATTGCACCGTTTGCAGGCTCTGTGGGGTGCGCGCGATCGTGCGCTTGGCCGTCCTTGCAACTTTGGGTGTTGCTTGGGTGTTCTTGTTCGGTTCGTAGCGCGTGGGAGCGGTGGCAGAGCCGACACTGAAGGCAGTTGTCGGTCTCTTCCATGGGAGCCCGATCGGTGTGGTCCTGAAAGTATAAGAACAGACAGAGAAACGAGAAGTAGTTGGATACAGCCGATGATAAAAGGAAAGTTAATACTGAAAGTTAGTTATACGAGGAAAACGTATATAAGTTATAGCGCTGTGCGCGAAGAGTGCTCCATTGGAAGAAAGCACAGTTTAACTAAGGGGCGCATGAAAAGCCCATTTTGGGTTCGAACCTTTACAACCCGACTATGGTTGTCAGGGCTGAGGCGAACGTTCTCGATTCGTCCTAGACGCCACTCGGTGGTATCCGTTAATTTCTTCTCAATCCTCTAGCAAATGTTATATTCCACTTCGCTTGCCGCATCAGGTGCACTCGGAAATATGGTTGGTAATTTGGAGCACCGCTTAGTACTGTCGGTTTTTTGTATGATTTGTGTAGTATTTGTGTAGTATTTGTATATATATGTAGCGCTTAGGCTGAACAATCAGCCAGTATTATGCTTGCCAGAAATGAACTTAGGCTGAAAAATCTGCCACCAGAATCATAGGCAGGATCGCCATATACAATGTGGAAAAATGAATAGAGTGTTTAGTGAGGTGTCAATGAGTGAATGCATGAATGCCTCTTCATTTAAATATTATCAGCTTATTTATACTAAATTATTCTAAACATATTTTTACATACATATTTACTTTAAGCATACATACTTACATACATATTTACCTTAAGCATTCATACTTACATACCTACATACAACTCGACATAAAATATGTACCTACACATTTGTGTCGAGCTGTGACTTCTGTGGGAAATGCAAATTTGCCTGAATGCAAAGTTGGTTTGGTCGTGCGTTATACACACACCTGTATTAAATCGTGTGAATGGATATGTCATCAATAATTAGCAAATGCCTTTTTTGTGTTGATGAAAATCTAGACTCTTTTTGTTACAGGGTAGCATATTAACTGATTTACTTATTTGGCATTGAAATTGTTGGCTGTTTACACTACAACTGTCAGTTTATTCCCTGGGGGCATATGTATTTCTGTACAATGTCCGCGGAGCATTCGTTAAGAAATTTAACAAAGTGGCGTTCAAGTGCGCGGTGAGCGCCAATGAACGTTTTACCATTGTCGCTCATCATTTTTGAGGGATAACCTCATCTGCGAACGGATCGGGCGAATGCTGCCCGGAAGGCTTCGGCGGTAAGGTCCGAGCATAGCTCGAGGTGTACTGCCTTTGTGGAAAAACAGAAAAATACAGACAGCCACGTACCATTTTATTATAGTGGTCGACCTCAAAACCGATGCTTTTATTTGGGATGGACCTGCAAATTCTACTCCTGTCGTAGAAAAGGGGAGTGAGAAATTGCAGCGCTCAGGTGGTAGCGCTGCCATTATTTGCGTGCGAGCTTTCTGTTTAAAGAGCGCGCATGATTTGCATTGGAAAATGCATTTCTTGATAAAAGGCTTTAGCTTCGGTGCGTAGTACTCTTGCCTCACCATTTGGCGCATTAACCGCATTTCTGCAAGAAAAAGCAGGCGGTGTAAAAACTTTAGATACAACTGGCATAGCTTTGAATCCCGAGGAAGGGTTACTGAATGCTCCTCGTTGTATTGTAATGTAGAATGTTCCAATCTGCCACCGATACGTAGGAGTCCGTCTCCATCAAGAAAGGGTTTAAGAGCCAAAAGGGAACTCTTTTTGCCAATAGGCATTTTGTTTTGAAGGGTGCCATTTTCGGCCCTAAATGGCGAGATTGTGCCATTGCCACGAGCCGTGTTTTTGCATGTTGCAACTCTTTGTGGGTCAGATGTGGATTATGTGTTGTTGCCACCCATTTGGATTTGTTACAGGCATTATTCGCAAAGCGGAACACGTATGCAATAACACGGAGAGCTCGAAAGTATGAGGAGAAACGTTGAAGAATATCGTCCTCTTCCTCGAGTGCCTGATTTGCTTGGGTGGAGAAGCGTTATCTGCTTTCGGCTTTGGCCATGCCGAAATGTGGCAAGAAAGCCACAGAAAGAAATGTGGTCCGTGCCACCAAAGGAAGGAGCCTATCATGCTGCTTTCAACCGCGTGTGCCAAGATCAGCAGGGTTGTCTTGACTAGATACGGGCGCCAGATGCCGCTGTGAAGATATTATCGAATTTGGGAAGTGCGGTTGGCCACATAAATCTTCCAGGTCGATGGAGTTTTTCTAGCCAAGCTAGTACAATTTCATAGTCTGACAGTAAGAATGTGTTGGATGCTTGTAAGTTGGGCTGTTTTCGAACAGTTGAAGCCAATTTGGCGAGTAGGACTGCACCACATAGCTCTAAACGGGGTAAGCTGAAAGTTTATATGGGGGCAACTTTGCCTTCCGCAACCCAAAGAGAGGATTTTATTTGATTGCCCACAGGTGTGCGGATGTAAATCGCTGCGCAATATGCTTTTTCCGAAGCATCACAGAACCCATGGATTTGGGTATAATGCCCTGGAAAGACATTAACCCATCGAGAGATTTAGATGTGACAGATGGCTGGCAGATTTTCTGCGAAATGTCGCCATTTTGATAATGTTCCGGGCTTGGCGCTTTCTTGTCAATCGCTGCCATCCAGCCCCTTGGATAATCACCTTGGCTTGGATCATAACTGGACCATCCTGCCGGGTCAAAACGTTTCGCAACGGGAGATAAAGTTTGTCGCTTTGTGACCGTATTTTAGGTGTCTTCCGGCAGAATGTTTATGAAAATTTGTCCGTGAGCGCCTTCCATCGAATGCCAAGAGTTTTGGTATTGGAAGTGCTCTCAAATTTCAAGAAGTTGGAGTCTAGGAGATCCTCCTTCGGAAACTGTTCTAATATGGCCAGGTGATTATCCGTTAATTTCTGTAGTATGAAACCAGCTGATTTTAGGGCTTTTATCACTTGAAAGAGTGATTCAGTGGCGTTATCTATTTTGGGAATTCCTGTAAAGATGTCGTCGACAATTAGGGAAATCTAAATATGTACATTTTAAAAACTTGGTAAAAACTTTAACTTTTGAATTTAAGTATGTATATGCACACGTATTGAATATATGTAAATAAAAAGGATCGCGTCCGCGTTTTCCGGCTATTAGTACTTGACTGCCTATTGGAAAATTGTTATTGCACCTCTTCTTTGGCGTTTTCCACTCGCCGCCCACGGCTGCGCATATGCATTTCGCACACCGCCGTCTAAATGGTGATGGAGGCGGCTTAAACATCCTGCCCGACCTACAGGAAGGTGCTGGTAACACGTATATAAGTTATAGCGCTGTGCGCGAAGAGTGCTCCATTAAAAGAAAACACAGTTTAACTAAGGGGCGCATGACAAGCCCATTTGGGTGCGAAACTCTACAACCCGAATGCGAACGTTCTCGATTCGTCCCAGACGCCACTCGGTGGGTGGGAGCGAATCCTCTTTGATTAAGACGAGGTCGCCTGGTTGAGGATTTCGCTGTGGCGTTTGCCAGTTATAGCGCTTCTGAAGGTCCTTCAAATAATTCTCTTTCCAGCGTCGACTGAATTGATGATGCAGAGATTTGAGTTGTTCCCATCGATTTATCCAGAAGAGATCTGCCGCGTTTGGCTCAGGAATAGCTAATAGCGGTGCACCTCGGATAAAGTGACCCGGAGTAAGCGCTGTGAAGTCAGCTGGTTTCTGGGATAGGGAGGTCAGAGGCCTCGAATTTAGAACTGCTTCAATACGCACCAACTGCGTCGTGAATTCTTCGAATGTAAACTTGTGGGATGCATCGGTTTTTTTGAAGTGGGTTTTAAAACTTTTTACTGTGGATTCCCACAGGCCGCCCAAATGAGGGGCATTGGGTTTAATATACTGCCAGTTTATTCCCTGGGGCATATTTCTGCACAATGTCCGCGGAGCATTCGTTAAGAAATTTAACAAAGCCGCGTTCGATTGCGCGTTGAGCGCCAATGAACTTATTACCATTGTCGCTCATCATTTTTGAGGGATAACTTCGTCTTTTAACGAATCGGGCGAATGCTGCTCGGAAGGCTTCGGTGGTAAGGTCCGAGCATAGCTCGAGATGTACTGCCTTTGTGGAAAAACAGAAAAATACAGCAATGTACCCTTTTATTATAGTGGTCGACCTCATAACCGATGTTCTATTTGGGATGGACCTGCAAGGTCTACTTCTGTTGTAGAAAAGGAGAGTGAGAAATTGCAGCGCTCAGATGACAGCGCTGCCATTATTTGCGTGCGCGTTTTCTCTTTGAAAAGCGTGCACGATTTGCATTGGAAAATACATTTCTTGATAAGAGGCTTTAGTTTTGGTACGTAGTACTCTTGCCTCACCATTTGGGGCATTAAGCGTATTTCTGCATGAAAAAGCAGGCGGTGTAAAAATTTTAGATACAACTGGCATAGCCTTGAATCCGGAGGAAGCGTTACTGAATGCTTCTCGTTGTATTGTAATGTAGAATGTTCAAATCTGTCACCGATGCGTAGGAGTCCGTCTCCTTCAAGAAAGGGGTTAAGAGCCAGAAGGGAACTCTTTTTGGTAATTGGCATTTTGTTTTGTAGGGTGCTATTTTCCGCCCCGAAATGGTGAGAATGTGCCGTTGCCAGGAGCGGTGTTTTTGCATGTTGCAACTCTTTGTGGGTCAGATGGGGATTATGTGTTGTTGCCACCATTTGGATTTGTTCCAGGCTTTGTCCGCAAAGCGGAACACGTATGCAATCACACGGAGAGCTCGAGAGTATGAGGAGAAACGTTGAAGAATATCGTCCTCTTCCTCTAATTCGTGATTTGCTTGGATGGAGAAGCGCTACCTACTTTCGGCTTTGGCCATGCCGAAATGTGGTAAGAAAGCCATTGTGGTCCGTGCCACCAAATCATGCTGCGAACAGTTGAAGCCAATTTGGCGAATATGACTGCACCACGTAGCCCCAAGCGAGGTAAGCTGAAAGTTTTTATGGGGGCAACATTGCCTTTCGAAACCAAAAGGGAGAATTTTATTTGGTTGCCCACAGGTGTGCGGATGTAAATCGCTGCGCAATATGATTTTTCCAAAGCACACGGAACTCGTGGATTTGGGCATCTTGCCCTGGAACGACATTAATCCATCGAGAGATTTCGATGTGACAGATGGCTGGCATATTTTCTGCGAAATGTTGCCATTTTGATAATGTTGCGGGCTTGGCGCTTTCATGTCAATCGCTGCCATCCAGCCAGATTTCTTGGAGAATCATCTTGGCTTGGATCATAACTGGAGACAGCCATCCTGCCGGGTCAAAACGTTTCGCAACGGAAGATAAAATTTCTCGCTTTGTGATCGCATTTGGGGTGTGTTCCGCCAGAATGGTGTATGAAAATTTGTCTGTAAGTGCGTTCCATCGAATGCCAAGAGTTTTGGTATTGGAAGTGTAGCATTATGCGTCATTCCCACCTATTCAATACATTTACGGCCTTACGCATCATGAACTTCTATGCCAATACATTTTAATAGCATAATCATATTACAATATCATAAGACATAAATTACCTTGAACTCACACAGCGGTTATCTAACATCAATGGAATACCGAATATGAATCCTTTGTCTGTTCACACATAACAAATTATGCTTATGTTAGTTTGTCACCAAAATATTTACATACAACCAATAATATGAATTGACCAAATATTCACATTTCACATGAATATCGATCTGCTGACTTTGCATACAAATCTACATGCATGAATATTAATACAAATCTACATGCATGCATAGTAATACAAATATACATATATGCATATTAATACAAATCTACATATATGCATAGCAATACAAATCTACATATATGCTCAGTAATACAAATGTACTTATTTTTAGTTGTTAGTATTAGGATATTTATAAATGTGTAGGTTAAGTAATTAGCTATAAAAAGGGAAAGAATTTTTGTAATAAACAGAATCTTGATCTGACTACCAAAGTCAATACACTTCTTATTATTTAACTTTTCCTGGCGATCCTGCCAGTCCGATCCTTAATAAGCATAAAAATTTGCTGAACAAGCAAATATTGCTAAGACGATCTGACTGGAGGAAATTCTGCCAGTTTGAAAAGCAGGACAATAAATAAAAAAAAAAATCCTGCCAAATTGGAAAAACTTATACTTTGAAAGGAAAAAACCGATAACGCATCCGCAAAAACAATCACAAACAAAAACCAAGGAACTATTTTCAAACAACCAACGGACAAGCAATGCTGACATATTTACATATTTACACCCTTCATATATATATGGCTACGTATTTCATGGTATCCTCTACAACGCATAAAAGGGTGGAATAAATTGGGCAATTTAATAGCAAAACGAGACCGGAAGATATCTTATCAATTGGCGGCGTACCAAATTGGGCGGCCTTTATGGACGCTAAACCATTAGCAAAAGCGAAAGTTTTTGCTTAGGAATTTTGTTAAATATGGTAGGATAAACAATTTTTTTTTTCAAAAGTTTGATGTCAGCTTTGAAAATGACACAAACTAAACCGAAAAAAGAAGCATAAAATCTAATTTTAGACAAAACTCTGTAAAGTAAATTCAAAAAAAAAATATCGATTCCAATTTTAATAAAACAAGAAACGTCAAAAATATTAAATTTAAAAATAATTTTTTTGTAAACGCCCTATTGAAAAAAAAATCTTTTTTAAAAGAATTTTTTTGAAAAAAAAGGATATTAAAGCTATCGACCAAAATGGCATAAAAATTAAAAATATTTTGTAAATCAAAGAAAAAATAACTTATATAAAATACCCAATTTTTTTTAAAAACAAATTTTTCCGCTAAGAAAAAAAATTTTCTTAGACTTTAATAATGGTAACTAAACAAACAAGTAAAATTAGAAATTTGTTTAAAAAAAAAAATTTTTTTTCTTAAATGAAAAAATTCTATAGTAACACAAAAACTATAATTTTAGAAATAAATTGTTAAAATAGCTATTAATTAAATAAGGTAAATTTATTAAAAATCAATGAAGGTCAAAAGTAAAATGGAATGCATAGGATAAAAGAATAAAACCGAAAAATTTTATTAAAAATTAAATTTAGTTCATTACTCATAGATGCAGGAATATAAATATATTTCAAAATGTCTTGGTGGACAAAAATAGCCCAAGGCATTATGATAGCCATAGCTGGCTACGAAGTAGGTAAAGGAAACTCTGAAACAACAGAGAACAAGATAATCAAGTATGAGCCATCAACTAAGGTAGATACAGAAACTACTCCGAAAATTCCAGATGTTTGGCTAGGCGCAATGATTTGCGTAGTCGGGCTATTGATCATTGCAATGGCCACAATACTAAGAAAATATATGAAAATCAAATATAGGCAAATGAATAACGTGCAACAGCGCGTCTATAATTTTCTTTTTCTTCTACCCAAGTTTCTAAACTCAAAGCTGAGGAAGAGCAATAACCAATTGAAGTAAATCTTCAAATTGAAGTAAAATCTCACAATCGACAGCACAGGCAGCCCTGCCTAAAGCGAACATCAAATCAAAAATTTGCATAAATTCCTGTGAATGCTCTTGACAAACATGGTCATGAAGCAATAGGAAATTCTAAGACAGTGGCAGTAAGGAAAACCTAATGAAAAAAAAATACAGAAACTTTACAACCAGCCTACAAAAAAATAATAATGAAGAAAAGTCACAAAGAGAACATATAAAAATAAATGTGAAGCGCTATATAAATTTGCAAGAAAAGACTAGTCGCGCCCGTTTTCATCTTAGGATAGAAAAATGTTAGCGTAGAAAAATTTTCAAGCAACCAGATTGTTCAGGAAGTTATTGACTTAGGACAATATTCGACAGGCATACAAGAAATGCCGGCAATTCAGGACTTGAAATTTATAAGGAAAACACAGTTGTCCTGAGGGACAAATTGGTGAAAATAATTGAATATTTACTGCAGTAGGCGAATTTATAAAATAATAATTGGTACCCAAGTTCTCAAAGATCAAATAATTGCACTAACCATAGAGGTTGTGCATGTGACAATCCCGGTATAGAAATAAAAATAATTCTTCATAAAAGTCATGACGATGCTGTCTTGGTGGCCGCCGCAGAAATCGCATGACACATAAGGTCAAAGATATTGCTGGAAAATAGGGAAATTATCGAAAATATAAAAGTAACATTTAAAGGATACGAAATATTTTTCTTTGCACCCACTGTACCTTCCACTTATCCATTAATAGAACTACTATCAATACATAGCTACCCCGCTCTTCCATCAGCAACCCCTGTATTGTATATACAATTTATTACAGATTTACCTTATTATGAATGAAAAAAAAAATGTCAAGTGAAAAAAAAAATTTTGTTTCTTCCTTAAATAATATGCGGAATTAATTTAATAAAATAAAATGAATACAATAATTTATTGCCTAGGTCTCATAAGGTCATATTTTTACATATTAGGAAAATACTTTACTTTGCCGGCTCTAGGTCAAAAGTAATAAAACGATTTGGTTTTTTTTATTTTCCCAATATATTTCGATCACCTTCGGAGATCTTCATCAGGGGGCTACAACAATAATAAACAATTCAGCTTAAATTGTAATAACTAACAATAATAACTAAATAAACCATCCTATGTATATAATGGCATTCATATTTATATACATACATACATTTAAATTTTTACTTTGCTAATCTGCGTCCGTTCGGTTCGCCATGTAGCTTTGAACTAATTTTCCACGATTCTAGCAAGTGTCTGTAGATATGTGAGCAGCCGTCGGTATCTATTTTATAGTTAAGTCTCTTGTTTATTGGTGTGTTTGTTATGTGGAGCATTTCTAAAGTGAAGCGTTTTTTGTAATTTTGCTCTGTTTGAAGTATGCTCACTGCTTCGAAATCTGGTTGATGGCCGCTCTCTGCACAGTGGGCCGCAAGTGCAGTTTTTTGCGTGTTACTAGCTGCTCTGCAGTAACACGCAAAAAACTGCACTTGCGGCCCACTGTGCAGAGAGCGGCCATCAACCAGATTTCGAAGCAGTGAGCATACTTCAAACAGAGCAAAATTACAAAAAACGCTTCACTTTAGAAATGCTCCACATAACAAACACACCAATAAACAAGAGACTTAACTATAAAATAGATACCGACGGCTGCTCACATATCTACAGACACTTGCTAGAATCGTGGAAAATTAGTTCAAAGCTACATGGCGAACCGAACGGACGCAGATTAGCAAAGTAAAAATTTAAATGTATGTATGTATATAAATATGAATGCCATTATATACATAGGATGGTTTATTTAGTTATTATTGTTAGTTATTACAATTTAAGCTGAATTGTTTATTATTGTTGTAGCCCCCTGATGAAGATCTCCGAAGGTGATCGAAATATATTGGGAAAATAAAAAAAACCAAATCGTTTTATTACTTTTGACCTAGAGCCGGCAAAATAAAAACTTTACATTTAAACGAATAAAGGTCGCTAAAATCAAATATTAATTGAAAATACTTTACTTTAACCCCAATAGATTAGAAAATATTAATAGGAAAATATGTTTATTCTAACCCTCGGTAGATAGATAAACAATAAAAATTATTACGGTAACTTATATACATAGAAAAATTTCGATAGGAAAATAGTTTGCATAATTTACTAAATAATAATGCAAACAATAAAGATAAGGAATTAATAATCCATAAGAATAGGCTTAAACACATCTGAAACACCTTTTGATAATAGTCTTAAAATAAGCATTCCACTTTACTTATCACATATTAAATATCTAATAAATTGAAAACGAAAAAAAATTTTTTTCTCAGTTCCATATTTACACAAATTATTATAAATACATAAAGAATAAAGAATACCTTCAAACACGCGAATGGGTGGGTGCACACATTTAAAATTCGCCTATAAAATAAATAAAATATATAAATAAGTAAAATAATTGTTAAATTTGAAATTTTTTCCTATACGTAAAATAATCGTTAAATTTAAAATTTTGAAAAAAAAGATTTGTACAAAATATTGAAAAAAAATATATATAAAATGTAAAAATAATAAAAGTATCAAGGTCAGCAAATTAAAAACAAATTACACAACCTCTTTCACTACAATATCAAGTTAAGTTAAAATACCAAATTCATTTAAAACGCGAGCAAAGAGTCTTATACAATTGTTCACAAAACACTTATATAATACTCTTTTTCTAATGCGGATGGTGTAGCATTATGCGACATTTACGGCCTTACGCATCATGAACTTCTATGCCAATACATTTTAATAGCATAATCATATTACAATATCATAAGACATAAATTAACTTGAACTCACACAGCGGTTATCTAACATCAATGGAATGCCGAATAAGAATCCCTTGTCTGTTCACGCTTATGTTAGTTTGTCACCAAAATATTTACATACAACCAATAATATGAATTAACCAAATATTCACATTTCACATGAATATCGATCTGCTAACTTTGCATAAAATGCATGCATTTTAATACAAATCTACATGCATGCATAGTAATACAAATATACATATATGCATAGCAATACCAATCTACATATATGCATAGCAATACAAATCTACATATACCACATATATGCATATTAATACAAATCTACATATATGCTCATTAATACAAATGTACTTATTTTTAGTTGTTAGTATTAGGATATTTATAAATGTGTAGGTTAAGTAATTAGCTATAAAAAGGGAAAGAATTTTTTTAATAAACAGAATCTTGATCTGACTACCAAAGTCAATACACTTCTTATTATTTTAACTTTTCAAAAGGCTCTCAAATTTCAAGAAGTTGGAGTCTAGAAGATCCTCCTTCGGAAACTGTTCTAATATGGCCGGGTGATTAGCCGTTAATTTCTTTAGTATGATACCAGCTGATTTTAGGGCTTTTATCACTTGAACGAGTGATTCAGTGGCCTTATCGTTGTTGCGAATTCCTGATAAGATGTCGTCGACATACGTTTGCGTCTTGAGAATTTTCGCAGCCAACGGGAATGTCGCTTTCCTGTCATCGGATAGTTGATGCAACGTACGAATAGCGAGATATGGTGCACATTGACGCCGAATGTAACCGTTTTTAGATTGAAATCGCTAGCAATGGAGTTGGCCGATTTGCGAAATAGGATTCGATGAAAATCTTTGTCGTCCTTTTGTATGAGGATCTGACGGTACATTTTTTCAATGTCTCCATTGAATACATACTTATGCATGCACCACTGTAAAATCAGTGGCATGAGATCTGGTTGTAGAGTTCGACCAGTGTATAAAACATCATTCAGGGATTTGCCTGACCCAGATTTTTTTGAGGCGTTAAAAACCACACGAACTTTGGTGGTGACCTTACCTGGTTTAGCTACCGCATGACGTGGCAAGTAAAAAGAGAAGACCTTGCCATTCGAAGTTATTTCGCATGGGTCGGTAGATTCCATGTTATCGAGGTCGAGATATTCTTGAAACAGATTGTTGTACATTGTACTTAGCTCCTGCTTTTTTTGAAGCGATCGCTCCATGCTGAAAAACTGCTGCAGAGCAGTCAGGCGGGATTTTACGAGAGAGAGTTTTTCACGAAAATCTTAATTGAATGAAAATCGCACACGTATCGACCGTTTGGTGCTCGTGTCGTGGTTGTTGCATATATCTGCTCACACGCTTCATCCTCGGTTGATATCTGTGGAGGTTGTGGAATTTCCTCTCTTCCAAAAATTTTCTCAATTGAGAACTGAGTGTCTCGTTTGATACTTGGACTTGTGTCGAGAATGACACAACATTTTCAGTTATAGGACCACTGAGAATCCAACCAAAAAATGGTTTGTTGTGCAAGTATACTACCGCACAACTTTATACCTTATATTATACCTTCCATTAGAATTCGTGGAAGTATGTCGCTGCCAATGATCATGTGAATCTGACGTGGTATGTGGCAACTGGGATCAGCGACCTCAAGGAGTTTGAACTGCTCCCAGATTATGCGACTGATGGTGGATGTTGTCAGATTCTTCGTGAGTTGCGGCAATACAGTGGAATGAGCCTTTATCCTTTCATGGCCTTGGATGCAACCAATGTCAAAGGACACAGCTTGGAGAACTTTTGGTATGCACGTGAATCAACGAAGAAGCTTATAGAGCAGCTTTGTTTACAGAGTTTGTTTTGATTTGCTTCTTCGTCGATTTAATGTCGCGTTTTTGTAGTGAAGCTGAGTGCGCTTGATTTTAATGCTGCTGAAAGATGAGCAAACCGCTAAGGTCAGAGAGGTTGAGATATCTGATCGACAGTAACCACTCTGTTTGCAAATGTAGCTATACGTGCTGGGAGAATGTCGCTGGAAAAGCGGCTGGAATGCTGGAAAAGCAACTTCAAATTATTTGTAAATGTATGTAAGTATGTACATACGTATGAATATTATAATTTTTTTATGCTGCCAAGCAAGAAAAAATTACTTGGAATTTGAATACCACTGAAAATTTTTACATATATATATATATATATATTCATATATTGTATATATATATGCTTTGCAGTTTACAAAAAATAATATAACTTTTGTGGACAAAAGTTTTGTTATTTTCGATATTTTTTATGAAAAATAAAAAACTGCCTACTCACCGATTCCTGTATTATTATGGGGTTTGTAGTTGGTGTTGCCTAGTCTGCTTGTTGTTGATGATGCTGCTTAGCTGGCTGTTGTTGCTGCTGATTGGCTGCTTGAAAACACGGTTTGTATTTTTCTGCTTGGTTTTTATTGTCTCTCAAGTTTGAAACCATGCCTTTGTCTCAAAAAATTTTAAATTTTTTCGCAATTTTTTTTTTAATTTTTTCTCTATGTGTTTAACTCTTTAAAATCACTGTATGAGTTTTCGTTTATATTTTCCTCTTTGATGTTAGGTACTTTTTTTTCTTTTTTTTGTTTTTTGAAATATTGGTATATATTTTTTTTGTCAATATATATGTAGCTATTTTTATTTATTTATTTATTATTTAAAGTCAACGACAAACTATGGTCGACTGCATAATATAAAAGATATATAAATATACAACTCCAAAGATAAAATTTAAGATATATAGAGATTTCAACAATGTTATATTACAAACAAAGAAATATTGATAAACATTACTCTTTAATTCCAGAATATAATAATAATAAGAAATATGAGCAGAAATAAGATATTATGCCGAAATCTTATACTGGCGGAATGCATCAGATTCCGCTCGGCATGATTTCGGAATGCAGTGGATTCCAATCTTCCTGTTGGAATGCAACAAGATTCCAATCAGCATGTCATGGGAATCCGGCAGTGCTAAGGGTAGTGTAATGAGGATACGCCATCAGAAGGCATAAAAAAGTAACATGAGCTGTGTTGTTGGAATGCACCGGATTCCAATCAGCTCGATGCCTGACCCATAAGATTATACTGCTGGAATGCATACGATTCCGGTCAGTGACTCATGAAAAAGCATTTTTTTATGTTTTTGGAATGCACCAGATTCCAATCAACACAGTACTGTCTTGTTCCTTCTTAATGATACATGTTGATAAATGTTCCTCCATCCTTAAGCGAGATAGTTCCTGTTATTCCTGTTAGTTCCTGCTATACAAGTCATTGTAGTGCGCGCACCAGATAAGAAGAGGATTATTTTTAGCAAAGTTTCGTCGACAAAGGGGTAAATAGAAAGGAACGCAATGTCTGGATACTCTAGGGGGAACCGCAAAAAACAAGCGGCTGAGGAGGTCCGCAGAATCAATTTCTCCAATAATGAGCTTATGGATGAACAATACCCCCAGTAATATTCTCCGATTTTCCAGCGTGGGTAAGTTAATAAGAAGAAGTCTACTTATGTATGGAGGAAGGTGGAGACTTGAGTCCCCATTAAGGCCGCGCAAAGCAATTATCAAAAATTGCTTTTGAACTGACTCAAGACGCTTTATATGCTTTTGAAAAACAGGGGACCAAACGCATGAGCAATACTCGAGTATTGGACGAACCAGCGATGTGTAAAGAACCTTAGTGAGGTACGGATCATCGAACTCTTTAGCCCATATTTTAACAAATCCAAGCAAACCCAACGCTTTGTTGGCTATAGATGAAATATGCATGTTAAAATTCAATTTCGGATCAAAAAGGACACCTAGATCATTTGCAGAAGATATACGCTCCAAAGGCGTACCATCTATTACATAAGATTTCAATGCTGGCTTCACTCGGTGAAATGGCATATGCTTACATTTAGAGCAAGTTAAAACTAGTAAAATTGTTGTGCACCAACATTGGAACGAGTCCAAGTCGGCCTGAAGAAGATCCAAGGAACTCAAATCGGTAGGACAGTAAGTGTAGCAAAGTTTTACATCATCCGCATACATTATAGTATGGGAATATAATATTGTAAGGGCAAAGAGCAAAGGGCCTAGATGACTTCCCTGGGGTACGCCGGAGGAAACTCCGAACGATTCCGACAGATTGCACTTGAACAGGAGTTTTTGGGTTCGGTAAGAAAGATAGCTTTTCAGCCACATTAATAAGTGAAATGGAAAGCCCAGTAAATCAAGCTTATGAATAAGTAACTCATGGTTGACGGTATCAAATGCTTTGCTGAAGTCCGTGAAGATGACATCCGTTTGCTTGTTCGCTAAAAATTCTTCCATAACTATAGAGGTGAATACAAGCAAATTTGTAGTGGTTGACCTTTGACGAATGAAACCGTGTTGGCATGGAGATAAAAGACTAGAACACTGATATTGGCGTTGACTGGTAACAATCTGTTCAAAGACTTTAGGAATGACTAAAGTTTAGCAATACCCCTGTAGTTTTCAACTTTTGACCTACTACCTTTTTTATGCAGGGGTATAATAAAAGACTGTTTGCAAAGTGCTGGGAATTACGCAGATCCCAGAGATGGCTCAAATAATTTTAAAATAGGTTCATACATGTTTTCGGCGCAGTACCTAAGCACGCAACTAGGAACACCGTCCGGTCCCGGAGAAAAGGTGGGCTCTGAAGAAAAATATTACCATCAATAGCAGGATTCCTAATGGAATTCGAGCTATCTAAGCGATAGGGATATTGACCGGAATGAAAACCACTGGATGAATACGTGGACTTAAAGAACTCAGAAAATTGTTCAGCAACGTCGTCATCAGTGCAAGCTCCAAAGGTTAATGAGGGAGGATACCCAGAAATTTTCCGCTTTGAATTTACGAAACTGTAAAACTTTTTTGGATTTCTAAAAAATTGGGCTTTACGTAATTTTTATAACAAAGCTGATTAAGACGGTGAAATTTAGAAGGAGCTATTAGATATTTAGAGAGGTCTGCAGATGCTCCAGCTTTCTTAAATCTCTTATAAAGCCTAGATTTAATGTTATTAAGTCTGATAAGTTGCCTTGAAAACCAAGGGGTATAGCGAGTAGGAATGCAGGTATCAAAGAAGCCATCAAGCATACTGTAAAATATAGAGATAGCCGAATCGACATCAGTGCAAGCATAGAGATCCGACCAATCATGGGAAGCCAACAGATCATTGAGCATAATGAAATTCGCTTTATAGAAGCATCTAGATCGGGGACGAGACTGTACTTGAATCCTACGGGGAAGGCTGATATCAAGTAATATCTCTAGCGTAGGGTGAAGAGGGTCTTCTGGAAGGGATAAAGGTGGTATTTGCGTAAGGGCAGTACCCACCGAGCCATCCACAAATACTAAATCCAGCATTTTATTTCCACTATTTGGAACATTGTTAATATGTAAAAGAGATGAGTCTAACAAGCAATTCAGAAACTCATGTTGAGCAGTGGGAGTTAAAAAGTTTGAATCACTTATATTAACCCAACTAACTGTTGGCAAGTTAAAGTCATCAACAACAACAAGTCGATCGTTATCTCCCAACTGTGAATGCAAATCGCAGATAGCCGAGCTATGACTAGCATAAACATCCATACCCGAACGGGGTGGTATATACTAACAGCAAACAATTACGCTATAGCTACCGAATGAAAGCCTAACTGCTATGAATTCGATATGAGAGATATTGTCCAGCGAAATCAACTCAGATGATAGGTTAGATTCAACAACAATAAGGACACCTCCCGCTCTAGAGATGCGATCACGCCGATAAACAGCATATTTATTTGAAAAAACCTCAGAATTGTAAATATCAGGCTTTAGCCAGGTCTCCGTAAAAGCTACAACTTGTGCAGAAAATTTGAAAGTATTAAGGAAGAATGGAACAAGTTTTGATCGTAAACAACGAACATTTTGGTAATTAATGAGAAGACGGGACAGATCAGCAATAACCTTTGTGTTGTTATTACTGTGTTCGTCATACCGTTTTTTGGCTGTAATAAAATAGGTTCAGCCCTCGCCTTTCTTGTGAACAAGTGAACCACAGTATGCTTAGGCCAAAAAGAAGAATCAAGTACCTTATCGAAATATTCATCTGAAAGGGATATTTTAAATGAGGAGATGTCTCTCTCATATTTAAAGTTAAATTTATACACATTGATGTTTTAGTGTGTGCAACACCAAGTTTAGAGCAAACGTAATGAGCAATGTCATTTTCGGTAAGCGAGGCGTGTAATCGGGACACAAATAAAGCCCTACGAGGTGGCACGTCAGTCACCTGCAAAGGAGTAGCGGATGGCGCACCAGAGAGCTGGGAAGGTGCGGCCGTTATAGAACAGTTGATAGAAAACGCATTGCTTGACCTAGCGTTGGTTATCGAGCCCGTCAAAGAAGTACTATTTTTTTCAGGTACACTTGTATCGCTAGCAACAACCCCAGTATCGATAACTGTTATTGTTGGAGCTAAAGATACCGGTGGAGGTGTAGGATGAATTGGGGAGTCCAGCGAAATCAACATTGGTGACGTAGAACAAACAGCCGCAAAGGTACCACTATTAGTTCGTGGATTGTTTAATTTGCCAGGGATCGTCTCACTGGAAGTCTCGGCACAGCCTTGTGGAGATTCCTGAGCTGCGTTGTTCATAACGTCTTTGGTAGGCCTGTTCGTATCAGCCAACGCGGTTGAAGGGACATTCGTAGGAGGACAGTTTTGCCCCTGACTCGAAGACAAGTTGGAGTCATTGTTGGGCATACATTTCTTACGTTTTGGGGATTCAGATATCACTTTCAATTTTTTAAAGTGAGCCTCCATTGTTTTGAATCTTTCGTTGAGGTCACGAAACCCAATTAAAATGTTGTTGAACTTTTTCTGAGTTTGCCTCATAAAAGCTCGCATGTCATTTTCTACGGAACGACAATCATGACATGTCCAGTTCAGTCCAATTTTGCTGGATATTAGGTCAACCACCCGACTACCTATGTGAGAGAACCCGGCACAGATAAAATGAGCCATATTATCACAGAACCAATAACAAACATAAGTATCACCACGGGAAATTTTCTTTTGATTGGTGCACTCCTTGACACAGCAATCCAACATAATTGCAAAGTTAAACAAACCCAAAAGAAAAATAGGCAAAAGAAACTATAAGTATAGGATAAATTGAACAGCTGTTCAAAAATATGGGCAAGAGTTATTTTGGAGCACGGGATGCAAATCGCAAGGCAGCGTATAGCTAGCAGCGAACACAACAGAAAGCAAAAAGGGCACACAATGACTTGCTAATAGCAGCTACCAACAAAAAGGTATGCAGTTATCAGAAATTTTTATGAAAATCTATGATATATGAAAACACATACTGAATGATTAAATTGCACAAAAAGCCACTATGTATATTGCACTGTGTAAAGGTTTAATACCAAAATAAACTTATAAACTGTTTTCTATTATATGAATAAATATTTATAAAAGATAAAACTTGTTTACAAAGTAAAAAGAATAACAATTCGAAGAGCGATCAAAAAACACGTCCGCGTACGGCAAGGTTACCAGATTGGATATCAAATGAAAGTTCTTGATGAGTGCTATAGTACAGGATAATTTTCATACAACTGGGAGGCTAGGGTCTCGAGATATAGCCCAAAACGTGGACCCGGGTACCCCTAGAATGTGTTTATACAATATGGATATCAGATGAAACCTGTTGATGAGTGCTTTAGTACAGCGTAGTTTTCACACATTGTTAAAAAAGTACCTTGTAGCAACACGTGCACTGACTGATTTGATTCTACCAAAATGACAGTATCCTAAGTTTCGTCTTGTCATTTATCTTACAGAGGCAAAGAGGCAAATGTCTCGGAGAGCACTTAAAGCACTGTATATCTCATTTCTACAAACACGAAAAACCGTTGTCAAACCGTGGTCATATCAATTTTTCCTAACACATGATTTCATGATAAAAGTAAATAATTTTGTTTATCTTTGTGTCATAATTAAATCATAAAAAAAAGGTTAAACGAAGCATAGAGGATGCTCAAAATAACGGCGACGATATACTGAAATCATACATTCAATCCTGACATGGCGCGATATCGGTTCTACGATGAGAGCAGAATTTTCTTGTTCACAAAAAGTGTTGTCATTTCAACAATTCTCAACCGAATTTGATCAACCAGCACTTTTTTTACACGAGATAGAATATTCTCTCAACCTCTTTAAGAAATAAATTTTTTGCATTAAAGAAATGATACATTAAAAAGCCGTCAAATTTTGAAAAAATTAAAAAAAAAACGAGAAAATTTTACATATCTTTTAAAAAATCTCAAAAATTTGTTATAAAAAGTGTAGACAAATATATATATTTTTGAAGCCCTATCTTTCAGCTTTCCAAAACTAGTAAGCAATCAAAATGACGGAGTAACGAATTTAAGAAATAAATTTTTTGAATTAAAGAAATGATACATTAAAAAGCCGTCAAACTTTGAAAAAATTAAAAAAAAAAACGAGAAAATTTTAGATAACTTTTAAAAAATCTCAAAAATTTGTTATAAAAAGTGTAGACAAATATATATATTTTTGGCCCTATCTTTCAGCTTTCTAAAACTAGTAAGCAATCAAAATGACGGAGTAACGAATTTTTGAATGCGCGAGGTACAAGAAAAACAGTTTACCACAACAATAACTTGAAAATTTCGGGGTGTTAGAAAATTTTGAAACACGGTATCTTGATCTACCCATCAAGACCTACAACGGACACTAGATCGGTTCAAAACTGCTTGAGATATTTTTTTTTAGCACTGGGTAATATTTGTAAAATTGATTTTATCACAAGTGGGCGGTGCCATACCCTCTTTAAACATTTTTTTTCAAATTTTTATCAAGAGTCGCAATATCAGTCCACGTGTGAAATTTCAGCATTCTAGGTGTATTATTTACTAAATAGTCAGGTTTTTTGTGTTTTCCAAAATGTTATATATATAAAAAGTGGGCGTGGTTATCATCCGATTTCGCGCAAATTTTGAAAAATCCCACTTTGACCCATTTAGAGTGCTCCAATCGAGTCCAAATGTATGACCGACCCCCACTAACTTTGGAAGACAGACCCAACGATGCCAGTGGCACACCCCTGGAACCCGCCTGGGGGTTCACCATACAAACATTTCAAAAAATCGCCGGTTTTGCACTTTACATGAGAAAATTAGCGAAATGCCTATGTTTTTTCTTTTAGGAGTTTATTTTTCTCTTTAGAAATTCATTTAGTCAGAACATATGTAAATGAAAAAATGAATTTGACTTAGTAATAGAAAAGAAATAAAAAAAAAATTATTAGAAATTAGCGTTTTTACAACCCGTTTGAAACCAAGGCATCACTGTGATGCATTTGCATGTCGTAAACATAGTTGTGTGGGTTTTTTATGCAACGTTTTAAAAAATGAAGGTATCACTGTGACACAATTGCAGATCATAAAATTGCTTGTGTTGTTTTTTTTTTAAGCTACCACAAGACACAGCAGGTAGAATTGAAATTACCATTTCATTCTTATTACCTCGTCTCGTAGACCATATATAACGTAACAGTTTTTGCGAATGCATTAAGTCATTGTGAAGAACTCAAAGTGTGAAGTGCTAATTTCAGATAAAAAAATATTTCAAAAAAAAAAATAAGTGAAGTGACCATTCCAAATCAAAAAGTTTACAGTGAATTCACCATCCTCTACACCGCAAGAAGAAGCAACTACAACAACAACTATCGAAAACCCAATGAGTCATATACCCAAGCATGATGTTACTGTTTTTGGTGTGTTTACTGATTTAACTGATCTTAATTTACCAACCCATCTGGATATCTTGAGATATTATTTTTACTTAAGCGAACGGGCTAAAACAGAACAAAAAAAAAGGTTTCCCATAAATCATTCACTATTCAAGTACAAGATAAGTTGATTGGAATTTGGGAAAAACTTGGTATGGAAATAATGCTGAAAAAAAGTGTATTTAATAAATTGAAAAAATTGCTTGACAAGTATCAACAGTAAATCAAGAGAAGAAACAACACCCAACAATTTACAGAGTATGTAAAATCTCTGGAAACTATTTTTTACATTGGAACATGTAAATGCGATTTGAAGGCAGCTCCATGTGCAATCGGCTGGGTTCCCGAACGCCTCAAAGAGTTCATGCACGATCAACATAATCAGATAAGACTAACAATGGATGCATTTATGATGGAAACTGAAGAGCAAGGAGCAATGTCATCAATGCCAACATTCCAAGATCCTGATGATTCAACATACGCACGGCCACCGGTACAAGAAGATATGGATATAAGCACAAGTTCACATTACACAGAGAGATACGATTGTTTTAACTTTTCCTTGGTATGTGACAGATTTGGTGTGCCTGACAGAGTAGCATCAGCATAGGGAACCGCTCTTTTGCAAGATTTTAAAATTAAAGATAAGCATGGGAAACCTCTCGTCATGGATAAATCGAAAGTTTGCAGAGAAAAAGAGAAATGCAGACAAGAACTTCTTCGGAAATGGTTAGATGATACCAATTTGTTAGCGTTTTCATTGGTTCATTTGCCTTCTACACTTGAACGAACTTCCGTTTCGGCATTTGTTTGAAGCTTTGGATAAATCCACCAGCACTGGACCAAAATCGGCAACCGGGAAACTGAGCCGTCAAAACGAAACTTGTGAAACTCTTCCGGTAAGTTATTGCTATTACTCATTTATTATAATTGTCAACCATTTTTAATTATTTTATTATTATATATTTTCAGGTGGTGGATGGCTTCCAGAAAATTGAGTTGCAAAATATGTCCCCCTCTCCAGAAAATATTGAATTTTCCACCGATTCGAAGTACTTATACGACATGGCCCATGCAATTTCTAGCGGCGTGGATCTGGATAACATCAAACTAGGGAAAATTATACATTCTCGGTGGCTCACCAAGGCCGCTAAATTATTGCGATTATATGTGACAACGGAAAATCCAGATGCAAATTTAAGAATTCTGGTTGAATTTATAATTAAATGTTATGTGCCAATGTACATCAATATCAAGTATTACAACTCTGTCGTGTACGGCAGTGCATTATTTTTCAAGTTCATTGGTTGGTCACGATTTCTAGAACCTCGTTTACGCAAAATTGTCAATCAAGTAATTAAAGATAATTCATATTATGCGCATTCGGAAAATATCTTGTTATCAATGTTGTTTGATGATAGCAAAGAAAAGCGCGACTGTGCCATCAAGAAAATTCTACGCGATCGAACCGATGTTGACGAGCCAATGGAACTTAGAATTTATAAAAAACCAGATATAAACTTTAATTGTACAAGTTATACGGAAATGATCAATTTGAATGATATAAATATCGTATTTGAACCACCATTCACGCGAAGCATGCCGTACGATACATTGAAAGAATATTTAAATCAAAATGATCCACCGTTTAATGATCCAAAAATTCCATCACACATACAAGGAACGGAACGACATGTTCAATTGCTAGCTAGCGTTTCCAAACGGGTTATACAGGAAAATGTAGAGGCTATTACGGCGACGACATTAGATAGCCGTGCGAAATTGCCCAGACTTGAAAGTAAAAAAGACTTCACACAATAATTTTTTTTAGTTTCTGTTCTATAACGCACTTAAATTAATTTTTTCATTTACATACATATGTTCTGACTAAATAAATTTCTTAAGAGAAAAAATAGGTATTATTATAAATAAATAATAAATATTATTATAAATAAATAAATAAAAATAAAGAAAAAAACATAGCCATTTAGCTGATTTTTTCATGTAAAGTGCAAAACCGGCGATTTTTTTAAATGTTTGTATGGTGAACCCCCAAGAGGGTTGCAGGGGGTGTGCCACTGGCATCGGTGGGTCGGGCCTCCAAAGTTAGTGGGGGTCGGTCATACATTTGGAGTCGATTGAAGCACTCTAAATGGGTAAAAGTGGGATTTTTCAAAATCTGCCCCTACCCAAAAGTTCGACCCAAATTGGGGGGCATCAGATTTCGTTTTAGAGGTATGGTTCCTTCGGCAAAGTTTCTTATTTTGTTCCCTGAAATACGATTTTCACAGAGTAATGAGAGATTTTTAAATCGACCCGCCCTACTGTACAACCAACCGTTATCCAATCAAAGTTAATATACTCTGTGTGCAAAGCACGCTGAGTATAAAAATAACGCAACATTCATCCGATATCGGGCGTTACTTTGTACGCCGGGTATATAGCTAATCTAATCTAATATATATTATAAATGGGAAAGTTTGGATGTTTAGATGTTTGGATGTTTGTCCAGATGTTTGTCTTTGTGACTCAATCACGCAAGAACGGCTGAACCGATTTAGATGAAATTTTGCACACATATAGCCAATAGTCAAGGAAGATCTACTAGCTATATTTTTTTGAAAAGGAGGGAGGTCCCCGCCCCCTAGGAACAGTTAAAATTGAACTAATGCATTTTTTCGTTTTTATGAATGAATCACGCCAGAACTGCTACACGGATTTTGGTAAAATTTGGTACACAGACAATAGCCTACAAGCGAAATTTTTTTCGGGCATGGAAAGCGCGGTAGGGATGCCAAGACGCCTTCAAACAAATACTTTTTAATAATTTTTACACATTATAATTTACCTTTACTGACCTTCACCCATATTACAACTCAATAGGTCAAATAATTCGAAGGCTTACAAAATGAGCAGTGACACCCTCCTTGCCCCCCCCCCCCCCTTCTCCCAATATCTGGTGTAAAATCTATAAATTGATATAACTCAATATAAATTTTCTCCAAAATCAATAGTTTTAGGTATCTGGCACATATAGATCGAGATCTAAACAATTTTGGAAAAACGATCAGTGGTCCTTTCCTTCTCCTTCTCCTCCCGCCATCCGCCCTCCTTCAATTGTTTTTATTAGCACGCTTTTATTAGCCTGTATGTTTCTATGTAACTTGTCAGGGTGGGTGTTCCCACGTTTGCGCGTCTGCAAGATATACGCTACCTTGGACCGCTCGTGATGCATTGGGTGGGTTGGCCGTCATGGAAAAACACCAGGTTGATGGCGTTGTCACCTCCATGGCGTCTTGTCCACCACCCAAGACAACATGGTCCATAATTGAGCTGATTGCAGCCGAGCTTACAGGCCATTCTGTTTTATAGGTCTTCAGACAGATCAGTGATTCCAAGTCTTTGAATGCAGTAACAACCAGAATACCATCTTTATTTATCAGCATATCGTCTTTAACAGCCGTTTGATCATTTATTGAGTTAATGTCACGACCACCCTCTCGTATATCCCAAACAGAAATTTGGCCATTTGCGTGCCCTATGATTATTGTTTCATCCAAGGGTCACCACAGCATAGATGTGATTTTAGATGCAAGCATTGGTATACGTAGCAATGGGCTTTGCTCGGCAGTGCTTTCATCTGCTGTGCGTGCATCAATCGCGAGCCGTTCTGGGTTTTGTCCCATATCTTTATCCGTGGAGTGGGCCGCTTGTTTGCCAGAGTGGCCGAAGCCGCTTGTTCGCGCCGACGACTTTGTAGGTAGGGGCGCAATTGCAACGCGATGTTCTGCATCCCGTGTTTTGTTGTCATATCGCCTGCGCCCGATATAGGTTTCGTCGTAGTACAATCAACAGCTGGGCACCATGCCGCTCCCTGATGCCAATCGTAAGCACCAAGACGTTCGCAACTTGGCGAGTGCCAAACATCCGGCTTTTGATCTTTTGAGCATGAAAATGGTAGATCGCCATCATGATTGGGTTTGTTTGAGTTATGGATATAGATTTTATGTGGGGTTTGTTTTCTTTTAATGCCGGTCTGCGCCATGAAATATCAAAACAAATGACAGCAACAACTTTCTCACCACAGGTAAGTTAAAAGCTCTACGTCAGAAGGTTGCCATATGACGAAATGAAGGTACGGTGGGCTAATGCTTAGGAAAAGGATGGATATAGGAAGACATGGTCGTTGTTGGCTGGAATGTAAAACAATAGAAACGGCAACTAGAAACGGTGTTGCTGTTTAGCTATTGCCTATATAAAGGGGTTAGTTACCATTAAACGAATAGAATAGCTGTGTCATAAAAGTTGATTATGCCGACTGTGCGCAGGATCGCGTAAACGATTTTATTAATTTGTATATATATACATATATCCCTGGCGCGAGGTCCAGTAAGGACAAAATCGTACTGAGTGTTTTTTTTTTGGTGTTCAAAATTTATGTGCGGTGGAGCAAACCGCCCATAAAGAAACCCGCGGTCGTCCGGAAAAAGCTATTTTCAAGGCCAGAGGCCTAGGATTCCGGCCGGCGCGAAGACTACAGAGTTTTTGGCTAACGCGCATGATGAATGTGGAATACGCAGGGACAGCAGTTAAACCTTGGTAAGTCGGTGGATTAAATTTTTGTTTTTGAGACATATTGTCCCTTCTTTTTTTTGCGGCTTTTGGGGGTTCATGTACCTAAAATCTTTATTGCGGTAACTTGTCACTAAATATCTAATGCCTTTCTGCAAGCCCCAGGCAAACGTTTCATAATTTTCTTCCGGTAAAATCCTTTTTGGTAAAATTTGTTTTGGATAATTTTATTAGTTGCCGGGGTTACTAAATTCCCAACAAACAATTTAGTTTAATGTTGACTCGATATTCCCTTTGAGATCAAATTCCTTCCTCAAATCTTTAACGTTAATTCTGTACATCATCGCAAAGGCTATTCTCTATTTGACATCGAAGGCCATTAATTTTCTTTGCTGGTATTCATTTTTGTACTTGGGTTATACTTATTTATGATATGCAGTTGTTCGAATAACAATTTTACATATTTTTTTTTGCAATAAAAATGAACGAAATATAATTTTATATATATGTATTACATATACTTGGAAGTGCGGTCAGGAAGTTGTTCAAAATTCCTCAACTTCACCTCAAATACCGCGTAAGGTGATAACTTACGTTCGAGAATAAACTTGGCTGTGTTTGTTGGGTTTCTTCACATATTAATAAGTCAATTGCACCCTCGAAGACTACGCGAGGTGCATGAACGCCAAACGGGCGCAAAAGCACCAGCCTTTTTGTAGCCAGTTTAAAATATAGTTTCTATCTGTTAGTTCAACACCACCCCGTCAATAAACAAAAGCTTTTGGTCTGCGCCAGGAAAATTTTTTTCGGAAATCTACCATAACTTTTCACCAGCATACAGGCGTACAAAAGTGCCTCTAAAACCACGTGAGGTGAAGATAGCGAAATTCTTGCGGTCTTGGCACCCTGGTTAGGTGATTTCGTGAATCCGACTATCATCAATTTGACACCAAATACCAAAAATTACAACATCTATTAATACAATACGTTTAAATATATATATATATATATATATATATATATACAACATCTAAAATACAATACGTTTATATATATATATATATTTAAACGTATTGTATTAATAGATATTGTAATTTTTGGTATTTGGTGTCAAATTGATGATAGTCGGACACACGAAATCACCAAACCAGGGTGCCAAGACCGCAATAATTTCCTGATTGCTGAAATATCCATCTGCCCCAAATATCTGTTTTCCACCGAAGAGAGCTCTTTTAGGTAGGCTGTAGGATTTGGTTGTTTCATTAAAAGTAATGCTCATCTTGAGCCAGGCGAAGGGTTTGGTTTTTTTGTGCTAACACGGAAGAAAACAAACGATTGTAATATTTTACATAAGTTTTCTTTTGCATGACCATGGGTGTAACATTTTTTTTTGTTGCTTAGACAGAACTTATGATGAATAAATCACATAAAGAGAATCCGTTGAAGAAATTTATAAATTATGAGATATATACTATAAGATTGTCAAACTCACCTATACAAATGTGTCTGTTTGATTTATAATTGTAAAGAGATAAATCTGTTAAGCATGTTTCTTGTTGTATTAAAATACCTGTTTGAAGCTTGAAAAGAAATTGGAATATGGTTTGCTGATTTAATCGGTTGGGGATGGGGATGATGGCAAAATGGTAGGTAGTGCGGAATCGCGAGGAGCAAAGGTAAGAAAGGGGACCTGCTGAGCTCCGAAATAAACGAGCGGTCCGAGGTAGGGTGGGCTTCTGGTGGGTTGTATGGAGGCGTATGAGGATGATGATAGTAACATCCGCCTCATATCAATGGGGCAAAAGGGTTGAGGATCCCGCCTTTAAACTGAGCTAGCTGAGGGCAAATCCACATTGATCGCGCAAAGGGGCGGATGCACTTTCAAGGTGTACGTTACAATCATTAATTATGGCGCCCAAACAAAAGAAAAATTGTGTCATGTAGTATATGACACACAACCGGAAGTAGGAAATTTAGTATATACCTATATTTATAACACCTAAACTAAACCATAGGGTACAACACCTGCGCCTTAGCTTGAAATTGGCGCCCACTAATGAGCAAACATTCCTTGGATTTTTACCATCTAATCCGGCGAAAGGATCAAAGCTCACTCTCTCAAAATAAATATTTCAAGCTAAAGGTAAAGTCACCAGATACACAATCATCCAACTAAACGGGTCTGCCTCTGTGTGCCCATCAGTCCAAATTGGTGACTTGGAAGTGGTGTTTGTTTCAGGCACCCAATCGCACCGATATGGAAGGATGGAATCACATGGGAAGATCCTATCAATAGCCCAGAGATGACATAGCCAAACCAAGAAGGTCAGGCCATTCGCATCTAAGTAAATATTTCAACTGATCGTTTTTTGCCTTTTTTTTTTTAAATACAACACAATCTACATAATTTTTTTTTTGGTTACAATCAGGAGAATTGGAAGTCCTTTTTTTTAAGTTATTAAATAAGAGCTGCAAATTCAGTTTTTAAAATGTTATGGCCACAAGCATTTAGGCATGTAAAGCTTGTGCTGCATAACGAGCCCCCTAATTACGACGTTTTCGTTTTGATATCCTTTTTTGGTAGCATATACAATTCTATACATCCTCACCGGAACGTAACTGTTGCTCCTGGGATTCCTCATAGAAACCGAGTTTTTTTTTTGGTTGCCCTTGAGTCATCTGAACCTCCTCCCCATACATATACAATGAAATTAAGAAAGTAAATTCGAAACTATTTAGTGTTGAGTCATAGATGGTGAAAAGCGGTATAGGAAAAAAATTGCGTAATATACTGAATCTTAGACCAGCCCCTTATAATTTCCGATATGCAAACATAAATAAAATCATGTTACAGCCCAACGAACAAAACCCCAACCGGCCTAGTAGAAACGACCCTGCTTTTATCGATCTCTCGAATCGCATACAGGCACATTGCCAAAGCCACCAAAAGAGTTCCAGCCAGCACGGACAACAGTGGCCCCACCGCCCAACTTTTCCTTTCCCCCACCTATCGTGTCCAACAATGGCGAACCCGATCGCTCATCTAAAAACGGCTCGCGTGATATTCGGGAAGATATGGAACCAATTTTGAGGGAGATGATAGCGGAGGCAAAACCCGCTATTGTTAATGAAATGCGCGATATCACACCGAATTTGGTTAGAACGGCACGAGACAAAGATGCAGGAATAAGGAGTAATGGGTCGCGTAATTAAAATAAAAGAAGGAGACATAAATCCAGTGTGGAATCCTATGATTCCAGGCGTTCTAGAAATGGACTTGCGATACAGGAGAACCCAACCAACGCTCAAACAATGAGAAGCAATAATAGGCCCACATCGTATACGGCAACACATGCCTTCACTCGCTACGACCCACGACCAATTCGCCAACAACCAATTGTGGATGCAGGTGCACCCGCGGCTATCTCTACAGAACATCGTTCAACAGTAGCTCGCGAAAATAGGGAGTTCGTCAGATCAGATCTTAACATCGAGAAGTGGGGCATTAGCTTCCAAGGCAATCGTGACACTATGACGGCAAAAGATTTTATTTTTAGGTTAGAATATCTAAAAGAACAATACGGGTGTTCACTGGGCGAGGTCATACGCGACTTTCACAAACTACTGGGTGGCGAGGCGCGTGAGTGGTACTGGCTCTATATCCGGTACCATGGTAGAAACAATTGGCCAACCCTACAAAATGCACTCCGGCGCCAGTTTGCATCGCAACAAACTGATTTCGAGGTTCTAAGGGAATTGACGGAGAGGAAGCAGAGGCAGAATGAGGCGATCGACCAATATTTTCACGTCGCTGATACGTTGCGCTCGCGACTCCGGAATCCCATCCCGGAATATGAAATAGTACGGTTGGTAAAAGGGAACTTGCGCGAGTTCCTAGCCAAAATGGTTTACCCGATTTCCGCGTACTCACTGGACCAGTTAAGGATGGAGTGTAAGGAGGTTGAACGGGTTTTTCCGCGTCACGAGCGTATGCTAGCGAATGTATTTACGACACGTACACAGCGCCTCGATGAGGTTAGCCAGGTACAAGGACAAGAGTATTTCACTCCCGGTAATGAGGGTCAAGTCGCCGTGGAGGAAATATATCATTCATCAAGCAACCAGGGTGTGGTTCAGAGAAAAGTATCGTGTTGGAACTGTGGTGCGGATGGGCACTTTTTCACCGAGTGTATGCCTCTACAGCGACGAGTTTTTTGTTACAAATGCGGGAAGCGAGACGTGATTACCCCAAGTGTCTGTCATGTAATCCTTCGTGAAACATGTCACGGAGCGCGGTAGCGACGGGGGAATCGCGCGGTACCCACATCCTGTCAAAATAGATGCGGCTACGAACACGCCCCTCGACAAGGAGTGTGCATTAACAAACGAAAAAGAAATTTCTATTTTTAAAAACACTACGATAGATAGGCAACCGAAGGCGCCTAAGGAAAGCACGCCATCCTACGAGGAACGGTACAGAAAATATATTGAAACTCGGGAAAGAATCTTTTCAGAAAGTATAGTGATAGCAGTGTCGCGAAGAGTTCAGAAGGCGAGGCAGCGATTTCGTCAACGAACAATATTCACACACAATATTCTTGGCAAGATCACGGTACCCGTAAGATTCAATATTTTAGTACACAAAATCACATTTTTTTATGCCCCTACCTGGAGCAAAATATTTACCTTGGCGTGGACTTTTGGCGTACATTCCAGTTGGCCTCGGAGGTAATAGCTGCCGATGAAATCGATCTTACCAAGATAGAAGAGGAAATGGTGTCTGAAGAAGATCGAAATGAGAGACACGTATTACATAGCCTTACAGCTGAGCAAAAACAACGTTTAGACGAAGTTGTTAGTGGTTTGAGGACGTATGAGAAGCAAGGGTTAGGGCGTACCAACATAGAAAAACATACTATCAAGCTGGTCGGCGACGCGGTGCCAATCAAGGAGAGGCTCTATCCTCTATCTCCAGCCATGCAGAAAATCGTATATGAAGAAGTAGACAAGATGCTGAAGCTGGGGGTGATAGAGGAAAGTGAAAGCCCTTGTAGTAACCGCACGACAATAGTACGTAAACCCGAGAAAAATCGGTTTTGCTTAGATGCACGCAAATTAAATGGAGTCACGGTCAAGGATGTGTATCCGCTACAAAACATCGAGGGCATTCTAAGTCGCCTCGATGACACACACTTTATAAGTAGTGTAGATTTAAAGTTCGCCTTTTGGCAAATCGAACTTGATGACAGTAGTAAGGCATACACAGCATTCACCGTGCCCGGACGCCCTCTCTATCAATATGTTACAATGCCGTTTGGGTTGTGTAACGCAGCCCAAAGGTTATGCAGTTTAATGGACCGTGTCATTCCACAAAAGCTCAAATCTAACGTTTTTATATATCATCGCACCTTATTAATCATCGCACCTGATTTTGAATCACATCTGCGAATCCTACAAGAGGTCGTTATATGTCTAAGAGACGCGAATTTAATGATAGGATTAGGCAAATCCAAATTTTGTTTTAAGGAGTTGCCCTATTTGGGTTATATAGTAGGAAGTGGGATGTTAAAGACAGACCCCGAAAAAATAAAAGCAATCCAGAACATTCCTATTGCCAAGTCAGTCAAGGAATTCCGTAGTTTCCTTGGCACCGCCGGTTGGGGAAGGAAATTTGAAATATCTACCGAACCTCTGGAAGCAATCAATGATTTAAAGAAAGCTCTGACGAGTGCTCCGGTTCTTAAGCACCCAGATTTTTCGAAGCGATTTTGGGTGCAGTGCGATGCATCTGACTATGTTCTGGGTGCTGTACTATACCAGAAGGAAAACAATGGCGCAGAAAAGCGAATCGCGTACTTTTCGCAAAAGTTTAACGAGTGCCAAAGGAAGTACAGCACGACAGAGAAGGAATGCCTCGCGGCTGTGATGGCGGAAAAGAAATTTCGTCCCTATATTGACCTGATGCCCTTTACGGTAGTGACGGACCACGCTAGTGAAAAGTAATATAAACGCAAGATGTGTTGACTTTGGAAGTCAGATCAATATTCACTTTATTACAAAAATTCTTTCCCTTTTTATAGCTAATTACTTAACCTACACATTTACAAATATCCTAATACTAACAACTAAAAATAAGTACATTTGTATTACAGAGTATATATGTGAATTTGTATTGTTATGCATATATGTACATTTGTATTAATATGCATATATGCAGTATATGTAGATTTGTGTTATTATGCATATATATAGATTTGTATTGCTATGCATATATGTATATTTGTATTACTATGCATGCATGTAGATTTTTATTAATATGCATATATGTAGATTTGTATTATTGTGCATATGTGCATATTTGTACTACCATGCATGCATGTAGATTTGTATGCAGAGTCAGCAGATCGATATTCATGTGCAATGGGAATATTTGGTTAATTCATATTCTTGGTTGTATTTAAGTACTAAGCAGAATTTATTAGCTGTGAACGGACAAAGGTTTCATATTCGGCATTCCATTGATGTTAGCTAACCGTCTGGGTTAGTTCAATAATTTATGTTGGAAAATATTGTAATATGATTATTACTAAAATATATTTGGAGTTCATGATGCGTAATGCCGCAAGTGTGTTACAGTGGGTGTGACGTATAATGCTACAATACAGTGGGTATGATGTATAATGCTACACTAGTTTAAAGTGGTTAATGTTTTTGAGAGACTTAAGAGATTACCTAGGTGGTTACTGCAACTACAAGCGTTGAACTTTGAAATCGAACATCGGAAAGGCTCAGACAATGTTGTGGCCGACACCCTGTCGCGTTGCATTGAGGAAATTTACACTTCACCCATCGCAAATATTTAAACAGTGGAGTTCGAATCGAAGGAGTACAAAGATTTAATAAAGACTGTAGAAAACAATAAGGAACGGCTTCCTGATCTCAAGGTAAAAGACGGGATGGTATTTAAAAAATGTGTATCTAAAGACATGGAATTGGAGGAAAATGAATGAAAATATGGGTCCCTGAAACTTTGACTTTGACTCTTCTCGAAAAGGCACATTGTCCAGAGATAGCTGCGCATGGTGGCATGGCCAAAACTTTACACCGCCTACGGAGGTTGCGTTATTGGCCGAATATGGTGGTACAGGTGCGAAATTTTGTGAGGGACTGTCAGACCTGCAAGGAAACAAAACCAGCGAATGCGGTTTTACAACCGGGAATAGGTAATGAGGTAGTTACGATCTGCCCATTTCAGAAAATATACATCGATTTTCTGGGGAAATACCCTAGATCTAAACGCGGAAACTGTTTCACATTCATTGTGGTCGATCATTTTTCTAAATTTATATTTCTGGAAAATGTGGGTAAGTCCATCACAGATGAAATTTTCCATAAATTTGGGGTCCCGGAAGTTATCCATTCCGACAATGGAACACAGTTTACTTAGAGTCAATTCTCTGACCTGTTAGGGGCCTATGGGGTTAAGCACCTAAAGCCAGCTTTCTATGCTCCCCAATTCAACGCAGCCGAACGCGCTAACCAATCCATACTAGCAGCGATCAGATCGTACCTTGAAAACGATCATCGTGACTGGGATTTATATCTCTCAGAAATAGAATGCTCCCTTCGCAGCGCGGTGCACTCTGATAATGCGTGAGAAAATAAGAGAAAATCTATATGAAGCATATGAGACGAACGCGTCTCGCTACAACAAAAGAATACACGAAACACGCTTGATACCCGGACAAGAAGTATATAAACGCAACTTCGTGCTTAGCGACTTCAAGCAAAACATCAATTCGAAGTTTAGCAGAAAATTTACTAAATGTCGCGTTTCAAAGGTGTTGGGGAACAACATGTATCTTCTTGAGATTTTGACAGGGAAAAACCTAGGTGCTTGGCATGCCAAAGATATCAAACAATAACCTAACCGTTACCTGAGATGTTTCTTTCCGTCGATGAGGGTCATTTCGGCGGGGAGACAGCATCCAGGGAGTATCCGTACCGGGTTAACCTACAAAGAACACCTAAAGTAAAAATTCTTATATGCAAACAAATTATGGCAAAAAATTTCCGCAAGTAGACGTATACCAATCGATTCAACACATGCCCGGCTGAGCTCTCGTGGCAGGAGACAATGTCATGGTGGGTGTTCCCACGTTTGGGCGTCTGCAAGATATGCGCTACCTTGGACCGCTCGTGATGCATTGGGTGGGGTGGCCGTCTTGGAAAAACACCAGGTTGATGGTGTTGTCACCTCCATGGCGTCTTGTCCACCACCCAAGACAACATGGTTCATAATTGAGCTGATTGCAGCCGAGTTTACATGCCATTCTGTTTTATAGGTCTTCAGACACATCAGTGATTCCAAGTCAAATAGCTTCGCTGCTGCATCTTTGGATGCAGTAACAAACAGAATACCATCTTTATTTATCTGCATATCGTCTTTAACAGCCGTATAATCATTTATTGAGTTAATCTCACAACCACCCTCTCGTATATCCCAAACAGAAATTTGGCCATTTGCGTGTCCTATGATTATTGTTTCATCCAAGGGTCCCCACAGCATAGATGTGATTTTAGATGCCAGCATTGGTATAGGTAGCAATGGGCTTTGCTCGGCAGTGCTTTCATCAGCTGTGCGTGCATCAATCGCGAACCGTTCTGGATTTTGTCCCATGTCCCTGTGGAGTGGTCCGATTGTTTGCCAGAGTGGCTGAAGCCGCATGTTCACGCCGACGACTTTGTAGGTAGGGGCGCAATTGCAACGCGATGTTCTGCATCCCGTGTTTTGTTGTCATATCGCCTGCGTCCGATATATGTTTCGTCGTAGTACAATCAACATCTGGGCACCATGCCGCTCCCTGATGCCAATCGTAAGCACCAAGACGTTCGCAACGCCAAACATTCGGTTTTTGATCTTTTGAGCATGAAAATGGTAGATCGCCATCATGATTGGGTTTGATTTGAGTTATGGAACGCTCATGACTTTGCAGCATTAATGGTCGCATTGTGCACTATTATCCTATAGATTTTATGTGGGGTTTGTTTTCTTTTAATGCCGGTCTGCGCCGTGAAATGTCAAAACAAATGACAGCAACAACTTTCTCACCACAGGTAAGTTAAAAGCTCTACGTCAGAAGTTTGCCATATGACGAAATGAAGGTACGGTGGGCTAATGCTTAGGAAAAGGATGGATATGGGGAGACATGATCGTTGTTGGCTGGAATGTAAAACAATAGAAACGGCAACTAAAAACGGTGTTGCTGTTTAGCTATTGCCTATATGAAGGGGTTAGTTACCATTAAAAGAATAGAATAGCTGTGCGATTAAAGTTGATTATGTCGACTGTGCGCAGGATCGCGTAAACGATTTTATTAATTTGTATATATATACATATATCCCTGGCGCGAGGTCCAGAGTACAGAATGTTTTTTTTTTTTGGTGTTCAAAATTTATGTGCGACGGGACAAAACGACCATAAAGAAACCCGCGGTCGTCCGGAAAGAGCTATTTTCAAGGCCAAAGGCCTAGGATTCCGGCCAGCGCGAAAACTACAGAGTTTTTGGCTAACGCGCATGATGGATGTGGAATACGCAGGAACAGCAGTTAAACCTTGGTAAGTCGGTGGATTAAATTTTTTTTTGAGACATATTGTCCCTTCTTTTTTTTTTGCGCCTTTTGGGGGTTCATGTACCTAAAATTTTTATTGCGGTAACTTGTCACTAAATTTCTAATGTCTTTCTGCAAGCCCCAGGCAAACGTTTCATAACTTTCTTCCGGTAAAATCCTTTTTGGTAAAATTTGTTTTGGATAATTTTATTAGTTGCCGGGGTTACTAAATTCCCAACAACCAATTTAGTTTAATGTCGACTCGATATTCCCTTGAGATCAAATTCCTTCCTCAAATCTTTAACGTTAATTCTCTACATCATCGCAAAGGCTATTCTCTATTTGAGATCGAAGGCCATTAATTTTTTTTGCTGGTATTCATTTTTGTACCTGTGGTATACTTATTTATGATATGCAGTTGTTCGAATAACAATTGTACATATTTTTTTTGCAATAAAAATGAACGAAAAATAATTTTATATATATGTATTACATATACTTGGAAGTGCGGTCAGAAAGTTGTTCAAAATTCCTCAACTTCACCTCAAATACCGCGTAAGGTGATAACTTACGTTCGAGAATAAACTTGGCAGTGTTTGTTGGGTTTCTTCACATATTAATGAGTCAATTGCACCCTCGAAGACTACGCGAGGTGCATGAACGCCAAACGGGCGCAAAAGCACCAGCCTTTTTGGAAACAGTTTAAAATATAGTTTCTATCTGTTAGTTAAACACCACCCCGTCAATAAACAAAAGCTTTTGGTCTGCGCCAGGGAAATTTTTTTCGGAAATCTACCATAATCACTTTTCACCAGCATACAGGCGTACAACAGTGCCTCTAAAACCACGTGAGGTGAAGACAGCGAAATTCTTGTAAAAAAGATTTTGGTTAACGTAACCCAACAAGCAAATGAAGGCAGTTTCTTTTAAGATGAAAAAAATATATATATATGTAAACGTATTGTATTAATTGATGTTGTAATTTTTGGTATTTGGTGTCAAATTGATGATAGTCGGACACACGAAATCACCAAACCAGGGTGCCAAGACCGCAATAATTTCCTGATTGCTGAAATATCCAGCTGCCCCAAATATCCGTTTTCCACCGAAGAGAGCTCTTTTAGGTAGGCTGTAGGATTTGGGTGTTTCATTAAAAGTAATGCTCATCTTGAGCCAGGCGAAGGGTTTGGTTTTTTTTTGCGCTGACAGAAGAAAACAAACGATTGTAATATTTTACATAAGTTTTCTTTTGCATGACCATGGGTGGAAAATTTTTTTTATTGCTTTGACAGAACTCATGTTGAATAAATCACATAAAGAGAATCCGTTGAAGAAATTTTAAAATTATGAGATATATACTGTAAGATTGTTAAATTCACCTATACATATGTGTTATGCGTAGGCATTCGATATTAAATATAAGTGTCTGTTTGATTTATAATTGTAAAGAGATAAATCTGTTAAGCATGTTTCTTGTTGTATTGAAATGCCTGTCTGAAGCTTGAAAAGAAATCGGAATATGGTTTGCTGATTTAATCGGTTGGGGATGGGGATGATGGCAAAAGGGTAGGTAGTGCGGAATCGCGAGGAGCAAAGGTTAGAAAGGGGACCTGCTGAACTCCGAAATAAACGAGCGGTCCGAGGTAGGGTGGGCTTCTGGTGGGATGTATGGAGGCGTATGAGGATGATGATTGTAACATCCGCCTCATATCAATGTGGCAAAAGGGTTGAGGATCCCGCCTTTGAACTGAGCTAGCTGAGGGCAAATCCACATTGAGCGCGCAAAGGGGCGGATGCACTTTCAAGGTGTACGTTACAAACTCTTCATTCGCTCCAACGCGTCTTCTTCCTTATTAACTTGGATTTATAATTAGCTTCACCTTATTTGTAATCCCGTTAGGGTCATATCGAAAGCTTTCCGGGATCATTTCTGGATGGTTTTCGGGATCCGTCCGGGATCCCGCCGGGGTAATTTCGGGCCTTTTGTGTGGTCATTTTGGGTCCCTTCCGTAATCATTTCTGGATGGTTTTCGGGATCCGTCCGGGATCCCGTCGGGGCAATTTCGGGATCATTTGGGGTCCCTTCCACCATCATTTCTGGGTGATTTTCGGGATCCCGTCGGGGTCATTTCGGGACTTTTTCGAGATCACTTGGGGTCCCTTCCACCATCATTTCTGGATGGTTTTCGGGATCCGTCCGGTATTCCTTCGGGGTCATTTCGGGACTTTTTCGGGATCATTTGAGGTACCTTACGGCATCATTTCTAAATGGTTTTCGGGATTATTTCGTGTTCATTTGGGGTACCTTCCGGTATCATTTCTAGATGGTCTTCGGGATCCGTCCGGGATCCCGTGGGGGTAATTTCGGGACTTTTTCTCGACTAATACGGGATCATTTGGGGACCTTTCCGGCATCTTTTCTGAATAGTTTTCTGGATCCGTCCGGGAACCCGACGGGTTCATTTCGGGACTATTTCGGGATGGTTTGGGGTACCTTCCTTCATCATTTCTATATGGTTTTGGGGATCCGTCCGGGATCCCGTCGGGGTCATTTCGGGACTTATCGCGACTAACACGGGATAATTTGAAGAGCCTTTCGGCATAATTTCTGGATGGTTTTCAGGATCCGTCCGCGCTCCCGTCAGCGTCATTTCGGGACTATTAGGGGATCATTTGGGAAAATTTCCGGCATCATTTCTGGACATTTTCGGGATCCCGTCGGTGTCATTTCGGGAATATTTCGGGATCATTTGGGGTACCTTCCGGCATCATTTCTAGATGGTTTTCGGTATCCGTTCGGGATCCCTTTGGGGTAATTTCGGGAATATTATGGGATCATTTGAGGACATTTCCACCATCATGTCTGGATGGTTTTCGGGATCCGTCCGGTATCCCTTCGGGGTCATTTCGGGACTTTTTTGGGGTACCTTACGGCATCATTTCTAGATGGTTTTCGGGATTATTTCGAGTTCATTTGGGGTACCTTCCGGTATCATTTCTAGATGGTTTTCGGGATCCGTCCGGGATCCCGTCAGGGTAATTTCGGGAATATTATGGGATCATTTGAGGACCTTTCCAGCATCATTTCTGGATGGTTTTCGAGATGCGTCCGGGATCCCGTCAGGGTCATTTCCGGACTATAAAGTGACCATTTGAGGACCTTTCCGACATCATTTCTGGATGGTTTTCTGTATCCGTTCGGCATCCCGACGGGGTCATTTCGAGACTTTTTCGGGATCATTTGGGGTGCCTTCCGGCATCATATCTAGATGTTTTCGGTATCCGTCCGGGATCCCGTCGGGTTCATTTCGGGACTTTTTCGGGATCCTTTGGGGTCCCTTCCGGTATCATTTCTAGATGGTTTTCGGGATCCGTCCGGGATCCCGTCAGGGTCATTTCGGGACTATAAAGTGACCTTTTCGGGATCCGTCCGGGATCCCGTCGGGGTCATTTCAGGACTTTTTCGGAATCATTTGGGGTACCTTCCTTCATCATTTCTATATGGTTTTGGGGATCCGTCCGGGCTCCCGTCGGGGTCATTTCGGGACTTATCGCGACTAACACGGGATCATTTGGGGAGCCTTTCGGCATAATTTCTAGATGGTTTTCAGGATCCGTCCGCGCTCCCGTCAGCGTCATTTCGGGACTATTAGGGGATCATTTGGGAAAATTTCCGGCATCATTTCTGGACATTTTCGGGATCCCGTCGGTGTCATTTCGGTACTATTTCGGGATCATTTGGGGTACCTTCCGGCATCATTTCTAGAGGGTTTTCGGTATCCGTTCGGGATCCCTTTGGGGTCATTTCGGGTCTTTTTTGGGACTAATACGGGATCATTTGGGGAGCCTTTCGGCATCATTTCTGGATGGTTTACGGAATCCGTACGGGATCCCGTCAGGGTCATATTGGGACTTCTTCGGGACTATTTCGGGATCATTTCTGGATGGTTTTCGGGATCCGTCCGGGATCCAGTCGGGGTTATTTTGGGACTATTTCGGGGCTAATACGGGATCATTTGGGGAACCTTCCGGCATCACTTCTGGATGGATTTCGGGATCTGTACGGGAACCCATCAGGATAATTTCGTAACTTTTTCGTGACTATTTCGGGATCATTTGGGGACCCTTTAGGGGTCATTTCATAACTTTTTCTGCATTATTTCGGGATCATTTGGGGACCCTTCCGGCATCAATTCTTGATGGTTTGCCGGATCCATTAGGGTCATTTCGGGATCATGTTGGGATCATTTGGGAACCCTTCCGAAGTCATTTCTGGAATGCCGTAGGAGTCATTTCGAAATTTTTTTTTTGTTACTTTTTCGGGATAGTTTTGGGACCCTTCCGGGATGAATTCGGGATCCGTGCGGGATCCCATCGGGGTCATTTCAGAACTTTTTCGGAATCATTTGGGGTATTTTACGGCGTCATTACTAGATGATTTTCGGGATCCGTCCGGGATTCCGTCAGGGTCATTTCGGGACTATTTGGGAATCATTTGTGTACCTTTCCGGCATAATTTCTATTAGGCGATCATTTATAGACCTTTCCGGCATTATTTCTGGATAGTTTTCGTGATTCGTCCGTGATCCCGTCGGGACATTTCACGACTTTTTCGGGATCATTTGGGGTACCTTCCGGCATCATTTTTAGATGGCTTTCGGGATCCGGCTGGGATCCCTTCGGGTCATTTCAGGTCTTTTTCTCAACTGATACGGGATAATTTGGGGACCCTTTCGGCATCATTTCTGGATGGTTTTCGGGATCCGTACGGGATCCCGCCAGGATCATTTCGGGACTATTAGGGGGATCATTTGAGGACCTTTCCGGCATCATTTCTAAATATTTTTCGGAATCTGTACGGGAACCCATCTAGGTAATTTCGGGACTTTTTCGTGATCATTTAGGGACCCTTTAGGGGTAATTTCATGACTTTTTCTGCATTATTTAGGGATTATTTGGGGACCCCTCCCGCATCATTTCTTGATGGTTTGCCGGATCCATAAGGGTCATTTCAGAACCATTTGTGATCATTTGGGGGTCCTTACGAGATTTTTTTGTTACTTTTTCGGGAGAGTTTTGGAACCCTTCCGGGATCTTTTCTGGGATCCCATCGGGGTCATTTCCGGGACTATTTCATGATCATTTTGGGAACGGATTTGGATGAAATTTGGCACACATATAGCCAAGAGTCTAGAAGGAGCTACTAGCTATATATTTTTCAAAAGGGGGGAGGTCCCCGCCCCCTAGGAACAGTTATAATCTAATTATTATATTTTTCGTCTTTGTGACTGAATCACGCCAGAACGGCTACACGGATTTTGATGAAATTTGTGACACAGAAAATAGTCTACTAGCGAAATTTTTTTCGAACATGGAAGGGGGGGGGTCCCACGACCCCTTCTAACAATTACTTTTTAATAATACTCACATATTATAACTTTACGTGTACTGGCCTTCACCAATATTATAGAATCAATGGGTCAAATAAGTCGAGGGCTTACAAAGTGAGCCCTCTGTTGTAAAATCTATAAATTGTTATAACTATATAAATTTTCTGCTAAATCAATAGTTTTTGGTATCTGGCACATACAGATCAAGATCTAAACAATTTTGGAAAAACGATCAATGGTCCTCTCCTTCTTTTTCCGCCATTAGCTTTTATTAGTTTTACCTGTATGTTTCTTTGTAACTCTTCATTCGCCCCAACGCGTCTGCTGCCTCATTAACAAGGTTTTATATTTAGCTTCACCTCATTTGTAATCCCGTTAGGGTCATCGAGACCCTTCCGGGATCATTTCTGAATAGTTTTCGGGATCCGTCCGGGATCCCGCCATGGTCATTGGACTTTTTCGGGACTATTTCGGGATCATTTTGGAACCATTCCGGGATCATTGCTGTATAGTTTTCGGGATCCGCACGGCATCCCGTCGTGGTTATTTTGGGACTTTTTCAGGACTATTTCCGGATCATTTCTAGATGGTATTCGAGACACCGTCAGGGTCATATGGGGACTATTTCGGGATCATTTGATAACCCTTCCGGCATCATTTCTGGTTGGTCGTCGGGGTTATTTTGGGACTTTTTCAGGACTATTCCGGGATATTGCTGGATGGTATTCTTTAATTTGTTGCTGGAGAAAATTATGCTACCTGCAGAACTTAACCGCACTGGAACAATATACTATAAAAGCGTGCAATTACTGGCATATGCTGATAACATTGATATCATCGGCCTAAACACCCGCGCTGTTAGTTCTGCTTACTCCAAACTGGAAAAAGAAGCGGTAAAGATGGGTTTGATGGTGAATGAGGACAAAACGAAGTACCTGCTGTCATCCAGCAAAGAGTCAGCGCATAAGCGCCTTGGCAACCACGCTACTGTTGGCAGCCATAATTTCGAAATAGTAAAAGACTTCGTTTATTTGGGAACCAGCATCAACACTAGCAACAACATCAGCACTGAAATCCAGCGAAGAATCAATCTTGCCAATAAATGCTACTTTGGCCTAGGTAGGCAATTGAAAAGTAAAGTCCTCTCTCGGCGAACGAAAATCATACTCTACAGGTCACTTATCGTACCGTCCTGCTATACCCTAACACATAATCCCCAAATTCAAAATCCCAAAAATCAAAATCCCCAAAATCAAAATCCCAGTGCTATGATAAACATCATGACCTTGTAAAAAATAGTAATATCTCTGTCCTCTGTATAACTATATATTCACGTTTTGGCAATACATATTTCTACTTATCCATATATAGGAATGCTAGTCGCTCTAATTCGAACAAGCTAACAGAACAAGCTAACAAGCACCTACTCCTTCAAAAAAATTTGGTCTACTTTAGTTTTATAAAAATTTGTTATTCGCAAAATATCTAATGTAAATCGACTGCATCCCTCAAGAGAGCTTTTTAGAGGTCTAGAGATTCTTCCAATAAGAGACCTCTATTGTTTTAAAGTTTTAAGAATCTTTTTCATTAGGTGTGGTTATCTGCATAGTATGAGATCGGAAACTTATAACCGTAGGATAAACTCTGACCCTACAGTTATTGTACCTCCTTCCAGAACCACACATTCAACAAAGTTTTATACAATTGTATCCAGGAAACTCTTCAACATACTACCCTTCGAAATTCGTGCCATGAGGATTATTCTACAATTTACAAAATGTGTGAAATCCTTTCTTCTGAGTTTCTCACATAATGAAGTCGAAGTTTTGCTACGACCTATACAATAAGCAGCTTAATAACAGAGACCAAAAGATAATAATAGTAGTAACTTTCTTTACTTTATTTTATATACCTACATCATTATTTCTTTTTTCACTTACTTTTAGCTTTTCCAATAGTGGCATCTTGTAATTAGGCTAAAAATCATATGTAGGTTTAAAAAAAAATTATAACTTAATTTCAATATTTAGCAGTCACCCAACTGCACTAATGTTTTAATATTTTTGATAGATATGACATTTGTCACTATGTTAAGCTTAACATAAAAAATGTCTTACCTTTTTCTTATATCTACACGATCTCATACGCATATTATGCATTCGTTAGTTTATACTTCATAATGTCAAACTTTTTTATATTTATTTTGCTATTGTAACTTTGCTACATATGTAAATAGATAGGTATAAGAAAAATGCACAATAAAAATGAGCCATCATTTCGTGATTATTTTGGTATCATTTTGGGACCCTTCCGGGATCATTTTAGGTATCTTCGAAACAGGTAGTTCAGCACACATGCCTTTTTAAATTATGAGCTTTTATCGTCATGCATTTACTGCAAAATATTCGTAATTAAAATTCGGTATGCTTTATTTTTAATTTCTAACCCAGCTTTTTCGTTCTATTTTTTGAGTTTTTTAAATATAACGAACTGTTATAACTTTAATTACACCTTTTGTAATATTTTAACCAACTAAATACTAAATACCCGAAAAAGCAACACTGTTTTCATCTAAAAAATTCTCTTTGGTTTTAGCTAATTGTAGTTTCACTCCTTTCTTCTATGAGTAGTAATCCTTTCACCACTGTCATATCAATTAATTTAATTTAAAAACAAAATGTTTTTTTAATTCGACAAAAACTGTATTGTACTATTCATGTAAGCGTGCCTTTCAGGTTCCAGGTCATTTAGTTCTTTTTTTACTGTATTAAAAAAATAAAATGCATAAAATAAAATTTTAAACAGATAACTTGATAAGCAGGCTAACGCGAATATATTTAAATTTCTCCTTGCGGACGGGGCCGCGGGTAAAGGCTAGTATATTATAAATGGCAAAGTTTAATTGTTTGGATGTTTGTCCAGACGTTTGTCTTTGTGACTCAATCACGCAAGAACGTCTGGACCGATTTGGATGAAATTTTGCACACATATAGCCAATAGTCTAGAAGGATCTACTAGCTATATATTTTTCAAAGGGGGCGTGGTCGCCGCCCCCTAGGAACAGTTATAATTTAATTATTATATATTTTCGTCTTTGTGACTGAATCACGCCAGAACGGCTACACGGATTTTGATGAAATTTGGGACACATACAGTAGTCTACTAGCGAAATTTTTTTCGAACATGGAAAGAGGCGTGTAGGTCCCACGACCCCTTCGAGCAATTACTTTTTAATAATTTTTACACATTATAACTTTACGTATACTGGCCTTCACCAATATCACAGACTCAAGGGGTCAAATAAGTAGAGGGCTTACAAAGTAAGCAGTGACACCCTCCGCCCCCCCCCCCCCCTTTATCTCCTCCTCTGGTGTAAACTCTATAAATTGTTATAACTCAATATAAATTTTCTCCTAAATCAATAGTTTTTGGTATCTGGCACATACAGATCGAGATCTAGACAATTTTGGAGGAACGATAAGTGGTCCTCTCCTTCTACTCCCGCCATCCGCCCTCCTTCAATTAGCACGCTTTTATTAGCTTTACCTGTATGTTTCTATGTAACTTTTCATTCGCTCCAATGCGCCTGCTGCCTTATTAACATGGTTTTATAATTAGCTTCACCTTATTTGTAATCCCGTAAGGGTCATATCAAGACCCTTCCGGGATCATTTCTGGATGGTTTTCGGGATCGGTCCGGGATCCCGCCGGGGTAATTTCGGGGCTTTTTCGGGACTATTTCGGGATCGTTTTGGGACCCTTCCGGGATCATTTCTGCATAGTTTTCGGGATCCGTCCGGGATCCCGTCGGGGTTATTTTGGGACATTTTCGAGGACTATTCCGGAATCATTTCGGGACTATTTCGCGATCATTTCTGGATGGTTTTCGGGATCCGTCAGGGATCTCGTCGGGGTAATTTGTGGACTTTTTCGGGATCATTTGGGGGCTCTTCCGGCATAATTTCTGGATGGTTTTCGGGATCCTTTCGGAATCCCGTCAGGGTCCTTTCGGGACTTTTTCGGGATCACTTAAGGATGGCTTTCAGGATTCGTCCGGGAACCCGTCAGGGTAATTTCTGGACTTTTCCGAGACTATTTCGGGATCATTTTGGGATCAAGATCATTTCTGTATGGATTTCGGGATTTGTCCGGGATGCCGTCAGGGTCATTTTGGGACTATTCGGTGATCATTTGAGGACCTTTTCGGCATCATTTCTGGATAATTTTCGGGATCCGTCCGGGATGATAATGAGGTAATTTCGGGACTATTTCGGGATCATTTGAGGACCTTTCCGCCAACATTTCTGGATAGTTTTCGGAATCATTTCGGGATCCCGTCAGGGTCATTTCGGGACTTTTATCGGGATCATTTAAGGATGGCTTTCAGGATTTGTCCGGGAACCCGTCAGGGTAATTTCTGGACTTTTCCGAGACTATTTCGGGATCATTTTGGAACCTTCCCAAAATCATTTCTGGATGGATTTCGGGATTTGTCCGGGATGCCGTCAGGGTCATTTTGGGACTATTAGGTGATCATTTGAGGACCTTTCCGGCATCATTTCTGGATAATTTTCGGGATCCGTCCGGGATGCCGATGAGGTCATTTCGGGACTATTTCGGGATCATTTGGGATACCGGCATCATTTCTGGATGGTTGTGGGATTCGTCCGGCATCCCGTCGGGGTCATTTCGGGACTTTCTCTCGACTAGTACGGTATCCTTTGCGGACCGTTTCGGCATCATTTCTGGATAGTTGTCGGGTCCGTTCGGGATCCCGTCACGGTCATTTCGGGACTATTAGGGGATCATTTGAAGACCTTTCCGGCATCATTTCTGGATAGTTTTCGGAATCCTTTCGGGATCCCGTCAGGGTCATTTCGGGACTTTTTCGGGATCATTTAAGGATGGATTTCGGGATCAGTCCGAGATGCCGTCAGGGTCATTTTGGTATTAGGTGATCATTTGAAGACCTTTCCGGCATCACTTCTTGATGGTTTTCGGTATCCGTTCAAGATCCCGTCGGAATCATTGCGGGACTTTTTCGGGATTATTTGGGGCCCTTCCGGCATAATTTCTTGATGGTTTGCCGTATCCATCAGGGTCATTTCGGGACCATTTTGGGATCATTTGTGGACCCTTCCGAGATCATTTCTGGATCCGTCCGGGACCCCGTAGGAGCCATTTCGGGATTTTTTGTTACTTTTCCGGGATAGTTTATGGACCTTTCCGGGGTCATTTCTGGATCTGTGCGGGATCCCATCTGGATCATTTCCGGACTATTTCGGGATCATTTTGGGATCCTTCCGGAATCATTACTGTATGGTTTTCGCAATCCGTCGTGGATCCCCTCGGTGCCATTTCGGAACTTTTTCTGGAGTATGTCGGGATAATTTAGGGACCCTTCCTGGATATTTTCTGGTTGTTTTTTGAGATCCGCCCGGGAGCCCGTCAGGCTCATTTCGGAACCTTTTCGAGATCATTTTGGAACACCTTCAGGGATCATTTCTGTGTGGTTCTCTGGATACGTCTGGAATTGTGTCGTTGTCATTTCGGGTTTTTTTGGGACTATTCGGAGAGCTTTTGGAGACCCTTTCGGGGCATTTCTGGATGGTTTTCGGGATCCGTCCACGATAGCGTGGGGGTCATTTCGTAGCTTTTTCTGGATAATTTCGGGATCATTTGGGATCCTATCAGGTTATCAGCTCATTTAGTTCTTTTTTTACTCAATTACAAAAATAAAATGCATTAGACAGAAAATAAAATTTTAAACAGATAACTTGATAAGCAGGCTAACGCGAATATATTTAAATTTCTCCTTGCGGACGGGGCCGCGGGTAAAAGCTAGTATATTATAAATGGCAAAGTTTAATTGTTTGGATGTTTGGATTTTTGTCCAGACGTTTGTCTTTGTGACTCAATCACGCAAGAACGGCTGAACCGATTTGGATGAAATTTTGCACACAAATAGCCAATAGTCTAGAAGGATCTACTAGGGGCGTGGTCACCGCCCCCTAGGAACAGTTATAATTTAATTATTATATTTTTTCGTCTTTGCGACTGAATCACGCCAGAATGGCTACACGGATTTTAATGAAATTTGGGACACAGACAATAGTCTACTAGCGAAATTTTTTTCGAACATGGAAAGAAGGGTAGGGGTCCCACGACCCGTTCGAGCAATTACTTTTTAATAATTTTTACACATTATAACTTTACGTATACTGGCCTTCACCAATATCACAGACTCAAGGGTCAAATAAGTCGAGGGCTTACAAAGTAAGCAGTGACACCCTCCGCCCCCCCCCCTTTATCTCCCCCTCTGGTGTAAAATCTATAAATTGTTATAACTCAATATAAATTTTCTCCTAAATCAATAGTTTTTGGTATCTGGCACATACAGATCGAGATCTAGACAATTTTGGAGGAACGATCAGTGGTCCTCTCCTTCTACTCCCGCCATCCACGCCTGCTGCCTTATTAACATGGTTTTATAATTAGCTTCATCTTATTTGTAATCCCGTAAGGGTCATATCGAGACCCTTCCGTGATCATTTCTGGATGGTTTTCGGGATCGGTCCGGGATCCCGCCGGGGTAATTTCGGGACTTTTTTGGGACTATTTCGGGATCATTTCTGTATAGTTTTCGGGATCCGTCCGAGATCCCGTCGGGGTTATTTTGGGACATTTTCGAGACTATTTCGCGATCATTTGGGGACCCTTCCGGCATCATTTCTGGATGGTTTTCGGGATCCGTCCGGGATCCCGACGGGGTACTTTCGGGATCATTTGCGTACCTACGAGAGATAAATTATTTTTCCGGGATCATTACGGGACTTTTTCGGGGTTATTTCGGGTCCCTTTAGTCTTCGGGATTCGTCCGGCATCCCGACGGGGTCATTTCGGGACTTTTTCGCGACTAATACGGGATCATTTGGGATCCTTTCGGCATCATTTCTGGATGGTTTTCGGGATCCGTCCGGGATCTCGTCGGGGTAATTTGGGGACTTTTTCGGGATCATTTAAGGATGGCTTTCAGGATTCGTCCGGGAACCCGTCAGGGTAATTTGTGGACTTTTCCGAGGCTATTTCGGGATCATTTTGGAACCTTCCGGCATAACTTCTTGATGGTTTGCCGGATCCAACAGGTTCATTTCGGGACCATTTTGGGATCATTTGCGGACCCTTCCGAGATCATTTCTGGATCCTTCCGGGATGCCGTAGGAGCCATTTCGGGATTTTTTGTTACTTTTCCGGGTTAGTTTTTGGACCCTTCCGGGATCATTTCTGGATCTGTGCAGGATCCCATCTGGGTAATTTCCGTACTATTTCGGGATCATTTTGGGACCCTTCCGGAATCATTCTGTATGGTTTTCACGATCCGTCGTGGATCCCCTCGGAGCCATTTCGGAACTTTTTCTGGAGTATGTCGGGATAATTTAGGGACCCTTCCTGGATATTTTCTGGATGGTTTTTGAGATCCGCCCGGGAGCCCGTCAGGGTCATTTCGGAACCTTTTCCGGATCATTTTGGAACACCTTCAGGGATCATTTCTGTGTGGTTCTCTGGATACGTCTAGAATCGTGTCGTTGTCATTTCGGGTTTTTTTTGGAACTATTCCGGAAACTTTTGGAGAACCTTCCGGGGCATTTCTGGATGGTTTTCGGGATCCGTAGTCGATAGCGTGGGGGTCATTTCGTAGCTTTTCCTGGATAATTTCGGGATCATTTGGGATCCTATCAGGTTATCAGCTCATTTAGTTCTTTTTTTTACTCAATTACAAAAATAAAATGCATTAGACAGAAAAAAAAATTGTAAACAGATAACTTGATAAGCAGGCTAACGCGAATAGCCCATATATTTAAATTTCTCATTGCGGACGGGGCCGCGGGTAAAGGCTAGGATATATTATAAAAGGGAAAATTTGGATGTTTGGATGTTTGTCCAGACGTTTTGTCTTTGTAACTCAATCACGCAAGAACGTCTGGACCGATTTGGATGAAATTTTGCACACATATAGCCAATAGTCTAGAATGATCTACTAGCTATATATTTTTGAAAAGGGGCGCGGTCCCCGCCCCCTATGAACAGTTATAATTTAGTTATTTTATTTTTTCGTCTTTGCGACTGAATCACGCCAGAATGGCTACACGCATTTTGATGAAATTTGGAACACAGACAATAGTCTACTAGCGAAATTTTTTTCGAACATGGAAAGTGGGGTGGGGTTCCCACGACCCCTTCGAACAATTACTTTTTAATTATTTTTACACATTATGTATGTTTGTTTAATGGTGTGTTCAGTTTATACTTATATTTAAGAATTCATGAGCTTAACGCCGGCTTATAATAACTGAATTTCAATTATTATGTTTTCTAAGAGAAACTGAAAATAATGAAACATTTACTGGCATATTGCTACGGAACCATTTCGAAAACCGCCAACGTAATCATCATCAGGCAATTTTGTAATGTTATCAAAGGTTTCACCAGGATTCGAACCGCGAATCACATGGTGAAACTGCAGTAGCCTTCAACCACTAGGCCATCCTGCTGGTATTTGATTTCATGCTTAATTCAGTTTTTCTCATTTCTACACTAACAACACAATTGAGACATTTTGCCTCTATATTAATTTGTGTTCCATGTAGATTTGTTTTTGTAAAGTTCTTCTTCGTTGCGAATGAGAAGCTTTGTAAACTCAGGCTCAGTTGTACATATTTATGTATGTTTGTTTAATGGTGTGTTCAGTTTATACTTATATTTAAGAATTCATGAACTTAACACCGGCTTATAATAATTGAATTTCAATTATTATGTTTTCTAAGAGAAACTGAAAAGAATGAAACATTTACTGGCATATTGCTATGGAACCATTTCGAAAACCGCCAACGTAATCATCATCAGGCAATTTTGTAATGTTATCAAAGGTTTCACCGGGATTCGAACCGCGAATCACATGGTGAAACTGCAGTAGCCCTTAACCACTAGGCCATCCTGCTGGTATTTGTTTTCATGCTTAATTCAGTTTTTCTCATTTCTACACTAACAACACAATTGAGACATTTTGTCTCTATATTAATTTGTGTGCCATGTCGATTTGTTTTTGTAAAGTTCTTCTTCGTTGCGAATGAGAAGCTTTGTAAACTCAGGCTCCGTTGTACATATTTATGTATGTTTGTTTAATGGTGTGTTCAGTTTATACTTACATTTAAGAATTCATGAATTGAACTTCAATTATTATGTTTTCTAAGAGAAACATTATAACTTTACGAATACGGGCCTTCACCAATATTACAGACTCAATGGGTCAAATAAATCGAGGGCTTACAAAATGAGCAGTGACACCCTCTGCCCCCCCCCCTCCCCCTTCTCTCCTCCTCTGGTGTAAAATCTATAAATTGTTATAACTCAATATACATTTTCTCCTAAATCAATAGTTTTTGGTATCTGGTACATACAGATCGAGATCTAAACAATTTTGGAACAACGATCAGTTCGATTAGCACGCTTTTATTAGCTTTACCTGTATGTTTCTATGTAACTTTTCATTCGCTCCAATGCGCCTGCTGCCTTATTAACATGGTTTTATAATTAGCTTCACCTTATTTGTAATCCCGTAAGGGTCATATGGAGACCCTTCCGGGATCATTTCTGGATGGTATTCGGGATCGGTCCGGGATCCCGCCGGGGTAATGTCGGGACTTCTCGGGACTATTTCGGGATCATTTTGGGACCCTTCCGGAATCATTTCTGTATAGTTTTCGGGATCCCATCGGGGTTATTTTGGGACATTTTCGGGACTATTCCGGAATCATTTCGGGATTATTTCGCGATCATTTGGGGACCCTTCCGGCATCATTTCTGGATGGTTTTCGGATTCCGTCCGGGATCCCGTCGGGGTACTTTCGGGATCATTTGCGTACCTTCGAGAGATAAATTCTTGATGGTTGCCGGGATCATTACGGGACTTTTTCGGGGTTATTTTGGATCCCTTAGGCATCATTTCTAGATGGTCTTCGGGATTCGTCCGGCATCCCGTCGGGGTAATTTCGGGACTTTTTCGCGACTTATACGGGATCATTTGGGGACCCTTTCGGCATCATTTCTGGATGGTTTTCGGGATCCGTCCGGGATTTCGTCGGGGTAATTTGGGGGCTCTTCCGGCATCATTTCTGGATGGTTTTTGGGATCCGTCCGGGATCTCGCCGGGTCAATTGGTGACTTTTTCGGGATCATTTGGGGGTTCTTCCGGCATCATTTCTGGAAGGTTTTCGGGATCCGTCCGGGATCCCGGGGGGTCATTTCGGGACTTTTTCGCGACTAATACGGGATCATTTGGGAAACCCTTTCGGCATCATTTCTTGATGGTTTTCGGGATCCGTCCCGGATATCGTCGGGGTCATCTGGGGACTTTTTCGGGATCATTTGGGGGCTCTTCCGGCACCATTTCTGGATGGTTTTCGGGATCCGTCCGGGATCTCGTCGGGGTCATTTGGGGACTTTTTCGGGATCATTTGGGGGCTCTTCCGGCATAATTTCTGGATGGTTTTCGGGATCCGTCCGTGATCCCATCGGGGTCATTTCGGGACTTTTTCGCGACTAATACGGGATCATTTGGGAGCCCTTTCGGCATCATTTGTGGATGGTTTTCGGGATCCATCCCGGATCTCGTCGAGGTCATTTGGGGACTTTTTCGGGATCATTTGGGGGCTCTTCCGGCATCATTTGTGGATGGTTTTCGGGATCCGTGCGGGATCTCGTCGGGGTCATTTGGGGACTTTTTCGGGATCATTTGGGAGCTCTTCCGGCATCATTTGTGGATGGTTTTCGGGATCCGTGCGGGATCCCGTCGGGGTCATTTCGGGACTTTTCGAGACTAATACGGGACCATTTGGGAACCCTTTCGGCATCATTTCTGGATGGTTTTCAGGATCCCATCAAGGTAATTTCGGGACTATTAGGGGATCATTTGGGGACCTTTCCTGCATCATTTCTGGATAATTTTCGGGATCCGTCCGGGATGCCGACGAGGTCATTTCAGTACTATTTCGGGATCATTTGGGTTACGTACCGGCATCACTTCTGGATGGTTTTTGGCATTCGTCCGGGATCCCGTCGAGGTTATTTCGGGACTTTTCATCGACTAATGCGGGATCATTTACGGACCCTTTCGGCATTCTTTCTGGATAGTTGTCGGGATCCGTTCGGGATCCCGTCACGGCCATTTCGGGACTATTAGGGGATCATTTGAGACCCGTTCCGGCATCATTTCTGAATAATTTTCGGAATCCTTTCGGGATTCCGTCAGGGTCATTTCGGGACTTTTTCGGGATCATTTTGGGACCTTACCAAGATAATTTCTGGATGGATTTCGGGATCTGTCCGGGATGCCGTCAGGGTCATTTTGGGACTATTAGGTGATCATTTGAGGACCTTTCCGGCATCACTTCTGGATGGTTTTCGGTATCCGTTCAGGATCCCGTCCGAATAATTGCGGGAAGTTTTCGGGATCATTTGGGGTCCCTTCCGGCATCATTTCTGGATGGTTTTTGGTATTCGTCCGGCATCCCGTCTGGGTCATTTCGGTACTTTTTCTCGACTAATACGGGATCATTTGCGGGCCCTTTCGGCATTATTTCTAGATAGTTGTCGGGATCCGTTCGGGATCCCGTCAGGGTCTTTTCGGAACTATTAGGAGATCATTTGAGGACCTTTCCGACATCATTTCTGGATAGTTTTCGGGATCCTTTCGGGGTCCTGTCAGGGTCATTTTGGGACTTTTTCGGGATCATTTAAGAATGGCTTTCAGGATTCGTCCGGGAACCCGTCAGGGTAATTTCTGGACTTTTCCGAGATTATTTCGGGATCATTTTGGGACCTTCCCAAGATCATTTCTGGATGGATTTCGGGATAAGTCCGGGATGCCGTCAGGGTCATTTTGGGACTATTAGGTGATGATTTGAGGACCTTTCCGGCATCACTTCTGGATGGTTTTCGGTATCCGTTCAGGATCCCGTCGGACTCATTGCGGGACTTTTTCGGGATCATTTGGGGCCCTCCCAAGATAATTTCTGGATGGATTTCGGGATCTGTCCGGGATCCCGTCAGGGTCATTTAGGGATGAGTTCGAGATCCCGTCAGGGTCATTTCGGGACTTCTTCGGGACTATATCGGGATCATTTCTGGATGGTTTACGGGATCCGTCCAGGATCCCTTAAGGGTCATTTCGGGACTATTAGGTGATCATTTGCGGACCTTTCAGGCATCACTTCTGGATGATTTTCGGTATCCGTTCAGGATCCCGTCGGAATCATTGCGGGATTTTTTCGGAATCATTTGGGATCCCTTACGGCATCATTTCTGGATGGTTATCGGGATTTGTCCGGATCTCGTCGGGGTTATTTCGGGACCTTTTCACGGCTAATACGGGATCATTTGGGGATCCTCTAGGGGTCGTTTCGTGACTTTTTCTGTTTTATTTCGGGATCATTTGGGGACCTTCCGGCATAACTTCTTGATGGTTGGCCGGATCCAACAGGTTCATTTCGGGACCATTTTGGGATCATTTGGGGACCCTTCCGAGATCATTTCTGTATCCGTCCGGGATGCCGTAGGAGCCATTTCGGGATTTTTTGTTACTTTTCCGGGATAGTTTTTGGACCCTTCCGGGATCATTTATGGATCTGTGCAGGATCCCATCTGGGTAATTTCCGTACTATTTCGGGATCATTTTGGGACCCTTCCGGAATCATTCTGTATGTTTTTCACGATCCGTCGTGGATCCCCTCGGAGCCATTTCGGAACTTTTTCTGGAGTATGTCGGGATAATTTAGGGACCCTTCCTGGATATTTTCTGGATGGTTTTTGAGATCCGCCCGGGAACCCGTCAGAGTCATTTCGGAACCTTTTCGGGATCATTTTGGAACACCTTCAGGGATCATTTCTGTGTGGTTCTCTGGATACGTCTAGAATCGTATCGTTGTCATTTCGGGTTTTTTTGGGACTATTCCGGGAACTTTTGGAGACCCTTTCGGGGCATTTCTGGATGTTTTCGGGATCCGTCCGCGATAGCGTGGGGTCATTTCGTAGCTTTTTCTGGAAAATTTCGGGATCATTTGGGATCCTATCAGGTTATCAGCTCATTTAGTTTCTTTTTTTTTACTCAATTACAAAAATAAAATGCATTAGACAGAAAACAAAATTTTAAACAGATAACTTGATAAGCAGGCTAACGGGAATAGCCCATATATTTAAATTTCTCCTTGCGGACGGGGCCGCGGCTAAAGGCTGGTAATATTATAAATGCGAAAGCTTGGATGTTTGTCCAGACGTTTGTCTTTGTGACTCAATCACGCAAGAACGGCTAGACGGATTTGGATGAAGTTTTGCACGCATATAGAAAATAGTCTGGAAGGATCTACTAGCAATACGGTTTTGAAAAGGGGGGAGGTCCCCGTCCCCTAGGAACAGTTATAATTTAATTATAATATTTTTTCGTTTTTGTGGCTGAATCACGTCAGAACGGCTACACGGATTTTGTTAAAATTTGGGACGGAGACAATAGCCTACTGGCGAATTTTTTTTCGGACATGGAATGGGAGACAGGGGGTCCCACGACCCCTTCGAATAATCACTTCTCAAGAATTTTTACACATTATAACTTAACGTATACTGACCTTCACCAATATTACAACCTCAATGGGTCAAATAAGTCGAGGGCTTACAAAGTGAGCAGTGACACCCCTCCGGGATCCCGCCGGGGTAATTTCGGGACTTTTTCGGGACTATTTTGGGACCCTTCTGGGATCATTTCTGTATAGTTTTCGGAATCCGTCCGGAATCCCGTCGGGGTTATTTTGGGACATTTCCGCGACTACTCCGGGATCATGTAAACTGTATTTATACTCAGCGTGCTTTGCACACAGAGTATATTAACTTTTATTGGATATCGGTTGGTTGTACAGGTATAAAATAATCGAGGTAGATATAGACTTCCATATATAAAAATCATCACTATCGAACAAAAATTTGATTGAGCCATGTCCGTCCATCCGCCCGTCAGCCAGTTAACACGGTAACTTGAGTAAGTATTGAGATATCTTCACCAAATTTGGTACACGAGCTTACCTGGACCCAGAATAGATTGGTATTGGAAATTAGCGAAATTGGGTGATAACCACGCCCACTTTTTATACTCAGCGTGCTTTGCACACAGAGTATATTAAGTTTGATTGGATAACGGTTGGTTGTACAGGTATAAAGGAATTGAGATAGATATAGACCTCTATATATCAAAATCATCAGTTGTGAAAAAAAAATTTCATTGAGCCATGTCCGTCCGTCTGTCCGTTAACATGATAACTTGAGTAAATATTGGGATATCTTCACCAAGTTGGTACACGTGTTGGTGCTTGTTGTATCTGTTTTTGCTTGTCATCTGCGGAGGAGGGTCCTTGCTCGGGCGCTATTTATGAGGTGGGTTTTTTCTAAGGCTGGGGTAACGATTAGTCAGTACAGAGTCGAGTAAAGTCAAACACACCTACTGAATAAAAACACAATATTTATGTGTTACGAACACACGCACATACGGCTGGAGGTGTTAGCAGGGCAGCAGCTTTCCATTCCAAGATGGTGAGGGAGGAAGGAGAGCGGCGGCTAGCGGTCGTCATAGCAGAGGGGGGATCGGTAGGACGGTTGAACAGTGGTCGGGTAACGGACGGATTAGTATGGCGATATGGAAGGAGCGGCGGCTTTACGGCAGGAGGATAGCGGACCGCCAACAGTCGTCGTAGCAGCGGCGGGAGCAACGCGGCGGCTGAACGGCGGCAGGATAGCGGACGGCCAACGGGCGACGGCACCAGATGGGCCACGATGCGACAGCAACAGCGGTGGGCGACGGAGCGCATACCTGGGCGAAGGCGGGATCGGAGGTATGCTGGCAACGAAGTTTACCTGTAAAGCGGCGGGTTGTTCCAGTAGGGGTAGTCGTCGGTGGTATCGGACGGATCAATCGTCGGCGGAATCGGTGGTCGGCGGTTTCGGACGGATCGGTGACCTACGAGAGACTGCGAGGATTCGGTTAGTGCTGGCTCCACCGCTGGACACCGTGAATCGATCCGTGGGCGGGGAAGCAGTGCACCTTAAATGCACAGCGGTAGCCCCTTGTGCGCACACGTCGGTTCACGGCCGAAGCCAGAGCCGTGGAGAGGGGTTCATGCGGTTGTTCGGGTCACTCCTCACCGGAACATGGCGACGGAGGGAGATAGTCCGAAGACTCCACTCCTGTCGTCCAGGCACAGCAAGGGGTGACCCGCGCCACGGCCGCACCCCCTTCTCTCAAGCTCGCTGGTGGGAGTGGTCAGATAAGCCTTAGGCATCTGCTCCGGCCAGCTTACTACATTAGAGCTGAGGGGTCGCCTGGTCGTTCGGCGTCATGCCACTCAACACCTGGGTGGGCTACGGAGGGAAATAGTCCGAAGACACTACTCTTGTCGTCCAGGCCAGGTGACTGGTGACCCGCGCCATGACAGCGCCCCCTTCCGCTTCCCTTCCTGTGGAGACTGACTTGCTGGTGGGAAATTCACTCATTTATACGACCTGCGTTATAAAGCACTTAAGCAATGCACCGCTACTTTGGCATTTTTGTATATATTGCCATTTACTGCCGCTCTTCATATGGTGGTCGCCTTATTGCTAGAACTGAATGCCACCTGACTATACTATATAGGCATAGTTTCAGATGCAATTAAGAAAAGAGGTACAGCGGGAGTTATATTATTGTAACGCTACGTTACAACAGCGTTGCTTCTTAATCAGTGTTTCCGCTGCAGTGTTACCACTTTGATGCTTTTGGAGCCAGATCTGGCCCCTTTTTTGGGTTTTAGCTCCAAATTCCGGTTTAGCCCTTACCTCTTTTTTAGCCCTCTTTAAAATGTTTGCCCCTTTTTGGTTCCAAACCTTTTTCGGCAATACGTATTGTGAAATTTGTAATGCGTTTTATATGTGTCGAAGTGTTATTTTATTTGTTTCGTTATGTATAATGTGGCAACTCGGTACTCAACTGATAACAAAAACTTTAATCGATAAACTGTATCATGAGATTTTATATTTACTTTCCAGCTTGTGCAACAGCATAGTGTCACCTACTAAGAATTTCGGCCCTTTAACTTCAGATTATAATATATTTTGTCTCCCGTACCTTATTTCATTATACCTTTAAAGAATATATACGAATTAAAAAATAAGATACATTTATATACGAATTCATTGAAAGAAAGATACATAATATATGTCGCGACTTCATAATTAAATTAAAAAAAAAAAAAAAAAAGCAAGTATAACTGATGAAATAACGAGATTACAAATGAAGTGGAAAAATATCTATCTCCAAAATTGGAAAAATGTGACTTCAACATTAAGTTTTTAGTTTGATGTTAAACAGCGTAATTCTAAATGCTTGTCCAATTTGTGCTGCCACTAAGTAATGCTGAAGTTGCAAGAACGTTTTCAAACATATGTTTGATTAAAGCAAACACAGAAACAAATTGAGTTTAGTTATGTTGAATTCGCTTCTGATAATAAGAAGTGGTCTTTAACGGTTGAATAAATGCTGTTATGACTTTGAAATAAACAACGATTTCTTAAAATTAATAAACACAAAAAATATTATTTGAGTGCAGCAAAAATAATAATTCATCTTCTGAGGACGAAATCTTAGATTTTTAAGTCTAAGGCCCTTCAAACATATCTCGTCCCAACATAAACTTGAATATCGCACACGTGTATTTTAATGGTGATTCGTTCACCCGTAGAACGTTAAAAATTTAATAAAAAAATTGGAAAAAATTCAAACAAATTTTCATCGGCCAACATTTTGGCAAGTCGTATTATTGGCGAACCAATAGCCGTGCTGTCATTGAAAAATAAAAAAAATAAATGTAAGGCGCGATAACCTCCGAAGAGATCTAGGGCCGAGCTTCTCTTCCAATTTGCGTCGTGCTCCTCTTGATTTTTCCCTACAAATTGGCCGGACGGGACCTACATGTTTTATGCCGACTCCGAACGGCATCTGCAAGGCAGATGAGTTTTCACTGAGAGCTTTTCATGGCAGAAATACAATCGGAGCGCTTGCCAGACACTGCCGAGGGGGGACCCCGCTTAGAAAAATTTTCTTCTAATTGAAAAATCTTATTTCTAAAATTTTGATGTTGCTTTGCCCGGGAGTTGAACCCAGGGCATACGGTGTGATAGGCGGAGCACGCTTCCATCACACCACGGTGGCCGCCAATAACATAAATACTTCTTATTTTTTAACGATACCTTACCGCCAAATGGCAAAATAAAATTAAAAAAAAACCGTATTTTTGTTATTAATATAATATAAGATGAACTATAAAAACAGTATTATTTATGTACCTCCCTTGCTCCTAATTTTTTTTTTTTTTGTTAGTTTACTTACTTTATAACTTTGTTTAAGTTTGATTTGAAATAGATATGAAAACTTATATTGAAAAATATACATACATATATGTACTTTTAGTTCTTCTTTCAATGTGTTTTGGATTTTCTTAAAGAAATCTTGCTCTTTCTAGTCCCCTTTTTCTAGATTCTAGCCCCAAAGAAATTTTTTTCTGGCAACACTGTTCCGCTGTTAGCTATTATATCAATGTTATCATCTGATCTAATTACAGAGACTTGATCGTATTGCTTTATGCAATTGTTTTGTTATCGATATTAGAGAAAAATTGCAAAGTTTACAAACGGCTTCTCTGGAGCTGTGTATTGAACTGGAATCTCCAACATTCATACCAGTGTAAAGGCAGATGCCTTTAACCACTCAGCCATATGAATGCCCCGCTGCTCGCTTTGCAATTGGTCTATAAGTATTGCTTTTGTTTTTATTCGTTTTGATTCACCGTTTAGGTACATATAATTCTATGTGCTGTTTAATCCTGATGGTGTGGAATTTTTAGGCGCGCTTAAAATCTTAGTAACAATGCATTTTTTCAGTTTTGGCTTTTATTAGCAGAACTTCCGCTGTTAACTATTGTATCAATATTATCATTTGTATTTAATTAGCGAGATTAGCTCATATTGCTTTATAAAATGGTTTTGTTATAGATATTAGAGAAAATTTCAAAGTTTACAAACGGCGATGGTTACTAGGACTTGTTTCTGCATTTCACTTTTTCCTCAGCTAGCAATATGAGCAAGTCTCGCTAATTAAATACAGATGATAGCATTCATATAATCGCTAATAGCAGAAGCACTGCTAATAAAAAAACAATGCTGTAAAAATCCATTGTTACTAAGCTTTTAAGCGCCTCAAAGATTCCACGCCATTAGGATTAAAAAGCATATAGAGTAGTATGTACTTAAGTGGTGAATAAAAAAGAATAGCAACAAAGGCAATACTTAGAGACCAATTGCAAAGTGAGCAGCGGGGCTATATAAATGCTGTGGAAACTTGAGCTGGCGATTTTCAGACTTAGTTTCTCTCGAGGGGGGGTTAGGAATAAAAAGGCAGTGATTAATATTAAAATTTCCAATAGTGTTTTATTTCAAGGGAATGTGCAATATAAAAATAGAAAGGAGAGTTTAAAGGAGCAAGCGTGCAATTGCTACAATGTTACCTTTAATATATATTCAGGGACTCTGCGTTTTGGCGAGGATATTTTAATGGTGGTTAAAAACTTGTTGTTCCAACTTACGAGCGTGCGTATACTGCTGCGGCTTTAATCCAAGTGACCGAGTACCATTCCATGCGTTCCGTTTACCCCCCAAAGCTAACAGGCCTTTGGCGGGGTAACTTAACGAAACGTCACTTTTTCTTCGAGTATAAGTTCTAACGACCAATAAGCGGTTTTGTACTAGATTGCATTAGTGGGGCCGGCCCTTTGTTTTCCTATTAATAATTGTATCTGCGACATTTTAGGCTCGGGATACTCCAGAGAGCACGAATCCAAAGATTGTGCTTTGCGCCAAGAGCGGGCCGAATGACGCTGGCAGCACTTGGTTGAGCATGATGTCGGCATACACGTCTGCCCCGAGAACTAAGCGTACCGGCGACGCGACGTAGAATTTGGGATCGGCGAGGCAGATGTGAGTATACATAGCCGCGATGGCTGGATCCAGGTTGTGACTAGGCGCCACTCGGTGGAAATGTGGTGTGACGACGACATGGGTCGCAATGTGTTTGTTGTCGCCGTGCTTCCACCGCAGACACACCACACAGCCTGTCTGACTACCCACTCGAGTTTCGTTCAGCCGCAGCTCCCGGACCAAATCAGCGGATATGACACTGGATGACGAACAAACGTCGATCAATGCTCGCACCAGGTGAAGCCATTCTCCGGCTTATATTTTGACGATAGCGGTCGGCGAAATCGAAATCATGGGCCGCAGTACCGATCCAGCGACGGGGTCCAGCCCTGTACGTCCACTGCGGAACGTTAGCGGCGTCCTTAGTTGGCGAGTGGCAATGACTCCTCGAAAATCGGTGGCGGTCGACGTAGCGCGAGGCAGGCGAGCCGTGATGGCTTCGTAACAGCGATTTGTGTTGTTGTCAGCCAGCTGGGGGCATTGTCGGCGGCGACGGTTGTTGTTGTTGTTGTAGCAATGCTCGCCCCACCTAATAGCCGCGACCGATCACAAATTGTCATCAATATCCTCTAACGGGAGTCCAAGGAAACTTGCCGTTTCAACAGGGGTGGACCATAACGAAAGGGGTGTTAGAGGCGTTGGTTCCACATTACAATTAAAGAGATGGATGGTGTCATGTGGGGACACATTGCAAGCGAGGCATACATTTTGTATGTCAGGGTTGGTTCTGGATAAGTAAGGGTTTAACCTGTTACAGTATCCAGAACGAAGTTGAGCAAGAGTGACACGTGTTTCCCTGGGGAGTATGCGTTGCTCTTCCGCGAGTTTTGGATACTTTTCTTTAAGTACTGGATTCACCGGGCAATTCCCAGCATAAAGGTCCGACGCCTGTTTATGGAGTTCACCAAGGACCTGCTTGTGTTTTTTCACTTCATACGGCTGGGTTCTCAGGTGCAGTATTTCCTCAAAATGCTTACGGAGATGACTCCTTAAGCCCCTAGGCGGTGCTGGTTCATCAATCAGATATATGTTGGGATGCCCAGGTTTCTGGGTATTCAAAAGGAACTGTTTGGTCAGCATCTCATTTCTCTCCCTGATGGGGAGTATTCTCGCCTCATTATGTAGATGCTGTTCTGGGGACATAAGAAGACAGCCCGTGGCGATTCTGAGAGCAGTATTTTGGCAGGCCTGTAGTTTCTTCCAGTGGGTAATTTTTAGGCTTGGCGACCATATGGGTGACGCGTAGCACGTAATCGGCTGGCTAATTGCTTTGTATGTAGTCACGAGCGTTTCTTTTTCTTTTCCCCAGGTACTGCCAGCGAGGGATTTGAGGATTTTGTTACGGCTCTGAATTCTCGGAACAATTGCGGTTGCGTGCTCACCAAAATGTAGATCCTGATCAAACATCACACCCAAGATTTTGGGGTGTAGGACAGTCGGTAGCGTAGTGCCATCGGCGACGGTGAGGGGTTCTGGTCGACTGTTGGCGCTCATGTTTTAGCAGGGGTCGGAAGAGCCGTGGTTCCGATCCCCCTGATAGTCGGAAAGGCCGTGGTTCCCATCTCTCTGAGAGTTAGAAGAGCAGTGGTTCCGGTCTCTCTTTGGCCATGCTGGCTGGTTGGTAATCAATGTGCCTATCCGTGGTTCCTTGGTCAATCTCCTCCGCCTCAATATTTTAGGAGTAGAGTGACAACGCCCCTTCGAGGTTATCGCGTTCTTCTTCCTCTACTTGTACACTCCATGGCTCACGAGAGGCTATTTTTTGCTCATCCACGTACAGACTGGTGTGGGGTTTCTCACCACATCATCGACATCTTCCGTTGCTTGTGCAACCAGCCGTGCGATGTGCCATGGAGAGGAATTTGCCACAGTAATTGCCCAAAAGTGCCTCACGCATCCGTTCGTCGGGCATCTTGGAACGATAGACTGGGCAGAGCCGGATCGGATGCCTAGCCGAACACAAATGGCATGGGATCTTGAAGTAGCTGGCCTTCTTTTCATATGCCTTGCGTAATTGACCGTAGCGGGTCATGCTGCCTGCAATTAGACTCAATAAGTCATATTATATACGTGTCTGTATAGATTATTAAAAAAAAAAAAAATATCTGGTTGTGGCTTAATGACGAGATTACCTCAAAATTCTGACTCATAAAATTTTTCAGAACCAGGTATACAAATTTTAGAAAAAAAGTTCAAGATTTGGGGTTATCTTTGTGTCCCCTAGTGTATTTTAAATTGCAGAAACTTTGTTATAAATTGTGGTGATGTTTGCTATAAACCACCCTGGGCTCCCACCAACAAGGTGCACAACTTTGCTGGATTAATGTGTGGACATTAATACACTGGTGGTTAGATCGGTTATAACACCTTCCCTTGTATGTGACAATACACTACTCTTTCTCCTCATACGTTCGTAAACGATTTGGTATAATTTTTTAATTGGTATTTCATTGAATAGCAACGTCTTATTTGATATTAACGACCTACCAGAATATTTGGTATATTTGGCTTTTAGGCCTAAAATGGTGCAGGGTTAGTCAAGTGCTCATTAATTGTGGCCATGGTTGCCTGTGGCTTGCTTGTTCAGTTTGTAGGTAAAGCATTTCCTGAATGAGAAATGTCATTTTGAAAAATCCAAGAGGTAGTAAAGTAGCAGAGCGGTAAGTATTGTAAATTTATTTGTAATTTCTTTTTACTATTATTTTTTTTCTTATATTTTCAGGTAAAATGCAATGAAGTGATTGACTTTCATAAATTTTTTTTGGTAAATCCTCATTAATTTTGGCAATAAGCTGATTCAACATTGCCACAGTTATTAATGAATTGCCACGCTCAAAATAGAACAGATAATGATTCAGCAAGTCGACATAAAGTTGCACTTGTACGCCAACGTCCAGACAATGCGCTATTATACGTACTCCTTTCTTTAGGCAATCAAGGGTGCGTTTCTCATAACACATATCTGTACAATTTTGCAGCGCAGGCCACCACACCACTACATTGATCGGGTTTCTTCAATAGTTTAGAGGCAGAAAGCGCACAATTCGTACGCAAAAATTCAACATTTTTCTCACTAAAACACGACATTTATTCAAATGTGGATATTATTAGCATAATTGCAGCCAATTGCGCTTTAGAATCTGAGATTTCATCCTCAAATTGCGAAAAGGCTTGCGTCATAAATTCATAAGCAACAGTCTCGTGATTTGTATAGCCGATCCCGCCTATAACTAAAGCACCTTGCAAGTAAAAACGCAACACCAAATCAGCTAGATCTGCTTTTGCTATGGCGAATTTACTGTGATAATATTGTAATATCTTTTGACATTTCTTATCCCAGTTATCATCTTCATCAAAAATAGCTTTATATTTGTAGGCCAACTGATAGACAGAGAATATGAGTGGCGGTAAAACATGTTTGACACGTTGTGAACCACCGGTGCCTAGATATTTTCGTGCGGATTGTAGAATTTTGTATTGCATGTCGGATTCATCGGATTTCATATAGTGTATGAAACGCGCAACAATGCCTTGTTCTTCAGCGAATTCTTCAGGATCGACAGTATTACCATTGGTGGGTGGGGTTGCTTATTTACCATTTGGTCCCACTGGCAATTCTTCATATTTGATTAGTGGCGTGAATATAGTTAATACATGTTCAACTTGCTCCGGGCTGTCTGAATGCAGATGGTATAAAAGTTTCGAATTGAATCACATTCATTAATATAATGCCATATAATGCCATTGATTTTCGTGAAATGTAATCGATTTGTCCAGCAGTGGTGTGAAGTTCTTTCATTGTATGACAGTTAGAGCGTTGTTATAGAAATCGATGCAAATACGTAAGAGACGTGATACGTCTTGATTCACCGACAGAAAATGTGATACATTATTCATGCTAAGACGCTCTAAAATTTGTGTCGTAGTGCAGAGCACTTTGTCAACATAGTCAACCCGATCTGGATAAACTTTTTGGGCGAGGCTTAGTAACTCAATCTGCAGGGATATTGTATCTTCTAGAGGAATATCAGTACGGGTCTGCACAATATTTGATACTTGTATGCTGAACACTTCAAATAATTCCACCTCAGGTGGTATAATGGATTCAATATCGGTACCGCTTGTCTTGCCACTCCTCTGGTTGTATGCCGCCAAACGATCAATTAAAGAAATTATTATAATCTTCACATTCACACCAGTCTCTAGCTGTGCACATGATTTCAGGAACGGATCTAATGTTTGCAAATGAAACTCATCGGGAAATACTTGTATAATACATTCCATAAGATATTCCTGCGCAATAGCATCACGACAACTAACCACCTGTACCAATATACCCGGCAATATCCAGCGCTGGTAGTGTTTTAATATTGCTTTGTGCCAACTAATATTTTGATTTCTTCACGTTCTTTCTCACGTCGTGACTTCTCACTTGAGTGACCCTGATGCTGCATACGCATCCATAATTTATTCATTTCAGCAAAATTGGTAAGTACAAAATCAATAGCACCCAATACATTGCCTTCATGTTCATTATCTGCTTTGAGTACATCTGGTAATATGTTACGTGTACATTGTAACAAATAGTTACGTAGCAATAGGCCCCGTAATGGATGTTGTACACCGAGGCACATTTCTACTAAATCTTTCAGTATGCTACGTTTGAATGTGGAATCATTTTTAATATGTACAATACCAACAGGGATGAGTAAATATAAGCGCGGCACAATTGTGTGCGAATACTGCACCAGTTCACAAAAATCTGTCTCTTCATTGCTGTTCTCACTCAAATACAATTCCAGGTGGCAAAGTTCATCTCTGATAGCCATATATAACTCATAGTAGCTCTTCGGTGATAGCAAGGAGGTACGCAATTCGCTCAACATAGTACTAACACATTTTAGTGCATCCAATATACGATCCTTATCAAGAAAATGGTTCATTTGGAATGCTTGTTTACGCGCTGTGCCAATAGCTTCAGCGAGTAGCTTCTCCTGATCATCAACACCATTCGGCATGGTCATGCGGCGCTCAGCACCGTCGCTGTTGCCTCCACTTTATTATTATAGTACACGATTAAACATAAAGAATTTTTGTTGAAAAGTAGATCTAACAGCGTTAAGCAGACGCTATCACTGTGGTAAAAATATTGACCATGCGTTCTTAGAATTCTGGCTCGTTATCCTTACATCTATTGCACTTCCCTTTGCTAGTTAGCCGATATTGACGCACGATCTTATCAAAACTCGCTGGTTCATTAACGTGACTCGTTGTTGTTTTGCAAAATGCATATTCCTTTCCTAATTCAGAGAAAGGGTCTGCGAAGTACTTACACACTTCAACTGAAAAAGGGTTTTGTTAATTGCCCAACAATACACATGTACATATGTACATTTACGTATGATACTTTTTTGATTTCGACTGGCTAATTGCTGGATTTGTAGTAAAACTGTTTGATGTATTGCGTGAAAATACTCGATTGAAATTCCACTATATTGCCTATGTTCACGGTGTGGAAACATTGTTTTGGGATTTCGTGAAGTGGAATACTATCGGCAAAGGTTTTAATTGGATGCATCAGATTATTCTGCCTCATCGCGATGGTAGGGCAACATGATGAGTTTTACCAAGGGTCGGGTTATCTGGCCTTTACTCGTCATGATATCGACCACTCTGACGTGATCGTCGGGTCCTGGGTGTAATTTGACCACCCGTCCGAGTCTCCGATCGTTTGGAGACAAATTGTCCTCTTTGATTACGACCAGGTCCCCGATTTTTAGGTTCGTTTTGGGAAATCTCCATTTATTTCTTTTATGCAGTTCAGAGAGGTATTCCGATTTCCACCTCTTGAAGAAGGAGTGATGTAGGGATTTTAACTTTTGCCATCGATTTATGATTGAGGCAGAGTTTTTTGCTGGCCTCAGGTTCTGGTGGGGATAAGAGATATCCTCCTACCAGAAAGTGGCCGGGGGTTAGTGGCTCCAGGTCTGATGCATTGTTTGACGCAGGGCTCAATGGTCGGGAGTTGAGGTAGGCTTCGATCCTGAATAGCAAAATCGCAAACTCCTCAAAGGTGAATTTGCAACTTGAGGAGATTTTATGAAGTGACTTTTAAAACTTTTCACTCCGGCCTCCCACAGTCCCCCCATGTGCCGAGCTGATGCGGGAATAAAGTGCCACTATAAGGATTGATGGGAGTACTTGTATAGGGTGTTATCGCGGGCATTTTGTAGGAATTCCCTCATTTCCGCTTTAAGTGCTCTAGAAGCCCCGACAAAATTCGTGCCATTGTCGGAAAACATCTTACTAGGGCAGCCTCTTCGCGAAACGAACCTCGCAAATGCTGCTAAAAATGATTGAGTCCTGAGGTCGGAGGTGGGTTCCAGGTGAATCGCTTTCGTTGCAAAGTAACGAAGAAGCATACATACCCCTTCGACACTCTACAACCTCGTCCCGGAAAGTTCTTTATATTGAAGGGTCCCGCAAAATCGACTTCTGTATTTGTGAATGCCAGTGAGTACGTATTTCTCTCCTTGGGTAAAATACCCATTAGCTGGGTTTGAACGCGATTTTCGGTAAATTGTGCATTCTTTGCAATTGTGTATCGTCGATTTTATCATATTCTTGACGCGTGGTATCCAATACAGCGTACGGATGAGGCATAGCATAAGTTGGTTTTCCCCATGGAGTGAGATCCTATGAGTGAATTTGACGATAAGACGCGACAACTGGCAATTATACGGCAGAATAACTGGGTGTCCCTCGTTGTACGGGATATCTTCGGAAGCTCCGAGGCGACCGCCTGGCCTCATAACCCCCCTTTCATCTATAAATGGGTTCAGTGGTAGTACCTTGCTCTTTGCTCCTATAAGTTTTTTAGATTTTAAAGCTGAATAATACTCACCATCATACCTCTTTTGATAGATAACAATCAGACGTTGGGTCGTTGCTTTTATTTCGCTCGACTTCTGACGTGGTGGTATATTCTGTTTCTTGGGTAGGCCAATTTGAGCTATCTTCATTAAGCCAAGAAGGGCCCTCCCACTACAGGGCGTTGCTGATAAGATCTTCAGCGGTTATACATATACTTGCGAGATCTACCGGGTTCGATGCCAAGTCGACATGAAGCCAGTTTTCTATCCCTACTTTGTAAATTATTTTTGTCACCCTATAGGCAACGAAAGTGGACCACGAGCATGGGGGTTTGCGAATCCATGCAAGGATGATTGTGAATCCGTCCATAGACAGGGTTGTTAAAATGAGATTTTTTCGGCTGACTGTACTATTTCCGCTAGTAGAACTGCACGACATATTTTAAGGCGGGGAAGAGATATGTTCTTGACCGGTGCTACTCTGGTTTTTGCAAAGAGCAAGTTTACGAACACATGATTCTCAATTTGTACCCTCAGGTATATTGCGGCTGCGTATAAATTCTCAGAAGCATCGCAAAAGCCATGTATTTCGATGCTCGCTACCGGGGAAAATCGTACATGCTTTCTAAAAAATCATGCCATCTATCTAATACCGCGGGAGATACGGCGTAGTCCCAGCCCGTGTCTTCCAGCCAAATACCTTGCATAATGATTTTCGAGGTAATAATAAATGGCCCTAGCCAACCTAGTGGATCAAATAATTTTGCTATAGCAGACAAAATTGTTCTCTTTGTGAACACATCTTGGTTATCTATGGGTTTCGTAGAAAAATAGAAATAATGAGAGTGGGCATTCCACCTGATCCCTAAGGCTTTAACCATGCTAGCATCTTCAAAATTTAAAAAGTTTTCATTTAATAACGCGATATTGGTATAACTTCCAGTAGTTGGTCGCAATTGGAAGTCCACTTCCTGAGGGAGAAGCCGGCTGATTGTAATGCCGCTTGGATTTCGTCCCTTGCCTTCGTGGCGGTAGCAATGGTGTGTCTACCCGCTAAAATGTCGTCGACATACATAAGCTGTCGTAGGATGTCCGATGCGATGGGATAAGTTTCCTCTACATCTTCTGCTAGTTGAATAAGGGTCCTTATGGCCAGGTAGGGCGCGCAGTTTAAACCGAAGTTCACGGTTTTCAAGTCGTATAGGCTGATTGGTTCGCTGGTGGATGACCTGAAGACGATGCGTTGATACCTGGTGTCCCTGGGCTCTAGCAATATCTACCGGTACATCTTTTCAATGTCACTGTTGAATACGTATCGGAACAATCTCCAACGGAGTATGAGAATCGTTAGATCACTCTGAAGGACTGGGCCTGAATAAAGGACATCATTTAAACTCATTCCATTAGCAGTGGGACAGGAGGCATTAAAAACTACTCTCACTTTAGTGGTGGTGCTTTCTTCCTTAACTACTGCGTAATGGTGTAAAAAATAGGTATCGCATGTGTCTGCCGGAACATGCCCTTCTACCCGTGCCATATGAGCTAACGTTTCGTATTATATCGAGTCGTAGATTGTATTGCGTTTGCAATTCGGGATTTTTCGCTAACCGGTTTTCATTTCTAAAAAATTGTGAGCGCGCGCTCTTAGCGACGGTCCTAATGAGATACCCTTTTAAAATCATGCTTAAAAGGAAAAGACACAATATATTTGCCATCTTTATTTCTTTTGGTGGGTTTTTAATACAACTCCTCGCAGTAATTTTCTTCCTTGGTATAAACATGGTTTTTGGGAATGTCTTCCAGCTCCCAAAATTACACTATTTCCTTGTCCAGCGATACCTCATTAAAAAATGGCACACACCTGCCGGCTGGGCTGGCCGTTTCCGTTTGGCCAGTTAGTATCCAGCCAAATACAGTTTCCTGCGGAAGGAGGGTGCCTAAAACATTTTCTCGTATACCGCCTAGCATTATCTGTGCGTAAATATCCCCACCCAGAATAAGGTATACTTGTTCATTTAAAAAGAACTTCCGATCTGCTAGCACCAAGTCCGGGAAAACTTGGTGTGTCATAGGGTCAATTTGACAGGTTGGCAGATTGCCAGTAAGCTGCGCTAATGCTGTGGTGTGTATGCGTACATTCGGGTTTATTGATGACCGCAACTGAATGAAGCATGCCTCTTTCACTTGGGCTGACACCGTGTTGTTTATCCCTAACACTTGTGCATTTAGCTTGCGACTGGGCAAATTTATTCTTCTCTTAAGTCGCTCCGAAATGAACGAGCACTCTGATCCGCAGTCTATTAGGGCGCGGGTGTTCATTGTTGTAAAATATATTGACTTGAACAGTACTTAATAGAACCCCTTTGCTTGTATTCGCGAAACAGGAATTGAAGTTGATTGGTTGATTATTTGCCGTGGCAGACTGACGTTGGGCCTGAGCCTGTGCCGAAGTAGATGGTCTTTGATCTAACTGGGTTTGTTGGGTTGTGGTTGGTCTCGTGTTCGTGCCCGCATTTTGTTGAATGTATGATGTCTTTGGCAAATGCTACAATTAAAGGCGCACGTACATTTGGATATTGTATGTTTTGCCGAGAGGCAATTCAGATACCCCCGAGTGTCCTTTATAAACGCTATTCTGTCTAATACGGACAGCCGCTGGAAGTTTTGGCATTATGACAGCTTGTGGTTGTTTTTCTTACAGAATCTGCAAGTGTTTCTAGCTACACTTGCTTGGTAGGCGCCTACTTTCTTTTTAGACGAATCATTATTATGTTTGGGTGGTGGTTGTTTGGAAGATTTGGTATATATGAATAAAAAGGAAGTGATTAATATTAAAATTTACAATAGTGTTTTATTTCAAGGGAATATGCAATATAAGAATAGAAAGTAGAGTTTAAAGGAGCAAGCATGCAATTGCTACAATGTTACCTTTAATATATATTCAGGGACTCTGCGTACTGGCGGTGATGTTTTAATGGTGGTTAGAAACTTGTTGATCTAACTTACGAGCGTGCGTATACTGCTGCGGCTTTAATCCAAGTGACCGAGTCCAATTCCACGCGTTCCGTTTACCCCCCAAAGCTAACAGGCCTTTGGCGGGGTAACTTAACCAAACGTCAATTTTTCTTTGAGTATAAGTTCTAGCGGCCGTAACCAATAAGCGGTTTTGTATTAGATTGTATTAGGGTGGCCGGCCCTTAATTTTCCTTTGGGGCTAGCCTGCTGGCCTAAACATGCTGAGTGGTAAAAAGCTTTTACACTGGTATGAATGTTGGAGATTCGAGTTGGTTCCTGCTTTAATTCGTCTGCTTTCCTTTTATACGCAGACGATCTTAAAATTTTTCGTAAAATTAATGGCCCGTCAGATGCAGTGCTGCTACAAAATGATCTAAATAATTTTGTTGTTTGGTGTAATGCCAATAATTATAATCTCTACCAAAATGTCAAAAACGTTTTCGAATGTCTTTTTGTAAGTCGTCTAACTAGCATACCACGCCCTATGATATCTCAGGCGTTGAATTGGCTTCTTTCAAAGAGTTTATCGATCTAGGTTTTGTCTTCGACACTTCTTTCTCGTTCGTTAGTGATATCTGTTATGTCCTTCCGAAGGCTTACAGAAACCTTGCCTTCCTTCTCAGATATGAAAAATACTTTAAGGATCCCTATCCCATGATCCCTTTAGTTCACTGAAAACTTGAATACGTGTCTGTTTTCTGGAATCCTATCTATAGTGGCACTCTGCCGGGTTAGAAAGGGTTCAAAGAAAATTCATTAAATTTTGCTTATTTTATTTATATTTATTTATTAACTTTGACGACCCAACCCCATCCTATTACTCGTGCTGCAAGGTTATCAATCTCCAATCTCTTGAAACTCGAAGAGCTGTGCATTTACTAATGTTTGTTTATGATCTCCTCGCTGGCTCTTTGGATTGTTCAGCTCTCCTAGCAAAAGTTACCTTTAATGTACCTAATAGGTGTCTTCGTACTTTTGGTAGAGCTAATTATTGCATGCTCGACCCGATTTTTCGCGCACTTACCGAATTTAATAGACTCTCAGTGAGTTTTCTTTTCGATTTCTCTTTGCCGAGAAGTACGTTCAAGTCTTCTCTGTAATTGTACTTTTAATTTATTTTTATTTATTTATTTAACTCATTGTTTATCTTATTTTATTTTCATGTTACTTACGTTTATAAGTTTTAATATCTTTTAATTCATTTGTATCTAGTCTTTAAGATTCTTTTTGATCATTGACTTAATAAACTAAACTAAACTAAAATAAACTAAACTAAACTAAACTAAACCAAACTAAAAAAAAAAAAAAAAAAATACTTAGCTCCCGAGAAGCTAGCTGATGTAGAAGTGAAATTCAGAAACATATCCTAGTAACCACTGCCGTTTGTAAACTTTGCAATTTTCTGTAATCTCAATAACAAAACAATTGAATAAAGCCACACGAGCAAGTCTCGCTAATTAAATACAGATGATAATATTTATACTCAGTTGAGCAGAGCTCACAGAGTATATTAAGTTTGATTGGATAACGGTTTGTTGTACATATATAAAGGAATCGAGATAGACATAGACTTCCATATATCAAAATAATCAGGATCGAAAAAAAATTTGATTGAAGCATGTCCGTCCGTCCGTCCGTTAACACGATAACTTGAATAAATTTTGAGGTATCTTGATGAAATTTGGTACGTAGGTTCCTGAGCACTCATCTCAGATCGCTATTTAAAATGAACGATATCGGACTATAACCACGCCCACTTTTTCGATATCGAAAATTTCGAAAAACCGAAAAAGTGCGATAATTCATTACCAAATACAGATAAAGCGACGAAGCTCGGTAAATGAGTTAAATTTATGACGCAGAATAGAAAATTAGTAAAATTTTGGACAATGGGCGTGGCACCGCCTACTTTTAAAAGAAGGTCATTTAAAATTTTGCAAGCTGTAATTTGTCAGTCGTTGAAGATATCATGATGAAATTTGGCAGGGACGTTACTCCAATTACTATATGTACGCCTAATAAAAATTTGCAAAATCGGAGAAGGACCACGCCCACTTTAAAAAAAATTTTTTTTAAGTAAAATTTTAACAAACAATTTAATATCTTTACAATATATAAGTAAATTATGTCAACATTCAACTCCAGTAATGATATGGTGCAACAAAATACAAAAATTAAAGAAAATTTCAATATGGGCGTGGCTCCGAACAAAAATTAACCAATCCTTTTGAAATTTGGTAGCGGCATAGATTTTATGATGTTAACTGTTTTCCGTGACAACGGGCGAAATCGGTTAATGCCACGCCCAGTTTTTATACACAGTCTTTCGTCTGTCCTTCCGCATGGCCGTTAACACGATAACTTAAGAAAAATCGACATATCTTTAATGAACTTAGTTCACGTACTTACTTGAACTCACTTTATCTTGGTATAAAAATGAACGAAATCCGACAATGACCACGCCCACTTTTTCGATATCGAAAATTACGAAAAATGAAAAAAATGCCATAATTCTACACCAAATACGAAAAAAGGGATGAAACATGGTGAGGTAATTGAATTGGTTTATTGACGCGAAATATAACTTTAGAAAAAACTTTATAAAATGGTTGTGAAGAAAATGAAAAAGTTCTGCAGGGCGAAATAAAAAACCCTTAAAATCTTGACAGGTATTACATATATAAATAAATTAGCGTTATCCAACAGATGATGTTCTGGGTCACCCTGGTCCACATTTTGGTCGATATCTGGAAAACGCCTTCACATATACAACTACCACCACTCCCTTTTAAAACTCTCATTGATATCTTTAATTTGATACCCATATCGTACAAACACATTCTAGAGTCACCCCTGGTCCACCTTTATGGCGATATCTCGAAAAGGCGTTCACCTATAGAATTAAGCCCCACGCCTTTTTAAAATACTCATTAACACCTTTCATTTGATACCCATATCGTACAAACATATTCTAAAGTCACCCCTGGTCCACCTTTATGGCGATATCTCGAAAAGGCGAACACCTATAGAACGAAGGCCCACTCCCTTTTAAAAATACTCATTAACACCTTTCATTTGATACCCATATCGTACAAACAAAGTCTAGAGTCACCCCTGGTCCACCTTTATGGCGATATCTCGAAAATGCGACCACCTATACAACAACCACCACTCCCTTTTAAAACACTAATTAATACCTTTAATTTGATACCCATATCATACAAACACATTCTAGAGTCACCCCTGGTCCACCTTTATGGCGGTATCTCGAAACGGCGTCCACCTATGGAACTAAGGATTACTCCCTTTTAAAATACTCATTAACACCTTTCTTTTGATACCCATATTGTACAAACAAATTCTAGGGTCACCCCTGTCCACCTTTATGGCGATATCTCGAAACGGCGTCCACCTATGGAACTAAGGATTACTCCCTTTTAAAATTCTCATTAAAACCTTTCTTTTGATACCCATATTGTACAAACAAATTCTAGGGTCACCCCTGTCCACCTTTATGGCGATATCTCGAAACGGCGTCCACCTATGGAACTAAGGATTACTCCCTTTTCAAATACTCACTAACACCTTTCTTTTGATACCCATATTGTACAAACAAATTCTAGGGTCACCCCTGGTCCACCTTTATGGCGATATCTCGAAAATGCGACCACCTATACAACAAACGCCACTCCCTTTTAAAACCCTAATTAATACCTTTAATTTGATACCCATATCATACAAACACATTCTAGAGTCACCCCTGGTCCACCTTTATGGCGGTATCTCGAAACGGCGTCCACCTATGGAACTAAGGATTACTCCCTTTTAAAATACTCATTAACACCTTTCTTTTGATACCCATATTGTACAAACAAATTCTAGGGTCACCCCTGTCCACCTTTATGGCGATATCTCGAAACGGCGTCCACCTATGGAACTAAGGATTACTCCCTTTTCAAATACTCACTAACACCTTTCTTTTGATACCCATATTGTACAAACAAATTCTAGGGTCACCCCTGCTCCACCTTTATGCCGATATCTCGAAACGGCGTCCACCTATGGAACTAAGGATTACTCCCTTTTAAAATTCTCATTAAAACCTTTCTTTTGATACCCATATTGTACAAACAAATTCTAGGGTCACCCCTGTCCACCTTTATGGCGATATCTCGAAACGGCGTCCACCTATGGAACTAAGGATTACTCCCTTTTCAAATACTCACTAACACCTTTCTTTTGATACCCATATTGTACAAACAAATTCTAGGGTCACCCCTGGTCCACCTTTATGGCGATATCTCGAAAATGCGACCACCTATACAACAAACGCCACTCCCTTTTAAAACCCTAATTAATACCTTTAATTTGATACCCATATCATACAAACACATTCTAGAGTCACCCCTGGTCCACCTTTATGGCGGTATCTCGAAACGGCGTCCACCTATGGAACTCAGGATTACTCCCTTTTAAAATACTCATTAACACCTTTCTTTTGATACCCATATTGTACAAGCAAATTCTCGGGTCACCCCTGCTCCACCTTTATGGCGGTATCTCGAAACGGCGTCCACCTATGGAACTAAGGATTACTCCCTTTTAAAATACTCATTAACACCTTTCTTTTGATACCCATATTGTACAAACAAATTCTAGGGTCACCCCTGGTCCACCTTTATGGCGATATTTCGAAACGGCGTCCACCTATAGAACTAAGGCCCACTCCCTTTTAAAATACTCATTAACACCTTTCGTTTGATGTCCATATTGTACAAACAAATTCTAGGGTCACCCCTGGTCCACCTTTATGGCGGTATCTCGAAACGGCGTCCACCTATGGAACTAAGGATTACTCCCTTTTAAAATACTCATTAACTCCTTTCTTTTGATACCCATATTGTACAAACAAATTCTAGGGTCACCCCTGGTCCACCTTTATGCCGATATTCCGAAACGGCGTCCACCTATGGAACTAAGGATTACTCGCTTTTAAAATACTCATTAACACCTTTCATTTGATACCCATATCGTACAAACGCATTCTAGAGTCACCCCTGGCCCACCTTTATGGCGATATCTCGAAAAGGCGACCACCTATACAACAACCACCACTCCCATTTAAAACCCTCATTAATACCTTTAATTTAATACCCATATCGTACAAACACATTCTAGAGTCACCCCTGGTCCACCTTTATGGCGATATTTCGAAACGGCGTCCACCTATAGAACTAAGGCCCACTCCCTTTTAAAATACTCATTAGCACCATTCGTTTGATGCCCATATTGTACAGACAAATTCTAGGGTAACCCCTGGTCCACCTTTGTGGCCATATCTCGAAACGGCGTCCACCTATGGAACTAAGGATTACTCCCTTTTAAAATACTCATTAACACCTTTCTTTTGATACCCATATTGTACAAACAAATTCTAGGGTCACCCCTGGTCCACCTTTATGGCGATATCTCAAAACGGCGTCCACCTATGCAACTAAGGATTACTCCCTTTTAAAATACTCATTAACACATTTCATTTGATACCCATATCGTACAAACGCATTCTAGAGTCAACCCTGATCCACCTTTATGGCTTTATCCCTAAATGGCGTCCACCTATAGAACTATGGCCCACTCCCTCATAAAATACTCTTTAATGACTTTCATTTGATACACATGTCATACAAACACATTCCAGGGTTTCCCTCGGTTCATTTTCCTACATGGTTATTTTCCCTTATGTTGTCACCATAGCTCTCAACTGAGTATGTAATGTTCGGTTACACCCGAACTTAACGTTCCTTACTTGTTTTATTTGTTGTTTTTCGTCCTTCAATATTTAAATTATTAAATTTTTCGAGCTCAAGGCCACGCATAAATAAAAACCAAATATTTTATATCTTTCAATAAATATATTTGTTTAATGATTCTCAATATTTCGACCTCAATCTGAGATCATCCTCAGGACTAAAAAAATTACAAAACAATAAAAACATCAAAAAGTGCATTTTACGTACATCCCTATAACACAACTTACACTCTTGGCTGTGCCTGATCGGCTAATTTTAAAAGATTATATATCAAACGAATATAACCAAAATAATGTAAACAAATAAATACCGTAAATATAAACAAAGTTTGACAAAAACAACCATGTACAAATTTCTCCAACTGTACGTCAAGCTCAGCATACATATATATTTTCACGGATATTAGCATCACTAAGCTATACCATCACTAAGGCGATGCTAAGGCCATGGTAAGCGGTATTTACGTCAATAATCAAATCATGTATGCACACATATAAGCAGCCGAGAGATGTCACACACAGATGCATTTACTTATACGCCTATGTGTGTGCGAGAGACTGTAAACTACAAACTCACATACATCTGAGAGACGATGAAAAGTAGAAAATTGTAAACAAGTAGAAACTATATGAACACTCGAAATAGTTGGTAAGTTCTGGAAATAGAAGAGCCTAGATGTATGCAGCGTAAACTATAAAAGTGGTGCAAGCGAGTAAAAAGTAATTCAGTTTGATTTGAGTTGTCAAGCAGTTTCGATTAAGACGATATCTACGGAGTAATAGCAGTATTATTTTGAATAGTAGAGTTTCATTTGAGCGATCAGTTTCGTTGCACAGTTTCAGTGTTATTGTGAAGTACTTTAATAAAGGCCATTTTGCATTATTACAAATTGGAGTTATTTATTCAACAGTTTAGTGATTCGAACTTAGCAGAGGATTGCAAATAAGAGGATTTGCAGAAAATTTGTTACAATTGGTGTCAGAAGAGGAATTGTTGAATAAATTCCAGAGGACAACAAGGACATGGCAAAGTTCAGTGAATTGAAGATCCAGCAACTAAAGAAGGAGTTGGAGGGCTGTGGATTGAATACAAGCGGCGTTAAACTTGAACTGCTACGAGAGGCAATGGAAGCAGAAGGAATGGATGTGGAAGAGTATGACTTTCATCTTGATGGCGAGGAAATAACAAAAATGGAAGAACACAGACCTGAACATGATATTGGCTGCAATATCGGCACAAATGTCCGCAATGTCAACACAAATATCTACCAACATGTGTCACAATTGGAATCACAGGAGGCACGCATTTCAGAAATGTCGATACAGATAACATCCAAGATGGAAACTCATGGAAGAACAGAAGACATATATGGCATCACAATTGGAAGAACAGAAAACACACATGGCGTCACAAATTGCAGAACAATTAAAAGAACAAGAGGCAATCATAACATTGCAGCTCGAAGCACAAGAAGAACATATCTCAACAAAGCTGGAGGCACAGGAAACAAAATTCTCATCGCAGCTGGAGGCTGTTAGTGAACGACAAAATAAAGTGGAGGCCGAGATGGATGCTTTGAAAGATCGGATTCAGGAGTTACAATTGAACCGTCCAATCACTTCAACGTCTACTCTGAAGGTAAAATCCCCAACGTTTGATGATTCTGTTCCATTCCAGGTATTTAAGCTCCAATTTGAGAAGACGTCGGCAGCGAACAACTGGAATGTGGAAGATAAAGCTGCTGCACTGTTCATGGCGTTCAAAGGGCCTGCAGCTGAGATTTTACAAACCATTCCAGAGAGCTAACGGAACTGTTATGAAGCATTGATGGGCGGAACTGAGCATAGGTGACAGATATACCAAATGGAGTTGCTGAACCGCTTCCAGAGGCCTGGTGAAACATTGCAAGAGTTTGCGTCGGATATTGAAAGGCTAGCACATTTAGCGAATGCGGACGCACCCGTGGAATACACTGAAAGGGTAAAAATCCAGAGCTTTATAAATGGCATACGAGATGTGGAAACGAAACGGGCTACATACACAAACCCAGAGCCAACATTCGCAGAAACGGTGTCACAAGCCCTGATTCAGGAAACAGCGTCGCTTCTGTGTAAGCCAGTTTTCAAAGCACGCCGTGTGGAAGTAGAAAGGTCAGAGTGGGTAGACGCAATATTGGAGGCGCTGAAAGGATCGCAAAAGCGGAGTGAAAAAGTTATCAAATGCTTCAAATGCGGAAGTCCGGTCACATTGCACGTCATTGCGATCTTGGCCGTAATAGTTCCAACAATGTGGGTGGGCGTAAACGCAAAGCTGGAGGAGATGAGCAAGAGCGAGTAAGAAGTAGAGAGCTAGATCCAGCTATTGAATGCCCTGTGATATCTGTGTCGCAAATTGGTAGAAAATCGAGCAGTCTTACCGTCAGATGGAATGTGGATGGCAACTAACGAATACTGAGTGTTGATACGGGCGCATGTCATTCCTTGATCCGATCTGACTTGGTCAACAGGAGAGTAAAACCGTTACCTGGAGCAAAGTTGCGTACGGTCACTGGCGAGTATAACCCAGTTCAGGGAGAAGTGATATGTGAAGTATTGATTGGGAAGGTCATGGTTCTACACAAATTTGTTGTGGCGGAGATTGTTGATGAAGTTATATTGGGAGTGGATTTATTGGTTGACCATGACATCAAGATCGATATGCAGAGAAGGGTGATGCGTTATGAGAACCAAGATGTGCCACTTAATTTTAGTTTGGAAAAAGGGTTCAGCAGTAATCGGGTACTGGTGGAGAAGACTCGACGGAGGCCACGAAATTCAAAGGTAAAGGTTGATGGAACAAATGGGCCAAACAAATCAAAACCGAAGGTACCTGTGAGAGAAACACTGGCATTGAAAAGCCCTAACGGTCGTACTAAAACGAAGAAAGAATGTAGAAACCCTGGAAGAAAATAGCCCACGCTGAAATCGTGTTAACTTCTATATTGACAGTAAAGCAGAAATTAAGGCAATAATCTCGCACAGCGTAGCATCTAAACGCGCGTTGGAGTATAAGCAGTCCCTGGAGAGAATCGGGACAGGGAGAAGAATACATCTATATTGGGTCCCAGGGCATATGGGAATAGATGGGAATGAAAAAGCGGATAAACTAGCTAAAAAGGGCGCATCCCTTGAAGCTTGCTCCGTAGACGTCCCAATTAGACTGGGCGAAATTAAGCCAAGGCGAGAGGTGCACATGATCGACCAAGCAGGAAAGCCGTTGGTTCAAGCGCGGGGCTGTTAAGTGTCGAAGATTATGTGTAGGTCTTACAACCTTAGACTAACAAAGTTGCTTCTATCATTAGACTCATGACGGGTATTCTGACTGGACACTGCCTTCTGGCGTCACATGCCTTTAAATTAGGCTTGGTCAGTGAAAGCAGATGTAGGAAGTGCGGGCTGGAGGAGGAAACGATCGAGCACGTTCTGTGCTCGTGTCCTGCGCTTGCTAAGACTCCAGCTACTAGGAGCGATACAGCTGGCAGATCTAGAAGCAGCAAGTGGCTTAAGTCCTAGGAAGCTTCTAGTATTTGCCAAGAGGGCAGAGTTATTTTTTAACATATGTCCTGGTCTTTTATGTGGTTTTTCAGTTTGGTCGTTAAAACAAATTTCTGGTAACACTACGTGAGGTACTCATGGACCGGTCAGTTCAACCTAACCTAACCTAACTCTGGATTTGAAATTCCATTGGTGGTACATGTCCCAGCACATAGTATTATAGCTGGATTTTTTATTTCAATAAGTTTTTCAAGTTACCTTTATTGCCTAAAATACTATTAATATTAAGATAAAGACAAATAGGCTATTGATTTCTCGATTGCTACTTTCTAGTTCTAGATTTACTTTCAATATATCTTTTATATGCGGGTCTTTCCTTACTAAAGGCAGTATGGCGTATATCCGCTTCTAATAGTTTTTTGTGTACAAGCTCACAACAATTTACACACTTAAAAAACTTGATGAGCAATCTTTTAAGTCGTAATTTCCTGCACATTTACTACATGCTTTTTTATACTCAGCGTGCTTTGCACACAGAGTATATTAACTTTGATTGGATAATGGTTGGTTGTACAGGTATAAAGGAATGGAGATAGATATAGACTTCCATATATCAAAACCATCGGTATCGAAAAGAAATTTGATTGAGCCATGTCCGCCCGTCCGTCCGTTAACACGATAACTGGAGTAAATATTCATATATCTTCACCAAATTTGGTACAAGTGCTTATCTGGACCCAAAATAGATTGCTATTTAAAATGAGCGAAATCGGATGATAAATTTTATATATATAAAATTTAAGAAAACACAAAAACCCTGATAATTTAGTAAATAATACACCTAGAATGTTGAAATTAGACATATGGACTGATACTGAGACTCGAACAATTTTTTTAAAATGGGCGTGCACCGCCATCATGTGATAAATTAAATTTTGCAAATATTATTAATCATAAATCAAAATCGTTAAACCTGTCGTAACTAAATTGGGCAGAGAGTTTGCTTGTACTATAAGGAACGCTTTGAAGAAAAATTAACGAAATCGGTTAAGGACCACGCCCACTTTAATATAAAAGATTTTTAAAAGAGTCGTGGACGAATAAAATAAGCTATATCTTTGCAAAAAAGACCTTTTTATCAATGGTATTTCATTTCCCAAGCGGATTTATAACGATAAATAGGAAATACTTCTAATTTTAAAAAATGGGCGTTGCACCGTTCCTTTTAAGACTAAGCAATTTTCTGTGTTTCGGGAGCCATAACTCGAAGAAAAATTAACGAATCGTAATAAAATTGAGTACACAAATTTTCCTTATAGCAGGAAATATTTCTAATAAAAAATGGACGAGATCGGTTAAAGACCAGCCCACTTTTATATAAAAGATTTTTAAAAGGGTCGCAGGCGAAAATAATAAGCGAAAAAGTGCTTTGTGTCTATAGAATTTTACTTTCTAAATTGAATTATATCATTAAATTGGAAAATACCAAAATTCAAAAAAATGGGCACCTCCCCTTTTATAACTGCGCAGTTTTCTATGTTTCGGGAGCCATAACTCGAAGAAAAATTAACATATCGTAATGAAATTGTGTACACATATTTTCCTTATAGCAGAAAATATTTCTAGTAAAAATAGATGAGGTCGGTTAAAGAACACTGCAACTTAGATATAAAACAAGTTTAAAAGTGTCGTAGACTAGAATAATAAGCTATAACTTAGCAAAAAATAGTTTTGAATCAATGATATTTCACTTATCAAGTTGTTATAATTTCGAATTCATTTATTATTAGAAACTTAAAATACAAAGTTGATAACTATTTGATTTTATGTAATTTATGAGTCAAAGGTAAATTATAGCGCGCAGGCAAAAATCGGCCACCGACCAAGATCCATTTTCACGCGTGTCTACTCTGTATAATACCGGGAATCCAAGGTGGACCACGTGCATAATTTTTAGCATAAACGGTCGCCGAAACTGGATATATTGCTTTGGAACGAGCAGTAGCCATTTGATTGGATCCGGGTACGATCCGAGCCAGTAATGTCTTTGGTTGACGCCCATGTAGCAGCTCTGCCGGCGACTTGTTGTTACTGCCGCTGGGACAAGTTCTGTAAGTACTGAGAATAGTCAATAAGGAGTCTAACTGATTTTTACCATCTGCTATTGCTTTCTTGAACGCCTGCTTAAAAGTACGAACAAATCGTTCTGCCTCACCGTTCGATGCCGGATGGAACGGTGCCGTTGTTAGATGAGTAATGCCATTACTTTTGCAGAAAGTCTTAAAATGTGTCGCTGTGAATAGACGCCCGTTATCTGAGACAATAGTATCAGGTAGACCTTCTATGGAAAATATTGCTTTCAATGCATCTATTGTCGATTGAGCGGTAATGTTTGACATTTTCGTTACAAATGGATATTTGGAATAAGCGTCGATACAAATGAGCCAAGTAGCATTTTGGAACGGACCTGCAAAGTCCAAGTGTATACGCTGCCAAGGGCGTTCGGGCGTAGGCCAATTTGTATATTCGCAAGTTGGTGACGATGTACTTTGTTGTTGGCATACATCGCAGTGTGAAACACGCTCTTCAATATGCTTATCCATTGAGGGCCACCAGCAGTATTGGCTCGCCATCTGTTTCATTCGCGACATGCCCCAGTGCCCTTCATGTAACAGTTCAAGGACGGCGTCTCGTGCTGACGCTGGTAATATGACCCGAGTATACTGTGTCGCTAGTATTATGAACCCCATTTCGAAACTAAGTGTATGTCGGCGCGAAAAATATGGCTGAAGGTCACGATGTTTTGCCGAAAGCCTTTCAGGCCAACCATTTGATATACAACGACACACTTGGTTGAGAACGTGGTCCTTCGCTGTCAACCTGGCTATATGTTTTACGTTAAGCGGAGATGCAGTGAGCTCGGCTTGTACTTCTACTTGCATGCATGCATCGCTCCGATCAAACTCATCGTCGGGTCCCATGGGAAGGCGTGAGAGCGCATCTGCGTTACCATGCTGATCTGTTGGTCTGTATCGTATTTTGTAATTATAAGACATCAGAAGCAATGCCCAGCGCTGTAGGCGTTGTATCATCATCGCCGGTAGTTGCTTATCCGGACTGAATATCGACACCAGGGGCTTGTGGTTAGTGATTAGCGTGAACTTGCGGCCAAATAGGAACTGATGGAACTTCTTCACACCAAATATAATTGAAAGCGCTTCCTTTTCTATTTGGCTGTAACGTTTTTGGTGCCGGTCAAGCGTTTCCGATGCGAAGGCAATAGGCTTCTCTGAGCCGTCAGGCATGCGGTGTGATATAACGACTCCTATTCCGTGTGCAGAGGCATCAGTTGCCAGAATAATAGGCAACTGGTCGTCGAAGTGCGTTAGCAACAGTGCTGTGCTGAGCTGGCTCTTAACAGCTACAAAAGCCTTTTCCTGCTCCTCTCCCCACTGAAATGGTACATTCTGTCGGCGAAGTCTGTTAAGTGGCTCTGCTTTATGTGCAAAATTGTAGTAATTAATTTTACCTAAGAATGCTTGCAGATCTTTCAAATTGTTGTGCCGTGACATTTCATTTATTGCTACAACCTTACTTGGGGCAGGGGTACATCCTTCTGCATCCAAAACAAAACCAAGGTACTCCACCCGGCGCAGCATAAACGAACACTTGAACCGGCGGCATTTAAATCCTGATTTTTGTAGTCTTTCGAAAACAGCTTGTAAATTGTTCAATAAATCTTGGTCTGACTTTCCCGATACTAATATATCGTCTAGGTAATTAATACACATTGGGATGCCTGCTATAATCTGTTCCAATAGCTTCTGAAAAAGAGAAGGAGCGCTTGCTACGCCCATCGGTAGTCGTTGATATTGGAACAACCCTAATGGTGTATTGACAACCATTAATTGTTTAGCCTCTTTGGTCAGCCCAATTTGCAAGTATGCATCTGAGAGATCAATTTTTGCAAATACTGTGCCCCCTCGTAATTTGTGGCACATTTCTTCAATGCGCGGTATCGGGTATTGATCCACCTCAAGTTGTGCATTAACAGCTTTAAAATCACCACATATTCTTAGCCGACCGTCCTTTTTTGGGACTACCACTATAGGTGCAGCCCAGTTGCTGAATGTAATTGGCTTCCATATGCCCTGGCCCGTCAGACGCTGTGCTTCTAATTTAAACTCCCTCATTTGTGCGAAGGGTATAGGCCTTGACTTAAAATATTTTGGTGATGCATTTCGTTTTAAATGTAGCGCAGCTTTTGAAGTAATGCAGTAGCCCAATGTATTTTCAAACACTGGTGCGAATTTCTGCAACATACTTTCAATGTTTTCATTATTACTTGGCGAAACAATATTCACAAGACCCGCTTGGCATGTACATAAGCCTAATTGTTCCAACAAATCAGTACCAAAAATGTCACTATTATTTTGCAAATCAGCTACAACAAGTTTACATAATCGTTTGATGCGTCCGTGACTAATAGTGACGTCGACAGTTCCTAATGTCCTTACGGAGCTGCCTCCATAAGCGATTAGCTTGCCAGCTGGATATGGAGTCAGACCCGGCTTCCCGATATTTTTGTATACATCTGCGCCAATTACAGAGCAAGTCGCACCCGTATCCATTTGAAATTTAACTGGCACATAATTTACCAAAATATCAACCAAATATTTATTTCCTACCTTATTTGGCCCGGTGCTGGTAATAGAAGCAATAAACTCAACAGTGGAAACTTTTTGCTGGATATTATTGTTGCTGTTTGCTTGTGACTGACTTTCTTTCTTTTTGCTGTCATTGTTAGACGCCGATTGTGATTTACACACTGGCGCAATATGACCAAAACGATTGCATTTGCGGCACTTTGCATTACGAAATTTACATTGGCTTCTTGGATGATGTTTTCCACAACCCGAGCACGACTGTAGAAGGTTATCACTGTATGTGTTTTGCTTTTTTGTATCGCTTTTATTCGATTTTTTTCAGTCTGACGTGACTTTATCAAAAACACTTCGCTACTATCTGCTTTATCGGTTGGCAGGCGCTTTTTCATAGACTGAGTTGTCTCATAGCTTTCAGCAATAGCTAAAACATCTGCAAGTGACGGATTAGGCTTTTGCAGTGCAGCAGTACGTACAGGTTCATGTGGCTAATTCAAGACTAGAATATCTCGAAGAAGGTCGTCTACAAAGACTGTTTTGCAATTATCATTGCTACACACGAATCTACAGTTCCGCGCTACTCCTCGTAGTTCTGCAACCCATTCTGCATATTTTTGGTTTGGCTTCATTTTCGACGACAAAAATTCGAATCTTGCAGCCAGTACATGAACATTTTCTTTATAATGCGTAGACAACTTTGTTACGATGCATTCAAAAGTCTGCTTTTGAATGGCTTCTGTCCCAAACAACTTTGTTAGAAGTTCGTAGCATTCCGCTCCAATCCACGAGAGTAAAAATGCTCGTTTTTGCTCTGGCTTTATGACCGCGTAAGCTTCAAAGTGCTGCGTTAATTGCGCTATATATGACTCAAAACTTTGCTTTGTATGTACGAAAGGTGGAAATGCTGGTACTACTATATTAGGTGTTGAGGTTATGGTCGGCGCACGTTCATTTTCCTGCAACTTCGCTAGATTTGTTTTTTGTTCTTCCAATTCTGCGACCATCCACGACCTATTTGTACTCAACACATCCACTAAGAAGTCCTGCTGTTGCTTTAGCAGCTTCTCAATTGCTACTTCCATTACGATGCCGCGCTTGTTAATAAATTAACTTTAACTGCTCGGATGTTTTTTTTTTCCTTTTTTTCTCGTCGCCAGAAAATTTTTATAATTTCGAATTCATTTATTATTAGAAACTTAAAATACAAAGTTGATAACTATTTGATTTTATGTAATTTATTAGTCAAAGGTAAATTATAGCGAGCAGGCAAAAATCGGCCACCGACGGACAAGCGTATCCCCAAAAGCAAACGTCAAATTCAGTGCTGCATTTAGATATATTTATCAGTGTTGCATTCAAATGTATCACAAGTTTTATTGTAAGAGGAAATGGGGAAACATTTTTTTTTAACGGGCGGTGCCACGTGTTATGTAGAAGTAATTTATCTGAAATGAAATGTACAACTGAAGGTCACGCTGAGTATATATATATATCTTGGCGATAGGACTCAAGCAGTATGTATAGATGGTGAAAAGTCTGACTTCTTTCATGTCTTAAGAGGCGTCCCTCAAGGCTCTATCCTGGGTCCTCTGTTATTTGTTCTGTACATCAATGACTTACCCGATGTCCTTAAGTATTGTAATGTTCATATCTACGCTGATGATGTGCAGTTATTTACGTGTTGTCCTCGTGATAAAACTAGCTTGTGCAAAAGTAACTTAAACCACGATTTGAATCAAATATTTTCATGGGCTGCTATGAATGGCTTGTGTGTAAACCCGAATAAGTCAAAATGTATTGTTATTCATAGAAGGTCTTTTCCCACTAATGATTTAGAGAATGTAGTGTTCGACAATTCCGTTATAGAATACGTAGATACGGCGAAAAACTTAGGTGTAATTTTTAACAAAACATTGACATGGAAAGACCATATTTTTAGAACGGTTGGGAAAGTGTATGGAATGCTTCGTACACTATGGTTAACACAGTATTTCACGCCTTTGCACATAAGACTACTTCTGGCTAAAGCGTACTTAATACCTACGCTACTCCATGGTTGTGTGATTTACTCAAACTGCGACTATCTGTGCAAGAACAAACTAAATGTTGTTGTAAGATATGTTTATGGGTTGAAAAGATTTGACCACGTATCTCAACATGCTGAAAGGTTGCTAAACATTTCCTTCGAAAATCTTTTAAAAGTCAAAACACTGTCCTTCCTCCATAAATTGATACACACGAAGGAACCTGACTATCTATATCGTAAGCTTATTTTTCTGCAATCATCAAGATCGGTGCTTCTTCTTAAGCACATCAGATACCGCTCGCTAACCTCTGAGCGCCAATTCTTTGTTACTGCAATACGTTTTTGGAACTCGCTACCTACTAGTCTTCGACTCTTAAGTAATGCTCTGCACTTCAGAAAAGAGCTAACATCATTTTTTAACGACCCTTAAACTGGATCTCAAATTGTTGTTGTTAAAATGTTCAGTTCTAAGTCCTTTTCCTTTCTCTGTGTCTTCTTTCTTTATTTGTTAAATACTATTCAATCTATAACCAGCCAAAGGCTATCATCACTACTGCTGTCTTTTAATATTTATTAACTACTTTTCTTTAGTTTTAAGATTTACATTTACATACATAAATATTTCACTATTGTCCGCTATATTTAATTTAATTTGATTAATCTAATTTATTATTATAAATGTTGAATTTTTATAGCTCATGCTATTCATGACTAGCACTGTTAAATAATTTGTCAAAATTGTTGTGCTAGGAACAAATTTTCAAATAAATACATACATATAATGTTCGGTTACACCCGAACTTAGACACCCTTACTTGTTATTAATGCATTCAATAGCCTTATGATTAAATCCTAAACTTTTAAAGCATCTAAATACTCCTACGTACTCAATGGTAATGCAAGAGTCCCAAAATAATATTTTCGAAATATTTTCAAAAGTCTCTGCTTCTGTTTCAAAAAGTGCAATAAAACACTCTTCTCTACGACTAGAGTTCTCCAAAATCTTTACAACTTTAAAGTATTTACCCTCACATATGCTATTCTGTTTCGTAATGCATTCTACTAAGCGCTCACTGCTTAGTCTCTCTGTCAAACCAATAACTTTAAATATTTTCTTCATTTCTCACTTGTCTTTAGTTTTCTCCGCCTCGAACTCTTTTCCAATTTGTTCCGCTATCTTCTTCTGCAGTACAAGCGCTCATTCAATTCACTGGCATGAGAACTGATGGGTATGCGTACAAAACGCTGTGAGTAGCAAAACATACAAGTACTTTCACGGTCTCGTCTCATGCAGCACAATTACAATCAATGGCGTAAACTCAAGTGTATAGTACAACTTGTATATTCAGTATATTCTTGTATATTCAGTAGTACTACTTGTATCGCAGGTATACTTGTGTATACAACTACAGTTTGGTGAATTTTAAGGAATTATAAAAATGTACACTAGTTGGCCGTGTAAAATCCATTTATATAACAAAATAAAAGGCATAAATGTGCCATTTTAGGATTTTATTTATTTTTCATATTAATGCATTTTCTTAAGTTAGATCTTAATATCTATTAACTAAGTAGATTTAACTTATACTATTTAAGCAAACGAGTTTTTTATTCTCAGTTGAGCAGAGCTCACAGAGTATATCAACTTTGATTGGATAACGGTTGGTTGTACAGGTATAAAGGAATCGAGATAGATATAGACTTCCATATATCAAAATCATCAGTATAGAAAAAAAATTTTACTGAGCCATGTCCGTCCGTCCGTCCGTCCGGCTGTCCGTTAACACGATAACTTGGGTAAATTTTGAGGTATCTTGACGAAATTTGGTATGTAAGTTCCTGGGCACTCATCTCAGATCGCTATTTAAAATGAACGATATCGGACTATAACCACGCCCACTTTTTCGATATCCAAAATTTCGAAAAACACAAAAAGTGCTATAATTCATTACCAAAGACAGAAAAAGCGATGAAACTTGGTAGGTGAGTTGAACTTATGACACAGAATAGAAAATTAGTAAAATTTTGGACAATGGGCGGGGCACCGCCCAGAAAGTAATTTCAAAGTTTTGCAAGCTGTAATTTGGCAGTCGTTAAAGATATCATGATGAAATTTGGCAGGAACGTTACCCCTATTACTATATTTATGCTTAATAAAAATTAGCAAAATCGGAGAACGACCACGCCCACTTTAAAAAAAAAAATTTTAAAGCCAAATTTTAACCAAAAATTTTATATCTTTATAGTTGTATAAGATACTCACTGCACTTAGCACTTTATTTGAGTGGAAAGAGGGCACACGTATATATGTATATCGTATATTCACAATTGGGATTTTTATTTTAAATATAAACCAAAATATAAAGTTCAATTTAGTTAACTGCAATTATCTAATAAAGAAACTGCGTTGGGTAGCGAACACGAGCGGGCATGATAGATGCGTGTGGGCGGGTAGTTTAATGTAAACTAAAAAAACTGAGCGTGAGCGCGGTGTTGGTCGGCAAGCACAGCTGAGCTGCACTTGCGCTCTGGCGGTTTTCCGTGCGGGCTCGTGGGGTTGCACTGTCTCGTCGTCGGAGTTCGTTGTGTTGGCGTCTCGCGCTGTTTTCCTGTCGAGCCCGGTGCAGTAACGTATGGTGGTCAAGGGAACATTTTCGGCAGATGTTCGGGGAGTCGCACACCCCAGTGTTATGCGAAATGGCGAGGTAGTTGAGGCAGTGCCGGTGGGTTTTCGCACACTGGTACCTCTCCTAGGGTTGCATCGCTAAGAATGCCCGGCACTGTCTCAACACGTGACGTTGACCACAGAGGCGACACTTTGGTCCCTCGGTTGTTCAGCGGGTCTTGTAAATACAAGAAAAGAAAAACAAAGATCGTATTTTTTTGGCATGGGTGAGGGTAGCTTATATATCTTTTCAGATTGCTAGGGGGCCTGAAGCAGAGGGTACCAGATGTAGGGTTAGCACTACTAGGCAGTTGGTAGCACGCACAATTTGGCAATATTAGGGGTTATTAGTCCATTTTGGGTTTTGAGTTCCACAACTCGAACATGGTTATCCGCTCCAGGGTGTAAAGTGATTACCCGTCCCAAACGCCATTCGTTCGGGGGTAGTAAATCATCCTTTACCACGACTACATCTCCAACTTTATATTGCGTTGAGGGCATTTCCATTTGTACCGCTTATGCAGCTCCTTGAGATACTCGCTCTTCCATAGTGTGCTGAATTGGTGGTGAAGCACTTTCAGTTTCTGCCATTTGTTGACCAAGGTGAGATGCTCTGCAGTTGGCTCCGGTAACGACAAGAGCGGCGCACCACGTAGGAAATGCCCTGGGGTTAGGACTAGGGGATCCATTTGGTCTTCGGACATAGAGGAGAGCGGCCGGGAGTTGAGGACCGCATCTATGCGTACTAAGAGGGTAGTAAGCTCTTCGAAGGAGAACTTTTGGTTTCCTGCTACTTTCGTAAAGTGTATCTTGAAGTTTTCATGGCCACTTCCCATAGACTACCCATGTGGGGAGCGTATGGTGGGATGAATTTCCATGAGAATCCGTGAGTTGCGTACTTTCGGCGACGTCTGTAGCGACTTCCTTGAGGAATGTGGTGAATTCTCTTTGTAATCCGCGTTGTGCGCCGACGAACGTCTTTCCGTTGTCAGAATATATCTGGTGGTGTAGGCCACGGCGGCCAGTAAATCGGGCAAAGGCTGCGTTGAAGGCATTCGTGGTGAGATCAGAGCACACTTCTAAATGAACAGCCTTTGTGGAAAAACAGACGAACACACAAACGTAAGCTTTGACATACGAAGATCGGCGAAGCGGAGAAGTTTTTACCATAAATGGTCCAGCAAAGTCGACTCCTGTTGTATGAAAGGGTAGGGAATACGTTGCCCTCTGGGGTGGCAAAATTATCTGCGTTTTCATCTGCTTTGTGTAGATGGTGCAGGTTTTGCAGTGGAAGATGAGCTGTTTGACATTTTGCTTCAAACGTGGAATGTAGTACTGTTGCTGTACCATTCGGATCATCAGCTGTTTGTCGGCGTGAAGCAGGTTCGAATGGAGGAAGTCCAACAGAAGAGAACAAAATCGAAAGTTTTCGGGTATGATAATTGGGTGCCGCTCATTAAAGCTATAGGTGGCATATGCTAATCTTCCAGAAACTCGCATGATTCCTGAGTCATCTAGCATGGGGTTTAATGTCAGAAGGGTGTTCTTTTTGGGTAAGGGTCCTGACGTTTGAAGCAGCTCTATCGTGTCTCCGTAATGATTCCGTTGAGTTTGAATGATGATTTTGATTTTGGCATCATTCACTTCGGCGTGGGGAGGTTGAGCGTGGCTGGAACTTTTAGTTTTCTTGCTTTTCGGATAAACCGCAACATATAGGCCACGACTCTAAGCGATCGGGAAAACGACGAAAACCGCTCGAGTATATCTATATTTTCTCCCTGCAGGGTGTGGAATGCTTCCACATGTCGTTGTTCGGGTGGAGTTGGGTGGTGAGATGTATCCTTTGGCCACGATGTTGATGGATTGATTAGCCAATTAGGTCCTTCCCACCATAGTGGACTTGGACTAAATCTTGAGGCTTGCAACCTCGAGTGCTCAAGTCCGCTGGGTTATCCCTACTGGAAACGTGCCTCCAAGTGGCGTTGTCGACGTTCTTAAGAATTTCGGATGTCCTGCTGGCGACATACGTTTTCCAGGTATGGGGTGGGTTTTCTAACCAGGCCAGTACGATGGCGGAATCCCACCAGGGAATGAGTTCGTGTGGGGGTAGATTCAGCTCACTTCGCAGCTGTTTCACTAACTTGGAGAGTAAAACTGCTCCACAGAGTTCCAACCGTGGAAGACTCACGGTTTGGAGGAGTGCTACTTCACTTTTAGCAGCTGGCAAATGGGATGAAAAACTATTTTCATGGGTTTGTACTCGTAAATATATACAGGCACAAAATGCTTTTTCTGAAGCATCTGAGAATCCATGCAGCTGGATTAGTTTATCGGGGGAATACTGTACCCACCTGGGGATTTTAATGTCTCTGATGTGAGGTAAATTTCAATTGAGGTCCATTTTTGGAGAGCTCCGGGCTTCACGTCTTCGTCCCAATCCATTCCTTCCATCCAGAGTTGTTGCAGCAACATTTTTGCAAGGATCATTATAGGCGAAAGCCATCCTGCGGGGTCAAACAGTTTTGCAACTGCTGATAAAATCTGCCTTTTTGTGGTCGTGTTTTCTGCTGATGGTGGATCATACGTGTAGGTGAAGGTGTCGGTTAGCGCGTTCCACTGAATTCCAAGGATTTTTGTGGAACTCGAATCATGGAATTTAAGGAAGTCGACGTCTAGCAAATCAGGGTCGGGAACGGGTTTTAAAATTTCAGGGTGATTTACCGACATCTTCCTCAAAGGGAACCCTGCCGATTTTAAGGCTTCGATAACTTGAGTCATAGAGTTCAAAGTGGACTGTATATTATGACCGCCGGACAAAATATTGTCAACATAAGTTTCATTCAATAAAATATTTTTAGCGAGCGGATATTCGTCTTGACAGTCGTGGGCGAGTTGGTGTAGGGTTCGAATCGCCAAATATGGCGCGCAATTTACACCAAAGGTAACTGTTTTTAGTCGAATATCTTCTATCTGCAGAGTTGGGTGTTTTCGAAAAACAATTCGATGAAAATCTTTATCTTCTTCATGGATGAGTATTTGGCGATATATTTTCTCAATATCGCCGTTGAAAACAAACTGATAAAATCGCCATTTAAGTATGACGAGCATTAAGTCATTTTGTAGAATGGGGCCTGTATGAAGCACGTCGTTCAACGAGTTGCCAGAATGCGACATTTTTGATGCGTTGAAGACGACTCGCACTTTTGTGGTTTTGCTGTCGGGTTTTATGACAGCATGATGGGGTAGATAAAACGATAGATATTTACCATCTCTAATTATCTCCTGTTGGGAGGCGGGTTCCATGGTTCCATGGTTAAATATTCATTAAGGACTTCAAAATTTTTGTCTCTTAATTCGGGTTTTCTTTCGAGCGTGCGTTCGATGCTGATGTACTGTTGTTGTGCTGCGGGTCGTGTATGTCCGAGTGCCAGATTGGCTGGAAATTCCGATTTGAATGGTAGTTTGACTCTGTAGCGTCCATCTTCTTCACGAATTGTGGTTTTCCGGTAGAGTGCTTCACATTATTCATCATCTGCTGATCGTTGTTGGGTTTGGTGAACTTCTTCCTGTTCCCAAAATTGTCTCAAAAGTTGATTGATGGGGTCATCGGTGCATTCCGTGATATGAGTGCTGAAGGTTGGTACCTTTTCAGCTACAGGGCCGCTTAGTATCCATCCGAATATTGTGTTTTGGGTAGTAATGTTCCACTCACATTTCGTAGGAGCCCTTCGGTGAGGATTTGCGGGGTGATATCGCTGCCCATTACCACATCGATTTTCGATGGTATCGAATACTGTGGATCCGCTAAGGGTAAATGGGACAGTTCTTCGAGATCGATGCTTGAAACTCTGACTGTGGGCAAGAACTTAGTTAGTTTCGGCAAAATTATTGCTTGTGCGTCTATCATTTGGGTTAAGTCTGCTGAACATAATGTTATCTGGCAGACTTTATTGGCATTTTTCACAACCGTTCCACCCATTCCAGATATATGGTGGAGAGACTCTTTTGTGGGTAGACCAAGAACCTTTTGTATACGGGATGATACAAAGGTTTTTTGTGAACCTTGGTCTATTAGGGCACAAATTTTATGAAATTCGCCAGCAAAGTATACTGATACTATTGCTGTGGGTAGTAGGGTGGTTCCAGGATTACTCGAGAAGAGTTTTTGTCTTGAGACTGTAGGGAGGAGGTGGTTCTCGCGGCGGCTTTCGATGTTGAGGCTCGCTCATCGTCCGTTCTCCTAGGGGTGCCGGCTTGGGCATTTTGAGCTCTGGGGTTTGGTTGTGATTTTTGGGGTTTGGGCTGCAAATGCAGTAGCGGATGATGACGCTTTTGGCAATAAACGCACGTGAAACTACTTTTACATTCGTTCTTGGGGTGTGACGTAGACAAACAGTTTCCGCAGTAACTATTTTCTCTCACAAATTTGATTCGGTCTGATACCGATAAATTTCTAAACCTAACGCAAGATTTGATAATCTTGCATAATCTACACGAAGCCGTTTTATTGAACTCCGTGTGATATGCATGGGTTCTATTATTGTTAGATTGGGTCGAGTTTTGATTCACCGTTCGTGGCGTAAAACTCGAAAATTGGGGTTTCGCCTTGCCTGGTCTATAGGTACTTAGTCTTTCTACTACTTCGTATCTGCTGGTGAGGAATTTATTCATGTCCTCCCAAAGGGGCAGCTCCTTCCGGGAGCTGAGGGATTGTTCCCATAGTGAAAGGCTTTCACTTGGCAGCTTTGATGAGCACAGATAAACGAGGATCGGGTCCCAGTCCGTTGTCGGGATTCCTTGGGTGTTAAGGGTTGACATGCAGTTGTTGATTGTTGTCTGCATCTTCTGTATTTTTTCTCCGTTTTCTGCGAATATTGTGGGTAGGTTGAACAGCGTCTTCAGTTGGTTGTCGACGAGTATCCTTTTGTTCTCGTACCTAGATCTGAGCGCTTCCCAGGCAAGCTCGAAATTATCATCGCTCAGTGGGTATTGTTTTACAATGAGTCCTGCTTGCATTTTAGTTTTCAGGCGTAGGTGGTATAATTTTTGAGCGGGTGATAATTTAGGGTGGTTTTTATAGACTGCCGTGAACATATCTCTAAAGGATGGACAGTCTTCGTATCCACCATGAAATACTTCGGTGTCGCATGGTGGTACTTTTAAATAAAAACCGTTTGCGTCTGAATTGTTCATTGGGTGGGCGGGTATTTGTTGTTGGTTGGTGCTAGCAGTATTAAAAAGCTGTAAGGCTTCTAAAATTTCTGATTTGCATGTTTGGTACGTTTCCATGCATTTAGCGAATTTTTGCTTAACCGAGCCGCTAACATCTGTGTAATTATCAGAGAAACTCACATCTCGATGGGACTCTAGCACCTTTGCCCATATTTTATCTAGGTCTTCTAATTTGACCTTAAGCATACACTCTGATAAATCGGTAGCTTGGGAGGGTGACCATCTTGAGCAGTAAACTTCTACTTGGTTGCCGTCATATATATATATATTTCTGCAGCCATTGGTCTGCAGTGGTCAATTTTTGGGTTTCGTCCGACGATTTCGGCATTACAAATTAGTTTGGTTTACTAAGAAATGGGAGCTTTTATTAAGCTGTGAAAATCGAAAAAAAATGTTGTCAAAAGGGCAAAAAAAAAATTTTTTGTTGAAACCAGCCTAATGTACGCTTGGTTCTTTATACGGGCTTGTCTCAGCGCTTCTGAGTACAAGTAATGTGGGTATATAATAATATAAATATTACAATATTTTTGTTCACTGGGATTTTATTTTTTATTTTTTGAGAACGGCCTAATGTGTACCGGCTTTTTGCTTTGTTATATGTACTTGTCTCGGCACGTCTGAGCACAAGTAATATGGGTATATAGTACGTATGTATATATATAAGTGGGTAAAATATATTTGCCGGTTAACTGTGGTGTACCAACAGTACCTTTTGTTGCCGTGCCAATGCACTTGATCTATTGTTAACAAAGTAAATGTACGCCAATATGTGATCGATGATCTTCTTTGTTACTTCCTTCTATTAAGTAGTTACATATGGTCATGCAATTACTTTGTTGAGGGTGGGTTTTTGGCTTATGCAAAAAGATATACAAGTGCGTATGGGTATTATGGGTGCATATAATTGTAGGTTTGTATGCAAAATTTATCTTGGGTGCACCGGTAAAATAAACTTTAGGAAAAGTGACAAAAATTTGGCAAAGTTTGTTGCTATGGGTTTTTAGTAAAATGTCTTTTATGTAATATATGTATATATGGGTAAATTGGGCAGCGGTGAATTTCACGCTGGAAAAATATATATATAGCTCGTGGATGATTACCGAACTAAGTGGGGTATATACATATATTACATATATACGTATATACTTTTATAATTAAGTGGGTATTTAGCGCAACGAACTTTTTGGGTACCGGGCAGTGGATTTTCCGTTAGCACGGGAATACAAATTTTTTGTTGAAAAAATTATATTGTGTGTGTAGGCAACTGAAATATTTTGCCGTTTAGGCTTTATAATGTTGGTATATCACCAGGGTCCAAATCTTTAGATCAGAGGTGTATATAATTTGCGTAATTTCAGATTTGGGGTCCGTACTTTAGACGGAGGGAAAATATATATGGATATATAATTGGGTAAACCAAGTACTCACTCTGACATCTTATTTGTTATTGCTTTATGTGTGTGTGTCCTAGTTTTTGTAGAAGTTCCTGGTTGAAATGTTGTGTTGTACCTCCTTGTTCTGTTGTAATGTTGATACTGTTTGGCTGTATGTATGTGTTTTTTTTTCAATTTGATTTTTCAAACAATTCCTTTTTCCTTTTTTTTATCACATGTATTTTTTTTTTCTTAAAAAAAATGTTATTTTTATTTTTTCCAAACTTTTCTTTTTAGTTGAGTTTCCGCTTTTTCCCAACTTTTCTTTCTCAACACCTTTTCTGCTATATATTTTAATGAAATTTTTTGTTGCACTGAGCACTTTTGTAATTTTTCTTTCGTTTCGCGGGCAAAAATATTTATAAAAAATTCCCACTTTCTTTTCTGTGTTTTTTCTTTATTTTCCAAAAAAAAAACTCTTTTTTCCATATATATTTTGTTCCACATTAATATTTTTCTTTTTCTTAAAAAAATTTTTCTCTTTTTTATTTTTCAAAAATTTCAAATTTTTTAAATTTTCTTGCTTTTTTCAAAACTGCTTTTATTTTCTTTAAGCTTTTCTTCTCTTCACCCACTTTTTAAATTTGTAATTTCAAATAAATTTTTTTTTCACCTTAATGTAATTTTTTGTTTTTCTTTTGTATTTTGTGTACACCAGTTCTTATGTATGTATGTTTGTAAATATTTTTATTTAAAACCCTTTGTATAATTTAGCACTTTTTTTTTGTTTTCATTACCTTAATGTTTTGTTTTTTGTGCATAAACTTTAATTGTTTGTTATGTTGTTATTAGGTTTTGTTTTGTAAAATACATTTTTTGTATTGCACCTTAATGTGTTTTAGTTATTTATGTATTTATATATGTGCCCGTACCGACCGCGTATTGTATGTTAATTATATAAATGTATATAAACTTTAAAATAATTTGTTTTTGCCGCTGGTTGCTATTTTAGCACCAAAGGACCATGTATAAAAAAACTTCCCTAACACAGCACTAGGCACTTTTCCAATTAAAAAGAGGGCACACGGGGGTTATGTTAAATTGGTATATGTATATGTATTTAGATTGTTGTTATTCACAATTTAAACTTTAACATATATATACAAAGTTATAAAAATGAATTTAATTGTAATTTAAAAAACAAGATCTGCGCGACGGCGGGCGATAAACTATAAAAAATCGAGACGAACGTTGCTAGCACGATGCGTATTGGCGGGCAGTTTTAGATAAACTAAAAAAACTGAGCGTGAGCTCGGTGTTGGTCGGCAAGCACAGCTGAGCTGCACTTGCGCTTGACCTCACTGGCCGGGTGTTGCCAGACGGAGGGGGGCGGACTTAGTCCGAAAACTGGATCATGTCTTCAATAACAGTATATAAGTAAATTATGTCAACATTCAACTCCAGTAATGATATGGTGCAAAAAAATACGAAAATAAAAGAAAATTTCAAAATGGGCGTGGCCCGCCCTTTTTCATTTAATTTGTCTAGGATACTTTTAATGCCATAAGTCGAACAAAAATGTACCAATCCTTGTGAAATTTAGTAGGGGCTTAGCTTCTAGGACGATAATTATTTTCTGTGAAAAAGGGCGAAATCGGTTGAAACCACACCCAGTTTGTATACACAGTTCACCGTCTGTCCTTCCGCCCGGCCGTTAACACGATAAATTGAGCAAAAATCGATATATCTTTACTAAACTCAGTCCACGTACTTATCTGAACTCACTTTATATTGGTATAAAAAATGGCCGAAATCCGACTATGACCACGCCCACTTTTTCGATATCTAAATTTACGAAAAATGAAAAAATTACATAATTCTATCCCAAATACGAAAAAAAGGATGAAACGTGGTAATTGGATTGGTTTATTGACGCAAAATTTAACTTTAGAAAAAAACTTTGTAAAATGGGTGCGACACCTACCATATTAAGTAGAATAAAATGAAAAAGTTCTGCAGGGCGAAATCAAAAGCCTTTGGAATCTTGGCAGGAATACTGTCCGTGGTATTACATATATAAATAAATTAGCGGTGCCCGACAGATGATGTTCTGTGTCACCCTGGTGCACATTTTGGTCGATATCTCGAAAACGCCTTCACATATACAACGAAGGGCCACTCCCTTTTAAAACCCTCATTAATACCTTTAATTTGATACCCATATCGCACAAACACATTCTCGAGTCACCCCTGGTCCACCTTTATGGCGATATCTCTAAAAGGCGTCCACCTATAGAACTAAGTCCCACTTCCTTTTAAAATACTCTTTAACACACTTCATTTGGTACCCATATCGTACAAACAAATTCTAGAGTCACCCCTGGTCCACCTTTATGGCGATATCGCGAAATGGCGTCCACCTATAGAACTATGACCCACTCCCTTTTAAAATACCGTTTAATAACCTCCATTTGATTTTTGACAAACACATTCCAGGGTTACCCTAGGTTCATTTTCCTACATGGTGATTTTCCCTTATTTGGTCTACATAGCTCTCCACTGAGTATGCAATGTTCGGTTATACCCGAACTTAGCCTTCCTTACTTTTTTTATATGATATGTTCTACATATTTTTCATATTGATATGTAAAAACATAATTTTTTCAAAACATGTCGGGTTGAACCCTAGGAAACTACGCTTATCTGAAAGTAAATGCTTGGCCATTGAAAATACTCCTTCTGAAGGGGCACTACTATCAGGAGTAGCAAATATTCTTCGACTTAGCTGGAATAACAGAGGATATTTAAGTTTGGGAGTGTATCCCATCACTTTAGAACGTCAAAATCGTTGTGCATGACCTCGGACATATTTTCATATAGCATCAATTCTTGTTGTACTCGGTCAACACTACTAGCTATATTTTGAGGCTGTAAAAATCCGGAAAATAGGCATCATTTTTCGTTTGAAAGAGAATTCTGTTGACAGTTTTCATTTTTATCAAACTGTCTTCATTTATCAGCCTTCCAAGGAAAGTTTTACAATATTCTTTGACTTAATTTTTCTCAACAGCAGTAAACTGGACAGATTGTTAGTCGGTGGGAACAGAAATAGAGCTATTTTATGAATCATTGTCAAATTAATAAGTATCTTCAAATCTTGTATGCATTCTAACTCATCGTTGGTTGATTCGTAATGACGCGTTAAGTAGTAAACATGTACTATTACTAAATGTAAGGTCGGATAGCTATCGCCTTCTAACTCTTTTGATGTTTCCTCAAATTTAGTCAGCACTTTAAGGGTATCTGTTAAGGTATTTAAGCGTATTCCAATAATACGGCTCAGTTGACGGTTTTCCTCCAAAATATTTCCAACGTCAACCTAGTTATTTTTGAGAGACTGTATAATGTAGTAATCTTTTCGGAGAAATGCTTTTAAGGGTTGTTGTCAATTGTGCTTTGGCTCCAGATTTCTTGAAATACCTGACGACATGTGAGCATTTTTCTTTCATTTCGCTAATATCGGCTGAATCGTTAAGAGAGTTTTCCACGATGTTGTGCAATAAATGGGTAATACAAAATATGTTGTTGTGATGCTGGAAAGGGGCTTTCATGTTAGTTCCTCTATCCGTAAAAATAATGGCCTTATACAAGGAGTAATCAAATTCGGCCAGAGCTTCCGTAACTTTTAGCAGAATTCTTTGATCTATTGTGAAAAAGTTCGTGAAAAAACTATCGAAATGTTCCGGATTTTACTAAATTCGAAGTAAGACGAGAAACAAACTTGCGAACCGAATGTGGTTTGTTTTTCTGAGTTCCTTTTTTTCATTCCAGCATATAAAACGCTAACTTTGAGCGAGTGCTTTCATTACTAAATTCGCAATGGACGGCCGAAAGACATCGTTTCCATGTGGAAAACATGGCGCACATTATGATGTTGCAATTAAATTTTGCAAACTTGAAGTGCCATGAATTTGATTTGTGTTCTGAAGATTTGACTGAAGCTATGTATAATATAGCGTTGACAGATTGACGACGCCGTCGTCATTTTCACGATTTTCAACTAGAGTGACGCTTGGACGATTTTGTAATGAAAAATGACGATTTAAGCCTGCCTTCTATGTAAGATTTATTTTAAATATTCAAACACCAAGAAATTACATATATATAAAATTGGGATACAAGCTTTTTATAAATTTGCACTTTGTATGCCATTTCCAACAATAAGTTTTGTTGACATTTGCGCTTATCTTTTATATACGCTTACTAGCGATATGAAAGAATGACATTAGATGTATGCCGCATACAAGCATACGGCATACAAGCCGCGCAAGTAGAATTTGAGTGCGAAAGTGGGAGTGAAGGAATTTAGGCAAAATGGATAAATTTGTGAAATTGAGTAGGTTCTTCAACAAATATTTGTAAAATTCTCATTAAATTATTAAATATTATTGCCTGATATGCACTAAAGGTCAAGAAGCAGCTTCAAATATACCCGAAGATAAAGATGTGAGTATTTTAATAAAAGTGAATGCATAAATTGAAGATATCATTTTCAGGTTACGCCAAAACGGTCACGGCGGTTTTGCGAATCGTGGTTCCTCCAGAAATTTTTTGCCACACACATCAGCGAATGTAGAACGAATGATTTCTAAAATAAATTTAAACAAAACAAAAACCAGAAACCGTCTGGAAACTGATACATAAAAGGGAAAATGTTGGCCCAAGATTATTTAAAATTGAATAAGTTTTTCTATCATAATATTGAACCGCAAATAAATATGCTAAAAAAATGAACGTGAAAATGTGTAGCTAGGAAACTAAAATAATATAGGAGTTTATGCGAGGTTCGATTCGAGCTCAAAGAAAACAAAAATTGTTAAAATGACTGAAAACAAGTACCTTTTGTATATAATAGAAAATTTATCTTTTAAGAGGTTTTTGTTATTTATAAAAAAAAACGAAATGAATTAAAAACGTTTTTAAATGTTGTATGTGGCATCAAAAAATAACAATCAAAGACAATTTACAGAAAAGTTAGTATTGTTGAATGAAATCCGGCGATCTTATTTTGGTTTCCGGCGGATACAATCGTACGTCCCCTGGTAATAACCCAACTTCGTCCTAACTCAACTTTAGTTATTAATGGTTTTTGCTATAGATATGAAGACTTTTGATGACTTTTTGGGCGGCGTCTGACGACTTAAAAAAAATATATATGGCAACATGTGTGTGTTTCTCATGGCTATAGGATAATGAGAGAAATCTTGACTGAATATTATAATTAATAATAGAAAAAATGCGGATAGAACATGAATGTGTGAATCGTGTATTATTTTACTCTTGTGCTTGAAAACAAGCCAATTGGCCCTTTACCACCCCCCCCCCTTTCCCTCTCGCTCTCTATCATATTGTTACGAATATTAGCAAAACTGAGGAGTGCTGCCATCTCCAGGCCGATGCTAAGCAGTGACATGAATTCACATCAATAATTCAATCATTATGTATCTACATAAACGAATCAATAATTGCGTCTACACATATGTACACATTCCGACGAGCAACATTTACATACAAGGCAGCGAGAGATGAGATGTCACACACAGATGAATTTACTTATACGCTTATGTGTGTGCGGGAGATTGTAAACTACAAACTCACATATGTACATCTGAGTAGCGCTAAAAAGTGGACAATTGTAAACAAGTAGAAAATATATGGGAGCTATACACACACGAATATAGTTGGTAAGTCCTGGAAATGGAAGAGCCTAGAAGTATGCAGCGTAAACTATAAAAGCGGGGCAGGCGAGTAAGAAGTAATTCAGTTTCATTTGAGTTATCAATCAGTTTGGTTATTAAGTCAGCGAGTAGCAAAGTATAAGTGCTATTGTGAAGTACTTTAATAAAGGCCATTTTTCCATTATTCAATATTGGAGTTATTTATTCAACAGTTTAGTGATTCGAACGTAGCAGAGAATTGCAAATAAGAGGATTTGCAAGTAAATTCGTTACAATATATTCGATACTCCCTCCTTCGTGAGTAGAGGGAGGGAAGGGTGATTTGCAAAAGGCGTCCGGATTGGCGTCCGGACGGTCTAGTCACCCGAAGTATTACCCTAAAACTTTTAGAAAAAAACTCATTTAGTTCCATAACGATACTGAATGCGGAGCTTTTTTAGCATATGTTTCTATTTTAACTTCGAATGAATTAATAATTGTTAAAACGATAAAAAATGATTTGTTTACACATTTTTCAATGTGGAGACCTAAAATTTTGGTCAATGTAAGATTTTTCACATATCGGCAAGAAATTGGTCTTTCAAGCCTTTTTTGTTGGGTAACTCTAACCTTAACGCAGTGGCGGATTTAACGGGCCACAAATGGGACATTGCCGACTGGGCCCTAGGCCAAAAGGGCCCTCAACCCTTCCACCCTATGTAAAAGAGGTTAATCTCCATGGAAAATTTGTATATGATTAGCCTTATAATTATTAACTTCAGCGTCTTTCTAGAATTTTGCAATACAGCTAGAATTATTTTCCTTGTTTTGGATACATAAAAATTTTATAGTAAAATTACCTTTTTTCAACCTCCCGTGGAGGGCCCTCAGGCTTCCTTAGTAATCTTATATATAAAAAGAAAGGCTAAAATGTGTGGTGGCCACCGTGGTGTGATGGTAGCGTGCTCCGCCTATCACACCGTATGCCCTGGGTTCAACTCCCGGGCAAAGCAACATCAAAATTTTAGAAATAAGATTTTTCAATCAGAAGAAAATTTTTCTAAGCGGGGTCGCCCCTCGGCAGTGTCTGGCAAGCGCTCCGATTGTATTTCTGCCATGAAAAGCTCTCAGTGAAAACTCATCTGCCTTGCAGATGCCGTTCGGAGTCGGCATAAAACATGTAGGTCCAGTCCGGCCAATTTGTAGGGAAAAATCAAGAGGAGCACGACGCAAATTGGAAGAGAAGCTCGGCCTTAGATCTCTTCGGAGGTTATCGCGCCTTACATTTATTTATTTTTTTTTGTTTAAAATGTGTGTTAGTTGGTAGCCGGTGTTTGAAGGGATCCGCCGGTCGATTTTGTTCAAACTTTAACATTAGTTGCGTATACTTCACGCGGTGGTTTGCACATAGGTTTGGTTGCGATCGACGCACAGGGTCTCGAAATATAGGCCAAAATGTGGACCCGTGTACCCCTAGAATGTGTTTATAGAATATGGATATCAAATGAAAGCTGTTGACGAGTGCTTTATTAAAGGGTAATTTTCATACCCCTGGGTGACTAGGGTCTCGAGATATAGGCCAAAACGTGGACCCGGGTACCCCTAGAATGTGTTTATAGAATATGGATAACAAATGAAAGCTTTTGATGAGTGCTTCAGTAGAGGGTAATTTTCATACCGCTGGTTGACTAGGGTCTCGAGGTATAGCCCAAAACGTGGCCCGTGAACGCCTAGACAGCGTTTTACATTATTGATATCAAATTGAAGCTGTTGATGAGTGCTTTTGTACAGAGTAGTTTTCATACCTATTGGTGACTAGGTTCTCGAGATATAGGCCAAAACGTGGGCACGTGAACGCCTACACTGCGTTTTACATTATTGATATCAAATTGAAGCTGTTGATGAGTGCTTTAGTACAGGGTAGTTTTCATACCTATTGATGATTAGGGTCTCGAGATATAGGCCAACACGTGGACCCGGGTACCCCTAGAATGTGTTTATAGAATATGGATAACAAATGAAAGCTTTTGATGGGTGCTTCAGTAGAGGGTAATTTTCATACCGCTGGTTGACTAGGGTCTCGAGGTATAGCCCAAAACGTGGGCCCGTGAACGCCTAGACAGCGTTTTACATTATTGATATCAAATTGAAGCTGTTGATGAGTGCTTTAGTACAGGGTAGTTTTCATACCTATTGGTGACTAGGTTCTCGAGGTATAGCCCAAAACGTGGGCCCGTGAACGCCTAGACAGCGTTTTACATTATTGATATCAAATTGAAGCTGTTAATGAGTGCTTTAGTACAGGGTAGTTTTCATACCTATTGGTGACTAGGGTCTCAGATATAGGCCAAAACGTGGACCCGGATACCCCTAGAACATGTTTTCACATAATGGGTATCAAATTGAAGCTGTTGATGTGTGCTTTAGTGCAGAGTAAGTGTTACGTGGCTGACTGTTTGGGGTGGTGAGGAGCGGCGGCAAGCAGGTATGCTTGTGGGCCCAGGCTATCTCGTCAGATTGGGCGGGGTACTGCACCACCGTCCTCACCCACAGCCACATGAACAAAATAGGGGTTCATACCTGCATGTGTTTCGACAAGACAGAAGAAGCTGAAAAAGATCGAAACAGGCGTGGCAGGGAGGAGGGCAAAGTTAGAAGGGGAGCATAAGGAGCAGAAAAGGATGGAGCCCTGTCTCGTCAGGTGGGGTCTACCCTCCCTCTGCAGTGCAACTTGCACCGCACCATGGGCCCTGTGCTGACTCCTAACTACTTACAGTGCCCCCAAACCTGACACCAGTCTGTCCGTATTTCACTCGGTCATTTTTCCCTACCACCCACCTTTATCTTACCTTGCCACGCACAAGCGCAGCACCAACAACAAGAATTTGAACTTAGCCCTGCATTATTAAAAAACCTATGTCTACAGCCACACATTTCAAAATTTTATTTAACAAATCAATATCTCTTAATTATACACCCTAAAGCTAGCTAATCTATTGAATGTAAAGCAAAGCTATTAGCAAGAATCAAAAGAAACGCTTAAAATAAAATTACAGAGGAAACAAAATAAAATAATAATACACGATTTAAATTCAATTAAATTTAACAAAATTGTTTATCAGTAATCTTTGCTAAACATATGTACATACAACTAAACAAGTGTATTTTAATACATTTTTGATGTTTCTCTCAAAACACTCACCAAGTTACTCTTCTTACCAATGGCGCCGCTGCAGTTGAGTAGCTGAAACAAAAAAAAAAACTCAAACATACATATGTACATATGACCACGCTCAATGACTGATCAAGATCGATCGCTTACGATCTTGGACAATGAGCATATTGATAGTAAAAAGTTATAGCCGTGATGACAATATAAAAAACGTGGGTAAGGAAAAAAATTTGAAGAACAAAATATTAAAAAAATTCAAACGATTTTTTAGGTGCTTAAAAGCAAGCTCCTGAGACTAAATGTGCGACAAATATGTATGTATGTGTGATCTGTACAAACCAGATTAATAAAATATGTTCAAAATTGCATAATTTCGACTTAGTCGAAAAAAAGGCATGTGCGGAAGTGGAACTATGGGCAGAGCACACCGATAAATATCGGCGTATTCAGAACATAGTAACTAACCGCAAAAAGGAATACAAAGAATCAAAAATAAATGAATACAAATAAATGTCAGAAAAAAAGGAAAAGTGTGAGTGAAAAATTGCTCAACAAAAATTTAAAAAGTAAAGTGAAATTACTTTGCAAAAAAAATCACTTAGAAAAATTTTCAACTTAAAACCACAAAAAATTAAAGCTTAAACCCCTTCACTTTTTTACAATCTCTTCCTACCACAACTTACGTTTAAAAAATATACAATAAGGGTACATATACTTAAAAAAAAGTATGCGATAAAATATAAACCTATAGGTGTTTTGAAATTAAAATTCGATGATTTTTCTGCTGCTGCCTTTGAAGTGAGTTGTTGTTGTGGCGATTTCTCGCCGATACAAAACTGTGTGCCCGCCAATAAAAATTGTTGCTGTTGCCGCCGTCTGTGTCGCAGGTGGACGTTGAGGGTGCCAACAGGGAATCTGTGTAGCTACTGTTGATCTTGCTGGCGTTGCGCCACCGATGCGAAAATAAAAGAACAATTGTGTAGTTCTTGGTGAAAGCAAATGGTAGTTATTGTGGCCGGTGTTGCGCAGCCAATACAAAAGGTTGATGCAGTTTTTGTTGAAACTGATGTAGTTGTTGGGGGAAGCAAATAGTGGTGTTCGTTGTTGTGGATTGCGCCGGCAAATAAAAAAATATTAGTGTGTAGTTGGCGTTGCGCTGCCATCAGAAAGCAAATGTGTATATTTGTTTTAGACGTGGTGCGTCGCCGGAAAGCAAAAATATGTGGTGTTTTTTTAGATGGGGTGTGCCGTCTAAAAATGCAAATTTGTGTAGTTGTTGTAGATGCGGTTTGCCGTCGGGATATGAGTGAGTTTCTGCGTTGGCGAGGTGACCTGGAGTGAAAGTTCGTGGAGATTACTTAATGCATGTATATACTATGAACTATTTCACCAATCTCAGACATATGTGTGTACATGGGGGTGGGGGGTTATGGTGGCATGCGTATAGATGCATCCGCATTAATGCAGTTTTCTATTTGGCTTGCTTGGGCAATTTGGTAAGTGGGAGCAAATTACCTGTATGCATGCAAAGTAGCAGAAGGTTTCGACTTACTCGATCCTTGATTTCCCGGGCAGGTTTCATGGTCCTCTTCTGGCGCGTAAGCTTGCACACAACAAAAACAACCCAAATAATATTTCCTTTTGTTCGATTTAAAGACGCGCTTGTACTTTGGCACTTTTTTTCTTATTCGGTGTTCGCGCACTTCACTTTTACTTTGGCACTTGGCACTGGGCACTGATAGAATAAAACTGTTACGTTGCCTTATATTGTGCCCTTTTATAGCTACGGGCGTGGCAGAGAACGTTACTTAGAACGGAAATTTTTTTACCTATACGTACGGCTTTCCCACATTTTCATTTACCCATCCACACACTCATACATTCATACACTTAAACGCTTACACAAATTAACACCTACACATATACATTAGTTCGTGTCTTGACTGAAATGTTTCTACGCCATGTGTGTCTATTCCAGACACTATGTAGCCATTGTGCTGTTGCGACAGTCAATGCAACATTGCGGCCAACACACCTAGACACATCACACGTAGTCACAGATACATGCTGCCATTCATTCGAACCCGTGCATATGGTTAAAGGCTGCTGTTACATAAGTTTTACACAGCTGGGTGACTAGGGTCTCGAGATAAAGGCCAAAAGATGGACCCGGATAACCCTAGAATGTGTGTGTATTATGGATATCAAATGAAAGCTGTTGCTGAGAGCTTTAAAGTAATTTTCATTGTGATATTCGATTTTATCGCATCAACCTGGCCAAGCTGATAAATATGTAGGCGAAGCCGAAATAAAGACATGAATTAATAATACCCACATACCTATTTACATACGTCCTATTCGATTTGCCTGAAATTTGGTATATAAATTTGCCTATATTAGTATTTACGATGCTTTTTCCCGGGAAGTAGACCAGCGACGGATTGGGACTGGGATTAGGGCTAGGACTGGGACTTATACTGAGACTCCGAGTGGGACTGGAACAAAATACATACCACCCTCTGGGGCTGGCAATAAGGGATGAAGAAGAATGAGAAGAACTTGAGAGAAGAGAAAAGAGAGAAAGAGACTGAGAAAGAGATAGTATCAGACGAAGATGGAGATAGATGAAGCGAAAAAGACGGAGGGAGGAGTGAATAAAGATTAGGAAAAAGTGTATAAGGGGAAGGTAGAGTTAGACGGAAAAAGTTTATTAAAATGTATGCAGATAGACCAAATTTAGGGCAGAACAACGTCTGCCGGGTCTGCTGGTTTTAATATGAAATTTTTATTTAGGCGTTAAACATAATTTGGCCCGAAATAACTATTTGAATATCATTCGGAGTAGCGGCATCTATTTTTAATAAAGCCGGTTTATCAAAAGATAGTGCGTCTAAATTAAAGATAAAATAAAACAAATTATCTGGCTCACAAATTGAACCAGGCATCTATATGGATCTATCTGGCTCAAATCGTTGTAGCTGCGTTTACATGCAAAATTGTTTATCATTATTATTCCAACTGTGGCTGTGTGAGTAAAACTAAAATCATCTTATTGGTAGTGATTTAGTTGTTGATGAAAAGCCAACGAGGTAGGACGTAACACATAAAATGTAATTCATAAATATGCCATATATATAGCAGTTTATTGCTTGAGTCTAAGTAAAACTTTTAAAAACATAAGTTGTTAACATAAAGCCATCAAAACTTTCTGCGCATGATCGTTTGTTTGCAAAATATCTTTTCGCAAATGCACAAATAAATAATAGCCTCACTCGATGTTGCTACTCTGCTTGTTCAGTGACAACTAAATGCGAATGAAAACGAAAGAGAATAATAATACATGTGAAGTGGCGCCAATAATTATTCATGTAAATGAGGACCGTTGTATTATAGCAGACGTCGGTAAAATGAAAATGCAGATGAGTTGGTGAGAGCACGATGATCGCGCACATCACTTGGTGCATCGCTTTGCGTTGCTCAGTCGCTTATTGGCGAACAAAATAAAATCGTTTGTTATGATTTTCCAATTCCACTCAGTATACAAAACGTTTATCCTAAGTTACGATTTTACGAATTTTCTCACCTGATCTGTATGCCCTGTCCAAACGCGACCATCGTCAAGTCTCACGTTGTAGTGTAAATCACCTTTGCACGATTCGATTACTCCCAACTACCACTTGTTCTTTGAGAGGCAATCTTGTTTTTGTTGTTGTTTTAGCGATAAGGTTTCTCCCCGAAGGCTTTGGGGAAGCTATATATTGCGCTGGCAACCAATACGTATTGCGCTACACGACCACTTGAATCTGGTATTTTAGTCGCTTCTTACGACAGGCATACCTACCGCGGGTATATTCTGACCCACTAACCCGCTGGGAGAGGTAATCTCGTACTGCAACTCTATCACCATTCGACATTCTCTATTGTGTCGAACTCATAACTTGATGGTAGTTTGTTGGGTTATTATGCGGTAATAGTAAGTCTAATCTCGATTGAATTTGTTTCCCTAGCATCAGCATCGATGGTGATTTGCTCATTACTGGATGAATGGTACGCCTATAAGCTAGAAATATTTTTAATAATTCCGCCTTTAGTGAATGTGCAGTGCATTTCGCTGCAATGAGCATGCTTTTGATTGTCTGCATTTATCTTTCAACTTGAACGTTTGTTGCTGGTTCGTATGGTGCACCATGTTTGTGGGTAGTACCATTCTCCCTCAAAAAAATTTGGAACTCGTTGGAATTAAATTACCGCCCGTGGTCACTCGCCAGAATGTTTGGAATGTCGAATTGCGAAAATATTTCACGACATTTTTCAATAGTAGTTTCTGTAGTCATATTGCAAGTTACATGTACCCTCGGTATAATGTTTGGGGAATGAGAAAAAAGTAATTTAGGTTGTAGTGCCCACTTGGTGGCACCAGATAGAATTTAGTTCTTTATTCAAAAGTTGTTTCTTTTATACAAAATTTCTATGAGCTTAAATACTTACTTACACTAATACTTACAAACTAAGTGTATAACACACATATACATTCAGTTCAGTTCCCTGGGAACTGCATTCTAAGGATAAATAAAATTAGCTGTGGGATCTGAAACGCAAGCAAAAATGAATCATTTTAATAATTTGCCTACAGGGAAAGGCTTGCTGCGAGCAAGCTCAAAATAGTGGCATAATAAGGTTCAGGTTACCAGATGATGCACGGTGTACAAAATATATGTTTGTACAATTGAATGAATGTGTCAATTGAATCTCAGGCCGTACCAAAGCGAGCCAAAATATATATATGTAGAAATCTATTAATATGTATGTAAGAGTCAATGCATTTTAAGACATTCCAAAACGGGTCGAAATATATGTTTGTACAAATGAATGAATAACTTAATGAGTCCGCCTTTGTAAGAGTAGACATATATGTGGTTGTTTCACAAAAAGTTTTATTTAATTTGAAATTTATAATGAATAATAAAATTGGTTTAGTTTAATTATAGTTCAATTAGATTTTAGTTTTAAAGTACAGTTAATAGTTTTATAAAATTTCAGAAAGGTCACGGTGCAACGACTATTCGGCTCGGCGTCAGCTTTTCAACTAACTTTTCTGCTGTTTTATTTCAAAATTGGGAATTTGGCAGGGTTTTCTATAACAGAACGATACGCGTGCAAGGTTGTATCTTATTTGTATGATTAGGCCTGACTGGTATGTTTAGGGTTTGTTTATGTAAATGGCTAATTAGTATTCTCGACCACTTCTAGTCTTAACACCCAATCCCACAATCCGCCGTCCTGACATTCGTTCGTCCCTGAACGATGGGCTCCACATTTTTATGTACTCTGCCACTGTTATCGTTCGGTTTGGCCCCTCGTGTTCACTTATCTTTTCCACCTCTTACCGCCCATGGTTTAATACCCGGATAATCTTGTAAGGACCTAGATATTTCCTTTTTAGCTTGAGGGTGGGACCGAATTGCGTCCGCTTTATAGCTACCATATCGTTTTCTTTATACACTTTCTCTGCCTTCCTTTTCGCGTTGTAGTTTTTTCTATTCTCTTCCTGGACTTCTTTGATATTATCCCTAGTCATTTCTCTGATTTCCTAGCGTTCTTTATATAACTCTTTGATTGCATCATCCTCAATAATTTCAATCAGATCTGCTTTGTTACTGAGTCGCATATTTAGTCCTGTTAAAATATTAAAAGGAGCTGCTTTTGTACTTCTACTTGGGGAATTTTTCAAAAATTTCTGTACATCTGCCACATGTTGGTACCACTTCTCGGGATTATCTAAGGAGAGCTTTGTCAGCATATGTACAACTATTCGGTGGATTCGCTCCATTTGACCATTGCCCCTTGGTACACCTGTCGCTATCAAGAGATGTTGTACACCCCGATCACTGCAGTAGTTACTAAAAGCATGTGAGGTGAAGGCAGCACCCCTGTCCGTAACGATTCTCTTCGGGTTTCCGAAGATAGCTGCTTGTCTTTCCAACCTATCAATAACGGCTGCAGCACTTGTATCCTTTGTCGGATACAACCATACAAATTTCGAAAAAGCATCCACTACTGCTAGTATATAATTGTACTGCTTTGATGTAGCTGTCAGTGGTCCTAAATGATCTATGTGGTACGTACTTAATGGTTGCTCGTCTTTTGGAATTGGATTAAGTAATCCCTCCTTTTTTCCTGCTTTTGCGTTAGCTAATATGCATGCAACACAACTATTTACTACCCTAGCAACTTTTCTACTGACTTGCGGTATGAAGTACGTTTTCTCGACGCACTCTTGGGTCTTACACGCGGCAAAATGACCCTGCTCGTGAACGTACTTGATTATATCATCTTCCATTTGCATCGGAACAACCAAAAGCTCTTTTGACGGATCCTTACACAGAATACCGTGAAGTAAATAAATATTTCCGTATGAACCTTTCTCCAATATTGTTCTCACTGCTTTTGTCCATTCGTCTTCTAACTGTGCCTTCAGTAGCCTATGACATATCGAGTCATCTATTTGCAAACAATACATCCTGCTTAATGCATCAAAGTGACCCATCTGTGTCCCTGATCTGTGCTGAATATGGTAGTCAAACTCTTGCAACAGCAACGCCCATCTGGCTACCCTAGGTGGTATATCGTTTTTCCTCATTGTACATGCAAACGCGTTACAGTCTGTAATTATGCTAAACTTAATACCCTTTAGGTATATCCGCCACTTTTTTAGAGCTGCTATAATTGCAAGCACTTCTAGCTCGTATGAGGTATAGTTTGCCTCTGCCTTCGTTGTCTTCCTGCTTAAAAATTGTACCGGATGGAATTTTTAGTTTTCACTCCCTTTTTGCAAAAATATCGCCCCATACCCAAACTTGGATGCATCCGTATGGATTTCCGTTTCCGCGTTGATATTATACAATCGTAATACAGGTGAAGTAGTGAGAGCTATTTGCAACTGATTGAAGGCTTTTAGCTGTTCTTTACCCATTACGAACTCACTTTCTTTTTTCAATATATGAGACAAAGGCTTCGCTATTAAAGAATAACTGTTTATAAACCGCCTAAAGTATGACGTTAAGCCCAGAAATCTTTCTAGTCCTTTCTTGTCGCGTGGTACGGGATAGTTTTTAATCGCCTCAATCTTTTCTGTCGATGACCTAATTGTCCCGTTTTCTATTTCGTAGCCTAGAAAATTTATCTTACGTTCCAAAAACTGACATTTTTTCCATTTAAAGCGTAGTCCGTACTTCGACCCAATCTCTAAAACGCGCTTCAGTTTAGCTATGTTTTCTTCTTCATTCACTGCCGGTATAATTATGTCGTCCATGTATACAGCTATAGTTTCATCTTTGATAAGGTCCCTAAACATGAAATTTATAAAACGACAGAAGACAGCTGGTGAGTTGCATATACCAAAAGGCACGTAATTGAACTCATGCTGTCCGTCTGGCGTTACGAATGCAGTATATTTTCTTGATTCTACTTCTACTGGCACATGGAAAAACCCGTCCATTAAATCTAAAGTCGTGAAAACATATGCGCCTTGCAACTTGTCTAAAACGTCGTCGATTCGCGCCATGGGGAAATTGTCTCGTACAATTTTTTTGTTCAGTAATCGGTAATCGCAGCACAAACGTTTAGACTTATCTTTTTTGTTAGCAATTACTATAGGGGACGCATAATTGGAAAAACTTGGTTGAATAATTCCCGTTTCTAACCACTCCTCAACTTGTTTATCCACGAACTCCTTATCCTCTTTAGATAGTCTTCGAGGACGCTGAAAAACTGGACTCTCATCTTGCAAGATGATTTTCATTTCCAGTGGACACTCTTCTATTTTCTTTGCTTGGTAATTATTTACCAGCTCGCTAACTACACTATTTCCACTAAGCTCTTCTACGTTCGTACATAAGCTATTAAATTCTTGCAGCAACTCCACTCTATAGACGCTTCCACATCTCACTACTGTCTTGCTATCTGCTCTCTTCGTAAACACTACCCCTTCTGGTGTTACGCTAATATTAACCTGCTCTAAAACAGATGTACCAATAAACACTGGAAACTCAATTGCCTCCTCGCTAGTGATGTGGAATGTTTGTGGAAACTCTAAACCATCGGCTACAATATTCGAGACAAAACTACCATACGTTGAAAACTGTTTTTTGCATATGCCATACAATGTACGTCGTTCCTTCTTCACTTCGCCATCGAAACTTAATTTATTAAAAGTATCGCGCCTTATTAAGCACAAAAAACATCCAGTATCTATCAACGCATTCAATTCTAACCTACCAACGATTAGCTTTTTAAACGCTAAATTGAACACTTTCTTTTGCTCATCTACCAAGTTTGCCTTGTCACTTTCTTTTTTAATTTTCGCATTTTCTTTATTAGTACACTCAAAAGATTTATGCCCTTCACCTTGACACTTAAAACATTTTGCCTGCTTGACATTGCAATCACGGATGAGATGACTTGTACTTCCACATCTAAAACATATTTTTGCTGTCTTTGGTGTCACTGTGGAGTTCCCTGTATTTTGCTGGCTAACATTTTTTGAAACCTGTGGACTTGCCTTACTATAGACCTTTTCATAAATTTTTATTTGCTCTTTAAGTTCACTAATGGATTTGGCTTGATATAGTACTACTTTGTTTCCCTTGGAATCGGGTATGCCATCAATAAAATAAGATACTACACTCGGCTCGTCTATTTTAATGGTTTTTCCTATTTCCATTAGTGCATATAAATATTATCGAAATGTTTCATTTGATTTTTTCCTACGACTTCTCAATTGATTGTGAACATACGATGCGGATAAATGTGATCCAAACTCGACAATGAGTGCTTCCTTTAACGACTCCCAGCTTATTATTCCACGTTGGCTTCTAACAAATAATTTTGCTGCACCCCTTAGAAGCTGCTTACTGTAAATGAATTTTTGTATAGCATTCCACCCAATTGCAGAAGCATTTTCCTCAAATTCATTTACCCACTGCCTAATATCCAGAGAATCGCTTCCATCAAATCGCGTTAACCTTCCTTCAATATCTCTAAAAGTGAATATTGACCTACCAACCGACTCAACAGCGATCGCGGAGTTTCTAGCCATATTATCTGCCGCATCGGCGTAGTATGAACCGACTGTGGAATTGTTATCATCATCAAGTGCATCGAGCCCAAAATGCTGTAGCAAACGATTTTGTAATTCTGCTTTACGCCCAGTGGCGGACAAATTTAAATCACGAAGAGCATCTTGCAATTGTTTTACGTTACAATTTAACACTGACTGCCTATCCATTTTGCACAGTCATCTTTTTACATTCAAGCAAAGTAATTTAAAAACTCACTTTTGTATTCTTAACGAAAATTTATATGGGGTAATTTATGCGAATGTTTAATCAAATCAAGATACCTAAATAGTTAAATGTTATTTCACTCATATGTATATATGGAATTTCTAAACTAACTACTTTACACACAAAACTTATCTGCTTTCCTGCTGTCATCTGTTTTGATTAGTAAATTTCTCTGCTTCTTTTTCCTTTCCTTGTGTTAACTTACTTCACACTTCGCTTCTTCTTCGTATCGTTTTCCGTTTCAACTTGACTTTTCTTTTTCATCATCGAATTTCTGATTATTCTCTAACCACCCTTGACTGCTTGTCAACTGCTAGCTACACAACTTTTGCGCTCTTTGCTGTTTTTCTTCTTCACCAATTAGGTTCTTTACTTTGAACTCTAATTCTTCTTCTCCGAAATGCAAAATTTTTGCAACTGAATGTCTTTACGATTTGAGTTGAAACGCCACTGAACTGCTCTGTTTGCGTTGCCGTCGGCGCAGCCTTCGCTTTGTCTCTACTGATCGATGAAATTTTCTTGCAGCGTCGGTGCTTACCGTCGTGAATTCTAACAACTCTTGCAATTTCAAGCGATGTTAAATGTTGGATTTGATAATGCAATGCGTTTTTAAATGAAACACGCTATTGAAATTATGTGATCCACGTAATTTTTTCCAAGCTAGCGTTTAACGACACTGCTTACTGATTTGCGGCACTTATTTCTATTAAGCGTTCAGCTGCACTCTTTGTATCACTCAATCCCGGTTGAGCCCCCAATTTTTGTGGTTGTTTCACAAAAAGTTTTATTTAATTTGAAATTTATAATGAATAATAAAATTGGTTTAGTTTAATTATAGTTCAATTAGATTTTAGTTTTAAAGTACAGTTAATAGTTTTATAAAATTTCACGAAAGGTCACGGTGCAACGACTATTCGGCTCGGCGTCAGCTTTTCAACTAACTTTTCTGCTGTTTTATTTCAAAATTGGCATTTTGGCAGGGTTTTCTATAACAGAACGATACGCGTGCAAGGTTGTATTTTATTTGTATGATTAGGCCTGACTGGTATGTTTAGGGTTTGTTTATGTAAATGGCTAATTAGTATTCTCGACCACTTCTAGTCTTAAGACCCAATCCCACATATATAATTTTGTACACGAATTATCTATGGCTACTCAAGTTATGCTATTTATTTTTGAATCCATTTGTGTTTTCTTTGTTTGTTGGTTTTTTTTTTTTGTTTGTGTCAGTATTTTATGACATTTAGCTTGATTTCTAAAGATTAGTTTACATTTGTTTTTCTTTTTTTTCTTTTGCATACAATAAAAATTTTCTTTGTGTTTATAAAATTAAAGTGCTCTTATTCTATGAGTTTAAGTCTATTTTTATGTATTACAATTTTCTTGTTTTTATTATTTTGATTTATGTTTTCTATGTTTCTATTTTCTACATTGTTTTATCGATCTTTACTACTCTAAATGGAATTATAGTAAAATTATAAGTTTTATCGATCTGTTCTACCTTATAGGGTAAAATTATTTTTCCTATTGATATTTTCTATTCCAAAAGTTAAAATTATTTTTCCTATTGATACTTTCTTTTTCGCAGGTCATTAATAAAATTACTTTTCCTATTCTACAGGTAATTAATAAAATTACTTTTCCTATCGGTATTTTATATTCTACAGGGCCTTATATGTATGTCTACTAAGGTCAAACTATATTTCTAAAAAAATGAATGAATGAATGGGGCTTTATTAAACTTAGAACATGAAGAATAAAAAAAATTCTATAGCTAATTATGCTCAAAATAGAGGAGCTGTAGTTGATGGAAGAGCAAGGTAGTTATGTAGTAAAAGTAGTGTAACTAATGGGTAAAAAGAAAGTACAGTGGATGCAAACATTTTTCAAATCTCTCCTATACCATTTTTCATATTTTTCCAGCAATATTTTGTCTGATCTTGTTCATCATGCGATTTAGATCTGGGTGGCCAACCCAAATTTGATCGTCATGATATTTATGAAGAATTTCTTATTTGCCTTTTTTCGACTCTTGTCACACGCATAACTCCTGAGGTTAATGCTATTATTAGATATTTTGAGAACTTGGGTACCTATTTTATATTTTTAAATTTGCCTACTGGAGTATGCCATTCATTAACAATCAGTTTGCCCCTAAGAGCAACTGTGTTTTTAATTTTTCAAGTCCTAGATTGCCGGCACTTTTCAGCCTGGTTAAGTATTGTCCTAAGTCAATCTTTTCCTAAACAATCTGGTTTATTATTGTACACATTTTCTATCCTTTGGGATGAAAACGAGCGCGACATGTCGAATTGCAAATTTATTTATTTATTGAGCGCTTTATTTATAGCAAGGTTCTCTTTGTGACTTTTTATTTTCTTCATTCTGGCTGGTTTTTTATATTCCGATCTTTCGGTAACTTTAGGTATTTTGCATATTTTGACTTACGTAACGTTTTTAGTCAAGCGTTATGTTGCGAAAAGTTATTATTTTATAAGGTTTGTGGTATAAATCTTCTACCTTGACAGACTTCATAGGTGTTATTTTGATTAACTTCTATGGAAACTACTATTGTGAATTAGCAAATTCTTGAACTTAGACGGTGTGAATGAAGCTGTCTTAATAAATTCTTCTATTCAGTGAGACATTTTGCAGTGATTCTTTTGTAATTGCTTACCATTTTTATCGAAATTGGGTTGAGTTTAAATAGTTTAGGGTGCTAAATTTTAATATTCTATCAATAGCCCGATTACGCAGGTTAAAACAGCCAGCCAAACATCTGAAATGTTTGGGTTAATTTTTGGCTTTGGTTCAGCTGGTGGCTTATATTTTAATATTCTATTCTCTGATGTTTCAGAGTTTCTGTTTCCTAACTCGTAACCCGATATGGCTATCGTAATGTCGTTTGCCAATTTTTTCCACCAAGACATTGTGAAAAATAAAAATTTCCTTTAATAACTTTCCTGTTTTCAAAAAAAAAAGGACTAAGAATATGAAAAAGGACTAATTTAGGCTAAATAAAATTATTGATTCTGTTCTTACGTAAAATTTTATTTCTTGTTTGTAAAAATTTTTCTGTTTAAATTTTTTTTTTTTAATAACATAATTTATATTTTCTTACTTAATAAACTTCACTGAATATTGGAATTTGAAAATTTATTTCTCTACTATTTTCATTTTCTATGCCACTTTGGGCTTCATATTTTTTTCTTTTCTTTTTCATATTAATCTATTACGACGCAAGAATACTGCGTCAAATTCCTCCTGATTAGAGGGGGAAAACAAATTCTTAAATTTATTGGCAAAAATCTACTTTTTGCCCGTAAACTGGCAGCCGTTAAGTTGCCAAATGCTTCTAAAAAGTATTAAAAATACTTAACTAATGCCAAATTTTTTCTTAGCTCGTCCTCGTTCTCCTTGTTGCTTATGCCACGATCTTGTTTTATTCAACCCCGTTTTTTGCGGTTTCTCAGTTGTCTGCGATGTCCTTAGCTCTACTCACAGTTTTCAATTCGTTTTGGCTTCCTTCTTGTTCTCCTTGTTTGCCATGTAATGTTTGCAGGATCCTGTTTTTATTCCACTTCGCTATGCGTCGGTGGTGGTCGTTTTGGTGGCGGTAGAGGTCTTGCAGTATCCGAGAAAACTATTTTTCCTTCTTTCCTTTGTGGTATTCAAGAATTTGTAAATTTTTGTAGTTTATTCCACTTCGCTATGCGACGGTGGTGGTCGTTTTAGTGGCGGAAGTGGTCTTGCAGTATCCAAAAAAAATATTTTTCCTTCTTTCCTTTGTGGTATTCAAGAATTTTTTAAGGTTTGTCCTGCACCCTTGATGTCATTGTCGCTGTGATCCGTCCCTTTGCATTGACTATACCGTTCGCCGTTGCAAAGTTGATGGCTTGAATTCCTTTGCAGAAAGTATCCTGCTTAGTAAAAAAATGAAATCAGTCCTGCTAAATTAAGCAGGGCTGGCAGAATCGTTGGTAGAATGCCAATTTAGGCAACAGGATGCCGATTTAGGAAGCAGGATGCCGATTTAGGCTGTATGGCAGGATCGCCATGTAATGTTTGGCGTCCTGCTAAAGATTTTAAGCAGACTCCATTTTAAATAGCAGTCTGCCTTTTCTTACGCAGAACTGGCAGGATCGCCATGTAATCTTTGGAGAATGAAAATAAAGTAATTTAGGTTGTAGTGCCCATTTAGCGGCACCAGATGAAATTTAGTTCTTTATTCAAAAGTTGTTTCTTTGATACAAAATTTCTATGAGCTAAAATATTTACTTACACTAATACTTACAAACTAAGTGTATAACACACATATACATTCAGTTTAGTTCCCTGGGAACTGCATTCTAAGCATAAATAAAATTAGCTGTGGAATCTGCAACGCAAGCACAAATGAATCATGTCAATAATTTTTCTACAGATAAAAGCTTGCTCGCAACAGATCCAAACAGTAGCATACCAAGGACTGGCGTAATCCACATGGACCAGCTCGAACACTTTAGTAGGCGTTTTGCAACTGTGTGTTTGGCTCCTTTTTGGGGTAGGCCTGGTAATTTGACACACATTTCTGTACTAGCTCCTCGATATCTTATAAAAGGGTATTCTTACATACATATTTACTTTAAACATACATACTTACATAGTCTAAACATATTCTTACATACATATTTACTTTAAAAATACATACCTACATACAACTCTACACAAATATGTACCTACATATTTGTGTGGAGTTGTAACGTCTGTGGGAAATGCAATGTAAGCAAATTTGCCTAAATGCAAATTTTGTTTAGTCGCGCGGTGTACACACATCTGTATTAATTCGTGTGAATTGCGCTGTCAGCAACAATTAGTAAATACCTCGTTTTGTGTTGATTAAAATTTAGATTAATTTTGTTACAGGGTAGCACATTAACTGGTTTACTCATTTGGCATTGAAATTTTTGGCTGTTTACACTACATCTCCCTTTTTTCAAAATGCTTGTACATTTTGCGAATGCATGAGCATTCTATTTTTATTTAGTTAAATATAAATTAACTCTATATTTTGTATTTTATGTTTTTAGGTTGAAAATTTAATTATTTTACTAATTTAAGTCTATTTTTGTGTATTATTATTTCCTTTTATTGTTTAGGGTATTGCTATTTTCTATGTTACTGGGAAATTTTTGCTTATCATTATTTCCTATTCTAGACGGGATTAAAGTGTGGTTATTTTTATATCTATCTATGCTTTCTACCTTATAGGGTATTAGAGTAAAATTATTATTTTTTCGATATTTTCTACCTTATAGGGCCCTTAGATATACTATCTAACTTATGACCTGCTTCATTTTTTACTAACACTAGATCTCCTATAGTTATTTCCGTATAGTGATTATTTTTATCATAACTAATCTTTTGTTTTTCTTTAGCCTCTTTTACTAATTTAAAGGCTCTATCCTGCGCTATTTGTATCCTATATTTAATTTCTATATTAAATTCTTATCGCGAGCATCATAGTTGTATAATGGGCTTACCGTATTTTCTTGTAAAAATTCGTAAGTCTGAGGTTTTTTACCAAAGATCAATTCGAATGGGCAATAAAAATGGACTGTAGATAGGGTTGTATTGTAAAAATATGCAAAATATTTAAGATACTCATCCCAATCACCTTTGTTAATGGATATGTAAGAACGCACATATTCATTGAAAGTTCTATGGCTAAGTTCAACCGTGCCTAAAGTTTGGTGGTGATACGGCGTAGATGTTTTGCGCTCAATATTGACAAGCTTACATAGCTCAAACCATCATTGGTTCTTTTAAAGTTTTATTCATTTTATTTTTTTTACAATTTACGCATTTCTTTATATATTTTCTTATATCATTTTTGATATTTTTCCAATAATAGTTTTGTGTAATTTTGTTAGTTGTACTATTGATTCCTGGGTGGTCACCATTAACAGGATCATCGTGATATTTTTGAAGAATCTTTTTAATTTTATCATTTTCCATCACATTCACAACCTCCGGAGTTAATACAATACTTAAATTTGAGAACTTTGGTACTTATTTCTTTAAATGTGTCTACTCGAGTATAATTAAACAATTTGTCTCCTAAGGACAACTATATTTTCTTAACTCCCAAATTGCCGGCTTTTTCCATAAGCCTGGTAAAGAATTGGCCTAGGTCAATTTTCGCCTCAACAATTTGATTCTCTATATTTATTTCACTACAAATTTTCTTTCCTTTTTTGAAACATAATTTCGGAGGATCGAAAAGGAGATGGACTAGTATTTTTACTTCACATTTATTAAGCGCTTCGTATGCTATAGGGTCCTCTTTGTGATCTTTCTTCTCTTCATTTCTATTACTGTTATTACTGGAATTCTTTTTTCAATCTTGTCGCAATTTTCATTATTTCACATGCCTGTACTGACATTTATTTCAAATCCTTTATATATATTCGTGACAGAGCGTCTGCCACGTAATTTTCTTTTCCGGCTATGTACTCCACCCCAAAGTCATACTCTTCCAAATCTAATCTAATTCTAATTAGAAGGGTGAAGGGTGTTTCATTGAGAATAAATATGTTAAAGGTCGATGATCCGTTTTCACTGTGAATTTTCTGCCATAAACATATGGTCTAAAATATATAATGGCGCAATGTATGGCCGCCAATTGTTTTTCGATAGTGGCTTTATTTATTTCGCCTTTTTTAAATGATCTTGAGGCCTAGGCAATGGGTAGTTTTTTCCTTCATACTTTTGGCTTAGCACAGCACCGCAAGCATAACCACTTGCGTCAGTTGTAATAAAGAGCTTTCTATTAAAATTGGGATATTGTAGGATATTTGGACTAATTAATGCATTTTTTAGTTAGCTAAAAGATTTCTCGCAGTCGTCCAATTGAAAATTACATTTAAGCCTTGTTAGAATCCTGGCGTATTCTGCTAAATTTGGTATGAATCTTCTATAATATTTACAAAATGCGACAAATATTTTTGCTACATCGGTATTTTTGGGAGTTGGGTTATTTTGAACAATTTTAAATTTATTTGGGTCTGGTAAAATTCCAGAACTTGTGCATATATGTCCCAGATAAGTAACTTCTTGACTGAAGAATAAACATTTATCGGGATGTAATTATACTCAGTTGAGCAGAGCTCACAGAGTATATTAACTTTGATTGGATAACGGTTGGTTGTACAGGTATAAAGGAATCGAGATAGATATAGACTTCCATATATCAAAATCATCAGTATCGAAAAAAAAATTCGATTGAGCCATGTCCGTCTGTCCGTCCGTCTGTCCCGTAACACGATAACTTGAGTAAATTTTGAGGTATCTTGATGAAATTTGGTATGTAGGTTCCTGGGCACTCATCTCAGATCGCTATTTAAAATGAACGATATCGGACAATAACCACGCCCACTTTTTCGAAAAATCGAAAAAGTGCGATAATTCATTACCAAATACGGATTAAGCGATGAAACTTGGTAGGTGAGTTGAACTTTTGACGCAGAATAGAAAACTAGTAAAATTTTGGACAAAGGGCGTGGCACCGCCCACTTTTAGAAGAAGGTAATTTAGAAGTTTTGCAAGCTGTAATTTGGCAGTCGTTGAAGATATCGTGATAAAATCAAATTTAAAAAAAAAAAAGTTAATATTTTTACAGTATATAAGTAAATTATGTCAACATTCAACCCCAGAAATGATATGGTGCAACAAAATAGAAAAATAAAAGAAAATTTTAAAATGGGCGAGGCTCCGCCCTTTTTCATTTAATTTGTCTAGGATGCTTTTAATGCCATAAGTCCAACAAAAATTTACCAATCCTTGTGAAATTTGGTAGAGGCTTAGATTCTAGGACGATAACTATTTTCTGTGAAAAAGGGCGAAATCGGTTAAAGCCACGCCCAGTTTTTATACACAGTCGACCGTCTGTCCTTCCGTTCGGCCGTTAACACGATAACTTGAGCAAAAATCGATATATCTTTACTAAACTCACTCCACGTACTTATTTGAACTCACTTTGTATTGGTTTAAAAAATGGCGTAAATCCGACTATGACCACGCCCACTTTTTCTATATCGAAAATTACGAAATATGAAAAAAATGCCATAATTATATACCAAATACGAAAAAAAGGATGAAACATGGTAATTGTATTGGTCTATTGACGCAAAATATAACTTTAGAAAAAAACTTTGTAAAATGGGTGTGACACCTACCATATTAAGTACAAGAAAATGAAAAAGTTTTGCAGGGCGAAATCAAAAGCCCTTGGAATCTTGGAAGGAATACTGTTCGTGGTATTACATATATAAATAAATTAGCGGTACCCGACAGACGATGTTCCGGATCGCCCTGGTCCACATTTTGGTCGATATCTAGAAAACGGCTTCACATATACAACTAAGGGCTACTCCCTTTTAAAACCCTCATTAATACCTTTAATTTGATACCCTTATCGTACAAACACATTCTAGAGTCACCCCTGGTCCACGTTTATGGCGATATCTCGAAAAGGCGTCCACATATTGAACTAAGGCCCGCTCCTTTTTAAAATACTCATTAACACCTTTCATTTGATACCCATATCGTACAAAAAAAATATAGAGTCACCCCTGGCCCACCTTTATGGCGATATCTCGAAAAGGCGTCCACATATTGAACTAAGGCCCACGCCCTCTTAAAATACTCATTAACACCTTTCATTTGATACTCATATCGTACTAACAAATTCTAGAGTCACCCCTGGTCCATCCTTATGGCGATATCTCGAAAAGGCGTCCATCTATAGAACTTAGGCCCACGCCCTTTTAAAATACTCATTAATACCTTTCATTTGATACCCATATCGTACAAAAAAAAATCCTAAAGTCACCCCTGGTCCACCTTTATGGCGATATCTTGAAAAGGCGTCCACCTATAGAACTAAGGCCCATGCCCTTGTAAAATACTCTTTAAGACCTTTCATTTGATACCTATATCGTACAAACAAATTCTAGAGTCACCCCTGGTCCACCTTTATGGCAATATCTCGAAAAGGCGTCCACCTATAGAACTAAGGCCCACGCCCTTTTAAAATATTCATAAACACCTTTCATTTGATACCAATATTGTACAACCGCATTCTAGAGTCACCCCTGGTCCACATTTATGGCGATATCCCGAAAAGGCGTCCACATATAGAACTAAGGCCCACGCCCTCTTAAAATACTCATTAACACCTTTCATTTGATACTCATATCGTACAAACAAATTCTAGAGTATCCCCTGGTCCATCCTTATGGCGATATCTCGAAAAGGCGTCCATCTATAGAACTTAGGCCCACGCCCTTTTAAAATGCTCATTAATACCTTTCATTTGATACCCATATCGTACAAAAAAAAATCCTAAAGTCACCCGTGGTCCACCTTTATGGCGATATCTCGAAAAGGCGTCCACATATAGAACTAAGGCCCACGCCCTCTTAAAATACTCATTAACACCTTTCATTTGATACCCATATTGTACAAACGCATTCTAGAGTCAACCTTGGTCCACTTTTATAACGATATTCCGAAAAGGCGTCCACCTATAGAACTTAGGCCCACGCCCTTTTAAAATACTCATTAATACCTTTCATTTGATACTCATATCGTACAAAAAAATCCTAAAGTCACCCGTGGTCCACCTTTATGGCGATATCTCGAAAAGGCGTCCACCTATAGAACTTAGGCCCACTTCCTCTTAAAATACTCTTTAATACCTTCCATTTGATACACAAGTCATACAAACACATTCCAGGGTTACCCTAGGTTCCTTTTACAACATGTTGATTTTCCCTTATTTTGTCTCCATAGCTCTCAACTGAGTATGTAATGTTCGGTTACACCCGAACTTAGCCTTCCTTACTTGTTTTAAATTATATTTTCTGCAAGTTGAAAAGACATTTCTTAAATTTTGTATCATATGTTTTTCGGAGCATCCTATACGACTAAATCGTCCATGTATAAAAATGCTTGTGATGGTTTTAGACCTGCGAATGCTATGGTCATCATACTCTCTAATGAGTTTGGAGCTACTTTGAGGCCATAAGGCAATCTTTTGAAAATATAAGTACCGTTATCCGCTGTAAAGGATGTGATATCCCTTGACTCTGGGCTGAGTTATATTTGGTGAAATCCTGATATTAAATCAACAAATTCTAGAGTCGGGTCTGGTCCACCTTTATGGCGATATCCCTAAATGGTGTCCAACTATAGAACTATGGCCCACTTCCTCTTAAAATACTCTTTAATGCCTTCCATTTGATACACAAGTCATACAAACACATTCCAGGGTTACCCTAGGTTCCTTTTACAACATGTTGATTTTCACTTATTTTGTCTCCATAGCTCTCAACTGAGTATGTAATGTTCGGTTACACCCGAACTTAGCCTTCCTTACTTGTTTTAAATTATATTTTCTGCAAGTTGAAAAGACATTTCTTAAATTTTGTATCATATGTTTTTCGGAGCATCCTATACGACTAAATCGTCCATGTATAAAAATGCTTGTGATGGTTTTAGACCTGCGAATGCTATGGTCATCATACTCTCTAATGAGTTTGGAGCTACTTTGAGGCCATAAGGCAATCTTTTGAAAAGATAAGTACCGTTATCCGCTGTAAAGGATGTGATATCCCTTGACTCTGGGCTGAGTTATATTTGGTGAAATCCTGACATTAAATATATGCATGAGAAATATTTCGCTCTTCCTAATTGATCCAGAATATCATCTATTCTAGGCAAAGGGAATTTATCAGCGGTTAATTTTTTATTTATTTGTCTGAAATCAACAACTAATCTCCACCTTTTTTGTTGTTTGCCCGGAAGGGATTTTTTAGGTACCAATAAAATAGGGCTGTTGTACTCTGAGGTTGATAGTTCCACAATATCATCTTGAATTAATTTATTTACTTGTTTATTTATTTCATTCTTATGTGCTTGAGGTAGTCTATAATTAACACGCTTTTATTAGCTTGGTCTGTATGTAACGGAATCTTTGAGCTTAGTTTTCACCTGTTTCTAGAAGTCTGATTAATTTGAAACTTTGGATACGTATCAAGGCTCGATGACAATGCATTAATGTGGTGGTGTGGTGACATAAGGTCAACGGCCATAAGGTCAATTGGCCTTATTATCCATTTGAATGAGCATAAGTTTGATTGCAACTTTGCACACGTAACAAGGTTCGATGACAATGCATTAATGTGATGTGACCATACGGTCAATTGGCCTTATTACCACTTTGAATGGCCATAAGTTTGATTGAAACTTTGCACACGTATCAAGGCTCGATGACAATGCATTAATGTGATGGTGCGGTGACATAAGGCCAACGGCCATAAAGTCAATTGGCTTTATTACCACTTTGAATGGCCATAAGTTTGATTGAAACTTTGCACACGTATCAAGGCTCGATGACAATGCATCAATGTGAGGGTGTGGTGACATAAGGTCAACGGCCATAAGGTCGATTGGCCTTATTATCACTTTGAATGGCCATAAGTTTGATTGAAACTTTGCACACGTATCAAGGCTCGATGACAATGCATTAGTGTGATGGTGCGGTGACATAAGGTCAATTGCCCTTATTATCAATTTGAATGGCCATAAGTTTGATTGAAACTTTGCACACGTATCAAGGCTCGATGACACGGCATTAATGTGATGGTGCGGTGACATAAGGCCAACGGCCATAAAGTCAATTGGCCTTATTACCACTTTGAATGGCCATAAGTTTGATTGAAACTTTGCACACGTATCAAGGCTCGATGACAATTCATCAATGTGAGGGTGTGGTGACATAAGGTCAACGGCCATAAGGTCGATTGGCCTTATTATCACTTTGAATGGCCATAAGTTTGCTTGAAACTTTGCACACGTATCAAGGCTCGATGACAATGCATTAGTGTGATGGTGCGGTGACATAAGGTCAATTGCCCTTATTATCAATTTGAATGGCCATAAGTTTGATTAAAACTTTGCAAACGTATCAAGGCTCGATGAAAATGCATTAGTGTGATGGTGCGGTGACATAAAGTCAATTTGCCTTATTACCACTGTTGGGCTGCAAGCTTTTTTGCAGCTTATGGAATCCGATGGTATGAATATGTGCTTGTTGGGTTGCACGCCCACACTCCACAATGCATCCAAATGCCGACCTTTTAATACCGAGGCCGATCCAAATAAACAAAAAATGCAAACCTTTGATGTTTATCACTGTATGTATTTTACAGACTTTATTATCGCTTTAAAAACAATGCAAATTAAATTTTGTTTGTACAATGGAATGAGTAGCCGCGAAAAATTATGTATATCAAGAAAATGTGCTTGCTAGCCCACGAAAATCAAAAAACGAATTGCTGTCGCTCGCCCATATGTTTTGCTTGACAACTGTCAACACATACTCATTCGAAGGTGTGTTCACTTAGGTATCAGCTGCTGCTCCGAATATCCTCCCCCCGTTGAAACATTAGTGCTTTCAACACACTCTCTAACTGGAAGGACGCAAAGCTTATTTACTGCTCGACGCACGATACCTGCAGATGTACGTAGAATGGCAACTCTCACCGCACCATCCTTCCTAGTGATTACATCAATTACACGGCCGAGAGGCCGTCTTAGGGGTGGAGAGTTTTCATCCTTGATGCACACAATATCGTTTATTTGAATGTTGGTATGTGGAGTGCGCCACTTGGCGCGCTGTTGGAGAAGACTCAGATATTCTTCACTCCACCTCTTCCAAAATATTTGTTGCAGATAGGTAACGCGCTGCCAACTATCAAGTCGATTATAATTTAGGGGCGTAAGATCAGGTACTGGAAGAGCTGTGAAAGGACCACCAATAAGAAAATGGCCTGGTGTCAATACGTCGAGATCGTCCGGATTGTCGGAAATTGGTACTAGAGGACGAGAGTTAATTACTGCAGAAATTTCGCATACTAAGGTGCGTAATTCATCGAAGCCAAGAAGTGCAGATCCTATTGTGCGATACAAATACGGTTTGGCCATCTTCACTGCGGCGTCCCATAACCCACCAAAGTGCGGCGAATGGGCTGGTATGAATCGCCAATCGATTCCATTATTAAAGCAGTGCGCGTAAACATCTTTGTGATGCCTTTCACTAAGGAATAAGCGACGTAAGTCCTTCAGCTCATTATTATCACCTACAAAATTAGTCGCGTTGTCGGACCAAATGCAGCTTGGTGTACCGCTAGTAGCAACAAAACGTTTCTAAGCGTCGAGAAAGGCACTTGTTGAAAGATCCTTCACTAACTCCATCCAAACAGCCTTTGTTGCAAAACAAATGAAAAGACTGATGTAACATTTTTGAGGCGATTTATTGCGCGTTTCGGGCTTGTAATAAAAGGGCCCGCAGTAGTCAACTCCATAAATGGTAAAAGGCCGCGAGACTTCGTTGCGCTCCTTGGGTAAATCTGCCATGATATCCTCGACGAGTCGTGGTTTTGATCTGCAACATATGATACATTTTCGTAGGGCGCGGGCAACCGTCTTTCTTCCACCTATGGGCCAATACTGCATGCGAATCGTAGCTAGAAGGGATTGGGGATATTTCCTGACCAAAAGTGGATTGCGATTTGATCGCACTATATACAATTTTAGTGTTTTCTCATTCATCTTATTCGCAACGCTTACCCAGAGATAAACCAAATATTCCAATGGTGTGCCACAATAGCTCACCAGCTGTATTTTAGTTTAGTTGACCCCATGTCCACTTCAAGTAATATTGGTACATTGTTCACTGACAATTTGCATTTAATTTTTCTGGCTATACTATGGACTTCACCGTACATCTCCACTTTAAGTAGTTCTTAGACCAACTTTACGTTGCCTTCCTCATCAATTTAATTCACGCGCTTTTTCTGTGATTTCCGTTTTAAGTATATTTTCTTTAGGTGATCCTTTTTGTTGCAAAAATTACAGATGAACTCTATGTATTTGCATTTGTCTGCGAGATGTGTGGAATTTCGACACCGAAAACATTTTTTATTATCACTCTTTTGCTTCTTTTTATTTTCTTTCTTCTCTATCTTGTTCTTATAACCTACTTAGTTCATGCTTTCTCTGTCATTTCCACCTTGTAATTCTTCCCCCTTTTTCTGCCAATTCGTATGCTGTAGCCATACTGATGGCTTCACTAACGCTTAAAGACTTTTTTCAGTAAATTACTCTGAATGTTCTTGTCTAGCAAACCAAATACGAATTGATTTCGCAAAGCCTTTTCCAGGTGCAATCCAAAGTTACAGCTTACCGCCAATCGTCGTAGTGACACAGCAAATTCGGAGCATGTTTCGCCTGCTTTCTGCTTGCGCATATTAAACCGAAAATTTTCCAAGATCTAATTTGGAGTGGGGTCGAAGTGCTCGTGCAATGCGGCTGCTATTTGCTCGTATGTCATCTCTTCTCGTTTCAACGACATGATTCTATCACACAATAATTTGTATGTAGCTGATCCCACAAAATGATGGAGCAGTTTTGCATATTTCTCCGCCTCGCAATCGTATAATTCCAATGCGGTTTTTAAACTTTCAGCCCAACGTGACCATGATGTTTTATTTGCATCGAAAGGCTCGGAGTTAAAAAATGGAGCAGCATCCATTGCCTTTAGTTACGTGAGTCTTTTTAGCTCTCGTTGTCAATATGTTGCGCTTAATACAGGGGTCGCAGAAAACAAAATTATGGCTGTGTGAGTAAAACTTAAATCATGTTATTGGTGGTGGTTTAGTTGCTGATGAAAAATCAATGATGTAGAACGCATACACGCATGTTTGTTAACACACAGAAAGCAATTTGTAAATATGCCATATAAATACTACTTTATTTCTTGAGTATAAGGAAAATTTTAAATATAATTTGGGCGTCGTGCTGACCGGACGTGTTTTCTAATCGCTCTGCAACGATTTTGTATTTCCTATATGTCCTGTGACATAGTTAATCGCATTTGTTGCTTGCTTAACTCTAAGATTACGCTTACAAAGCCAACGATATTGATCGCCAGATGCCGGTCGTAATCGTCCGATAAAAATATAAACGTGTATGTATGAGCGTGTGTACATTATAAACGATCGCCGAATTGTTGTCGGACGTTGTCGTTTTTCACCGCCGAAAAATTCGCGCGTGTTCAATTGTTTCGTCCGACAAGTTGCGTGCATTTACTATGAAAATTTAATTATTTTTGGGATGGACTGAAAAATTGATTAATTGTGTGCAAAACAGGCGCCCTTTATGGGATAAGCACAAAACAAGAGTATTTTTGTGAAAAAGTAAAATTTAAGAAAAAAGCTGCCGGCCGAAAATCGATTGCAATTTCAACACCAGCCCGGCCGATTTTATCAGTTTATTGCAATTTTTCGGTTTATCGGTAGCTGTGCAAGCGTACCCTAATGCCTTGCATTTGTGGCCTTATGCTATGTTCAAACAGAAAAATAAATTGAGGCAATATCAATTCAAATTGAGTGGTGTTCATACAACTCAATTTAGCTTACACAATAGTAATTTGATGGCCGGATGGCTCATCTCTACAGCAACAACATACCTGTGTTCAGAATGTCAAAATGTGCGTGTTGGAATTAGGTGAATGGAATGGAATGAAAACATAAAACTTTAAAATTTTTGTGTGTTGTAAGATAATGTGTTCAATGTTTTGGTTTCATTTTGAGTTTGCCATCCTCTTTTGACAATTCCTACTCCAGTGAAATGAAAAAAATAATATCAGCTGATGAGATGAGCCAACCATATAGTTGAGCCCTGCGCAGCTGACGTTTAAATCTACTCAATAAACACACTTTACAAGGTTGTATTTACAGTTTGAAACAATTTATTACGAAATTTTTTTTAAATTGGCAATTTGTTATTACAATTTATTATATGATAAATTGCGTAATAAATTGCCCAAATGGTATAAATTGCCAATATGGCGTGTGTTTGTACCTAGTATTAGGTTTGAGCACACTCAATCTAAGGTTCAATGTGTGTGTTCGGTACTTTTTCATTTTCCCTGTGTGGATGTTTTTGGGGCTGATTTAGACTTTTCAAGAGAGTCTAATAGTGTTTGTTTTGTAGAGTTTGTGCGTGTGAGCGTCGTGGATGTACTAAAAAAACGTCATCGAGTATTGTAAATGGCCTGCCCTTGCTGCCTGCTGGTTCACTCAGTAATACGCAAAACAGAAACAATCACGATAATTTGTGCAATATCGAAAAAAAAAACATTGAAATCGTTAGTGTGTGATATTGCTGTGCTAAAAGGCAATGATGTTCGAATGATGTTTCTTCGAAAGATTTATGGACCTCTACGCGTTGGCGATGGCGAGTACCGAAGAAGATTTAATGATGAGCTATACGAGCTATACGCAGACATCAACATAGTCCAGCGAATTAAAACGCAGCGGCTGCGCTGGCTTGGCCATGTTATGCGAATGAAAGATGATGCTCCGGCCAAGAAAGTGTTTCTATCTGAACCCGCCTATGGAAGCAGAGGTAGAGGGCGGCCCCCACTCCGTTGGAAGGACCAGGTGGAAAACGATTTAAACTCCCTTGGTGTGACCAATTGGCGCCGGTTGGCGGAGCGAAGGAGCGACTGGCGCGCCTTGTTGGACGGCCATAACCGTTTAGACGGTTAAGCGCCAATTAAAAGGCAATGATGAGAAGATTTTACAATTTATTTAAAAATTTGGGAAAAATTTAAACAACGTGACATCAGGACGGACAAGGCGACAGCTGTTTCGATTATACCTTGTAAATCTCTTCAAATCCTTTTCTTTCGGGAGTGGGAGTCGAACCCGCACTCCTACTATATTTGAAATGGTTACACATGCATTCAGCTACGTCATGCCTTAGTTGTTGTAAAGTTTTTCCCAATTGCCTTCTTTTGCATATTTTAATCTTTTACACATTGCATACTTCGTATACAATTATGTGTTAAAGCTATGCTTGTTGGTATGGCGGTTTTCAAAGAAACTTTGGTATTGTTGCTGTTTTTGTTCTATTTATAGAACTACAATGAATTAACCAATTTTGTATAGATTTTACGTGTGCTTAAAACGTCAATAGACGAAGGTAATCGTTTACGTTGACAAGTCCGTAACCTGCAAGTTAAGTTAAGCTCCATGAAAAATGCGCTCTGTGATTTGCCGCTGGCTACCTGTCGCTCTCGCTCTTACTCTGAGTCATACATTGCTGCTGTTTCCAAGGTTAGTTCGAATGCGGGTATAATTGGTACTTCCTCATAGTCACACACGACAAGTGAAAAAGGAGTTATTCATTCTGTTTTGCCTGCTGCTTCTAAACATACATCAGCTGCTACTACTTGTGCTATGGCTGCCAATGCTGATGCTTGTTCTATTGTTAAAGATAGTGCTATGAACGTGGACAACAACAACAACAATTCGTCAGTATCAATAGCTATTGACAATTCTACCACCACAGCTGTGTCTCAAACCTATGAGAATAATTCTGTTAACAACTCTGCTAATAGTGATAGATCGTTTGCTTCGGTTCTTAAATCACAGGTTAATAACTCTAATGTTACCTGTGTGGATGGCGCTGTTAATAAAAACAATGTTAATACCAAACAAACACACAAACGTCGTAAGCAGCCTAGCACTGCCGGTTCGATTACAACTTCTGCACCTGTCTTAACATCTACATCTACGTTCACAGCTACATCTATTTCTACGCCTGCATCTTTATCCCCTTCTGTGCTGAAAGATAGCACTGAAGTTTTCAAGCGTCGTATGCCAAATTTCGTTGGCCCTAATGCTAATAATGAGTTAGGAGTTGCTAGAATGATTTGGCTTCATCTATCGTCATTTCGGTCATCAGTTTCATCTAACGATATTATTAGTTAGCTGGTAAGGCATCTGAAGGCTGATCGGTCTAATTTTTCATGCAAAAGGCTCGTTAAGAAAGACACACCTGTTGACTCAATAACCAAAGCCAACTTTAAGCTTGCGGTTACTAATGCTGTATATGAAAAAAATTGATCGCCCGAATTGTGGCCTGCTGGTGTGAACGTTCGCCCTTTCCGTTTTTTTCCTCAAGTGGAAAAGCAACTCCAGCTCACCTAGCTCCCAGCAGTAATGAGAACATAATTAACAAATATCTTAAACGGTATTTCCTAAATGCTTCTGATATCAGGACTAAATCTCATATTTTGAGAACATTTAGTTGCCAATTGGAGTGCGATATTTTTGTCGTTGTCGAAACCTGGCTTACTTCAGATTTCTTCGACGCTGAGTTCTACGATCCCAACCTATTCCTCGTTTTTCGTAAGGACAGGGATTGTATTAAAACAGGGCGTTAAAGAGGGGGTGGCGTACTAATCGCTGTTCAACGCAAGTATAATGCCTCTCTTATTATGTTGAATAATTCTGATACCATCCTTGACCAGATCTGCGTCAATGTCCGTGGCTCTCCACAGTCTGGATATCTATATCTGGTTGAATCATACATACCGCCGAACAGCTTTGAAGAAGTTTATAAAGCTCATGTTAAAAATACATTGTCCCTATTTCTTAATAAATTGGGAGATAATCACTTATGTGTTTTAGGGGATTTTAACCTTTGTGATATTTCTTGGTCACATACTTAATCTGTGTCAGGCCTATTACCTAATAATATTACTAAGTCTTTTGAGTCATAAGTTATAGATAATATTTTAAGTCTATATTTGCTTCAAATCAATAGTTTCGCAAACAGGTTCGATAGAATATTAGATCTAATTTTTATTAGTAATGACATAAATTTTAATCTTTCTAGACTCGATCAGGATCCAGCGGAAATAGATGGGCCAATATACTTTCTATCTCTGATGTTTGTCATTGCTTTGAAATATTTAAGTCGACTCTCTTTGATCTTTGTACGAGGTATGTACCAGTTTTGAAAATGAAACCATATAGGTTAACATGATGCACAACAAGGTTAAACAATTTAAGAATTTAAGAAGCAAGTTCTTCAAAAGTTTAAAAGAACCAAAAACCTTCTTCTACAATGACAGACTTGCTAACACTCCTCACGATTTGGCTGAAGCGTTTGCTGAATTTTTTAGTCCTAATTTTGCTAATCATGATGCTATTCCCTCGTCAGACTTTTCGTCTAAAATTTCTTCGTTTTTAAATCTTGGTTCAATGTCAATTTCATTTGAAGATATCATTATTATTTTAGTGCATTGTCATCGAAAAGCTTTATTTTTCAGTGAAGACCTTGATCTGGCCGAAACAGCATGGGTTTGTGTCTGGGCGCTCTACCGTGTCCAATCTTGTGGAGTTCAGTGAAAATTGTATCTCTGCCTTTTCATCTGGTCATCAGTCGGCTGTATTTACACCGACTTTTCCAAAGCTTTTGATAAGGTATGATATTCTAATTCACAAATTGTACTGCATTGGCATTCACTCAACCTTTCTGCAATGGCTAAAATCATATCTAAGTATACAGTCGTCTCTATTGATGGGGTATCATCAGATCCCTTCTTGGCGACATCGGGCGTTCCGCAGGGTAGTACTTTAGGACCATTACTTTTTGTCTTATTCATCAATGACATTAGCTCATGCTTCCCTTACGCTAGATTTCTGCTGTACGCCGATGATCTCAAAGTTTACTCTGTTGTAAATTCCGCAAACGATATAATTAATCTTCAAGATGATATTAATAAACTTTACTCCTGGTGCATTAGATCTCATCTTTCATTAAATATAAATCAATGCTACCACGTAACCTATTTAAAATTTCATTCAAAACTCAACAGTTTGTATAGCATCGCTAACAGTACGTTGCCCACTGTTGATAAAATCAACGATCTTGGAGTTGTTTTGATACAAAATTTATGTTCGTGAACCATATTGATTTCATCATTGCCAAGGCCTACGCAATGCTAGGCTTCATTCGGCGTAATAGTTCGGAGGTTTCTGACCCGTATGCTTTAAGAGTACTCTACACCTCATTCGTGCGATCTCATATTGACTATGCTACAATTATTTGGAGATATTTCCAACAATTCTTAATCAACAGGCTTGAGCGAATTCAAAAAGTTTTTCTGTAAGCATGCTATAAGGCCATTAGGATTTACATACCCTCTTCCTCCATATACTGCTCGTTTACTTCTTTTGAAACTTAAATCCCTGGAAGCCAGGAGATCTAGTCTCTCGTTGACTTTCTTGTTTGGCATTATCCACGGAGGTGTAGACTGCGCTGCCCTTCTTGGGGAAATTAATTTTAATGTTCGCCCGTTTTATGGTATCAATATTAGAACCAATTATGGAAGGAATGCGCCAATTGCACGCGCCATGAACGAATTCAATAAGATTTCATCTTCTACACACAGAAAAAAGCACTTACCTAAAATGAGGAAATCACTTCCTAAAAAAAATTTCCATAGATTGAAGAAATATTCTATGAATTGAGTAAAATTTTTCTATTTCTGTATAAAAGGTGTCATTAATTTGAGGAGAGATTTATCTTTGTTTCTGAAAACCGGAATATAATGCTGCCACCCTTTCTAAATATGTTAATGAACTTTGGTCCAGGCATGCTTAATCAACGAACCGATGTCATTTCGTTACGATAATTAACGTTAGTAAACGAAACAAAGTCATTTCGTTTCGTTTATTAACGTTAAGAACGTCAAATTAACGAAATGATTTTGTTTCGTTTTCTGCCATATCAAAACGAAATCAAATGGTTTATGTTGATTATTAATTTCAAACTATGCTGGCAAAGCTGATTGATGGCGGAGTCATTAAAGGTGAAAGCATTAGCCAAGCTGATTGCAACTTTTCTCATGAATTTTGACAGTACGAATATTTCTCAGAGTATTTTTGACATTACCACCAACGAATTGCACAAACAAATTACATGGAGTTTGTTTGTATGTCCGCTCGCTGTTACCACCTTACGGCTTCACCATGGCTATAGCATTGCCAGCACAATTCAAACATAAAGTATCACGTTTTTGTTAACGTTTTTAACGTTAACGAAAGCTTTTCGTTTCGGTTAAAAACGAGATACAATTTATCTTGATAATTTCTTTATCGATAATATTTCGAAGTGTTTCAACGGAAACGGTGGAAATTTTTTGATAAACGATTAGCTTAACGTTAAGGTGCATCCCTGCTTTGGTCGTGTTTTGTACGCATATGCGTTTGCGCTTAAATTTCGCATGGAGAGATTTGAGCGCTTATCTCTTCATACAAAATTTAGGCGCAAACGCATATGCGCGTAATAAAAGCACGACCGCATTTCGCCCACTTATGTTGCGTTTAATTACCAGCATTTATCTTAGCTGCCAAAATTAAATGTCACGCAACGCGCACCAAAAGTTTTATTAGAAATCGCCTTAAACGACGCCTCATTTCGCGTTTTTTGAAAATATCTCTTGAGAGACATAAATATTTTATTTTCCGCTTTTTCACAAAAAATATAATTTTAATTTCGAAAAACTAAATACAAGCAAACACAAAAATTTTCAATAACACAAAAATTTTCAATAACACAAAAATGGCAATCAGGTGTTTATGGATATGGCAGAAAACCAAAAACCAATTCGTTGGCTAGGGTATGGTTAGGCGTTAGCGTTATGGTATGTCACCATTAATCGATTTCATTGATTTTCATAAACACAAATCACACAAGAAGATTGCGCATTGCGCACGTAAACATTGGATCAGCTAATTTTTATGGGCAATTCTTACGTTGTTTTCCCTTAGCTCTTATTTTTTTCTCTCTTTCTTTTATTCGCTCAAATAGTCAACTGTGACGTAGATGCGCAGAACGAAGCAATTTTGAACTCGTGAATGCTCAAACTGGGTATGTGATTTGTGTTTCATAAAGTTGGTTCGATCAGCTGTTTTATATGATTAAGGTTAAGTCACCATTAACAAGCCCTTTAGCAGTACATCTGATGCAACAAGCAATAAGAGCCAAATGCATTTTTGAAGCGTTTTCCAGTTTGGCTATTTTTTCCAAAATGTTTGATTCAGATAGGTCATTATAGGTAACAAAACCAAAAAATTATTTTGTTGCAAATGAACAACTTTAGCTGTTTTGAGCAAAAGTCATGAAAACTTGTATGATAGCAGGTGCAAGTACCAGGAACGCAATGTTATTGCTTGTTGTCACGTGCATACTGCGACATAGTAGAGCTGGAGCAACGCATGCAGTACGAATGAGCCATTTTCCGGTCGTAGGTAAATAACCAAAAATAATAAAAAAATATATCTTAATTTAAATTGATAACAATGTGGCATCTGCTGCAAACTTGTAGGGGTAAGTATTGGCGTCAATATTCATGCGCTGATATCGTGAGGCCAACATTATGTTGGTATCAGCGCAATATCTTAATGCAATCGCATGAAAGGATTTTTTAATAGTGTCTTTGCATAGAATAATTCCTGATTAAATTTTTTGTACTGACGTTTTATGAGGCTACACTGAAATTTGACACATTGATTTTTATATATGGAAGTCTATATCTATCTCGATTTCTTTATACCTGTAAAAACTATTGGTTATCCAATCAAAGTTATAATAACCTGTGTACAAGTACAGCTTTGAATAAAAAATACAAGTAAAAAGTGTTACTGACATCACTGGCGCCATTGCGACATGTGCCGCATTTATGTATCACTCTCAGTATGAGCGCAATAATGCAACGCCAAGCAGATATACAAACATCGACTTGTTCTCAACAACACTTGTGCACTCAACTAAATAGGCTTTGATTTTTAGTGTCGGCAAAGTATCGATATGTGCATACCTTATTTTCGATTCGATACATAGGTATGTACATATCGAGCCCAGATATTAATAGTCATCGATTTTTGTATGCAAATAGCTTGAATGTATTAAAAATAAAAATCATTTGAAACGATTTACTTCCGCGGAGATTGACAGCGAGCATCTGCTCCAAGTTTTGGTACGCTTCTTTTAATTACTTCTACAAACTATTATTATTATTGTGTCAAAAAAATATTTTCATTCTAATCATAGCATCGATAGCTTTTGAATGAACCCCGATTGTTACAGTAATGAAAAACGGCCCGTACTATCGATATTTCCATCACTAGTTCTGCATCATTATTTCCTGGCGTGTCGAAATTAAATGAAATTGTAATATTCCTCACTTTTTTGGCAAAATATATAAGCCTTCAAGATTGCAATTCTCGTAAAATTTGTCATAAATAAATCGTTTTTAAGTATAAATGCATATATTAATTATTGCTACATTTTTACATATTCGTTCATCTAAATTTTTTAGTCGGACTTTCTAACTTCTTTGTATGTGCATACATACGTATGTATGAATGTATGTTCTGTTTCTTTGCCGATAAAATAGCGTGAAAATTGCAATCCACGTACAAATCGTCGCAAATAAAGCATTTGTAAGTAAATAAAGCATAATAAATAAGTCCTTTGCTATATTTTTACATATTGATGCATCGTTTAATTTCTTCATTAGGGTGTTTACAAAACATTTATCCGATTGTGTGCGCAATGGCAGAAGAATTAAAAAATTTAATGGAGAAACTGCAAGGAGGAGTATTTTTTGAACTTCTTAAAGGTAAGTTATTGCTTCATATTTTATAGTTGTTATGCTTATTTAATACTTTAAAAATAAAGATAATGGCTTTACAATTGAAAGCTTACGTCATTTGAAACCAAATAATTTGGATACCCTGATTGACAAATCTCTGTTTGGACAGCGCGTAATATTTGAGAGAAATCTTTTGAAATGGCAAGCGGAAGTAGTAATAAAACATAACATTTTTAATCATAACATATTTAAAATAATTTTTGTTCACAGGATGAAGGAGGTACTACAGAGACATATTGCTTATCGGAACTCACGCCACCAGCCTCAAGTTTCAACAGTGGTGTCAGAAGTTTCTACGATGTAAGTGTACTGGCTGCTAAGAAATGAAAATCGGTGCCAAGTTCGTCTTGACTTTGCGGGAGGGGGAGTGTGAGGCTGAATGGGAGTGGAAGTGTGGGGAGGAATTGGAGTGGAAGTTGGAGTAGGAATGGGATTGGAGTAGTAGTAGTAAGAAAGGGATGGGAGCAGGTGAAGGCGCAGGAATGGAAGTGGAAGTGAGAGTAAGAACAAGATGGGAGTGTTAGTATGAATGGGAATGGAATTGGAGTAGGACTAGGATTGGGAATAGGACTAGGAATGGAAGTGGGTGGTAGGGCTGGGAGTATCAGTATTAATTTATTATTTTAATTATATGAAATCACAAAATGCATTTGCTTTCTATTAATTTTATTGTATAAAAAAAAAAAAAACCTCCGGGCGTTATTTCACTGCACCAGTGGTGATCACCAAAACAGCACACTTAATTTTATACAGTATTTACAACTGTTTTGTATAGCATTTTCAAAACTTGTTACAGAAATCTATAGAAGATATTCTCAATGAAACAGCTAGTGGAAAACAAATCCTAAAGTTTTACGAAAACAAACAAAATCTTACACCGAAATACCGTAAATTATTATCTGCAACTGTGACCAGTTATATGATTGATGCTAAAATCTGTGCTCGTCCATATACTTTTGATCTATTATCATGTAAAATCGTTAAATATTTTACAAAGGAAACTCAGGTATAATAATTCTACTACCTACTCTAAATGTCTTTACTCTTATAATGGATTACGATTTGGTACAGGAAACTTATTATCTTGCTGTTAAAGGAAAGAAACAAGGTGGCTGTTGGTATGCAAAATATCACAGTAGCTTATCAAAATTGAGAGCAGACGGGATCATCTTAAAGAAGAGAGCATTAGAGGAATCCCTTGAAACGAATGAACCAAATTATGCTTTGCCGGGTAAGTTATGGAAAAATTAAAAATAAAGGGGAAGGTAAAAGACAAAGAAAGAGGATACAAAGAGAAAAAGGAGTTTAAATAAATGGGGAAAGGCAAGGAAAAAATTTAGTGAAATATGTAGAGAAAGGAAATGGTACCGAGAAAAGGAAGGGCAAATGAAAGGGGGGGGGGGTGGTCAGGGTCAATAAGGAGGGAAAATGAGAGAGATATAGAGAAAGGAAAATAAAGAAATAGAGAGAATGGGAAGGATTGCGTAGAGAAGAAATTGGGAAAAGAAAGAAAATTGAGAATGATAGAGAAAGGAAAGAGATTTTTAAATTTGGGTGACAAATTGTTTAACTTCACTACAGCTATTACTGAATGAAGCTGCTATTTTTTTACTCACCACTCAACTATTATTACAAGCTGCGCATTAATTCACTACCCCGACTCTGTTTTTTCTAATGACAATGTATTGAATTCTTTAGATGGTAAGGAAAGTAACGATCAAGTCTGGCTGAAGTATAATATTGAACCTTACGACGAAGTGGTACAAAAATGGAAGACAACATTCGCAAACAGACACAGCTTTATGAAGAACGCTGAAAACTTTAATTCAATTCTAGAAGAGTGGCCACTCTATAAACAAAGCTTTGGATATTCACTGGTATATTATTACTGTATCTATTTATATCACCACGTATTAACACTCACAACGTTTTTATGTGAAGATTGAACTTGATTTTCAAAAGCTCTATCCAGAACGGACTAATTTGTTGTTTGATAAATGGAGCCCGTTTCATCAATCAATACCATTTTTGTTTGACACTCATATCAAGGATGCAAACAGTTTACGTATATGGAAGCGACTCAAAGAAGGAATTTTCACAAGCGATTGGTGTGATTTAGTCCACTTTTACATTATATAATTCTTGAGTTAAATTCTGCGTATGTTGCCTTTTGGCTTTTCTGTAAATGTTTACTTTTGTAAATGTTTGTTACAACAAATGTAAAATAAAAACTGATGTATATTGGAACAAATTTCCGTCATCCTTTGTCAAATTTGGTTTGGAGACAAACCGGTTTCGGCGTTGTGCCATCATCGGTATCGATTTTCGTTCGACACTGATGATGGCACAACGTCAAAACCGGTTTGTCTCCAAACGAAATTTGACAAGGGATGACGGAAAATCGTTCCAACATACATCGATTATCCACCCTGTCGGAAAATTAACAAAACCAAAAGAAAATAAAAACCGTCATACAGTCTTGTAAGGAAAGAGATTGAGAGAGGGAGAGATAGCAAAACAAAATTAAAACATCTTGACTGTACGGACGCAGTCTTACTCTTCCCCAGTACATACACTTCCTTTGCATCTGACGCAGCAGTCTTGAATTCATGGATTTTATAATGTAAAAGCGGACTTACTTTTATTTGCAATATAATTTAAAATGTTAACAAAGTTGCAATACCCAGATGTAAAAGATTGCGTGGTATTATATCTCCTTCATTCCGTTTTGGTGCCAACTGGCAGACAGTATAAAAGTTGCCCGCAAAGCCGGAAAAAGGTTATAATAAAACCAACAATCAGCGATTCCCGAAACAGCTTCTTACTTTTTGCGTGTACACAAAGTGAGTTGCAAGCAAAAGTAAAATTAATGGTGGATGAGAAATTCAAAGACAAAAATACTGTACAGCCGATTATATGTGCTGTGGGACTCGACGTTTTTGAACTTAGAGAATATTATATTTATTTCGCAGATATGTATTACAAGTTCCAGAACTTTGTAAAATGTGTTGATGGTTGTTTCAAAATATTTCATGTCTTAAATTTAAAGTATCCATTTGAGTGCAATTTAGTGTGGCTGCTTATACAGAAATATTTTTATAGTATTAACTTAAAATGTAATGATAAGTGTGCTTCACTTTGCGGAATTTTAAACGACTTAGAAAATATTTCAGTGGAAACTCCTGTTTAAATAAGAAAACCATATATGTAATACTTCTATATAGGCAGTAAAGCCTAGTACCGTACGAAAACAGTACACACAGTAATCACATATACATATATAATTTTTTAAATGAACAATTTGAATCAATTTTACACGTATACAATACATGCATACTCTAGTATCGAAATTGCTTGGATATGTTTTCGGAATTTTTTACATTGAAAATATAGGTAAGAAGCAATGTAGAAGTATTACATATATGAAGAATACAAGAAAATATACAAGTCTGTATACTTTTTTTATAAAAATAAGTACTGTTTGTAAAAAAAGACAAAATGAATTTAAAATGTTATGTTTGTTCAAGAATATTTACACAATGTAAAATCTTGTTTTATCACGTAAAAAATGTGCATACTCTAGCAACAAATGACTTATTTCAATGCGGATTTTCAAATTGTAATCAAAATTTTCCAACTTTCAAAGCTTTTAAAAAACACATGCGAAATGAGAGTAAACGATATTGTACCAAAAACAACTCAGTTAGTATAAGCAACTCAAATGAAACATCGTCGAATACTTGTGCAGCTATTGTTCCTCCTCAACAAAATTGTGAAATCTTTAGAAGTGATTACAATAATACTTTTTCTGTGCCAGATATCAGTATTGAGGAAGGTTATTTAAAGTTTTCATTACACCATTTTTGCAAAAAGAAAATTCCAAGAAGAGAAACAATACAATTGCAAAGAGAAGTCACAAGCTTAATTATAAATACAATAAGAGCTAAAATAATAAATATTTAAATCATTTTGACTCAAAAAATCTACCAGATTTAAAAGCTAGTCTACAGGATTTGGCTTCCTGTTGTAACGATCCTTTCAAAGACATAAATTCTGAGTATAAACTTATTAAAACTCTAAAAGAGCTGGATCTTTATGCTGCTCCAAAATTATTCAGATTGATAATTCAGTAAGATCTTTGCAAATTAAGCATGTCGCCAAGCTTGATGCTACTGTAGCAAAAGGCGTATTGTTCCCAATAAAATTCCAAATTAAGAAATTCTTTGAAATACCAGGTGTATATGAAAGTTTTGAGGAAAATATGAAAAGCCTAGCAATAGATAACACTTCTTTAAACAACTTTATTAACGGAAAAACATGGCGAAATAAGATAAATAGGTATCCAGAAAAATTTCTTATTCCCTATTTGCTCTATTTCGACGATTTTGAAGTTAACAACCCGTTGGGCTCTCATAGCTCATCACTTTTAGCAACTTATTACTCATTCCCCACAGCCCCAATAATTATTAGGCATAAACTTGCCTCTATATTTATTGCAGCTCTATTCAAATCGCAAGATGTTAAAAGCTTTGGTAATGCCAAAACATTTTTTAAATTAATAGAAGTCCTTAATGACTTGGAAGAAAATGGTATAGATATAAAAACTTAAAATGGGACTAAGACAATTTTTCCTTGCTTGAGTTTAGTAGCAAGAGACAACTTAGCATTAAATAATATTCTCGGTTTTTCTAGATCATTTTCCTCAAACTATTTTTGCAGATTTTGTAAAGCTAATAAAATAGAAACTAAGTCAGCATTTATAGAAGAATTTGACAAGTTGCGAAATAAACTTAATTATGAGCAGGATATTGTACAAAATGATTTTGGAAACACAGGGATTACTGAAAATTCTATTTTTAATAAAATACATAACTTTCATGTTACTGAAAGCTATTATGTTGATATATTACATGATATCCTAGAGGGCGTATTGAAATATTGTTTTTGTAATATTATCCTTCATTATATAAATCAGAAAACTTTTGATTTGAAATTTCTTAATCTTCGGAAACAAAATGTTTACTACGGCGAAACTGAAAATGGGAACAAATCACCTTCTCTGCAGTTGCATCATATAAAATCATTTAACTTGAAGCTTTCTGGTCGAGAAATTCTAACATTTGCTCATTTTTTTACTTTGATTATTGGAGTCGTAGTAGAAAGAGATGATATCGTATGGAAATTTGTTTTGAATCTTATAGAGCTATTGGACTTGTTGTTATTGTCTGAGTACACGAGCTTAGATATGATAAATTTAAAATCTCATATACAAACTCATAACAGGGATTGGGTAATTGGGTAACATTTTTTATGATACTTTGAAACCAAAGCATAATCTTCTCATCCACTACTGTAGAGTGCTTGAACATTCGGGTCCCTTGAAATTGCTCTGGACACTACCCTTTGAATCAAAGCATAAAGTTGAAAGAATATGCTAAAAGTATTTCATCAAGAAAAAATTTAACATTCTCTTTAGCCATTAAGTTTGCAATAGTATTTTTGGAAAATGTAACTAATTTCGAAAATATTGAAATTTTACTTGGTAAAAAAATAGGTTTGCTACAATGTTCTTTGTATTGGACGCATTTACAGAGTATGTTTAATAATGAAACACTGGAAGGGTGTGTATGTTATTTAAGTTTCAAAAGGTATAATACATTGTATAAACGGAATTTTATTATATTTTTTATGATCCCAATTTTTCCGCTTATCAAATACTTGAGATTTTCACAAAGAATAATAAAACTTTCATGTTTTGTGAAAAAATTAGTATTCTAACATATAATGCACATTTTTTATCGTACGAGGCTGGTGGGAAATCGTCAGAATTTAAGCTTTTTAACGCAGATAACTTAAAAATCCACCAATTCATCTTTATACAGTTCAAAATCGAATGTTTTTGAGGCCAAAGCAGTTCTTTTAATATCGATATACATATATTGACAAATTAATTTTTACTTCTGTTATTATTACTATGTATATTATTATGTATAATATTAATTATGGTTGTAAATGGATTGTTTGGGCTGTCCGTTATATCCAAGGCAATTTAAATAATGATTTCACCTGGAAACCCGTTTTTTGTAAATTGCACCCTAGTATTATATTAAAAAAGCATTAAGTGCAAAAGATATTAAACAGTTCCGGTTTAAATGTAAAAAGGCGTTAAAGAAAAAATGAACTTGGTATTTATATAACGGACATGCTTATATACACACATATGATTAGTACATGAATAAAATTGAAATAAACCATATGGTCATAGCTATGTAAATTTTTACTGTCTTGTTTAATTCCTGAAATAAAAATAATAAAACTAATTAAAGAAAACCCGAGGAAATATTTTGTTTTTTAATGTACCCCAGATTTAAAGATATATTTTCTCAAAAGGCTGGAAAAATTTAATCAATTTTTAGGATTTTTTTTCTCGAAAGTAAGAAATTTTTACTACTTTAAAGTAGAGTATTACTCATTTTGAAAAATATTTTCTCCAAATACCGGAGAAATAGAACTCATCCTTAGGATTTTTTTTTCTCGAAACTGGGCATTTTTAGTATTCTTGAGTAAAATATTAGTAATTTTAAAGAAAAATCTTCTAAAAATTCAATACAAATATTTTCATATTATAAGAAAGCCTCTTCTCTTTCTTACGATAATCCCTATTCCTTTTGAAGAAATGCTTTTCAATAAAACAAATACTTCTTTCCTATTTTCAACCAATTTATTATTAATTTTAAGGAAAATACTTTCATAAATTCTATACAGTTATTTCCTTATTTTATTAACACATTTTTTCTTTTCTTAGATAATTTTCCTAAAACCGTGGAAAAAAAAAATCTTCATTTTTAAGAAAATTACTTACCTTGATTGAGGAGAACTTTTCAATGGCGCAAAATCATACCTGTTTTTTCTCAGTTTGATAGCTATTTTCCTCAGATTTAGGAAATTTTTTTTTGAGTGTATTGAGCTTGATTTATCGATGTGTAGGGACGCTTTTATAAATATTTTAAAGTCATCTGTTTAATTGTTTTTAATTTGTTAGTTATAAGAACTTATTATTTATTGTAAGCTATATATTTACATGTATATTTTGTTATCTTTATCGTAATATTTTTTGTATCTACCATTATGCGCAGTATGTAAAAACTGTATGTTCATAGACTGAATAAATAAATAAATAAATAAATAAATTGAATAAACTGCTAACATTAAGCCATGAAAACATTCTGCGCATGAGGAAAATGTCTTTTCGCAAATAACCGTATATGTCGTACAATCATTTAATGTAATGAAAGTTTTAGTAAAATACTTTTAAGAATAGAAGTGGCTATTCGTCCGGAAAAAATTTGCTTTGAAACAAATTGAAGAAAACACAGCAAAAAAAAAGACTGAAAAAGTTACGGAAAATTTTTGTACGGGCTTTTTCGGACGAATGTAATACACAGTCATCATATGATCTTATATGTTCTGATATGATTTTATTTGGTATGATGAGATTTATAGTTTATAAAATGATCTGGTATTTATCAATAGGGGCTGCGCTTTTTGTACCAGATTTAAGCTGACTTGGTATGTTTTGATGCGATCTGTGGTCACATTGAATACGTGATATCATTACAAAGACTTTATTTCATGTGATACCATTGATAGTTGGGATGTGATATCATACATGAAATTTTGGTTAGTTTAAAATTTTCTATTAACAGCGAGATGAAAGGAATTGCACAACCAACCGATCATTTTATATCGCAAAATTTAGTTTATATTGCAAAATGTTATATCACATCGTATTTATGTTGCATAATGAGATATCACATCGTACATGATTCAATGTGATATCACATCATACATGATTAAATTTTATGAAGTTTTTGATTTAGTAATATGATTTGTGTCTTGTTTTAATAAAATCTTATTAAATGTGGCGGCCACCGTGGTGTGATGGTAGCGTGCTCCCCCTACCACCGGTTCACACCCCGGGCAAAGCAACATCAAAATTTTATAAATAATGTTTTTCAATTAGAAGAAAATTTTTCTGAGCGTGGTCGCCCCTCGGCAGTGTTTGGCAGGCACTCCGAGTCTATTTCTGCCATGAAAAGCTCTCAGTGAAAACTGATCCGTCTCGCAGATACCGTTCTGAGTAGGCATAAAACAAGTAAGTCCCGTCCCGCCAATTTGTAGGAAAAATTAAAAAGGAGCACGACGCAAATTGGAAGAGAAGCTCGGCCTAAAATCTGTTCGGAGGTTATCGCGCCTTACATTTATTTACTTATCAAATGTGATATTTATTATGGTTATAAACATACTTTTGAGTGCTGGCCCATTAAAGAAAAAAAAAAATTTTAAAAAATGTGTTTGTGTGTAATTCAATCTCGTACCATATTTTTGAGGTGTGTACTTCGTGAAGTTATTTTGAACAATTGTCTAATAAGTAAGCTTATCGCGGTACTTATTGAAAACATTTTTTTTACTTTTCCTTTTTAAAACTTCATATTTAAAACTATTCCACTTTTAAGAAATGTTTTAGTCCGTAGAAAACAAAAAAATGTTCCATATTTGGTAAAAGTGTACCGATGCGGCAGCAGTGACTTTCACAGCGATATGCTACGAAATTGACTGTCCGGACCATGTTCTTGCGTCTGCTTGTTTGTTTGTAGTTATTTTTGTTTGCGGTTAGGTATTGTCAGGGCAACTTACAAGCTCACGAGCTCTTCACTACAGCTTGTCTAGCAGATAAATCGCCTGATTATTTCCAACGGAAATCGACTAACAAATAAACGCGGAATATTTACATAATAAACCCTTGCACATACTTAGTTATATTTATAAACGCCACTATCGTCTACCAACAGGTTTAACTTTGCTTTTAGCTTCTGAATTTATTCGTTGACAAGAGCTCAGTGTCTTAACTCGAATTGTGTACGACGACTTCATGTTAAGTTATCTTGACTGTTGTATCTGTTTTCATTTAATGGGACAATAAAGTGCAACGAATAGAAAGAAAAAACAAAAATAACAAAAAAAAAAAAACGACGTCAGTTGAGAGCAATGAAAACAAAAAGAGCAACAGTGACATTACCCGGTATTGCTACTCTGCTTGTTCAGCGACAACTAAAGCCGAATAAAGACGAAAGAGAATAATAATACGTCTGAAGTGGCGCCAATAATTATTCAACTAAATGGTGGGCATTGGTTTAATACTTCGTTAAGACTGTTTATTTGATGCTCCGACCATCATATATATTATTTCTAATTGCTGTTTTTATGGTCCCTTTTTCGTTCTTATTTGGAATCCAAATCTATAAATAAGGATTTGGTTGTAAAGATGGAGATTCAGGCTATTAGCGAGCTTTGGGCAATTTTGGTCATAGAGCTTTTGTTTATTTCATATTTCACATTTCATATCTTTATTAAGTCAAATTGTAACAACCTTACTGACTAGATTACAGGTTAACTTAGTACTAGTTTAACAATTTTAAAGTAAGATTTACTGAGATAAGTAGTAGGACTCAATGCGTGCCTTAAACAGAGACCTTGGCATGGCAAAGTCCAGGTCAAGGCTTCTGGATAGGCGATTAAATTCTACAAGACCCCTTAGAAGAGGTGCGAAACTTAAGTAATTCGAACGCAGCACTTCAACGTGGAATGTACTGTGAAAGCGGACAGCTCTGTTAGGGACATTGAAAGTCAACTGCCCAAGTAGTTCTGAGCAATCAATGGCACCGAATATTTGATTTAACTAATAAATCTGGAGAGGACGCATCGTATGATCGAATTGCTGAGGAATCTGTCGCTGGTGAAAGGATACTACACGTTAAAGGATTGAGTACAACACGTTGAGTATCTCGAATTAAAGCTGTGGAAGCGATAATACAAAATTTTGAATGTATCGTTAACTGCGTGAAGAATGATTTTTCAAGAGTCGGAGCATCTGAGGAAGGTATCCTCAAATCTCAATCGTTCTTGTCCTCGATGAACTGGTTTTTTTACTAAACTTGTTATGGTAGCATTCAGTTCTTAGTCCAATCAATTCTGTCCAAATTCAATTACAAAAAAAAAAGTTGATCCAATTAAGGCACAGCGATGCCTTAAAAAATTGAGAGATCTGAGGGATGAACGAACGTATGAAAATTTCGTGCTGAACCCTAGGCACAAATGGCAAGAAATGGGCTGGGAAAATGCTGATTTTCCCATTATTAGAAAAGTAAAGTCAAGAAAATGTTCGATGAGAAGACTGCCGATTCAGCATTAGAATCTCATGAAAAAAATCGAATGGACTACTAGGAAGTTTTGGACACAATGAATACCGAACTACAAGAAAGAGCGGAAGGATTCAAAGAAATAAACGACGTTATCGGTTTTGATGCTTGAAACTTTCAAAAATGTCGATCAGGATGATTTGAAAAACTTTGTTATTCCTATCAAAGATGTACTCAGAGTTTTTTACTTCTTATTTGATAAATGCTGGTCGCTTTCACTGATCCATATTTTACAGAAAATCGGGATTTTACTGACGACAGTCCATTACAGTATTTGGAGTTTGTAGTTGCAAATAATATGATTGACAGTTTTCCTGAATGCTGTAGTTTATTTCTATTGTTCTTAACTTTTCCTATTGGTTCAGCTTGTGCCGAACGAGTCATGAGTTCGTCGAAAATTGTTAAAAAATAACGCCGAGCTGAGGATACACTGAACAATTTTTGTATTCTGTTAATCGAAAGATCAGTAGCGACGCACAGTGGCGCCTTTTGAGTTTTTTCTTTGCAAAAATCATAACTTTTGAACCAATGAAGATATTTTAAAAATTTTAAATGCCAATGAAATTTGATTACTTGAAGTTTTATTCTGTGAAAGCTCAGGATGTCACAGATTCAGGGTGCTTCAAAAAAATTCGTCAAATTCGAAAATTTTTGAAAAACGCAAAAACAAAATGTTTTTAGTAAAAAATAAAAAAAAAACAAGTAAGGAAGGCTAAGTTCGTGTGTAACCGAACATTACATACTCAGTTGAGAGATGTGGAGACAAAGTAAGAGAAAATCACCATGTTGTAAAAAGAACCTAGGGTAACCCTGGAATGTGTTTGTATGACATGTGTATCAAATGGAAGGTATTAAAAAGTATTTTAAGAGGAAGTGGGCCATAGTTCTATAGATGGACGCCATTTAGGGATATCGCCATAAAGGTTGACCAGTCCTGACTCTAGAATTTGTTTGTACGATATGGGTATCAAATGAAATGTGTTAATGATAATTTTAAAAGGGAGTGGGCCTAAGTTCTATAGGTGGACGCCTTTTCGAGATATTGCCATAAAGGTGGACCAACAGTGACTCTAGAATTTATTTTGTACGATATGGGTATCAAATGAAAGGTGGTAATGACTATTTTAAAAGGGAATGGGCCTAAGTTCTATAGATGGACGCCGTTTCGAGATATCGCCATAAAGATGGACCAGGGGTGACTCTAGAATTTGTTTGTACGATATGGGTATCAAACGAAAGGTGTTAATAAGTGTTTTAAAAGGGACTGGGCCTTAGTTCTATAGGTGGACGCCTTTTCGGAATATCGTTATAAAAGTGGACCAGGGGTGACTCTAGAATGCGTTTGTACAATATGGGTATCAAGTGAAAGGTGTTAATGAGTATTTTAAAAGGGCGTGGCTCTTAGTTCTATAGGTGGATGCCTTTTCGAGATATCGCCATAAACGTGGACCAGGGGTGACTCTAGAATTTGTTTGTACGATATGGGTATCAAATGAAAGGTGTTAATGAGTATCTTAAAAGGACGTGGGCCTTAGTTCTATAGGTGGACGCCTTTTCGAAATATCGCCATAAAGGTGGACCAGGGGCGACTCTAGAATTTGTTTGTACGATATGGGTATCAAATGAAAGGTGTTAATGAGTATCTTAACAGGACGTGGGCCTTAGTTCTATAGGTGGACGCCTTTTCGAAATATCGCCATAAAGGTGGACCAGGGTCGACTCTAGAATTTGTTTGTACGATATGGGTATCAAATGAAAGGTGTTAATGAGTATTTGAAAAGGGCGTGGACCTTAGTTCTATAGGTGGACGCCTTTTCGAAATATCGCCATAAAGGTGGGCCAGGGGTGACTCTAGAATTTTTTCGTACGATATGGGTATCAAATGAAAGGTGTTAATGAGTATTTTAAAAAGGAGTGGGCCTTAGTTCTATGTGTGGACGCCTTTTCGAGATATCGCCATAAACGTGGACCAGGGGTGACTCTAGAATTTGTTTGTACGATATGGGTATCAAATGAAATATGTTAATGAGTATCTAAAAAGGGCGTGGACCTTAGTTTTATAGGTGGACGCCTTTTCGAAATATCGCCATAAAGGTGGACCAGGGGTGACTCTAGAATTTGTTTGTACGATATGGGTATCAAATGAAAGGTGTTAATGAGTATTTGAAAAGGGCGTGGACCTTAGTTCTATAGGTGGACGCCTTTTCGAAATATCGCCATAAAGGTGGGCCAGGGGTGACTCTAGAATTTTTTCGTACGATATGGGTATCAAATGAAAGGTGTTAATGAGTATTTTAAAAAGGAGTGGGCCTTAGTTCTATATGTGGACGCCTTTTCGAGATATCGCCATAAACGTGGACCAGGGGTGACTCTAGAATGCGTTTGTACGATATGGGTGTCAAATTAAAGGTATTAATGAGGGTTTTAAAAGGGAGTGGCCCTTAGTTGTATATGTGAAGGCGATTTCGAGATATCTACCAAAATGTGGACCAGTGTGATCCAGAGCATCATCTGTCGGGTACCGCTAATTTATTTATATATGTAATACCACGTACAGTATTTCTTCCAAGATTCCAAGGGCTTTTGATTTTGCCCTGCAAAACTTTTTCATTTTATTCTACTTAATATGGTAGTTGTCACACCCATTTTACCAAGTTTTTTCTAAAGTTATATTTTGCGTCAATAGACCAATACAATTACCATGTTTCGTTCCTTTTTTCGTATTTGGTATATAATTATGGCATTTTTTCATTTTTCGTAATTGTCGATATCGAAAAAGTGGGCGTGGTCATAGGCGGATTTCGGCCATTTTTTACACCAATACAAAGTGAGTTCAGATAAGTACGTGAACTGAGTTTAGTAAAGATATATCGATTTTTGCTCAAGTTATCGTGTTAAAGGCCGAGCGGAAGGACAGACGGTCGGCTGTGTATAAAAACTGGGCGTGGCTTCAACCGATTTCGCCCTTTTTCACAGAAATAAGTTATTGTCCCAGAATCTAAGCCCCTACCAAAATTCCACAAGGATTGGTGATGTTTTGTTCGACTTATGCAAGTATCCTAGACAAATTAAATGAAAAAGGGCGGAGCCACGCCCATTTTGAAATTTTCTTTTATTTTTGCATTTGGTTGCACCATATCATTAATGGAGTTGAATGTTGACATAATTTACTTATATACTGTAAAGGTATTAAATTTTTTGTTAAAATTTGACTTAAACATTTTTTTTTAAGTGGGCGTGGTCGTCCTCAGATTTTGCTAATTTTTATTAAGCATACATATAGTAATAGGAGTAACGTTCCTGCCAAATTTCATCATGATATCTTCAACGAATGCCAAATTACAGCTTGCAAATTTTCTAAATTACCTTCATTTAAAAGTGGGCGGTGCCACGCCCATTGTCCAAAATTTTACTAGTTTTCTATTCTGCGTAATAAGCTCAACTCACCTACCAAGTTTCATCGCTTAATGCGTATTTGGTAATGAATTATCGCACTTTTTCGATTTTCGAAATTTTCGATATCGAAAAAGTGGGCGTGGTTATTGTCCGATATCGTTCATTTTAAATAACGATCTGAGATGAGTGCCAAGGAACCTACATACCAAATTTCATCAAGATACCTCAAAATTTACTCAAGTTATCGTGTTAACGGACAGACGGACGGACAGACGGACATGGCTCAATCGAATTTTTTTTCGATACTGATGATTTTGATACATGGAAGTCTATATCTATCTCGATTCCTTTATACCTGTACAACCAACCGTTATGCAATCAAAGTTAATATACTCTGTGAGCTCTGCTCAACTGAGTATAATAATATAAGTTTTGTCTTATAATGGCGTATTTAAGCATTAAATAAGATAAATTAATGATTTTGATAAGATGGCGCGGCACTGCCCACTTATGATAAAAAGTTTTATCTAAGTAGTCACGTAATCAATAACTACCAAAATCGACGTATTGTCTCTTTTAAATGGCAATACTCTTATAAAATTCAAATGTCCATTTTTGGTGCCACAATAACAAGGTGCTTCAAAATTCATCGTAAAATTTACATTTTTTTTTTCATATTGATTTCATCAGTTTGGAAATTCTACCAATGTATTGGCCGTGCCACAGCTCAGGGATGGTGCCGGTCAAGATATATTGCAGAAAAGAAGACAAGTGTGTATTAGTATTAATAATTAAAATAATCTTTATTGAACATAAAGATTTTGCACAAAATTGATAGATATATATATATATATTTTTAGGTTACCTGTACAATTTGGTTGGTGAATCTGCAACTGCGGCGGGATACGTACTTTGTACTTGGTGTGTGAAAACAAGTGAAGTAAAAAAGAACATAGCAGGTCAATACCGCTTGTCAGTCAAACTGTTTATTTATTCCATCGATGTTCATTGGTATGGTTAACATAAACAGTTTGACTGGCACTGTTAACCAATATAAGAAAAATGCGAGGGCGACCTTTCATGTTTGGAGTTTGGGCTGTCGGCCTAAACATGCCGGCCCCTTGCGACACTCAAGATCTATTTGGACATATTCCGCCGCTGGTGCGCAGAATTTGCTTAAATTAAGTTTAAACCTATTTTCAGCTCAGGTTCCGCTTGAATCGCCTTAAGTCGAACTGTAGGATAATAAATAAAGGTACACATGGTTCTAATTCAGTGGCACATTAATTTTTATTTCATGTATGTATGTATGCCATTGCTTATGTATATGCATAAGCAGTTTTTCAAAATTCATTTTTTTTCCAAAAATAAGTTGTATGTATAAAAAGAGTATTTACAATTCATCATTTTTGCTAAAAATATTTATGTATATAAAAAAGTATTCAAATTTACTATAAATTCAATTATGTTTGTTGTGTAAGAAAAGTATAGTACGTATAGTAGGAAATACAATTAATATATATATAAAAAATCAATTTAGCAGGCGCCAGACAACACCCAGTATAAAAGGTTCAAATGTAATAAAAAGAACTGTGACGTTGATGAATGAATTTCGAATGTATGAATGTCTTTATTGAAATATTTCAGCTTATTTATATTAAATTATTCTAAACATATTCTTACATACCTATTTACATTTAAGCATACATACTTACATGCATATCTACCTTAAGAATACATACCTACATACCTACATACAACTCGACAGAAAATATATACCTACACATTTGTGTTGAGCTGCGACTTCTATGGGAAATGCAAACCTTGCAAATTTGCTGGAATGCAAATTTGCTGGAATTCAAATTGATTCCATAAGCCTGGCAAAGAATTAGCCTAAATCAATCTTCGCCTCAACAATTTGATTTTCTATATTTATTTCACTACAAATTTTCTTTCCTTTTTTGAAATATAATTTCGGAGGATCGAAAACGAGCTGGACTAGTATTTTTACTTCACATTTATTAAGCGCTTTGTATATTATAGGGTTCTCTTTGTGACTTTCCTTCCCTTCATTTCTATTACTGTTATTACTGGAATTCTTTTTAGTTTGCGATCTTGACGTGACTTTCATTATTTTACATGCCTGTACTGAAATTTCTTTCAAATCATTGATATCTATTCGTGACAGAGCGTCTGCCACGTAATTTTCTTTTCCGGCTATGTAATCCACCCCAAAGTCATACTTTTCCAAATCTAACCTGATTCTAGTTAATTTAGATGAAGGGTTTTTCATTGAGAATAAATACGTTAAAGGTCGATGATCCGTTTTCTCTGTGAATTTTCTGCCATAAACACATGGTCTAAAGTATATAATTGCCCAATGTATGGCCGCTATTTCTTTTTCGATCGTGGTTTTGTTTATTTCACCTTTTGTAAATGATCTTGAGGCATAGGCAATGGGTAATTGTTTTCCTTCATATTCTTGGCTTAACACAGCACTGCAAGCATAACCACTTGCGTCGGTTGTAATAAAGAACTCTTTATCAAACTTGGGATATTGTAGGATAATTGGACTAACTAATGCATTTTTTAGGTAATTAAAAGATTTCTCGCAGTCGTATGTCCAATTGAAAATTACATTTTTCTTACTAAGTCTTGTTAGAATCCTGGCGTATTCCGCGAAATTTGGTATGAATCTTCTATAATAATTACAAAATGCGACAAATCTTTTTGCTTCATCGGCATTTTTGGGAGTAATTTTGAACAATTTTAAATTTGCTTGTGTCTGGTAAAATTCCAGTACTTGTGCATTTATGTCCAAGATAAGTGACTTCTTGGCTCAAAAATAGACATTTGTCCGGATGTAATTTTAAATTATATTTTCTGCATGTGGAGAATACATCCCGTAAATTTTTAATCATATGTTTTTCAGAACATCCTAATACGACTAAATCGTCCATGTATAAGAATGTTGTGATGGTTTTAGACCTGCGAATGCCAATGTCATCATCCTCTGGAATGAGTTTGTCGCTACTTTGAGGCCATAAAGTAATCTCTTGAAACGATAAGTACCGTTGTCTGCTGTAAAGGATGTGATATTTCTTGATTCTGGGCTGAGTTCTATTTGGTGAAATCCTCAAATTAAATTTAGGCATGAGAAATATTCGCTCTTCCCAATTGATCCAGAATATCATCTATTCTGGGCAAAGGGAATTTGTCAGCTGTTAATTTTTTATTTATTTGTCTGAAATCAACAACTAATCTCCACCTTTTTTCTTCTTTGCCCGGAAGAGATTTTTTAGGTACCAATAAAATAGGGCTGTTGTACTCTGAGTTTGATGGTTCAACAATATCATCTTGAATTAGTTTATTACCTGTTTATTTATTTCATTCTTATGTGCTTGGGGTAGTCTATAATTTTTAATATACACAGGAGTGTTATCCTTCAGATTCTACTTTTGTTTGTAAAAGTTGTTGGTCGTAATTGGTTCTGTTTCTAATGAGAATATATCAACGAATTGTGACCATAATGTGCTGAGTGATTTACTAGCGAATGGTGGGAAATTTTTATTCAATCTTTCTAACTTTTCTTTATTATTAGCTTTACAGTAAGGTTGATTTCAATTATTACATAATCCTCTAAACTTTCTGTTTTGATGCCATAATCTTGAATGAGTGCATGTTTATCTGTTGTATTTATTATTCTTATTAAAGCTTGATTTGAGTTTACTATCGTGTTGGCTACAAAAATTCCATTAGTCAATTCTTGATGAGGTACTAATAGTTCCTTATTGTGGCTATTGATATGAACCTGTCTAATTACTTCAGCTCTTGCGGGTATTGTAATGCTATTAATTGTTGGTTTAGTTGTCATTTGTATAACTATATCTTCTGGGTAGTCATATGGTCGTAGTATTTGGCTGTTTCCATTTTTATTATAATCCAAATGCAATTATATTTTTTAATGAAGTCGAGTCCAAAAATTCCATCACATGGGATTGGGAAATTGTCTTCTAATATGTGAAATTTATGTCGTATTAAGAGACTATCATCTGTTAGATCTGCTTTTACTGTTCCAAGTGTGCTTGTTATGCCTCGGCCAATACCTTTTAAATCTGTGATCTGTGATCTGTGAGTTATTTATTGTGACATTACTGTCAATTTGTCCCTTCTTTATTATTGAGATATCCGCTCCTGTATCTATCAGGAACGTCGAAGTTGACTTATTTAGGGTAGTATTGGAAGATATGTAGCTGTTTAGATGCAAGTTGAATGTGCATATTTTATTACCGTTAGCATTTACTGTTGGAGTGGAGTTTGCTGGTTTTCCTGTTGGTTTATATTACGGAGATTTCTTGTGTTACTCTGATTGAATGATCTTGACTGACCTCCAAAATTACGTCTTTGTATATTATTATTTTGACTATTACTATTGCTGTTATTATATCTGTTAGTGTTACCGTAATATCTTCGGTTTTGGTTACTTCGATAATTATTATTTTGGTAGCTTCTTCGGAAATTACCTCGGTAATTACCTTGTGAACGCGTCAGGCGTAACACTGTATTTGGTTACCCGTGACTTCAGTACAGCTATTCGTGAATTTTGAAATGGTCTCGTTCATAGATGTGAACGTTCCTGCTTGCATTATCAGTTTAACTCTTTCGTTAGTCGAGTTTTTACACATGGCTTTTACAGCTGACTGTGTGGCATATTTGGTTGCCACATCAGGTGCAAGACCGTCTGATATGTAAGCACCTTCCAACGATTTTGTTAATTTTTCAATTTCGGCAGTGTACTGGTTAGCTGTTTTACTGCGCTGTTGGATGGTTAGGAGTTTTGCAGTCAAAACTTCTATAGATTTACTTTTAATTGCTGAACTCAACGTTTGCCTTATTGCTAGTATTGAATTTTCAGTGCTATAGTTATGGAAGGATTTTTAGCGAACAAGCAAACGGATGTCATCTACACGGACTTCAGCAAAGCATTTGATACCGTCAACCACGAGTTGCTTATTCATAAGCTTGATTTACTGGGCTTTCCGTTTCACCTATTAATGTGGCTGAAAAGCTATCTTTCTAACCGGACCCAAAAAGTCCTGTTCAAGTGCAATCTGTCGGAATCGTTCGGAGTTTCCTCCGGCGTACCCCAGGGAAGTCATCTAGGCCCTTTGCTCTTTGCCCTTTTCATTAATGACTTGCCACAGACAATATTATTTTCCCATACTATAATGTATGCGGATGATGTAAAACTTTGCTACACTTACTGTCCTACCGATTTGAGTTCCTTGGATCTTCTTCAGGCCGACTTGGACTCGTTCCAATGTTGGTGCACAACAAATTTATTAGCTTTAAATTGCTCTAAATGTAAGCATATGACATTTCACCGAGTGAAGCCAGCATTGAAATCTTATGTAATAGATGGTACGCCTTTGGAGCGTATATCTATTGCAAATGATCTAGGTGTCCTTTTTGATCCGAAATTTAATTTTAACATGCATATTTCATCTATAGCCAACAAAGCGTTGGGTTTACTTGGATTTGTTAAAAGATGGGCTAAAGAGTTCGATGATCCGTACCTCACTAAGGTTCTTTACACATCGCTGGTTCGTCCAATACTCGAGTATTGCTCATGCGTTTGGTCCACTGTTTCTCAAAAGCATATAAAGCATCTTGAGTCAGTTCAAAAGCAATTTTTGATATTTGCATTGCGCGGCCTTAATTGGGACTCAAGTCTCCACCTTCCTCCATACAGAAGTAGACTTCTTCTTATTAACTTACCCACTCTGGAAAATCGGAGAATATTACTGGGGGTATTGTTCATCCATAAGCTCATTATTGGAGAAATTGATTCCGCGGACCTCCTCAGCCGCTTGTTTTTTGCGGTTCCCCCTAGAGTATCCAGACACTACGTTCCTTTCTGTTTACCCCTTTGTCGACGAAACTTTGCTAAAAATAATCCTCTTCTTATCTGGTGCGCGCACTACAATGACTTGTATAGCTGCATCAGTCTTGAATGTACTTTTGCCACTATACGTAATGCAATACTTGCCTATCTAATTTAAGAGATACAAGCTAATTTAATTTGCCGGCATTTTATTCCTTCAATAAAAAAAAACAGGAACTATCTCGCTTAAGGATGGAGGAACATTTATCAACATGTCTCATTAAGAAGGAACAAGACAGTACTGTGTTGATTGGAATCTGGTGCATTCCAACAACGTAAAAAACATGCTTTTTCAAGAGTCACTGACCGGAATCGTATGCATTCCGGCAGTATAATCTTATGGGTCAGGCATCGAGCTGATTGGAATCCGGTGCATTCCAACAACACAGGTCATGTTACTTTTTTATGCCTTGTGATGACGTATCCTCATTACATTACTCTTAGCACTGCCGGATTCCCATGACATGCTGATTGGAATCTTGTTGCATTCCAACAGGGAGATTGGAATCCACTGCATTCCGAAATCATGCTGAGCGGAATCTGATGCATTCCGCCAGTATAAGATTTCGGCATAAGATCTTATGCTCATATTTCTTATTATTATTATATTCTGAAATTAAATAGTAATGTTCATTAATATTTCTTTGTTTGTAATATAACATTGTTGAAAGCTCGATATATCTTAAATTTTATCTTTTGAGTTGTATATTTATATATCTTTTATATTATGCAGTCGACCATAGTTTGTCGTCGACTTTAAATAATAAATAAATAAATAAATAAAAGGTTTCTAGCTGTTCCCTTGAGCTTTGTTTTTATCATGGAGACTGCTATGGTCTCGTGAGTATCCTTAATTTGTTCTAAGATATGTAGTGCGTCTAAGAAGTTATGTAAGTTCTCATGTTTACCATCAAACTCAGGTAGAATTTACGAAGCCGTTTTTAAGAATTCTACTGTGGTTTGAGCCATTTTGTCTTTTCTTATTTGGTAGTTTGGCGTCTCTGTTAAAATTTCTTTTTGTTTCTGTTTTTCTTCTTCTTTTTGTTCTACTTTTGGTTCTTCTTCTAAATCGGATGCTGACTCCAGAAGGAATGTGCTATAGTCTATTTCTATTTCCTTCTTGAAACTCGTTGGTACTATGAAGTCTATATCATATCTTGCCAGTGGGGACACCAATTTGTCTCTAATGCTGGAAAAGATTTGTTATGTTTGGTCTTTTCGATTGCTGTCGAGTTTTTCATTTAACTGTTGAATTATTTTTCCTATTTTGTTAAATGCTTCAAGTATTAATTTAAGATGCTTTACTACTGTTTCTGCCTTAACTTTTGTATTTTTATTAATACATTTGTAAGATTTTTCTCCTATCGTTTTTTCTTCTATGAGTAGTTTAACGATATCTTCCCATTTGCCCATTGGTGATGGCAGTTAAAATTTAGTTAAACCTTATCTAAACCGTCTGCGCGGCTAGAATATCGCTTTTTTAGGAATTTATTATGAGTTGAGTAGAGTTTTGGAAACAAACTGATACAACTGACTACGCAGATTATTAGAAGCATGATTTGATAATATCTAGTGCCTCAGTATGGTCAACTACTTGGACTGAGTTTACAACGTTTGCCGTTGGTTTTTCTATTTTTGATTCTTGGCCTCCCATCGTAAAAAATATGAAGACAAGAAAATTTTTTGTGGTTTTTTTCTTCTTTTTATTAAAAAATGTTTCCAATATTTAATCTGTTCTTCCCATAAATTTTACTTCCCATCTATATATCTCTTCAGCTGCTGTTGTGAGTGGGTTCCTAACATTCCATATTGTTGGTTCCCCAGGCATCTCAATAAGTTTCCAACGACTTTTCAACCAAATCAGAGTTTTTTCCTCATCTACAATTTTAATTTCATTTGTAAGGTCCTCAAGTGGGTCTTTTACATAACTTTTAATTTTTTTTGATCTTTCCATAATTTTAAAATCTAAATTTTTTAACAAAATTGTATTTTATTTATTTTTTTTCAACACCCCAATGCTTACATTGTTGGATTCGGTTTTTTATTTTTGTAACTATTTTTCCTTAATTTGATCAAACTGATTTTGATTTTGTATGTCCTCTTCTCGGAACATAATTAATAAGTAAGAGAAAAAAAATTTTTTTTACAGTAAAAATATAATTTTTGCTTGTCAATAGGCAGCCGTTAGGTTGCCCGACTATTTTCCTGCCTAACAATAATTTTTAATTTGTTAAAATTAATCTAATATACGTATTATACCTAAGTTGCCAGTTTATTCCTTATGCGGTCAGTTCCTTCCTTTCGACTATAACGCCCGTAAATTATCATAAAAATTGCTAAATGGCATCATTTTTGAGTGCTCCAAATTGGGCGTATTCACTGCTCCTGCAACAGTTCGATTATAAAGCCCATATAGCGCTAAATGGGGTCATTCTTGAGTGCTCCAAAATGGTCATATCTAGTGCTCCTGCATCAGTTCGATTATAAAGCCCGAAAATTATCGTAAAAATTGTTAAACATCATTTGCTTCTTTTAAAAGGCTTAGGCTGTAATCAGCCAGTAAAATCCTTGCCAGCTATGACATTAGGCTGAAAATTCAGCCAGTAGCATCATAGGCAGGATCGCCATATAAAAGTAATGTAATAAAAAGAACTGTGACTTTGATGAATAAATTTCGAATGTATGAATGTCTTTATTCAAATATTTCAGCTTATTTGTATTAAATTATTCTAAACATATTCTTACATACCTATTTACATTAAAGCATACATACTTACATGCATATCTACCTTAAGAATACATACTTACATATCTACATACAACTCGACACAAAATATGTACCTACACATCTGTGTTGAGCTGCGACTTCTATGGCAAATGCAAACCTTGCAAATTTGCTGGAATGCAAATTTGCTGGAATTCAAATTGGCTGTGTCAGCATTAATTCTCAAATGCTTTAATGGCTGTGTCAGCATTAATTCTCAAATGCATATTTATGTGTTGATGAACTGTGAGGACCAAATATAACACCATTAATTTGGCCCACACAAAACGACCCCACATCATATTCGATACAGCACTAACACAACAGCCAGTCACAAAAGGCTATAGCAACAGACCAACCAACAAGTTCAATACAGCACACATCATATTCGATACAACACTAACACAACAGCCAGTCACAAAAGGCTATAGCAGCAGACCAACCAACAAGTCTCAACAACACAACGGGCAAGCACAACACTTTAATGCCAACACAACAAACTAACAAATCTCATCAACGCAACGAGCGTTCGCAACATCGAACAGCAACCGTGGCAACGCAACCATTTGAGCCAGCAATACCAAACAAAGCAATAAAAGGAGCAACACAGCAGGACAGAAGTTAGTTAGCATGTGGCCGTGACCAGAGCTACTTGAAGTTGTCGGTTCTACCATGCGGACAGGTCGTTTCACAGGAGTAAGTCGTGGCCTCAAGGAAGATGGGACACACCCTAAGTGGGTGTTTCTTCTCGCATAGGCGGCAGGCTAAAGAGAACCTCTTTGCTTCAGCTGTTTTACGGATGGCAATGAAGGGCGCATTTTTCTGCAAAGGAAAATAATTTGTTCTAATTTTGTCGACGTAGCGAGCATGTTTCGGTTTGCGAGCAATTCTGGTAAAGTAAATGTAGATTTCACCTTATAAGGGGTTGTTGGTGGAAGCAGGGTAAAGTATGCGATATATAAATACGCTATGGATGTATCGTATTGTAGTATAATTTATATTCATTTGTTTTACAAAGGATACCCTCGGACCCCCAAGACAGAATCAACGCCAACCCAAACATTAACAGGAAAGATTTTCTCAGACAATGTCTAATTTATATTTCCAAGCATTTAAAGCATTTATTTTTGATTACTAGCTCGTTTCTCAAAAATGTAAATGCCTACGTCATGCTTTTCCATAAGTGAAGCATGTAGCCTTACGGATAATTGATGGTGTGTCAACACCCTTATGCTACCAATCGATTGTTTGCAATATCGATATATTGCATGTTTCACTAAGTTCAGTTCCGAATTAATGAAAATGAAAAACGGAAAAAAAAAAACCTGCGGGAGTGAATTTTTTCCTAAAAGTGTAATTTTAATTAGAGCGTGTGCGGGCGAGTAATGTAAATCGCGGGCATTTAACTTTTCCGTCGTCAATTCGTCGTTAATGAAGTGTTTTAGTGCAAAAATAAAATATGCGTATATATACATATATTGCAACTAAAAAAAAAAGAGAGGAGAAAAGTGTGATAATAAAAACCTATGAAAGGTCATGCAAAAATGCTCCACCAAAGTAGAGTAACAAGTTATGTGAAAAGTGTGTAATTGTGTTTTTTTGCAACAATCCGCAATAAAATCATGCGATCGTGGAGTTACAACATATGTAGTAAGGTGTGCAGTGCTTTTTTTTTATTGTGAAAGAAAAAAAATTTTTTTTTGTAAGTGGTTTTTTTTTTATTTGTGTTGGTTTTTGCTTCGAAAAGCACAAGCTTTATTTCAATATGTTGCATTAGGATGAGCCGAGCAATCCAAAATTTCTCCTCTGTTTTTTTTTTGTTAGAAAATTTTTTGTTCTTTGTTTTTGTTTAGTATTTAAACTTTTTACTTCGAAAAGTAAAAAGGAATTGTGCTATGTGCCGTGCATTATATTAGGGTGTCCTTAATTGAAAAATTTTTATTTCCGTGATTTTTGTTTTTATTTTATTTTTGTTTTTATGTTTATTTTGATAAAAACGGGTGTATGCAATGGAATTGGCAGCGATTTTGTTTAATTTAAGTAACGTTGCCTTTGCCATTGTTCTATCCTTTTTTCGTTTCTTCGTAACAAAATTAAAAAATTATGTTTATGTGAGCACCCTTAGATATAATGCATTAGGCAAAAAGAACAAAGAAACTATTTATTTGAGGTAAATTTCATTATTTAATATGTGGGTTGCGAACCCACGAACTATCTTTTAATTGCCTAAGCAGACCCGAAAAATTTTCTTTCATGATTCCATGCAGTCCAATGCACATAGCCATTGTGTATATGTCTGTACAATTGGTAGTGAGTATGTAAAAAAACGCATTACAAAATTTAAGATTTAATAATAAAAAGTGATCGTCAATTGTAGCAAAATATTGTTGCCTTTGTAAATGAAAATCACACCACCCATGTGCGCAACCATGTACATGTACATATGTAACATTAGGCTGGATCAAAAAAGAAAATTTTGTTTCCACTATGAGTTTTGTCGAAGTTGCTTAGTTTTGGTTAGGAGAAGTTTTGATATTGTGTGGAGATTTTGTAACTCCAATTGTAGCGTTACTGCTGAACATTAGGGTCTGTCGTGTTTTCGGTTTCCGCGGTATATGGTGGTAGTAATATTAGTTTTACAAGTGGTATTGTCACTTGCCCCCTTTCAGTCCTTATATCCACAACGCGAACCCGGTTATCTGAACCAGGGTGTAACTTAATCACACGCCCCAATCTCCATTCGATGGGAGAAATATTGTCTTCCCGTATAACCACCATATCTCCGACTTGCATATTTGATTTAGGATGCTTCCATTTTATCCGTTTCTGTAGTTCCGAAAGATAGTGTGATTTGCACCTTCTGCAGAAGTTTTGATGCAACGCCTTGAGTTTCTGCCAGTGATTGACAAGTTAGGCAGTATTTTCATCAATTGATATCCGCTGGTGCAAATAGATGTCCTCCAATCAGAAAGAGGCTCAAGGTCAGATGGTTCATTTGAAGCGGGGCTAAGAGGGCGAGAATTGAGACACGACTCAATTCTACATAACAACGTTTTAAATTCCTCAAAAGTGAATTCGTTGTTTAAGGCAACTTTTTTGAAGTGGCTTTTAAAGCTTTTCACTCCCGCTTTCCATAGTCCACCCATGTGTGGAGCTCCTGCTGGTATGAAATGCCAATTTAATGCCTGATGGGAATATTTTGACAGGGTTTGATTTCTTGCATCGGAAATTCCTTAAATTCCGCTTTTAGTGCGCGTGATGCACCAACAAAGTTTGTTCCATTGTCCGAATAAATGTTTCTTGGACATCTTCGTCTAGCTACGAATCTTGAAAGCGCGGCTAGAAATGAGGAGGTGCTCAAATCACTAGTGGCTTCTAAATGTATAGCCTTAGTAGAAAAGCAAACGAGTAGATAAACGTAACCCTTTGAGGTACGACACCCGCGCCCACTGTAACTCTTAATGTCGAAAGGCCCTGCGAAATCTACCCCTGTATTGGTAATTGCACCCGAAAATGTGGTGCGTTCTTGAGGTAGAATTACTATGAGATGACTTTGAGATCATTTTTTGAAGATCGTGCAGATCTTACAATTATGAATTACGGATCGTATCATGGTTTTAACTTTTGGTATCCAGTATTGAGTTCTAAAGATGCGCAGCATTAATTGGGTTTCACCATGGATAGACATTCGATGGATAAACTGAACATACAGATGTGTAAACCTACAATTGTACGGAAGTATTATGGGATGGCGTTCAGATTCGGTAGTATCTTTGGATGCACAAAGTCGTCCACCCGTTTCCACTACTTCGTCTTCATCAAGATATGGAGTGAGTGAAAGTATTTCGCTTTTAGATCCAATTGGTGTTTTGGATTGCAAGCTTGAAATTTCTGATCCGTAATATTGCTTCTGAACAAGTTTTATTAAACGGGTTGTTGTAGCTTTAGTTTCATCTGAGGAAATTAAATAAGATTCAGGTTGCCTACAATCTTTAGTTTTAGAATGCGTTCTATGAAAAAACTTGAGTATATATGATATAACTCTTAAAGCCCTAGGTAGATTTGAAAACCTATCGATAATATAATTAATATTGCTTGAACTTGCGGTTGCATGTACTTGCACGCGTTTTTCTTCAATATTCGTGCTAAAATCCAAATCTTGGGTTGGCCACTTTTCCTTCTCTTCTTGGAGCCAAGAAGGACCCTGCCACCACAGAGAATTGTTGACTAAATCCTCGGCTAGTATTCCTCTACTGGCTAAATCTGCTGGGTTTGTACCTGAATCCACGTGATACCATGATGAACTTCCAACTTTGTCGCTGATTTTTGTAATTCAATGCGCAACGAAAGTTGACCATGAGCACGGAGGTTTACGTATCCAAGCCAGCACGATTGTCGAATATGTCCAAAGATGAATGTTTTGTTGACCTAAATCAAGGTTAGCCCAGATAGATTCAGTTATCTCCACTAATAATACTGCTCCGCAAAGTTCCAGTCGAGGAAGTGAGATGGTTTTGACTGGAGCTGCTCTTGTTTTTGCCAAAAGCAGATTCACCAGTATACCGTCGTTATTTTCCACTCTCAACTACACGGCTGCACCATACGCTTTCTCGGAGGCATCGCAGAATCCGTGAATTTCGACCTTTTCTGAGAAAAGGCTACCCATCGCGGTATTCGTATTTTGTCGATCTCCTTGTACGTATTCGTAAAATTTCTCCACCTGTCTAATGTTGAAGGCGAAACGGTCTCATCCCAGCCAGTACCCTCTAACCAAATATTTTTCATAATCATTTTTGCCATGATAATTGTTGGAGCTAGCCACCCTAATGGGTCAAAGAGTTTTGCGATAGTGGATAGTATCGCTCTTTTTGTGGGCTCGGTGCTTTCTTCTATAGGTTTTGCTATGAAGTAAAACTGATCGGAATGAGCATTCTACCAAATACCGAGCGCCTTTACACTATTTGAATCTTCAAATTCTAAGAAATCTTCACTCAGTAGATGAACTTTGGGAATACCCTGTAATATTTCACTGGAATTTGAATTTGGAATTTTCGTAATGGAAAACAAGCGGAACTTAAAACCCCGGAAATTTCATCTCTTGCTCTGATCGCAGATGCTATAGTATGCCCTCCCGAAAGAACGTCGTCAACATACATATTTTTTCGTAGGATATGTGAGCCGATTGGATGAGATTTTTCGGAATCATCAGCCAGTTTAAGTAAAGTCCTTATTGCTAAATAAGGATCACAATTGATACCAAATGTCACTGTTTTGAGCTCATACAGACTGATTTGATCATCTGGACTTGAGCGGAAAACTATTCTTTGGTCACTTGTATGATTATCATCTCCTAGGATTTGCCTATACATCTTCTCAATATCGCCAGCGAAGAATTAATGTTGGTAGATCAGCCTGAAGCACAGGACCAAGAAGCAGAACACCGTTCATGCTGACGCATTGAAAACAACTCTAACTTTGGTAGAGATGCTTTCTTCTTTTATTACTGCATGATGTGGTAAATAGTAATTATCGACTGCATTGGCCGATTGAATCGAATCTAATCTTGACATATGCCCCATAGTCTCGTATTATAGTATGCCACTATTGTAAAGCGAGATTTTTTCTAAGTCGGGTTTCATTTTTATAGAATTGAGAGCACGCTATTCTTAATGATGGACCTAGATTTATCTCTCCTGGGAATTCTGACCTGAACGGAAGCGACACAATGTATCTTCCGTCAGAATTCCCCTGCGTTGTACGTTGATACAATTCCTCACAAAATGTATCTTCTAATGTGGAGGCTTTAGCTTTCGGCGTATCTTCGAGCTCCCAAAATGACCTAAGCTGTTTGTCTAAAGCCACTTCATTGTAAAAGGATACCCGATTATGATTGGTTTGACTGGCTTCATCAGCACAACCAGTCAGTATCCAACCAAAGACAGTTTCTTGAGCTAAAAGTGTGCTAAGAATATTTTTATTTGATACCGTCTAATATGATTTGCGGATAAATATCCCCGCCCAGAACAAGATCAACTGGCTCATTCACGAAGAAACGTTTATCCGCAAGCACGATATCGGGAAATGCTTGTTGTGTTAATGCACTAACATCGCATGTTGGCAAATTACCTGTCAAATGTGGTAGAACTAGAACTAAAGCGTCAACCTAAATTAGTGGGTCAACTGGGGACCGCAACTGAATGGCGCATGCCTCTTTTACCTGCGCAGAAACTGAATTATTGACGTCCGAAACTTGAGCATGCATCTTTCGAGTTGGCAGGTTGATTCTTCGTCTAAGTCTTTCAGTGATAAAAGAGCATTCAGATCCCGAATCTATGAGAGCTCTGCCCGAAAATGTGTACCATTATAATGAATGGTGACGCGAGCTGTGCATAGTAAAACACCTTTACTGGTATTAATAAAATTAGATTTTGCTGTAGTTTTATTTTGCCTTTGTTGTTTTGCAGATTCACTTTGAGATTGAGCTTGCTTTGAAGTGCACGGTTGCTCATCCGATAAATCTGCAGAATTATTTACCTGTGTAGGTTTTGCCTTACTTGTCTGCAAATACAGCAGGGTATTATGTCTTAAATGGCAGTTGCTGCAATTGTGCGCACTTGTACATTTTGACACTGAATGCCCCGATGACAGACAGTTCTTTTTATGAAAGCAAGTCTTTCATTCGTATTCAAATTTTTGAACTTTGAACACGCATAAATTTTGCGATCATTGCTTTGGTACATTTTACAAGTGCCTTTAGCTACACTTGCTTGGAAAGCGCCAAGTTTCTTTGGGGGATGTTCAGAGGCCTGCTTTGAGTTTTGTGCCTTTTGAGGTTTTGTACTCTTTATACCTCTTAAACCTGAGACTGATTCTAACGTTTGAAAACGATTTGTCAGAAATCGGTCCATATCCGCACACTTGGAAGTTTCTGTCTTGTTTTCTACGGACTGTTCCCAAGGCGAAAGGGTTACATCAGGAAGCTTAGTTGAACATAAATATGTAATAATTGGATCCCAATTAGATATGTCAATATGATGACCTACTAACGAGGATATGCAATTATTTATATCCCTTTGTAATCTTTTGATTGAATTGCCGCATTTAGTTTCGACTGATTGAAGGTAGAAAAGAATTTTTAATTGGGTGTTGACTAATATTATCTTATTTTCATACCTGTCGCACAAATTTTTCCAAGCTATATCAAAACCATCATTCGTCAATTCGCATTTCTTAATGATTTCTCTGGCTTCACCTTGTGTTTTTTGTATGATTTCATATCTTTCCTTATACCATTTTTCATATTTTCCAGCAATATTTTTATTAGATCTTATGTGTCATGCGATTTTCTGGGTGGCCTTCCCAGATGGGATCGTCATGATATTTATGTAGAATTTCTTTAATTTCTTTCGACATTTGTCACATGCATAACTTCTGGAGTTAATGCAAATATTAGATCTTTGAGATCTTGGCTACCTATTTTTTTTTATTTTTAAATATGCTTACTCGAGTATTCATTATTCTTGACCAATTTGTCTCCTAAGGGACAACTGTCTTTTTTCTTACAAGTCCTAGATTGCCGGCATTTTTAAGCCTGGTTGAATATTGTCCTTAGTCAATAACTTCCTCAACAATCTGGTTGTTTGTATTTCGCTACAATTTTTCTATCCTAATTGCAAATTTATTTATTAAGCGCTTTATTTATAATAAGGTTCTCTTTGTGACTTTTTATTTTCTTCATTCTGGCTGGTTTTTAAGTTTCCGATCTTGTGGTAACTTTAGGTATTTTGCATATTTCCACTTACGTAAAGTTTTTAGTCAAGCATTGTGTTGCGAAAGGTTTATGGTATAAATCTTCTACCTTGACAGCCTTGATAGTTGTTGTTTTGATTAACTTCTATGGAAACTACTACTGTGAATTAGCAAATACTTGAACTTAGACTGTGCTAATGAAGCTGTCTTAATAAATCCTTCTATTGAGTGAGGCATTTTACAGTGATTCATTTGTAATTGTTTACTGTTCTTATCGAAATTGGGCTGAATTTAGAGGATTTAGGGTGCTAAATTTGAATATTATATCAATAGCACGATTCCGCAGGTTGAAACTACTAGCCAAACATCTGAAATATTTGGGTAAATTTTCGGCTCTGGTTCAGCTGGTGGTTTATATTTTAATATTATATTCTCTGATGTTTCAGAGTTTGTTTTTCCTACCTTGTAACCAGCTATGGGGTTAATTTTTGTCCACGAAGACATTTTAAGGAGATGATATGATTGAAAGAGAAAATTAAAGAGATTTTAAAAATTTATTCCTGTCTCTTTGGGGGTATTAATAATGCTAATTTATGTTTATTAAGTTAAACATTCCATTTTACTTTTATTATTTTTTTTTTTATCTAGTTAGCATTATAAAAGTTATTATTTAAAAGGTTTATTTCTAAAAATTTTTGTTTTCAGCCAAAATTTGTTTAATTTAACATCTTTTAGAAAAAAAAAATTTTTTTTCAAATGATGAATATTTAAATACAATTTATTTTTTCTTATTTTAATTCCTGTGCTATTTTCTTCTTTTAAAAAAAAAATTCTATTTTGGTAATACATTTTCACATTTAAGGAGTTTTATGAAAACGACCTAAATATTTGATCTTGATTGTATGTCCTCTTCTGGAAACATATCTCAAAAATTAGTAAAAAAAAGTTTTTACAGCAGAAATTTGAATTTTTGCTTGTCAATAGGCAGCCGCTAGGTTGCCCGAATATTTTTCCTGCCTAACAATAATTTTTAAATTGTTAAAACTAATCTAATATACGTATTATACTTAAGTTGACAGTTTATTCCTAATGTGGTCAGTTCCTTCCAAGGTAATATCAATATTTTTACTGGTCATATCCACTGCTCCTGCATTATTTCGATTATAAAGCCCGTAAATTATCATAAAAATTGCTAAATGGCGTCATTTTTGAGTGCTCCAAATTGGTCGTATTCACTGCTCCTGCATCAGTTCGATTATAAAGCCCATAAATTGCTGAATGGTGTCATTCTTGAGTGCTCCAAATTGGTTATATCTAGTGCTCCTGCATCAGTTCGATTATAAAGCCCGTAAATTATCGTAAACATTGCTAAACATCATTTTTGAGTGCTCCGAATTTAATTCATCGAAAATATTATTTGCCTCTTTTACAAGGCTTAGGCTGTAATCAGCCAGTAAAATTCTTGCCAGCTATAAAATTAGGCTGAAAATTCTGCCAGTAGAATCATAGGCAGGATCGCCATATAAAAGGTTAAAAATTAATGAAAAGTGTTGAGACGTTGATGAGTGAATTTCGAATCTATAAATGTCTCTTTATTTAAATATTTCAGCTTATTTATATTAAATTATTCTAAACATATTCTTACATACCTATTTACATTTAATCATACATACTTACATGCATATCTACCTTAAGCATACATACTTACATACCTACATACAACTCGATACAAAATATGTATGTACACATCTGTGTTGAGCTGCGACTTCTATGGGAAATGCAACCTTGCAAATTTGCTGGAATTCAAATTTGTTTGGTTGTGTGTTGTACACACACCTCTTTTAATGGCTATGTCAGAGTTAATTATCAAATGCATATTTATGTGCTGATGAACATTTAGACTATTTTTGTAGCAGGGTAGCACATTAGACTGATTTAAATATTTGGGGTTAAATTGTTGGCTGTTTACACTCCAGTATCACAAGGTGCTAAATGCAAATTGCATGCCGTGAAGGCAGCATCGTTTTCCCTCTCTTGCTTCTCAAGTTTTTCTGCCAAGTCATTTATTTTTGTCATATACCGCACAAAAACAATATAGCACGACTTATTTTTTTTTTTCTAATTGCCGTGAAATTCTTCTCATATATATTTTCTGATTGTAATAACGCATAAAAAGCTTCTTTAGCTTTTTCCCACATCGATTTCAACTCCTGCTGCTGAATTTTCATCGAATTTTTGGAGTGTTCGCTACTGGCTATGCTTAAAAATTCGATGTCGAACTCAATATTTGTGCCAACTAAGCGGTTATATGCTTCCATATTGCAAAAAGTATAAAAATAGAATTTTTCAAAAATTTTAAGTACACAGAGACAGAATCTGTGAAATTACCCAATTTGCTAATATAAAAATTAGAAAACCAAACCCAAAAGTGAGGTTAATTACACAGTGCAGTATTGTTGTTGTGGGCTGTTAATAACAAAGCAGTGCAAGTCATATAAATGTATATTGAATTAATTTATTTTTGAAAAATTACTTGCACTTTTCTAATAAATTATCCCCAAACACTGTTTGTACAAATATTTGTATGCAATAATGCAACGAAGACCCTTAAGCCGTGTCAAATATTATTTACCGTCGGCGGCAAGCACTATTTGATGGTCGGTCGAATGGGCTATTGGCACAAATAAAAAAAAAAAACTGGGATCTTATTTTTTTTTCACAAAACCACTCGCGCACTTTCACTTTCACTAATTTCTTATTTATTTATTAACTAATGTGCTCACTGAAACAACCACGTACCTTTATATTTGTAGATGTATCCTTGATGAAGTGGATTCAATAATATATAAACAAATGTCTTTGAGAAATTGCTGTGTTTTAGAAGTTGATATTGCTGCTGATGTTGCCGCAAATAAACTCCTAACGAAAAAATTCCTCCAAAAAATACCAAGTACTATTGTAATAACCGATGGTTGGCTCACAAAATGGTCGCTGGATGAAATAACGGATTGAATGGACCAATTTCTTGGCCGGGCCACAGCTCAGGGATGGTGCCGGTCAAGATATAGTGCATAAAAGAAGGAAAGTTTGTATTAGTATTAATAATTAAAATAATCTTTATTGAACATAAAGATTGTGCACAACATTGATAGATATATATCTATGTTACCTACCTATTTTTAGGTTACCTGTACAATTTGGTTGGCGAATCTGCAACTGCGGCGGGATACGTCCTTTGTACTTGGTGTGTGAAAACAAGTGAAGTAAAGAAGAACATAACAGATCAATACCACTTGCCAGTCAAACTTTTTATTTGTTCCAGCGATGTTCATTTGTATGGTCAACATAAACAGTTTGACTGGCACTGTTAACCAATATAAGAAAAATGCGAGGGCGACCTGTTATGTTTGGAGTTTGGGCTGTCGGCCTAAGTTATTGAAAGTGGTTCAATGAAATATTATTTGAGATAAAGATTAAACAGCTAACGAATTTTGGAAAAGGGGTGTGGCACTGCCACATATGCTAAAAAGTTTGATCTTAGTAACCGCTTTACAAATTTGTACCAAAATCGATAGACGTATTGATTTCTATAAAAATGTAATACTCGTTTGAACGCGAAATGCCTAAAGTTTAAAATAATTTTATAAACTTCAGAGAAATGCAATAACGAAAAGTATATATTTATAAATTAATTAATTCTTTGATTTGAAATAAAAAATTAACTTGTACATAGATATTTCATTTTTCAATAAAGTAGCAAAATTGATTAGTAAATCTCTTTTTCATTGTTGTGATAAGAAGTGAGAAACTTATTCTATCTTAACAAAGTCATCGTCACTGGAACATATATCTAACAAAGCAACCATTTCTGAGCCATACGCATCTGTAAGATCTTTTTATGTTCTTACATACCTCATAGATGATATGACTGGATCAGAAGAGATAGCTAACATGTTGAAAAGGTCTTTGTTTTGTCTAAGTCGTGATACTTTGCAGGTGTTCATACATCTATACCTTTTGTAGTCCTTGTTCTTAGATTCTTGAGCTTCTTCAGACAATTCTCCTAATGGTAAGCACTGGTACTCTATTAAATCTTTTCCATGTGCTAAAATTTTATGTACTGTTGGTGTAAGTTTCTTACGATACTTTTGATGCAGCAACTCTGTAGTTTTAGATGCATATTCTCCAAATTTGGGTCCATTAACTTGTTCATGTCAGTTTAAAATATTTAAAATTACTCCCAATCTTTTCACAATAGCTCTATCAACTCCTGTTAGGTGAGCAGTCACTTCATCGTTTTCAAAACATCTTCTTGAGAAGTTACCATCATTTGTATTTCCGTATCCATACTTTGGACAGTAAATTCTAAGGCCAATCTTTTTATAGATTGCATCCTGAATTATTTTTTTCTCTTGTTTTGTTTCTCCTTACATGTTGTTTTGTCGTCGAAAACTTCTCCTTGTTGTGGTAGTGTATAAGCCAGCATCAAAACAAATTCCATAAAATGTATCCTAGCATGCAAAGGAGATATTCCATACTCATAATTTCGTTCGCCAGTTATTGAATCATCAAGATTTTCAAAGTCCTTTTGGCTCTTACAAATTGGATATTTCATTGTAGATGTCGTATTTGTTATTAAGTTCAAAACTTTTCCATCGACCATTGTTAGAAGAAAATCATGCTCTATTTTAATGACATTCGCCTCTTCAATTTCAATTATTGTTGGTTCTAATTTGGCAGTTTGATGTTTTATATCACTCACTGTAGCTTTTATGAGTTCCGAAGACTAATATCGGGCGACACAATATAGTTGATGACGGACGTGGATTTTTCCAATATTCTGAAACTTCATCTTTTAGTCGTAATGGAACAATAGAAGCCATAAACATATTACTATCTGTAATTGTTTCATCGTCTACATTTATTCTTTATTTATATGCGCTTTGTATTGATGATCCATCACCGCCCCACTTAGTTATCAATGCTAGCTCCTTTGGAAGTGATTTCAACTTTCCTTCATTAAAACTTTGAAGGAGTCGTGTAGACGTATGATCCATTAAGTTTTGTAGCTCAATTTCAGCTGATACTTCGCTCTAGTTGGATTGGTTGACGTGCTAGGCGTTTCTTCGTCCAAAAAATTTTGTCAGCTAGCTACTTTTCATGCTTACTTAGAAATTTTGAATTGTCACGATAGACGTTCTTCCATTTTCTTTCTATCATAATGTATTGTAAACAAATTTTTTCTTCCAGGCCTTCCTTTTCTTTAATGCTTGTTTCACTCGGTAATTCTCTCATAAAAGCCTCAACGAAGTCCCGTCTTGACTTTGTAGATTTAAACACCGTAAATAGTTTCGAGTTTTCTAGATACATATTAGAATTGGCTTCGAGTGTATCTGACTAAATATTAAACTGTGAACTATATTTAAAAATACTATTCACTTTATTTAAGTAAACAGAATACTTAGTTACTTAATCTCCAAAAGACGAATTATATTATGCATTGCCTGATGGATAGCTTTGTATACCTACTCAAATTATTAAAATGAATTTCAGGTATACAATTCGTAACTACAAAAATGTATGTTGTTAACAAGTTTCAATAACAAAAACTACTTTACGGCCGTACTGCATTTTATATACCTGCTCAGGCGCGTATTTATGCCCAAGGTTGTTTAACTTTATTTGATGTAAAAAGTGAAGTTGCAGCTGGACGCAGGTAGACTTTATGAATTTAGGTAACTGAATATTTCACAAATAACTACTGTTAATTTGACGGAGCACATATTTTAACTTTTTTTTTTCATCAAAGTTTTAAAAAGGGCCTAAAAATAGGCATTTTGAAAAACAGGTATATCCGCCAATGTTTAACAAAAAAGAAAACTATTTTTTTTTATTTCAATCCTAAATTAAATTATCTTTAACAGCTATACAAGAAAACGACAACCGGCCGCCTTATTTACTCACAAAACCATTTTAAATACAACGAAAAAGAAGAAAAATTTCAAATGTTTCCCAATGTTGAAAATTGGTCAATTTTGGGCGGCTCTACCTGGTAAACTAAACAGTTGTATACTCTTAATCCCTGGAAAATTCTCTATTAGAAATATGTATTAGATTTAGCGAACGCTTTCATAAATTTTTTGATTTTTGCCATGTTTTAACGGCAGAGGCGCCACTGTGCAACGTTGATCAATTTGGACTCTGCAATAGAATTATTTCCTGAACGTAAAGCTAGGCGTGTATTCAAAGTGACATATGTAATTCAATGTTTATCATTCTATTAATATTAATTATCTGGGAAACCTAAAAAATTTATGATGAAAATTACTTTTGATTACAACAGTAAATTTTTTTCACTACGAAAGTGGGCCGTTGCTGAGAAACTTCTCCAGTTTACCTATAGAACACCAATAGTCTCTTGCAAAAATGTTACTATAGGGAAACCAAACAGACAGATCAAACATATACATCACAGTCGATTTTAAGCAGTTCTGTTGAATCTTGGACCAATATAGACATGGTATTGTGTTATTGATTTTAATTAATAATAATACCTGAGTTAGCCGCTGAATTATTTTTCTGCCTAACAATTTTTAAGTGATTCTACTTTCTGAATTAGGAAGAAAAATTTGTATATATATTACCTTAATTGTGTTATTACATTCCATGACTTGAAATATCCACAGTTTTAGATTTCCATTCCTCTCTCTTCGTGCAGAACTGTTTCTGTTTCTTTTCTCAGACATGATTTTGTCAATACGAATGTGAATTTCAGCTTTCTTAACAATTAATTTTTGATTGGTCGCCTCATTTGTTTGTGGTGAAAACTCAACCAGTCTGTGTTTTTCGTATATATTTCCTTATAATAAAGAGAAAAAAGCATAATTTTTGCAAGTCATGTTTTTAAATAATTATTGTTAACTAGTAGTACTTCAAATTATTGTAAATTGATTTATTAACCTATTACTTGATCAAGTAAGAATTATGCTGAATTACGTGTAAAGGCTTTGGTGAATTTTTGTTCAAAATAAGATAGACAGAAGGCTTGGGTCATTTTTTAAAGCTCTATCCTTTGGCATCAAGGATTTGAGCCTACAAGTTTTCCCCGATGCGCAACTCATTGTAACATAGTTGGTAAAGTCAAAAATTACTTTTCTCTGTTTGGCTTCAGCGTCCCAAGTTGGTTTAAGCCCTGTGGATAAAAATTGTAATATGCAGAACCGTCGAAAGAGAGGAGAATATGGAATAGAAACACTAGTAGTTGGTTACACCTTAATAATCGGACCCATTCGATTTTAAAATAACAATGCCAAAACTATTTCTACATTTTGAGAAACTCCACATAATTTATGCTGTAAAATTTATGGAATTTTTGCTTCAAGGGAAAATTTTCTACTTAAAATTATGGGGTATTTGCATTTTTGACAACTTATTACAAATTTAAATGTTGAGTGCTAAAGGACTTTAAGACTAAAATTTCTTTAAATGCAATACAATCTGCGATTGACTTTTCATTCATAAATTTGCTTTTTCCAATTTATTTCTGTTTAGTAATACATTTGGCAAGGAGCATTTTTACAAAATTACCGAAATGCAAAATGTCAAGACTTTATAATTTCTAAATTCGGTACATATTTAAGACTTTTGAAAAGTTAAAATAATAATAAGTGTATTGACTTTGGTAGTCGGATCAAGATTGTCTTTATTACAAAAATGATTTCCCTTTTTATAGCTAATTACTTAACCTACACATTTATAAATATCCTAATACTAACAACTAAAAATAAGTACATTTGTATTACTGAGCATATATGTAGATTTGTATTGCTAGGCATATATGTAGATTTGTATTAATATGCATATATGTGGTATATGTAGATTTGTATTGATATGCATATATGTAGATTGGTATTGCTATGTATATATGTATATTTGTATTACTATGCATGCATGTAGATTTGTATGCAAAGTCAGTAGATCGATATTCATATGAAATGTGAACATTTGGTTAATTCATATTATTGGTTGTATGAAAATATTTTGATGACAAACTAACATAAGCATAATTTGTGATGTGTGAACTGACAAGGGATTCATATTCGGCATTCCATTGAAGTTAGCTAACCGCTGTGTGAGTTCAAGGTAATTTATGTCTTATGATATTGTAATATGATTATGCTGTTAAAATTTATTGGCATAGAAGTTCATGATGCGTAAGGCCGTAAATGTATTGTATAGGAGGGCATGACGCATAATTCTACACCATCCGCCTTAGAAAAAGAGTATTATATAATTGTTTTCTGAACAATTGTATAAGACTCTTTGTTCGCGTTTTAAATGATTTTCGCATTTTACCTTAAGTTGATATTGTAGTGAAAGAGGTTGTGTAATTTGTTTTTAATTTGCTGACCTTGATACTTTTATTATTTTTACATTTTATATGTATATTTTTTTTCAATATTTTGTAAAAATTTTTTTTCTCAAAATTTTAAATTTTACGATTATTTTACGTATAGGAAAAAATTTTAAATTTAACAATTATTTTACTTATTTATATATTCTATTTATTGTATTTATTTTATAGCCGGATTTTAAATGTGTGCACTCACTTAAAATCTGCTTGTCTTTAGAAATTTTTATTAACTTACCGAGTAAATTGGAATGCTTATTTTACGATTATGTCAAAAAATGTTTTAAGTGGGTTTAAGCCTATTCTTATGGACTACTATTTCCTTATTTTTATTATCATTATTTAGTAAATTATGCAAACTATTTTCCTATTAATATTTTCTAATCTATTGGGGTTAAAGTGAAGTATTATCCTAATATGTAAAAATATGACCTTATGAGACCTAGGCAATAAATGATTGTATTTATTTTATTTTATTAAATCAGTTATGTATATTATTCAAGCAAAAAAGATTTTTTTTTCACTTGACCTTTTTCTTTTTCATTCATAATAATGTAAATCTGTAATAAATTGTGTAGACAATAGATGGGTTGCTGATGGAAGAGCGGGGTAGCTATGTATTGATAGTAGTTCTGTTAATTGATGAGTGGAAGGTACAGTGGGTGTAAAGAAAAATGTTCCGTATCTTTTAAATGTTATTTTTATATTTTCGATAATTTCCCTATTTTCCAGCAATATATTTGATCTTATGTGTCATGAGATTTCTGCGGCGGCCACCAAGACAGAATCTTCATGACTTTTATGAAGAATTATTTTTATTTCTATACCGAGATTGTCACTTGCACAACCTCTTTGGTTAGTGCAATTATTTGATCTTTGAGAACTTGGGTACCAATTATTAATTTATAAATTAGCCTACTGCAGTAAATATTCAATTATTTTCACCAATTTTTCCCTCAGGACAACTGTGTTTTCCTTATAAATTTCAAGCCCTGAATTGCCGGCATTTCTTTTATGCCTGGTCGAATATTGTCCTAAGTCAATAACTTCCTCAACAATCTGGTTGCTTGAAAATTTTCTACGCTACCATTTTTCTATCCTAAGATGAAAATGAGCGCGACTAGTCTTTTATTGCAAATTTATATAGCGCTTTATTATATATATATATATATATATGTTCTCTTTGTGACTTTTTCTTCATGCTTGTTGTTATGGGCTGGTTTATTTTTTTCTTTTTTTCTTTTTTGTGTATTTGGCGTATCTCCACTGGCACGGTGTTTTTTTTTTTTCAGGTATAACTTGAAAGAATTATTCTTTTTGGTATACATTTTCGACCGTGCTAGCCTTCGTGGTTGGTATTTCCATGTGAACTACTGTGAGTTTTTGGAATTGCTTCCTGATTTCTTTGTTTTTAAAGATATCAGGAGCTTTCATGGGATTTATGCAGATTCTTGATTTGCCGTTGAATTTAGGCGGGGCTAATAAAGCTGTCTTTACTGTCAATTGAGACACTTGTAGGTTACTTTTACTTGACTTGTATATTGCTCTTCCTCAATTTTGAGTTTGGAAATTTGGACATAGAAAAAAAATTTTTAGACGCGCTGTTGCACGTTATTAATTTGCCTATATTTAATTTTCATATAGTTTTTAAGAATAGCGGCTATCGTTATGATTAATAGCCCTATCGTGCATATTAAAGCACCTAGCCAAATGTCTGTAGTTTTTGTGTCCACTTGGGCTTGTGGCTCATATTTAACCAATTTGTTGTCAACTGTTTCCTCTTCAGAGGTTTCTTTGCTGAATTCATAGCCAGCTATGGCTATCAAAATGCCTTGGGCTATTTTTGTCCACCAAGACATTTTGAAATATAATTATCTTCCTGCTTCTATGAGTAATGAACTAAATTTAAATTTTTAATAAAATTTTTCGATTTTATTTTTTCATCCTATGCATTCCATTTTACTTTTATTATTTTTCATTACTTAGTTGAAATAAAAGTTTTAAGAGAACTTTTGTTGGAAAAATGTGTTTAATTTTAGCATTTTGATGTAATTTTTTTTTCAATTTACACAATATTTTAAAAATTAGTTTTTATGCCATTTTTAATTAATGTTATAGAAACTACTGTTCAAAATTTTCTAAAACTTTTGATTTTCCCAAAAAAAAATTTTTCTGAAGTTAATATTTTAACATTTCTTGTTTTATTAAAATTGAAATCGATTTTTTTTTGAATTTACTTTACAGAGTGTTGTCTAAAATTAGATTTTATTCTTCTCTTTTTTTTCGGTTTAGTTTGTGTCATTTTCAAAGCTGACATCAAACTTTTGAAAAAAATTTGTTCATCTTATCATATTTATAAAAAATGCCTAAGCAAAAACTTTCGTTTTTGCTAATGGTTTACCGTCCATAAAGGCCGCCCAATTTGTTTCTAAATTTTATACTTATACTTTATATTGCTGCCAATTTTGCTGTCGCCTCAAATGGTACGCCGCCAATTGATAATATATCTTCCGGTCCCGTTTTGCTATTAAATTGCCCAATTTATTCCACCCTTTTATGCGTTGTAGAGGATACCATGAAATACGTAGCCATATATGTATGAAGGACGTAAATATGTAAATATGTCAGCATTGCTTGTCCGCTGGTTGTTTGAAAATAGTTCCTTGGTTTGTGTTTGTGATTGCGTTTGCGGATGCGTTATCGGTTTTGTCCTTTCAAAGTGTAAGTTTTTCCAATTTGGCAGGATCTTTTATTTTTTATTTATTTATTGTCCTGCTTTTCAAACTGGCGGAATTTCTTCCAGTCAGATCGTCTTAGCAATATTTGCTTGTTCAGCAAATTTTTATGCTTATTAAGGATCGGACTGGCAGGATCGCCATGAAAATTTAAAATAATAATAAGTGTATTGACTTTGGTAGTTAGATCAAAATTGTCTTTGTTACAAAAATTCTTTCCCTTTTTATAGCTAATTACTTAACCTACACATTTATAAATATCCTAACACTAACAACTAAAAATAAGTACATTTGTATTACTGAACATATATGTAGATTTGTATTGCTATGCATATATGTAGATTTGTATTAATATGCATACATGTGGTATATGTAGATTTGTATTGCTATGCATATATGTAGATTGGTATTGCTATGCATATATGTATATTTGTATTACTATGCATGCATGTAGATTTGTATGCGAAGTCAGCAGTTCGATATTCATGTGTAATGTGAATATTTGGTTAATTCATATTATTGGTTGTATGTAAATATTTTGGTGACAAACTAATATAAGCATAATTTGTGATTCGTGAACTGACAAGGGATTCATATTCGGCATTCCATTGATGTTAGCTAACCGCTGTGTGAGTTCAAAGTAATTTATGTCTTATGAAATTGTAATATGATTATGCTATTAAATGTATTGGCATAGAAGTTCATGATGCGTAAGGCCGTAAATGTATTGCATAGGTGGGCATGACGCATAATGCTACACTTTTATGATAACGTGCATACTATTTTCACATATTTCCCAATAAATTAAATCAAGGAACTACATTTATAGAATCAGTAATAACGAAGGCGAATTCACTACCAAGTGTTGCTATCCCAACAGCTGATTGCTTGTTCTTCTTCGTTTTTTTTTTCGCCGTGAGCTGTGGGATGCCAATTGAATGTCAGTAATAAAATGTTAAGATATTTTTTAAATTCACACTTGGATTCAAAAATTCTGAAGGGGCTACAGAAATTATTAAAATTGAGTGGGTTTTTTGATAGTTCTTTAAAAAAATATTAAAAGGAACATAATGAAAAAGTGCGCGGTGTGTAAGAAAAAATACGCGGTTGGAAAATGTTCATTTTTTATGGTTCCAGCTGGTGAAGCCGAAATGCTGTTTTTGCCCACATTGTGCCGAGTGCAGCTTGGACAAAAAGATTTTATTTACTCTGATCACTCTTCTCGTTTGGATATGGTATGCTCAGGCAGAAAAAATAAGTTATTGGCAAAAGCTGTTCCGTTTGTACAAGTGGCATATGTTGCTAAAGACCACGGCATGCCATCCGTTGTAAATAACGAAAAGAGAGACTTTGTGTAAGTAATTTAACTTTTGGTTTCCTAGAACTAAGAAAGTATATTTTACTATATTAATTATGGAAATAAGTCCCCCAAATACACAAGCAATAAATACATGCATTACCGAGGATAACGTGCAACCGAAGTAAAGAAAAATATATATGAGTCATTATTTTACAAATCGAACAACTTTTGAGATTTCATAATTTTGATTCGGCTAAAACTTTTTTTTAAGTTGATCGCACGAAATAAGCAAATACTTGTATCAGGATTTCCTCGAAAAATTTTTTTTTAGAAATCTGCATGTGATCAGATTCGATGGGTAAGCAAACTTGCCCGATTCAAAATGCTATATCTTTGGTTCCACTCGTCGCATCTTATTAATTTTTGTTTTATTTTGAAGGTAACAATATTTAATTTATAACCGCCTTAAAAAATATTTAATTTTATAAAATCAAAATAATGAATAAAAAATGAATTTTTAAAATAATTATTACATACTGTTTTCCCCCACGAGTATTTTCGAAAATATATATATAATATGCGATACACTTTCATTTAAAAAACCAATTTTTTATTTAAAGTTGGAAAATTTTGTGGTTCGAAAGATACTAACTCATTTCTGACCTGGGGGCCTACTCTGTATTGCGATGCGAAAGGCAGTGCGATGCGAAAATAAATTGCGATGCGAAAGGTAATTGGAATTCTGTAGCGCTATCGCATGGCTAACAATGTCGCTTTTTTATTTTTCGCTAATTTTTTGCTTGAGTATGCATCACTGACCAAACGTCAAAGAAAGAGAACAAAAGAAACAAGGCGATTACAATTTCGGCAAACGATTAATTTTTGTTGAACAAATTAAAAAATGGATTCTGTAGCATTATGGGTCGATTTAAATGAAGAAAGGATTGATAGGAGGATTATAAGAGACAACTCCAACTTTATGAATCTCAGCGATCAAAGGTAATTTAAACGTTGCAAAATTACTCATTCATATACTATTGCTTTATGTTCTATTCATTAGTTTTGTGCAGAATTTTCGGCTTAATAAGGAAGCCTTTTTGTATGTGCTAAATAGCATTAAAAGTGAGTTGAAAACTTCACGGAGAGCAACGGCAGTTCCTGAAATAATAAAAGTTTCTACAACGTTGAAGTTGTTTTCGCGTTGGGTGTTTTAAGTAACCCATTGGCCAAATCTGGGTGTATTGTCATGAAGTCCATGATTGTCCTATATATTTTTAAAGGAATGTACAATGAATATAAAGATATCAACTTCAAAAATCATCAATTAATACTTACATATTTGAATAGTGCGAATGCCTATTACTTGTAGCAAGAAATGCGAAAACGAATGCTGTTTGCCATTCGCTTTCGCTATACAGAGTACTGGCAATGCGAAAAGGGATAAAAATTGCGAATGGGCAAAATGTCAATGCGAAAGTCAAAATATACATGGGAATGTCAATATACAGAGTACCGATTTGGCGATTTCACGTATTTTTTCTTTCGCATCGCAATACAGTGTAGGCCCCCTGGCCTCGAGCAACTTGCTTACATTTACTTGCAACAGGTACGTGCTACAATTGTATACAGCCAACGTCTGCCTGTGTATGCATGCATGTTCAACTTAACTCCACATACATACATATGTATGTATATGTATGTACTTGTAAACAAACCTACTAATCACTTAGCAGGTAGCTAGTATTTGTGCTTTACCAAATCATTATTGTAGTACAATAGGCAATAGAATACAAATAAATAACAATTTCTATTTTTATACTCAGTTGATCAGAGCTCACAGAGTATATAAGTTTGATTGGATAACGGTTGGTTGTACAGGTATAAAGGAATAGAGATAGATATATACTTCCATATATCAAAATCATTAGGATCGAAAAAAAATTTAATTGAGTCATGTCCGTCCGTCCGTCCGTCCGTTAACACGATAACTTGAGTAAATTTTGAGGTATCTTAATGAAATTTGGTATGTAAGTTCCTGAGCACTCATCTCAGATCGCTATTTAAAATGAACGATATCGGACTATAACCACGCCCACTTTCTCGATATCGAAAATTTCGAAAAACCGAAAAAGTGCGATAACTCATTACAAAAGACAGATAAAGCGACGAAACTTGGTAGATGGGTTGACGTTATGACGCAGAATAGAAAATTAGTAAGATTTTGGACAATGGGCGTGGCCCCGCCCACTTTTACAAGAAGGTAATTTAAAAGTTTTGCAAGCTGTAATTTGGCAGTCGTTGAAGATATCATGATGAAATTTGGCAGGAACGTTACTCCTATTACTATATATACGTTTAATAAAATTAGCAAAACGGGGAAGGACAACGCCCACTTCAAAAAAAAAATTTTTTTTAAAGTAAAATTTTAACAAAAATTTAATATCTTAACAGTATATAAGTAAATTATGGCAACATTCAACTCCAGTAATGATATGGTGCAACAAAATACAAAAATAAAAGAAAATTTCAAAATGGGCGTGGCTCCGCCCTTTTTCATTTAATTTGTCTAGGATACTTTTAATGCCATAAGTCGAACAAAAATTTACCAATCCTTTTGAAATTTGGTAGAGGCATAGATTTTATGACGTTAACTTTTTCTGTAAAAATGTGCGAAATCGGTTTAAGCCACGCCCAGTTTTTTATACACAGTCGTCCGTCTGTCCTTCCTAATGGCCGTTAACACGATAACTTGAGTAAACTTCGACATATATTTACTGAACTTAGTTCACGTACTTAACTGAACTCACTTTATCTTGGTATAAAAAATGAACGAAATCCGACTATGACCACGCCCACTTTTTCGATATCGAAAATTACGAAAACGAAAAAAATGCCATAGTTCTATACCAGATACGAAAAAAGGGATGAAACATGGTAATTGGATTGGTTTATTGACGCGAAATATAACTTTAGAAAAAACTTTGTAAAATGGTTGTGACACCTACCATATTAAGTAGAAGAAAATGAAAAGTTCTGCAGGGCGAAATAAAAAACCCTTGAAATCTTGGCAGGTATTACATATATAAATAAAATAGCGGTATACAACAGATGATGTTCTGGGTCATCCTGGTCCACATTTTGGTCGATATCTGGAAAACGCCTTCACATATACAACTACCACCACTCCCTTTTAAAACTCTCATTAATACCTTTAATTTGATACCAATATCGTACAAACACGTTCTAGAGTCACCCCTGGTCCACCTTTATGGCGATATCTCGAAAAGGCGTCCACATATAGAACGAAGGCCCACTCCCTTTTAAAAATACTCATTAACACCTTTCATTTGATACCCATATCGTACAAAGAAAGTCTAGAGTCACCCCGCGTCCACCTTTATTGCGATACCTCGAAAAGGCGTACACCAATAGAACTAAGGACCACTCCTTTTTAAAATACCCATTAACACCTTTCGTTTAATACCGATATTGTACAAACGTATTCTAGATTTATCCCTGGTCCACCTTTATGGCGATATATCGAAAAGGTGGCCACCTATACAACTACCACCACTCCCTTTTAAAACCCTCATTAATACCTTTAATTTGATACCCATATTGTACAAACATTTTCTAGAGCCACCCCTGGTCCACCTTTTTGCCGATATTTCGAAACGGCGTCCACCTATAGAACTAAGGCCCACTCCCTTTTAAAATACTCATTAAAACCTTTCGTTTGATACCCATATTGTACAAACGGATTCCTGAGTCACCCCTTTATAGCGATATCTCGAAAAGGCCACCACCTATACAACTACCTCCACTTCCTTTTAAAATCCTCATTAATACCTTTAATTTGATACCCATACCGTACAAACAAATTCTAGGGTCACCCCTGGTCCACCTTTATGGCGATATCTCGAAACGGCGTCCACCTATGGAACTAAGGATCACTCCCTTTTAAAATAATCGTTAACACCTTTCTTCTGATACCCATATTGTCCAAACAAATTCTAGGGTCACCCCTGGTCCACCTTTATGGAGATATCTCGAAACGGCGTCCACCTATGGAACTAAGGATTACTCCCTTTTAAAATACTCATTAACACCTTTCATTTGATACCCATAACGTACAAACAAATTCTAGAGTCAACCCTGATCCACCTAAATGGCGTCCACCTATAGAGCTATGGCCCACTCCCTCATAAAATACTCTTTAATGCCTTTCATTTGATACACATGTCATACAAACACATTCCAGGGTTTCCCTCGCTTCATTTTCCTACATTGTGATTTTCCCTTATTTTGTCTCCATAGCTCTCAACTGAGTATGTAATGTTCGGTTACACCCGAACTTTGCCTTCCTTACTTGTTTTAGTTATTTTTAAAATGTATTTACATACATATATTATTGAAAATAGAATGGGAATGCACACTTCAAAACCGTCGTAAAAAAATATGTATATGTGTATGTGTGTTTAGATACTTACTTACTTACTTAATTGGCGCTTAACCGTATAAACGGTTATGGCCGTCCAACAAGGCGCGCCAGTCGCTCCTTCGCTCCGCCAACCGGCGCCAATTGGTCACACCAAGGGAGTTTAAATCGTTTTCCACCTGGTCCTTCCAACGGAGTGGGGGCCGCCCTCTACCTCTGCTTCCATAGGCGGGTTCCGATAGAAACACTTTCTTGGCCGGAGCATCATCTTTCATTCGCATAACATGGCCTAGCCAGCGCAGCCGCTGCGTTTTAATTCGCTGGACTATGTTGATGTCTGCGTATAGCTCGTACAGCTCATCATTAAATCTTCTTCGATACTCGCCATCGCCAACGCGTAGAGGTCCATAAATCTTTCGAAGAACTTTTCTCTCGAACACTCCCAAAGCCGCTTCATCTGCTGTTGTCATGGTCCATGCTTCTGCCCCATATAGCAGGACGGGTACGATAAGTGACTTGTAGAGTATGATTTTCGTTCGCCGAGAGAGGACTTTACTTTTCAATTGCCTACCTAGTCCAAAGTAGCATTTATTGGCAAGATTGATTCTTCGCTGGATTTCAGTGCTGATGTTGTTGCTAATGTGGATGCTGGTTCCCAAATAAACGAAGTCTTTTACTATTTCGAAATTATGGCTGCCAACAGTAGCGTGGTTGCCAAGGCGCATATGCGCTGACTCTTTGCTCGATGACAGCAGGTACTTCGTTTTGTCCTCATACTATTTAGATACTACAATGTTAAAATATAAAAAACTGTGTATTCGGAAATAAAATTTAATAATTTCTAATAATATAAAATATAATATATTTAATAAGTTATAAATTATAATACCTACTTTTGTAAAAATAAGATTTTACAAGTTATTTTTATATTATTATAAGTAGAAAATGATCAAGTTTTATTGAACATATTCGGTCTAATATATAAACAAACTTAAACAATATCAATTTTACAAAAATAACAAACTCAGTCTTGAAGACGGCAATTGATGTACTAATTAATTACTACAAACCGTTAAAACCAAATTAACAATAATTTTTAATTTCATATAAATTTATATATATTTCATAATAATTATTTCATAACTTGAACTTCAACTGAATGATCATCCAAACAAAAAAACTTTGCTTTTACTTTTCCTTCTGTCACTGGAATCATGCAGTGGTATGTCAACGTCCCTTTCAGTGCTACTGCCTTTTTAAATCTAGCTTCAATATTCTTTCCTTCTTTGTATAGGAATACGTTTTCCACATATTTAAATGAAATATTAGGGATAGCCGCTAATGTCAATCAAATAATTCTTTTGGCGTTTGAATTGGATTATTCGCTCTCTGTAGACTTGCTCTGGCAGCCAATCTTTTTAAGATCCCACCTGAATCATCGCATGCATTTTTGCCATGTGAAGTTGGAAAAAATGCCACTCCGCACTCAAACCGAAATCTTTTTGATGGTGGGTAAGATTAACAAAATTCTTTTTGTTTTTATACTGTGCACTTGCCCCATCAGAAACATAAGTATTTTTGGAAATATTTTTAAAGTTATTTTTAACATATTCCACTAGGTATTTTTGAAATATATGCACGGCAATTGTGTTGTGATGTAAACAGTCTGAAATGACAACAAAGCTTTTCATACGAATTTCGCCACTTTCATGCCTGTAATAAATGGCAAATGGATGAGTTGTTGCCTGATTGTTATTCCAATGAATTCCTTTAGCAGCATTTTGCACGACAAATGTATAAACAAAAAAAAATGTAAGGCGCAATAACCTCCGAAGAGATCTAAGGCCGAGCTTCTCTTCCAATTTGCGTCGTGCTCCTATTGATTTTCCCTACAAATCGGCCGGACGGGACATACATGTTTTATGCCGACTCCGAACGGTATCTACAAGGCAGATGAGTTTTCACTGAGAGCTTTTCATGGCAGAAATATATCCGGAGCGCTTGCCAAACACTGCCGAGGGGCGACCCCGCTTAGAAAAATTTTCTTCTAATAGAAAACCCTTATTTCTAAAATTTTGATGTGCTTTTCCCGGGGTGTGAACCCAGGGCATACGGTGTGGTAGGCGGAGCACGCTACTATCACACCACGGTGGCCGCCAAACAAATGTATAATTTTCGGAAAAATCACAGAGAACGATGCATACATTTTTTGGTAAAAATTCTTTTTTGCTGCTTATAAACTTGTTTTGGCTTTTAACTATGTTTGAATGAACCACTATTTTTTTTAAACCTAACTATAATTTTTGTAAGTATTCATCAACTGGGGATTACATTACTTGCAAAGTGGTTCAATCGACGTTCACCCATTGTCTGTAAGTTATTTCATCAATGAAGCCATCCTCCAAACTTGTTCTTATTTCATCGATCAAATTTGTTGCCCCAGGGCACTGCGCACATTTTCCGAAATAACAATTTGTGGATGCATTAAGACATAACATAAGTTTTAAACAGTCTTTAAAGCTTTTTATTGGGTGCACAGACTCAGCAGTTAAATGTTTGATGTTAGTTCATTCGACTAATAATTTGACGTTCTCACGTATAGTGCAAACACATACTGAATGAGTACCACTTGAACTTGCTAAAACACAATGTTTTGGCCTCAAAGTTGCAAATTTTGAAAACCTACACTTAACCGTGGGGTGATTTTCCTTAAACATTTGATGAAGTTCGCGTAAGTTTATCAACAGTAGCCTCTTTTGCACGTGAATGCGTTCGTTATTAGTTTTTACGAACACAAAACCTTTTTTTCCCGGGCACCACACGACTATTTTCATCGAGTTCATAAAATTGTGTTACTAAATCAATAACTTCTCTTTCTAATGATGGATGACTCTTGGGATTTGCTTCTGCCAGAATTCCTTTTTCCTCAGCAATTTTCTTAGCAACAGTTACCATATGAACTATAGCAGAGAAATGATGTTGAATTTTCCGATGAGGCCAGACTTTGCAAATTGTTAAAATTCTAAGTTGTTTTGCTCGATCACTGGTGGTAGCGAATTCGTCCTTAAGATTTTGTAATATTTCGTTTCCATCATTTTCATCGAAGCAAACGTTATCATCACTGGGCATGCCACAAATGAAATTGCTTCAGAAACATTCTGATTTTTTCAGTTGAATGGCGGTTTTGATGAATCTGTTTTTTTTTTTTTTTTTTGAATTGGTGAAACTCCAATTATTTCTAAACCTTTGTTGATTAAAGTAGTTGCCTCGGACATTGCTTCTCTGTCTTTCTCCAATGATACAGATGTAGAACATTTAGAAGCGTAATTCACGTCGCTATCGGTTTCAGTGAGTACGTCGCTGAAATTAATATCATCTGATTCTTTCATCTGGAAAAACGAATAAATGTATGATAAGTATCTAAAATTTGACGAATTTAATAATATTGAAGTTAAAATATGGAAAACCATATGTGTATATGAGGGCAGCTGCCAATGTCTTACATATGAGTTCCATAAATAGATATTGTGACGAATATTACCATCTCTAAGGTTATTAAATAAAGGCACAACAACATTTAAGCAAGCTACATAAACACATTAATCATCATGTACACACATACATACAAGCAGCAGAGAGATACTCACAAACGCATATCATAATCAGCTACTAACTACTGCGATCACATATGGCCAATTTTCCGGCTTCTAACGTTACATTCGCATGGAGTTTTTATTTAGTTTATACGAAATAATAACAAAAATGTTAGAAACATCCAAGGTTCTGCTACTTATGCTATCAGGTAGACCTATACCTTATTTTAAGAGTAACATTAGTTTGATGGCTACCATACCGTAAAAGTTATAAGCGTGTGAAACGCACTGCTAACGTTACATCATTTGGAAGTGAGATCAAGATACAGATAATGTTTGGTTTAATTTCTGCGAACTTGCTGAGATAATCGTGCCAATTTTACTTCATGTTATATAGCAAGGATGGCACAAGGTCATGGTATACCGCTTTACCAAAATCTTTAGGAATTTTTAACGTAATTTTACATAAAATAAGCCACTGCCTACGTTACAAAAAGCACTGCTAACGTTACACGTGCGAAAATTGAGTATCTCTACACATAATAAAATTGTAACCGTTGATCTCTGTACATTGCAGATATACAGAAAATAAAAAAAAGGAGCCAGTGGAATCCAAATGAACAGTTTTTAAAATTTCTGTCGGTCTGACTGTCTGTCTGTCCTTATGTTTGCGCGCGGGTCACTAAAAATTGGAATGATGTAATTGAATGAAACTTTCACCATTGCATTACTAGATGTCTACTTTAAGATTTAAGATATCCCTTATTTCGATAGCTCAACCAGTTTTGGAGTTATCGACCAATATGTGGACCAAAGGTGATCAAAATGTGTTAGTACAATATGGGTATCAAACAAAAGGTGCTGATGAGTGCTGCAATAAGTAATTATATTAAATTCAATATCTGGAGTGGTTTCGGAGATATATCCTTATATATTAGAGGGAAATGGATAAGGTTTGGAAGATTCATTGAGACCTTCATCCTAATTTTACTTTGTGTTATATCGCAAGGGTGTGTCAAGGCTGGTTGTGATTGCATTACACAAAGCATGGAACGTTACAGTTACGAAAATTTAGTAAACAAAATAAAGATAAATAATTGTATAGCTTTTGGAAATTTACTTTTATTGCTGATTATATGTCTTATTTGGTTACAAATAAAAGTGTATGAAATAGTTATAATTCTTTTTATATATACCCTTGTTTAGATGTAGGAAAAGTACTAAATTTGCCATATATTGCTTGAATTTGGTGGGCGTTTGAAATATTTTGTACATTTTTGGCTTTTGAAAACAACTGAACTTCTTCGATATCATTATTTATATTAACAAATTCGTCGTTCTTTACTGCTTCAACCACGATTTTGGATGTCGGCAAATAAAAAGCGTTTTTAAAATCTACTGCACAGTTAACGATGTCGTCAAATAAAAAGCGTTTTTAAAATCTACTGCACAGTTAACGATTATATTTCGGGCTATGACATATTTTCTTTCAACAGTTTTTACTGTAGCCCCTATTCCATCCACACAGCCTTTGCCATGCGAGGTAGCAAAATAATTCCAAAATATTTTTATCTTTTTTCCAAGTACGGACTTAAAGCAGCAATGAACTTGTTTTTCAACTGAGAAGACGGGCCATCACTCCAAAGTTTTTAAATTTTAAGCGATGATGGTAGACTTGAAAGTAATTTCCATAGATAAGTAACTATAGTCCTTTCTTTACTTATTTGGTTTTCATCAAATAATACAAATGCTTCTCTGATTGATACAAGCATATGCCTTGTTGGCAGTAGAACCTTATCCCCAGTATTGGCGCACTGGTATTTTTTAACGTCCCGAACCTTTGGCGAAGTGAGTGAAATATCATCCCTTTCATAAAATTTGGTGATGTCAGAATTGATTTTCACGTTTGGAGAATAGGTCAGTTCACCGGACAATTTATTTTTTTCCCAATTTTCCAAACTTAAAATTATTCTCGAAAGAACTTCTGTTTTTTTTCGTTGGCGAACGTGGAAGGGCTTGAACTGCTTTAGAGACAGCCTTTCCTAGCGACTGGACAGATTTGTAGACCGTGTGGCGTTCAATTTTATCATCGTCGCTAACAGCTACATTTTCATGATTGACTTTAGCCAATCTCATTCTTGCCCGATACTTTCTTACCCTCTCACGAACATTTTCTCGATTTGCTTTTTGAATTTCATTCATGGCTTTCTGTGGTAATTTTTTCACATCTGCTCTCTTTTTTCCTCTATATTTCTTCATTAATGCCGCTTGTTTTTTTTTTTTTTGTAGTCCCTATATTGAGGCGAGTTCTTCAGGTTTTCTTTATATTTTTTATTTTGCTGAGCTTTCCTCTCCTGTGTAAGGGAACGGAAAGGGACAATTTTATTTTAAATAAAAAATCACTGCTAACGTTACATATTATTTAAGCTAACAATGTTTTCAAATCTTTGGAAATTAAACTTTTTTTAATTGTAACGCGAGATATAAGTATAGTATTAAGAAAATATATAAACAAATTAAATTAAAACGTATTTTAACAAGTTTTAAAAAAACTTTTTTGGTTTTGGACTGCTAACGTTACATACGATTTTTGCGGCACATTTATTTTTCACATAACTGCTAGTTGGAACATAACTTTTTTAAAAACTTTACGTGTTATGATATTATAGCTAATTTTCTAATAGATAAAACTTTAACGACTAAATTTTATTTGCAACAAACACGTTATATTTACCTTTTTGTTTGCTGAACTACTTCCGAACATATTTTTTTTTAATCACAACGTTTTATAAAAAGAGCGAAAAGTTTAATTTAAAACGACTAAAATTGAATGACACTATTTTCAACAGCTACTCTAATATGTCATGAACGCCGCAAAACCCCAGTGCTTGCAATATTTGACAAAAAAAAAATACTTGGTTTACTTTCCCAGAAAATCGGTCATATACACACGCATAAGGTTACACAGGTAGAGGCTTCTAGAAGAAAAAACGTCTAGACATTTCAACAGAAGAGAAAGTTTCGCTCTTAAGTTAACAAAATTTTGTAAAATTGACAGATTCCTAATCAATCTAACTGATTTTTCAGTTAACACAACTGATCTTACAGGACATTTCAACGGAGATCAACTGTCAATAAATGAACAAGTTTCAAAGAGAATTTTACGCTCACTGCGCTCTATACTTTGTACTTATGACGATGGTGCCACTTGTTAAAAAAAACACCAAAATAAGAAAACCATCAAATCGAAAAACCACTCAAAATTGGAAAACAATAAAAAAACTAGTTTTTCAGCTATCAATACAAAACGAAAAACCCTTTTTTGAATTTACTGTGCAAAAAATTATGAGATACCGGGACCCCCATTTATCGTGTACAATTTTGCAACTTCTCGTCCAAGCGAAATGCAAAATTGCGCCCTCTTGTTGCAAAAGATTTGCTTGAACGAACAGAATTTCTCCAAAGTTAGTAACATTTTGTTCATGTTTTCATGAATTTTCACTCACGCGAATGAATCTAATAAGATAATAAAAAACATCCCTTTTCAATATTGATGTTTCCGACAAAATAAAAGTTTGAGTTGTTTTCGTATCGTTTCAACTTAAAGTGTTACGAAAATTAAACTTGCCGAATTACATGCAAAGTTACTGCAGTGGTGAATTACCTTCCTGCGATTTGATTCTTTATTTTCTATAACTTACAAGTTCTCTTTTTAAAATGTTACGTCAAACATTTATACTACAAGTTTTGTTCGAAACAATCAAGTTTGGCAATTACATGCGTGAGTAGAAATTGAGAATGAGCTGACCTGAAACAAGCTTTTTCAATTAGAAGAAAAATTTTCTAAGCAGTGTCGCCCCTCGGCAGTGTTCGGCAAGCACTCCGAGTGTATTTCTGCCTGAAATAGTCTCAGTGAAAACTCATATGCCTTGCAGATGCCGCTCGGGCTCGGAATAAAGCAAGTAGGTCGCGTCCCGCCAATTTGTAAGCACAATTAAAAAGCAGCACGACGCAAATTTGAAGAGAAGTTCGGCCTTCGGAGGTTATCGAGCCTTACATTTCTTTATTTATATGGCAACATAGGTACTGTCATACAAAGCTTTCACAACAACTTTTTTTTGTTCATTTAACTACTAAAACGGTCAATTACGAATCAACTATTTGTGCGCAGTTGATTCAACATCTTGTTGCGATGGATAAAAATTGACAGAAATTTCGGTTGAATTAACCCGTGCTTCGGCTGATTTTACCAGTCTTTTCTTTCAGTGTATCAAAGTAGTCTAACAAAGAACATTTTTGCATTATTGAATAGTTATTTATTCAACAGTTCAGCGATACGAACGTTAGTAAAATAAGCTGAGTTTCACTAAATTCGTTACAATTTGTGTCAGAAGAGGAATTGTTGAATAAATTCTGAAGATTTCGAATACAACTTGGACATTGAAAGTTAAGTGAATTAAGGTGTCAGCAACTGAAAAAGGAGTTCGAGAATCGTGGATTGAATAGAATCGGCAATAAGATCGAATTTCAAGCACGGCTACGAGACGCTATGGAGTCGCAAGAAATTAATGTGGACGATGATATCTTTCATCCTGATGGGAACGAGACAACAACAAATATTTAAAAGAAAAACGAAAAATCGCAGACAGTTACGAGCACAGACTTGAACACGATTTTGACTGCAATATCTGCTGAAACATCGACAGTGTCATATCAACTGGCAGACCAGAAGACAAGTATATCGTCCCAACTGGAATCACAGGAGACACGTATAACATCCAAAATGGAAGCACAGGAGGCACGCATTTCAGAAATGCCGTCGCAAATGTCATCTCAGCTGGAATCGCAGGAGAACCGTATAACATCGAAGATTGAAGCACAAGAGACGCATATTTCAGAAATGTCGATACAGATTACAACTAAAATTGAAGCACAAGAGGCACGAATATCCGAAAGGTCCGCGCAAATTTCAGTGCAGATATCATCGCAGATTTCTGCTCAACTGAAAGAGCAAGAAGGACGTATTTCCTCGAAGTTGGAGGCGCAAGATCGAAGAAAAAGTCAATGTCGAGATAGAAATATTGAGAGGTCATATACAGGAGTTGCAACTAAATCGCCCAGCAGTTTCAGCGAGTAATCCAAAGGTAAAAACTCCACCTCCGGTTCTGTTCCTTTCCAGGTCTTTAAGCTATAGTTTGAAAAGACAGCAGCAGTGAACAACTGGAATGCTGAAGATAAATTTTAAGCTCTATTCGTAGCACTGTAGGGGCCAGCAGCCGAAATCCTACAGACTATTCCCGAAGGAGAGCGGAACAACTATGAAGCGTTGATGGCTGGTATATAACGGCGATACGGAATCGAGCATAGGAGACAGATATACCAAATGGAGTTACTGAACCGCTTCCAGAGGCCTGGTGAACATTGCAAGAGTTTGCGTCGGATGTTGAAAGGCGGGCACTTTAGCGAATGCGGACTCACCCGTAGAATATACCGAAAGGGTAAAAATCCAGAGCTTTATTAATGGAATACGGGATATCGAAACGAAGCGAGCGACATACGCAAACCCAAAACCTACATTCACAGAAACGGTATCACATCCTCTGATTGAGGAAAAAGCATCGCTTCTGTGTAAGCCAGCGTTCAAGGCACGCCGTGTGGAGGTAGAAAGGCCAGACTAAATGAAGACGATATTGGAGGCGCTGAAAAGATCGCAAAAGTGGAGTGAAAGAGTTACCAAATGCTTCAAATGCGGGAAGCCCGGTCACATTGCACGTTATTGCGATCTTGATCCTATTGGTTTCAACAGCATGGGTGGTCTTAATAACAAAGCTGGAGGGGATGAGCAAGAGCGAGTCAGATGTAGAGATCGAGAGCTAGCTACAGTTATTGAATGTCCTGTGATATCTGTGTCGCAAATTGGAAGGAAGCAAGGGTGTGTGGTGCGATCAACGATAACAAGGGCGTGCGTTGGTCGTGCTTGAAATGCAGATCCACGGAAGTGGATCTTTTTAAGCTTTTCAAACATACCCGAAACGCATTCTCCGAAATCGGTAAGGAACTTTCTACATTAGGGGATAAATTCAAGTATTATGAAAACTTGTTTAAAACTTTCAAATGTATTACCGATTCAGCTGCTAATGCTAACAGCGACAGTCGTGACAGCAAACGAAAACGAACTGATGTCTCGGCTGGCGTACTGACCCTAGACCCCGTTCAAAACATCCAGAACCCAATCGTTCCTACACCCAGCATGATAGAATTAATAAACTTAGCATCTCCAAGTCCTCTTACATTAGAGCCTTCAACATCAAAAGCACCTCCAACAAAACCAGCAGCTAGAAAAAATATTGAACCTTCAAACCGTTCTCAGGCGACTGAGCCTGGAACTAGGAAGTTGGTTGTAGTCCCTCCTAAAAAATCGATATTCGTGTCAAGATTCGAGAGGGATATTACTGAAGAGGATCTAAATCGTATATCTTCTCAAAAAGGAAAACCCATGACGTAACAATTCGGAAATTTAATTTTAGTTATGAAAGAAACGTATCTTCCTTTAGATTAGATGTACCTATTGACCATTTTGACACTATCTTGAGTAACGATTTTTGGCCCTCTGGGTCACTTGTGTGGGAATTTGAATATAGGCGGAATAAGAGTGTTCCAAACTTAGCACAGATCCCTGTTAATAACACTGAGTCAAAAACTGAACGAAAAACCTGCTTTAGATATACTTTACCAAAATGTTAGAGGATTAAACACCAAGTTAACAGAACTGTTTTTAAAATCATTTAACTCAAGCTACGATATAACTGCTTTAACCGAAACCTGGCTGAAACCTCATGTTTTTAACTCAGAGATCCTCTGTAATGACTACCAGATATATCGAAATGACCGCCTGAACAGGGTTGGAGGTGGAGTTCTGCTTGCTGTACACTCTTCAATACCATCCCGCATACGCACACAACTAGCAAATATCCACATTTATTTGGCCATATGTTATATCCCGCCATCTTCTGAACTGTCCGTTTATATGCATCACATTTCCTTGCTAAAAACTGTTAATTCGATGCTGAAGCCTTCCGATTTCATTATTGTCTTGGGTGACTTCAATATGCCACACATATCATGGTGCATCTCTGATTTTAATATCGTACCAGTTTCGTCAAAGTCTTCCAACAATGAATTTCTAGACGGAATGTCTGAGCTGTGCCTCCAACAAATCAACATCCAATCGAATAAATTCGGAAGAGTGTTAGATTTAGCCTTTGTGGATGATGAATCTAAATATTCCATTAGTCGATGCGAACCCATTATTGAACCTGAAGATGCTTACCACCCTTCCCTCAAAATAGTTTACGAAGTTGTAAATTATGCTTGTAACAGCGGAAATAAACGATACAACTCCAGTTATCGCTTCGACTTTGCGAAGGCCAATTTTAAAAAATTAAATCGTGATCTATCTCGAATAGTGTGGCCAATATTTAATGCTGATGTGGAGCAAAGCTTTTCTCACTTTTACAATACCATTTACTGTCTTTTTGGAAAAATACGTACCTAAGCGGATTTGTGTACATTCCGATACAAGCCAAGTATGGTTCACTAAAGAGCTGAACATTTTAAAGAATAAAAAGTCTCGATCTTTCAAGTTGTTCAAAAGGACGGGTTTACATAACCATAACTTACAGTACTCGATTCTACGCTGCAAGTATTTTCAATTGAACAACAAGTGTTACAAAGCTTATCTTTGTAAAATGAAAAGAAATATAACTTGCAACCCGAAGGCATTTTACGGATTCGTAAACTCTAAACTCAGGGTGAAAGGGTTTCCATCATCCATGAAATTCCAAGATAATATTTCCAGCGATGATCAAGAGATCGCCGACTTCTTTGCGGAATTTTTCAAATCAAATTACTCTATTGAGACCAAGGTTTCACCTAATGAATACCCATACCATATTGATTCATGTTATTCAATCAGAGCTCCATTTATATCTTCAGAAGATGTATTATCTTATTTAAAAACCTTAAAAGTATCATATTCATACGGCCCTGACAGGATCCCGACACACTTTCTTAAAAAATGTGCTGCAAACATCTATCAGCCGCTAACAGATTTATTTAATTTATCTTTAATTTATGGCGTTTTCCCAACAATATGGAAGGAATCTTTTCTTATTCCGCTTCATAAAAATGGAAGCAGGTCTTCAATAGAAAACTACCGGGGCATAGCAAAGTTATCCGTTATCCCAAAGTTATTTGAGGCTATTGTTACCCACCACCTAACATTCTCTATTTACCCCATAATTGCAAGCTCGCAGCATGGGTTCTGTAAGGGCAAATCACCTATCACCAATTTACTAGAATTTACCACCCACGTTTCTAATGGATTTAGAAAAGGCCTTCACACTGATGTAATTTACACCGATTTCAGTAAAGCTTTCGACAAAGTATCACACCTGTCGTCGATGCGAAATAAAAATTTGTCGTCAATTACGATTTGCGAATTTAACTCCACGTATTAATTTATTTACGGGTGTTTTGTGGGTTTATTTCTACATATTTAAAGGAAACTATTACAAATATGCTTAACATTTAACAATCTAATATTACTTACCGCAGTGTTGTTCGCTCCAATTCTTCATCGACGACTAAAACGGTCACCAAATTCATAGCCACTTTGTTTGCAAGAGTTAGAGCGACTAACATTGCGGTTTACAAATAAATATAATTGAACAGTTATGAAGTCAAATTTATGAGCTGCATCACGCTGGAACCCGCTTTGAAAAAATCCAAATTTTTTTTTGTGATTTCTATAACTACAAACGATGCAATTGATTGTAGTGAAGTTCATTTTTTTGTAGTTCTTATAGTTACTCCGAAAATATAATACATTGTGCGGAAACCAAGCAATTTAAGCAAATTTGGTTTTTTTCTTTTTGAAATACGTTTTAAATCGTTTGTAGTTTTTCATACGAAAAATTAATTTTTTTTTGGTCCACAGGTTTCGGAGATATCGCTAACGCATCTCAAAAAAACCAAGAACGCAGCAATTTGGAAGCACTAAAAGTACTTTTCCTATAACTACAAACGATGAAATTGATTGTAGTGAAATTCATTTTTTTGTAGTTTTTATAGTTACTCCGAAAATATAATACATTGTGCGGAAACCAAGCAATTTAAGGAAATTTGGGTTTTTTATTTTTGAAATACGTTTTAAATCGTTTGTAGTTTTTCATACGAAAAAAAATTTTTTTTTGGTCGACAGGTTTCGGAGATATCGCTAACGCATCTCAAAAAAACCAAGAACGCAACAATTTGGAAGCACTAAAAGTACTTTTCCTATAACTACAAACGATGAAATTGATTGTAGTAAAATTCATTTTTTTGTAGTTCTTATAGTTACTCCGAAAATATAATACATTGTGCGGAAACCAAGCAATTTAAGTAAATTTGGTTTTTTTGTTTTTGAAATACGTTTTAACTCGTTTGTAGTTTTTCATAGGAAAAAAAATTTTTTTTTTGATCCATAGGTTTCGGAGATATCGCTAACGCATCTCAAAAAAACCAAGAACGCAGCAATTTGGAAGCACTAAAAGTACTTTTCCTATAACTACAAACGATGAAATTGATTGTAGTGAAATTCATTTTTTTGTAGTTCTTATAGTTACTCCGAAAATATAATACATTGTGCGGAAACCAAGCAATTTAAGTAAATTTGGTTTTTTTGTTTTTGAAATACGTTCTAAATCGTTTGTAGTTTTTCATACGAAAAAAAATTTTTTTTTTGGTCCACAGGTTTCGGAGATATCGCTAACGCATCTCAAAAAAACCAAGAACGCAGCAATTTGGAAGCACTAAAAGTACTTTTCCTATAACTACAAACGATGAAATTGATTGTAGTGAAATTCATTTTTTTGTAGTTTTTATAGTTACTCCGAAAATATAATACATTGTGCGGAAACCAAGCAATATAAGCAAATTTGGTTTTTTCTTTCCGAAATACGTTTTAAATCGTTTGTAGTTTTTCATAGGAAAAAAAATTTTTTTTTGGTCCATACGTTTCGGAGATATCGCTAACGCATCTCAAAAAAACCAAGAACGCAGCAATTTGGAAGCACTAAAAGTACTTTTCCTATAACTTCAAACGATGAAATTGATTGTAGTGAAATTCATTTTTTTGTAGTTCTTATAGTTACTCCGAAAATATAATACATTGTGCGGAAACCAAGCAATTTAAGCAAATTTGGTTTTTTTCTTTTTGAAATACGTTTTAAATCGTTTGTAGTTTTTCATACGAAAAATAAATTTTTTTTTGGTCCACAGGTTTCGGAGATATCGCTAACGCATCTCAAAAAAACCAAGAACGCAGCAATTTGGAAGCACTAAAAGTACTTTTCCTATAACTACAAACGATGAAATTGATTGTAGTGAAATTCATTTTTTTGTAGTTTTTATAGTTACTCCGAAAATATAATACATTGTGCGGAAACCAAGCAATTTAAAGAAATTTGGGTTTTTTCTTTTTGAAATACGTTTTAAATCGTTTGTAGTTTTTCATACGAAACAATTTTTTTTTTGGTCGACAGGTTTCGGAGATATCGCTAACGCATCTAAAAAAAACCAAGAACGCAGCAATTTGGAAGCACTAAAAGTACTTTTCCTATAACTACAAACGATGAAATTGATTGTAGTGAAATTCATTTTTTTGTAGTTCTTATAGTTACTCCGAAAATATAATACATTGTGCGGAAACCAAGCAATTTAAGTAAATTTGGTTTTTTTGTTTTTTAAATACGTTTTAAATCGTTTGTAGTTTTTCATACGAAAAAAAATTTTTTTGTTTTTCATAGGTAAACAAATTTTTTTTTTGGTCCATACGTTTCGGAGATATCGCTAACGCATCTCAAAAAAACCAAGAACGCAGCAATTTGGAAGCACTAAAAGTACTTTTCCTATAACTACAAATGATGAAATTGATTGTAGTGAAATTAATTTTTTTGTAGTTCTTATAGTTACTCCGAAAATATAATACATTGTGCGGAAACCAAGCAATTTAAGTAAATTTGGTTTTTTTGTTTTTGAAATACGTTTTAAATCGTTTGTAGTTTTTCATACGAAACAAAATTTTTTGTTGTTCCACAGGTTTCGGAGATATCGCCAACGCATCTCAAAAAAACCAAGAAAGCAGCAATTTGGAAGCACTAAAAGTACTTTTCCTATAACTACAAACGATGAAATTGATTGTAGTGAAATTAACTTTTTTGTAGTTTTTATAGTTACTCCGAAAATATAATACATTGTGCGGAAACCAAGCAATTTAAGTAAATTTGGTTTTTTTGTTTTTGAAATACGTTTTAAATCGCTTGTAGTTTTTCATACGAAAAAAAATTTTTTGTTTGGTCCACAGGTTTCGGAGATATCGCTAACGCATCTCAAAAAAACCAAGAACGCAGCAATTTGGAAGCACTAAAAGTACTTTTCCTATAACTACAAACGATGAAATTGATTGTAGTGAAATTCATTTTTTTGTAGTTTTTATAGTTACTCCGAAAATATAATACATTGTGCGGAAACCAAGCAATATAAGCAAATTTGGTTTTTTCTTTCCGAAATACGTTTTAAATCGTTTGTAGTTTTTCATAGGAAAAAAAATTTTTTTTTGGTCCATACGTTTCGGAGATATCGCTAACGCATCTCAAAAAAACCAAGAACGCAGCAATTTGGAAGCACTAAAAGTACTTTTCCTGTAACTTCAAACGATGAAATTGATTGTAGTGAAATTCATTTTTTTGTAGTTCTTATAGTTACTCCGAAAATATAATACATTGTGCGGAAACCAAGCAATTTAAGCAAATTTGGTTTTTTTCTTTTTGAAATAAGTTTTAAATCGTTTGTAGTTTTTCATACGAAAAATAAATTTTTTTTTGGTCCACAGGTTTCGGAGATATCGCTAACGCATCTCAAAAAAACCAAGAACGCAGCAATTTGGAAGCACTAAAAGTACTTTTCCTATAACTACAAACGATGAAATTGATTGTAGTGAAATTCATTTTTTTGTAGTTTTTATAGTTACTCCGAAAATATAATACATTGTGCGGAAACCAAGCAATTTAAAGAAATTTGGGTTTTTTCTTTTTGAAATACGTTTTAAATCGTTTGTAGTTTTTCATACGAAACAATTTTTTTTTTGGTCGACAGGTTTCGGAGATATCGCTAACGCATCTAAAAAAAACCAAGAACGCAGCAATTTGGAAGCACTAAAAGTACTTTTCCTATAACTAAAAACGATGAAATTGATTGTAGTGAAATTCATTTTTTTGTAGTTCTTATAGTTACTCCGAAAATATAATACATTGTGCGGAAACCAAGCAATTTAAGTAAATTTGGTTTTTTTGTTTTTTAAATACGTTTTAAATCGTTTGTAGTTTTTCATACGAAAAAAAATTTTTTGTTTTTCATAGGTAAACAAATTTTTTTTTGGTCCATACGTTTCGGAGATATCGCTAACGCATCTCAAAAAAACCAAGAACGCAGCAATTTGGAAGCACTAAAAGTACTTTTCCTATAACTACAAATGATGAAATTGATTGTAGTGAAATTAATTTTTTTGTAGTTCTTATAGTTACTCCGAAAATATAATACATTGTGCGGAAACCAAGCAATTTAAGTAAATTTGGTTTTTTTGTTTTTGAAATACGTTTTAAATCGTTTGTAGTTTTTCATACGAAACAAAATTTTTTGTTGTTCCACAGGTTTCGGAGATATCGCCAACGCATCTCAAAAAAACCAAGAAAGCAGCAATTTGGAAGCACTAAAAGTACTTTTCCTATAACTACAAACGATGAAATTGATTGTAGTGAAATTAATTTTTTTGTAGTTTTTATAGTTACTCCGAAAATATAATACATTGTGCGGAAACCAAGCAATTTAAGTAAATTTGGTTTTTTTGTTTTTGAAATACGTTTTAAATCGCTTGTAGTTTTTCATACGAAAAAAAATTTTTTGTTTGGTCCTCAGGTTTCGGAGATATCGCTAACGCATCTCAAAAAAACCAAGAACGCAGCAATTTGGAAGCACTAAAAGTACTTTTGCTATAACTACAAACGATGAAATTGATTGTAGTGAAATTCATTTTTTTGTAGTTCTTATAGTTACTCCGAAAATATAATACATTGTGCGGAAACCAAGCAATTTAAGCAAATTTGGGTTTTTTCTTTCTGAAATACGTTTTAAATCGTTTGTAGTTTTTCATAGGTAAAAAAATTTTTTTTTTGGTCCATACGTTTCGGAGATATCGCTAACGCATCTCAAAAAAACCAAGAACGCAGCAATTTGGAAGCACTAAAAGTACTTTTCCTATAACTACAAATGATGAAATTGATTGTAGTGAAATTCATTTTTTTGTAGTTCTTATAGTTACTCCGAAAATATAATACATTGTGCGGAAACCAAGCAATGTAAGTAAATTTGGTTTTTTTGTTTTTGAAATACGTTTTAAATCGTTTGTAGTTTTTCATACGAAACAAAATTTTTTGTTGTTCCACAGGTTACGGAGATATCGCCAACGCATCTCAAAAAAACCAAGAACGCAGCAATTTGGAAGCACTAAAAGTACTTTTCCTATAACTACAAACGATGAGATTGATTGTAGTGAAATTAATTTTTTTGTAGTTTTTATAGTTACTCCGAAAATATAATACATTGTGCGGAAACCAAGCAATTTAAGTAAATTTGGTTTTTTTGTTTTTTAAATACGTTTTAAATCGTTTGTAGTTTTTCATACGAAAAAAAATTTTTTGTTTTTCATAGGTAAACAAATTTTTTTTTTGGTCCATACGTTTCGGAGATATCGCTAACGCATCTCAAAAAAACCAAGAACGCAGCAATTTGGAAGCACTAAAAGTACTTTTCCTATAACTACAAATGATGAAATTGATTGTAGTAAAATTAATTTTTTTGTAGTTCTTATAGTTACTCCGAAAATATAATACATTGTGCGGAAACCAAGCAATTTAAGCAAATTTGGTTTTTTTCTTTTTGAAATAAGTTTTAAATCGTTTGTAGTTTTTCATACGAAAAATAAATTTTTTTTTGGTCCACAGGTTTCGGAGATATCGCTAACGCATCTCAAAAAAACCAAGAACGCAGCAATTTGGAAGCACTAAAAGTACTTTTCCTATAACTACAAACGATGAAATTGATTGTAGTGAAATTCATTTTTTTGTAGTTCTTATAGTTACTCCGAAAATATAATACATTGTGCGGAAACCAAGCAATTTAAGTAAATTTGGTTTTTTTGTTTTTTAAATACGTTTTAAATCGTTTGTAGTTTTTCATACGAAAAAAAATTTTTTTGTTTTTCATAGGTAAACAAATTTTTTTTTTGGTCCATACGTTTCGGAGATATCGCTAACGCATCTCAAAAAAACCAAGAACGCAGCAATTTGGAAGCACTAAAAGTACTTTTCCTATAACTACAAATGATGAAATTGATTGTAGTGAAATTAATTTTTTTGTAGTTCTTATAGTTACTCCGAAAATATAATACATTGTGCGGAAACCAAGCAATTTAAGTAAATTTGGTTTTTTTGTTTTTGAAATACGTTTTAAATCGTTTGTAGTTTTTCATACGAAACAAAATTTTTTGTTGTTCCACAGGTTTCGGAGATATCGCCAACGCATCTCAAAAAAACCAAGAAAGCAGCAATTTGGAAGCACTAAAAGTACTTTTCCTATAACTACAAACGATGAAATTGATTGTAGTGAAATTAACTTTTTTGTAGTTTTTATAGTTACTCCGAAAATATAATACATTGTGCGGAAACCAAGCAATTTAAGTAAATTTGGTTTTTTTGTTTTTGAAATACGTTTTAAATCGCTTGTAGTTTTTCATACGAAAAAAAATTTTTTGTTTGGTCCACAGGTTTCGGAGATATCGCTAACGCATCTCAAAAAAACCAAGAACGCAGCAATTTGGAAGCACTAAAAGTACTTTTCCTATAACTACAAACGATGAAATTGATTGTAGTGAAATTCATTTTTTTGTAGTTTTTATAGTTACTCCGAAAATATAATACATTGTGCGGAAACCAAGCAATATAAGCAAATTTGGTTTTTTCTTTCCGAAATACGTTTTAAATCGTTTGTAGTTTTTCATAGGAAAAAAAATTTTTTTTTGGTCCATACGTTTCGGAGATATCGCTAACGCATCTCAAAAAAACCAAGAACGCAGCAATTTGGAAGCACTAAAAGTACTTTTCCTATAACTTCAAACGATGAAATTGATTGTAGTGAAATTCATTTTTTTGTAGTTCTTATAGTTACTCCGAAAATATAATACATTGTGCGGAAACCAAGCAATTTAAGCAAATTTGGTTTTTTTCTTTTTGAAATAAGTTTTAAATCGTTTGTAGTTTTTCATACGAAAAATAAATTTTTTTTTGGTCCACAGGTTTCGGAGATATCGCTAACGCATCTCAAAAAAACCAAGAACGCAGCAATTTGGAAGCACTAAAAGTACTTTTCCTATAACTACAAACGATGAAATTGATTGTAGTGAAATTCATTTTTTTGTAGTTTTTATAGTTACTCCGAAAATATAATACATTGTGCGGAAACCAAGCAATTTACAGAAATTTGGGTTTTTTCTTTTTGAAATACGTTTTAAATCGTTTGTAGTTTTTCATACGAAACAATTTTTTTTTTGGTCGACAGGTTTCGGAGATATCGCTAACGCATCTAAAAAAAACCAAGAACGCAGCAATTTGGAAGCACTAAAAGTACTTTTCCTATAACTAAAAACGATGAAATTGATTGTAGTGAAATTCATTTTTTTGTAGTTCTTATAGTTACTCCGAAAATATAATACATTGTGCGGAAACCAAGCAATTTAAGTAAATTTGGTTTTTTTGTTTTTTAAATACGTTTTAAATCGTTTGTAGTTTTTCATACGAAAAAAAATTTTTTGTTTTTCATAGGTAAACAAATTTTTTTTTTGGTCCATACGTTTCGGAGATATCGCTAACGCATCTCAAAAAAACCAAGAACGCAGCAATTTGGAAGCACTAAAAGTACTTTTCCTATAACTACAAATGATGAAATTGATTGTAGTGAAATTAATTTTTTTGTAGTTCTTATAGTTACTCCGAAAATATAATACATTGTGCGGAAACCAAGCAATTTAAGTAAATTTGGTTTTTTTGTTTTTGAAATACGTTTTAAATCGTTTGTAGTTTTTCATACGAAACAAAATTTTTTGTTGTTCCACAGGTTTCGGAGATATCGCCAACGCATCTCAAAAAAACCAAGAAAGCAGCAATTTGGAAGCACTAAAAGTACTTTTCCTATAACTACAAACGATGAAATTGATTGTAGTGAAATTAATTTTTTTGTAGTTTTTATAGTTACTCCGAAAATATAATACATTGTGCGGAAACCAAGCAATTTAAGTAAATTTGGTTTTTTTGTTTTTGAAATACGTTTTAAATCGCTTGTAGTTTTTCATACGAAAAAAAATTTTTTGTTTGGTCCACAGGTTTCGGAGATATCGCTAACGCATCTCAAAAAAACCAAGAACGCAGCAATTTGGAAGCACTAAAAGTACTTTTGCTATAACTACAAACGATGAAATTGATTGTAGTGAAATTCATTTTTTTGTAGTTCTTATAGTTACTCCGAAAATATAATACATTGTGCGGAAACCAAGCAATTTAAGCAAATTTGGGTTTTTTCTTTCTGAAATACGTTTTAAATCGTTTGTAGTTTTTCATAGGTAAAAAAATTTTTTTTTTGGTCCATACGTTTCGGAGATATCGCTAACGCATCTCAAAAAAACCAAGAACGCAGCAATTTGGAAGCACTAAAAGTACTTTTCCTATAACTACAAATGATGAAATTGATTGTAGTGAAATTCATTTTTTTGTAGTTCTTATAGTTACTCCGAAAATATAATACATTGTGCGGAAACCAAGCAATGTAAGTAAATTTGGTTTTTTTGTTTTTGAAATACGTTTTAAATCGTTTGTAGTTTTTCATACGAAACAAAATTTTTTGTTGTTCCACAGGTTACGGAGATATCGCCAACGCATCTCAAAAAAACCAAGAACGCAGCAATTTGGAAGCACTAAAAGTACTTTTCCTATAACTACAAACGATGAGATTGATTGTAGTGAAATTAATTTTTTTGTAGTTTTTATAGTTACTCCGAAAATATAATACATTGTGCGGAAACCAAGCAATTTAAGTAAATTTGGTTTTTTTGTTTTTGAAATACGTTTTAAATCGCTTGTAGTTTTTTATACGAAAAAAAAATTTTTTTTTTGGTCCACAGGTTTCGGAGATATCGCTAACGCATCTCAAAAAAACCAAGAACGCAGCAATTTGGAAGCACTAAAAGTACTTTTCCTATAACTACAAACGATGAAATTGATTGTAGTGAAATTAATTTTTTTGTAGTTCTTATAGTTACTCCGAAAATATAATACATTGTGCGGAAACCAAGCAATTTAAGCAAATTTGGGTTTTTTCTTTCTGAAATACGTTTTAAATCGTTTGTAGTTTTTCATAGGAAAAAAAATTTTTTTTTTTTGGTCCACAGGTTTCGGAGATATCGCTAACGCATCTCAAAAAAACCAAGAACGCAGCAATTTGGAAGCACTAAAAGTACTTTTCCTATAACTACAAACTATGAAATTGATTGTAGTGAAATTCATTTTTTTGTAGTTCTTATAGTTACTCCGAAAATATAATACATTGTGCGGAAACCAAGCAATTTAAGCAAATTTGGTTTTTTTTTGTTTTTGAAATACGTTTTAAATCGTTTGTAGTTTTTCATACGAAAAATAAATTTTTTTTTGGTCCACAGGTTTCGGAGATATCGCTAACGCATCTCAAAAAAACCAAGAACGCAGCAATTTGGAAGCACTAAAAGTACTTTTCCTATAACTACAAACGATGAAATTGATTGTAGTGAAATTCATTTTTTTGTAGTTTTTATAGTTACTCCGAAAATATAATACATTGTGCGGAAACCAAGCAATTTAAGGAAATTTGGGTTTTTTATTTTTGAAATACGTTTTAAATCGTTTGTAGTTTTTCATACGAAACAATTTTTTTTTTGGTCGACAGGTTTCGGAGATATCGCTAACGCATCTCAAAAAAACCAAGAACGCAGCAATTTGGAAGCACTAAAAGTACTTTTCCTATAACTACAAACGATGAAATTGATTGTAGTGAAATTCATTTTTTTGTAGTTCTTATAGTTACTCCGAAAATATAATACATTGTGCGGAAACCAAGCAATTTAAGTAAATTTGGTTTTTTTGTTTTTGAAATACGTTTTAAATCGTTTGTAGTTTTTCATACGAAAAAAAATTTTTTGTTTGGTCCACAGGTTTCAGAGATATCGCTAACGCATCTCAAAAAAACCAAGAACGCAGCAATTTGGAAGCACTAAAAGTACTTTTGCTATAACTACAAACGATGAAATTGATTGTAGTGAAATTGATTTTTTTGTAGTTCTTATAGTTACTCCGAAAATATAATACATTGTGCGGAAACCAAGCAATTTAAGCAAATTTGGGTTTTTTCTTTCTGAAATACGTTTTAAATCGTTTGTAGTTTTTCATAGGTAAAAAAATTTTTTTTTTGGTCCATACGTTTCGGAGATATCGCTAACGCATCTCAAAAAAACCAAGAACGCAGCAATTTGGAAGCACTAAAAGTACTTTTCCTATAACTACAAATGATGAAATTGATTGTAGTGAAATTAATTTTTTTGTAGTTCTTATAGTTACTCCGAAAATATAATACATTGTGCGGAAACCAAGCAATTTAAGTAAATTTGGTTTTTTTGTTTTTGAAATACGTTTTAAATCGTTTGTAGTTTTTCATACGAACAAAATTTTTTGTTGTTCCACAGGTTTCGGAGATATCGCCAACGCATCTCAAAAAAACCAAGAACGCAGCAATTTGGAAGCACTAAAAGTACTTTTCCTATAACTACAAACGATGAAATTGATTGTAGTGAAATAAATTTTTTTGTAGTTTTTATAGTTACTCCGAAAATATAATACATTGTGCGGAAACCAAGCAATTTAAGTAAATTTGGTTTTTTTGTTTTTGAAATACGTTTTAAATCGCTTGTAGTTTTTCATACGAAAAAAAATTTTTTTTTTGGTCCACAGGTTTCGGAGATATCGCTAACGCATCTCAAAAAAACCAAGAACGCAGCAATTTGGAAGCACTAAAAGTACTTTTCCTATAACTACAAACGATGAAATTGATTGTAGTGAAATTAATTTTTTTGGTAGTTCTTATAGTTACTCCGAAAATATAATACATTGTGCGGAAACCAAGCAATTTAAGCAAATTTGGGTTTTTTCTTTCTGAAATACGTTTTAAATCGTTTGTAGTTTTTCATAGGAAAAAAATTTTTTTTTTGGTCCACAGGTTTCGGAGATATTGCTAACGCATCTCAAAAAAACCAAGAACGCAGCAATTTGGAAGCACTAAAAGTACTTTTCCTATAACTACAAACTATGAAATTGATTGTAGTGAAATTCATTTTTTTGTAGTTCTTATAGTTACTCCGAAAATATAATACATTGTGCGGAAACCAAGAAATTTAAGCAAATTTGGGTTTTTTCTTTCTGAAATACGTTTTAAATCGTTTGTAGTTTTTCATAGGAAAAAAAATTTTTTTTTGGTCCACAGGTTTCGGAGATACCGCTAACGCATCTCAAAAAAACCAAGAACGCAGCAATTTGGAAGCACTAAAAGTACTTTTCCTATAACTACAAACGATGAAATTGATTGTAGTGAAATTAATTTTTTTGTAGTTTTTATAGTTACTCCGAAAATATAATACATTGTGCGGAAACCAAGCAATTTAAGTAAATTTGGTTTTTTTGTTTTTGAAATACGTTTTAAATCGCTTGTAGTTTTTCATACGAAAAAAAATTTTTTGTTTGGTCCACAGGTTTCGGAGATATCGCTAACGCATCTCAAAAAAACCAAGAACGCAGCAATTTGGAAGCACTAAAAGTACTTTTGCTATAACTACAAACGATGAAATTGATTGTAGTGAAATTCATTTTTTTGTAGTTCTTATAGATACTCCGAAAATATAATACATTGTGCGGAAACCAAGCAATTTAAGCAAATTTGGGTTTTTTCTTTCTGAAATACGTTTTAAATCGTTTGTAGTTTTTCATAGGTAAAAAAATTTTTTTTTTGGTCCATACGTTTCGGAGATATCGCTAACGCATCTCAAAAAAACCAAGAACGCAGCAATTTGGAAGCACTAAAAGTACTTTTCCTATAACTACAAATGATGAAATTGATTGTAGTGAAATTCATTTTTTTGTAGTTCTTATAGTTACTCCGAAAATATAATACATTGTGCGGAAACCAAGCAATTTAAGTAAATTTGGTTTTTTTGTTTTTGAAATACGTTTTAAATCGTTTGTAGTTTTTTATACGAAACAAAATTTTTTGTTGTTCCACAGGTTTCGGAGATATCGCCAACGCATCTCAAAAAAACCAAGAACGCAGCAATTTGGAAGCACTAAAAGTACTTTTCCTATAACTACAAACGATGAAATTGATTGTAGTGAAATTAATTTTTTTGTAGTTTTTATAGTTACTCCGAAAATATAATACATTGTGCGGAAACCAAGCAATTTAAGTAAAATTGGTTTTTTTGTTTTTGAAATACGTTTTAAATCGCTTGTAGTTTTTCATACGAAAAAAAATTTTTTTTTGGTCCACAGGTTTCGGAGATATCGCTAACGCATCTCAAAAAAACCAAGAACGCAGCAATTTGGAAGCACTAAAAGTACTTTTCCTATAACTACAAACGATGAAATTGATTGTAGTGAAATTCATTTTTTTGTAGTTTTTATAGTTACTCCGAAAATATAATACATTGTGCGGAAACCAAGCAATTTAAGGAAATTTGGGTTTTTTATTTTTGAAATACGTTTTAAATCGTTTGTAGTTTTTCATACGAAACAATTTTTTTTTTGGTCGACAGGTTTCGGAGATATCGCTAACGCATCTCAAAAAAACCAAGAACGCAGCAATTTGGAAGCACTAAAAGTACTTTTCCTATAACTACAAACGATGAAATTGATTGTAGTGAAATTCATTTTTTTGTAGTTCTTATAGTTACTCCGAAAATATAATACATTGTGCGGAAACCAAGCAATTTAAGTAAATTTGGTTTTTTTGTTTTTGAAATACGTTTTAAATCGTTTGTAGTTTTTCATACGAAAAAAAATTTTTTGTTTGGTCCACAGGTTTCAGAGATATCGCTAACGCATCTCAAAAAAACCAAGAACGCAGCAATTTGGAAGCACTAAAAGTACTTTTGCTATAACTACAAACGATGAAATTGATTGTAGTGAAATTGATTTTTTTGTAGTTCTTATAGTTACTCCGAAAATATAATACATTGTGCGGAAACCAAGCAATTTAAGCAAATTTGGGTTTTTTCTTTCTGAAATACGTTTTAAATCGTTTGTAGTTTTTCATAGGTAAAAAAATTTTTTTTTTGGTCCATACGTTTCGGAGATATCGCTAACGCATCTCAAAAAAACCAAGAACGCAGCAATTTGGAAGCACTAAAAGTACTTTTCCTATAACTACAAATGATGAAATTGATTGTAGTGAAATTAATTTTTTTGTAGTTCTTATAGTTACTCCGAAAATATAATACATTGTGCGGAAACCAAGCAATTTAAGTAAATTTGGTTTTTTTGTTTTTGAAATACGTTTTAAATCGTTTGTAGTTTTTCATACGAACAAAATTTTTTGTTGTTCCACAGGTTTCGGAGATATCGCCAACGCATCTCAAAAAAACCAAGAACGCAGCAATTTGGAAGCACTAAAAGTACTTTTCCTATAACTACAAACGATGAAATTGATTGTAGTGAAATAAATTTTTTTGTAGTTTTTATAGTTACTCCGAAAATATAATACATTGTGCGGAAACCAAGCAATTTAAGTAAATTTGGTTTTTTTGTTTTTGAAATACGTTTTAAATCGCTTGTAGTTTTTCATACGAAAAAAAATTTTTTTTTTGGTCCACAGGTTTCGGAGATATCGCTAACGCATCTCAAAAAAACCAAGAACGCAGCAATTTGGAAGCACTAAAAGTACTTTTCCTATAACTACAAACGATGAAATTGATTGTAGTGAAATTAATTTTTTTGGTAGTTCTTATAGTTACTCCGAAAATATAATACATTGTGCGGAAACCAAGCAATTTAAGCAAATTTGGGTTTTTTCTTTCTGAAATACGTTTTAAATCGTTTGTAGTTTTTCATAGGAAAAAAAATTTTTTTTTTGGTCCACAGGTTTCGGAGATATTGCTAACGCATCTCAAAAAAACCAAGAACGCAGCAATTTGGAAGCACTAAAAGTACTTTTCCTATAACTACAAACTATGAAATTGATTGTAGTGAAATTCATTTTTTTGTAGTTCTTATAGTTACTCCGAAAATATAATACATTGTGCGGAAACCAAGAAATTTAAGCAAATTTGGGTTTTTTCTTTCTGAAATACGTTTTAAATCGTTTGTAGTTTTTCATAGGAAAAAAAATTTTTTTTTGGTCCACAGGTTTCGGAGATACCGCTAACGCATCTCAAAAAAACCAAGAACGCAGCAATTTGGAAGCACTAAAAGTACTTTTCCTATAACTACAAACGATGAAATTGATTGTAGTGAAATTAATTTTTTTGTAGTTTTTATAGTTACTCCGAAAATATAATACATTGTGCGGAAACCAAGCAATTTAAGTAAATTTGGTTTTTTTGTTTTTGAAATACGTTTTAAATCGCTTGTAGTTTTTCATACGAAAAAAAATTTTTTGTTTGGTCCACAGGTTTCGGAGATATCGCTAACGCATCTCAAAAAAACCAAGAACGCAGCAATTTGGAAGCACTAAAAGTACTTTTGCTATAACTACAAACGATGAAATTGATTGTAGTGAAATTCATTTTTTTGTAGTTCTTATAGATACTCCGAAAATATAATACATTGTGCGGAAACCAAGCAATTTAAGCAAATTTGGGTTTTTTCTTTCTGAAATACGTTTTAAATCGTTTGTAGTTTTTCATAGGTAAAAAAATTTTTTTTTTGGTCCATACGTTTCGGAGATATCGCTAACGCATCTCAAAAAAACCAAGAACGCAGCAATTTGGAAGCACTAAAAGTACTTTTCCTATAACTACAAATGATGAAATTGATTGTAGTGAAATTCATTTTTTGTAGTTCTTATAGTTACTCCGAAAATATAATACATTGTGCGGAACCAAGCAATTTAAGTAAATTGGTTTTTTTTGTTTTTGAAATACGTTTTAAATCGTTTGTAGTTTTTTATACGAAACAAAATTTTTTGTTGTTCCACAGGTTTCGGAGATATCGCCAACGCATCTCAAAAAAACCAAGAACGCAGCAATTTGGAAGCACTAAAGTACTTTTCCTATAACTACAAACGATGAAATTGATTGTAGTGAAATTAATTTTTTTGTAGTTTTTATAGTTACTCCGAAAATATAATACATTGTGCGGAAACCAAGCAATTTAAGTAAAATTGGTTTTTTTGTTTTTGAAATACGTTTTAAATCGCTTGTAGTTTTTCATACGAAAAAAAATTTTTTTTTGGTCCACAGGTTTCGGAGATATCGCTAACGCATCTCAAAAAACCAAGAACGCAGCAATTTGGAAGCACTAAAAGTACTTTTCCTATAACTACAAACGATGAATTGATTGTAGTGAAATTAATTTTTTTGTAGTTCTTATAGTTACTCCGAAAATATAATACATTGTGCGGAACCAAGCAATTTAAGCAAATTTGGGTTTTTTCTTTCTGAAATACGTTTTAAATCGTTTGTAGTTTTTCATAGGAAAAAAAAATTTTTTTTGGTCCACAGGTTTCGGAGATATTGCTAACGCATCTCAAAAAACCAGAACGCAGCAATTTGGAAGCACTAAAAGTACTTTTCCTATAACTACAAACTATGAAATTGATTGTAGTGAAATTCATTTTTTTGTAGTTCTTATAGTTACTCCGAAAATATAATACATTGTGCGGAAACCAAGAAATTTAAGCAAATTTGGTTTTTTCTTTCTGAAATACGTTTTAAATCGTTTGTAGTTTTTCATAGGAAAAAAAATTTTTTTTTGGTCCACAGGTTTCGGAGATATCGCTAACGCATCTCAAAAAAACCAAGAACGCAGCAATTTGGAAGCACTAAAAGTACTTTTCCTATAACTACAAACGATGAAATTGATTGTAGTGACATTAATTTTTTTGTGGTTTTTATAGTTACTCCGAAAATATAATACATTGTGCGGAAACCAAGCAATTTAAGTAAATTTGGTTTTTTTTGTTTTTGAAATACGTTTTAAATCGCTTTGTAGTTTTTCATACGAAAAAAAATTTTTTGTTTGGTCCACAGGTTTCGGAGATATCGCTAACGCATCTCAAAAAAACCAAGAACGCAGCAATTTGGAAGCACTAAAAGTACTTTTGCTATAACTACAAACGATGAAATTGATTGTAGTGAAATTCATTTTTTTGTAGTTCTTATAGTTACTCCGAAAATATAATACATTGTGCGGAAACCAAGCAATTTAAGCAAATTTGGGTTTTTTCTTTCTGAAATACGTTTTAAATCGTTTGTAGTTTTTCATAGGTAAAAAAATTTTTTTTTTTTGGTCCATACGTTTCGGAGATATCGCTAACGCATCTCAAAAAAACCAAGAACGCAGCAATTTGGAAGCACTAAAAGTACTTTTCCTATAACTACAAATGATGAAATTGATTGTAGTGAAATTCATTTTTTTGTAGTTCTTATAGTTACTCCGAAAATATAATAAATTGTGCGGAAACCAAGCAATTTAAGTAAATTTGGTTTTTTTGTTTTTGAAATACGTTTTAAATCGTTTGTAGTTTTTCATACGAAACAAAATTTTTTGTTGTTCCACAGGTTTCGGAGATATCGCTAACGCATCTCAAAAAAACCAAGAACGCAGCAATTTGGAAGCACTAAAAGTACTTTTCCTATAACTACAAACTATGAAATTGATTGTTGTGAAATTCATTTTTTGTAGTTCTTATAGTTACTCCGAAAATATAATACATTGTGCGGAAACCAAGCAATTTAAGCAAATTTGGGTTTTTTCTTTCTGAAATACGTTTTAAATCGTTTGTAGTTTTTCATAGGAAAAAAAATTTTTTTTGGTCCACAGGTTTCGGAGATATCGCTAACGCATCTCAAAAAAACCAAGAACGCAGCAATTTGGAAGCACTAAAAGTACTTTTCCTATAACTACAAACGATGAAATTGATTGTAGTGAAATTCATTTTTTTGTAGTTTTTATAGTTACTCCGAAAATATAATACATTGTGCGGAAACCAAGCAATTTAAGGAAATTTGGGTTTTTTCTTTTTGAAATACGTTTTAAATCATTTGTAGTTTTCATACGAAAAAAAATTTTTTTTTGGTCGACAGGTTTCGGAGATATCGCTAACGCATCTCAAAAAAACCAAGAACGCAGCAATTTGGAAGCACTAAAAGTACTTTTCCTATAACTACAAACGATCAAATTGATTGTAGTGAAATTCATTTTTTTGTAGTTCTTATAGTTACACCGAAAATATAATACATTGTGCGGAAACCAAGCAATTTAAGTAAATTTGGTTTTTTTTGTTTTTGAAATACGTTTTAAATCGTTTGTAGTTTTTCATAGGAAAACAAATTTTTTTTTGGTCCATAGGTTTCGGAGATATCGCTAACGCATCTCAAAAAAACCAAGAACGCAGCAATTTGGAAGCACTAAAAGTACTTTTCCTATAACTACAAACGATGAAATTGATTGTAGTGAAATTCATTTTTTTGTAGTTTTTATAGTTACTCCGAAAATATAATACATTGTGCGGAAACCAAGCAATTTAGTAAATTTGGTTTTTTTGTTTTTGAAATACGTTTTAAATCGTTTGTAGTTTTTCATACGAAAAAACAATTTTTTTTTGGTCCACAAGTTTCGGAGATATCGCTAACGCATCTCAAAAAACCAAGAACGCAGCAATGTGGAAGCACTAAAAAGTCCTTTTCCTATAACTACAAACGATGAAATTGATTGTAGTGAAATTCATTTTCTTGTAGTTCTTATAGTTACTCCGAAAATATAATACATTGTGCGGAAACCAAGCAATTTAAGCAAATTTGGGTTTTTTCTTTCTGAAATACGTTTTAAATCGTTTGTAGTTTTTCATAGGAAAACAAATTTTTTTTTGGTCCATACGTTTCGGAGATATCGCTAACGCATCTCAAAAAAACCAAGAACGCAGCAATTTGGAAGCACTAAAAGTACTTTTCCTATAACTACAAACGATGAAAATGATTGTAGTGAAATTCATTTTTTTGTAGTTCTTATAGTTACTCCGAAAGTATAATACATTGTGCGGAAACCAAGCAATTTAAGTAAATTTGGGTTTTTTGTTTTTGAAATACGTTTTAAATCGTTTGTAGTTTTTCATACGAAAAAAAATTTTTTTTTTGGCCCACAGGTTTCGGAGATATCGCTAACGCATCTCAAAAAAACAAGAACGCAGCAATTTGGAAGCACTAAAAGTACTTTTCCTATAACTACAAACGATGAAATTGATTGTAGTGATATTCATTTTTTTGTAGTTTTTATAGTTACTCCGAAAATATAATACATTGTGCGGAAACCAAGCAATTTAAGGAAATTTGGGTTTTTTCTTTTTGAAATACGTTTTAAATCGTTTGTAGTTTTTCATACGAAAAAAAATTTTTTTTTGGTCGACAGGTTTCGGAGATATCGCTAACGCATCTCAAAAAAACTAAGAACGCAGCAATTTGGAAGCACTAAAAGTACTTTTCCTATAACTACAAACGATGAAATTGATTGTAGTGAAATTCATTTTTTTGTAGTTCTTATAGTTACTCCGAAAATATAATACATTGTGCGGAAACCAAGCAATTTAAGTAAATTTGTTTTTTTTTGTTTTTGAAATACGTTTTAAATCGTTTGTAGTTTTTCATAGGAAAAAAATTTTTTTTTTGGTCCATAGGTTTCGGAGATATCGCTAACGCATCTCAAAAAAACCAAGAACGCAGCTATTTGGAAGCACTAAAAGTACTTTTCCTATAACTACAAACGATGAAATTGATTGTAGTGAAATTCATTTTTTTGTGTTCTTATAGTTACCGAAAATATAATACATTGCAAAATTGGGAAATTCGAATACACCCGGTTGGGTATTCCAAACAATGATTTTTGCACAGCAAATGGGTTCTTTGAATAATTCCCTCGATTTAAATTACAAGCATATTAAAGTTTTTGAATGTGCAAGTAAATATTGTTGCTTACAATTCATATGTTCAAAAATAAAACAAACTTCATTTCAGCATACCCCTTCTAACAAAAATTATTCTTACGCTCAAGCAAATGTACGTACATACATATGTATGTATGCTCATATGTAAGCTAAGAAATGTATGAACATGGTAATGTATCTGCTATGACGATCGTAGCGTATAAACAAACTTAGATATATATGCAAACACATACATATGTATATTCTTAAACTAAAGATCAACCAACACCCCACTTCTCTCCACTTCACACCCACCTCATTGATACCAATATATCCAAGCATAAGCTAACATATGCATGTTTGTACATTCACATGTTCAAAAAAAAAAAAAAACTTCTATTCAACCAACCACTTCCAACAATAATTATTCATACGCACAAGCATGTGTACATATGTATGTTCAAATGTAAATCACAAATTCCTGAAAACTAGCTTCCTCTTTTTCATTCATAATGCTTCTTCTTAAGTTGTCCAAATTGGTGATGCAATTTGGCAATATGGCATTTGATAAAATCGTCAAAAGAAAAATATTTGTGATTTTATAAATACCAACTTCGATGCATATTGAGGGCTTTCATTATAACGCGCATAACTACTTCCATAACTAGGCACTTTTCCTATGAAATAATACCAAACTATTTATATGCCCTAATCGAAGTAATAATATGGTAGTAAAAAATGCAAATAAAGATGCGAGTATATTGCCCAATAAATGCCCAGTAACGTATTAGCAATATAATCTAAATATTTTCATGCATTGTTCATATACATTTTTGCAAATAATTTTCCAATATGCCGAATTGCCGAGTTGGCAGAGCTTATGGAAATTTTAATTTGCTATTTGAAAACCCTGATCTTATTCTGTTGAAAAATTGTTCGCGCAGTCGAACAACCAAGTTTTCAGCAGCTGTGTTGCAGCTAATACATAAAAGTCGAGTTTTACCCGTTTCTGGCCCGAATTCGCACTGTGACGTCATATTGTATATGCTGACTTGTTTATCACATGTCAGTACAAAGTAAGAATTTTTCTCTATTTTCATAGATAAATATAGTAATAAATGGGAGGGGCGAAATGAATTAAAGTAATTTTGCCAAGAAAAATAACATTATGTCGCAAAAGAGCAATGAATTCCTTTATTTTAGTATTAATAATAAATTCCCCTTTTAGCTGTCAGTTGATTAAAGCTGCAAACGGCAACACTTTTAACCACCGACGACACATAATTTGGCTCGTGCCTATTGTATTTCGTTGGCTAATTGCTACGAGCATTTATATGTATATATATATATCTGTATACGCGGATTTACATAAAGTCTTTGGTCGCTTTAGAACGTAGCAAGCGGCAAGTTTTTTTTATATCTGCCTTTACTTTGGAGTATTATTGAATATGTATGTATGTACATTTCTAATTTGGTTCATATTTTCATACATATATATTCAATGATACAATGCTCAAAAGCTGTTCGACAGGCACAGGCTTCTGTGTACATATGCACATACGTATTTAAGGGTGGAATTGATGCTAGTCAAGTGCTCTTTGACTTGGCTTATCAAACTACAAATGATGAAATTAATTGTAGTGAAATTAATTTTTTTGTAGTTTTTATAGTTACTCCGAAAATATAATACATTCTGCGGAAACCAAGCAATTTAAGTAAATTTGTTTTTTTTCTTTTTGAAATACGTTTTAAATCGTTTGTAGTTTTTCATACGAAAAAAAATTTTTTTTTTGGTCCACAGGTTTCGGAGATATCGCTAACGCATCTAAAAAAAACCAAGAACGCAGCAATTTGGAAGCACTAAAAGTACTTTTCCTATAACTACAAACGATGAAATTGATTGTAGTGAAATTCATTTTTGTGTAGTTCTTATAGTTACTCCGAAAATATAATACATTGTGCGGAAACCAAGCAATTTAAGCAAATTTGGGTTTTTTCTTTCTGAAATACGTTTTAAATCGTTTGTAGTTTTTCATGGGAAAAAAAATTTTTTTTTTGGTCAACAGGTTTCGGAGATATCGCTAACGCATCTCAAAAAAACCAAGAACGCAGCAATTTGGAAGCACTAAAAGTACTTTTCCTATAACTACAAACGATGAAATTTATTGTAGTGAAATTCATTTTTTTGTAGTTCTTATAGTTACTCCGAAAATATAATACATTGTGCGGAAACCAAGCAATTTAAGTAAATTTGGGTTTTTTGTTTTTGAAATACGTTTTAAATCGTTTGTAGTTTTTCATACGAAAAACAATTTTTTTTTGGTCCACAGGTTTCGGAGATATCGCTAACGCATCTCAAAAAAACCAAGAACGCAGCAATTTGGAAGCACTAAAAGTACTTTTCCTATAACTACAAACGATGAAATTGATTGTAGTGAAATTCATTTTTTTGTAGTTCTTATAGTTACTACGAAAATATAATACATTGCAAAATTGGGAAATTCGAATACACCCGGTTGGGTATTCCAAACAATGATTTTTGCACAGCAAATGGGTTCTTTGAATAATTCTCTCGATTTAAATTACAAGCATATTAAAGTTTTTGAATGTGCAAGTAAATATTGTTGCTTACAATTCATATGTTCAAAAATAAAACAAACTTCATTTCAGCATACCCCTTCTAACAAAAATTATTCTTACGCTCAAGCAAATGTACGTACATACATATGTATGTATGCTCATATGTAAGCTAAGAAATGTATGAACATGGTAATGTATCTGCTATGACGATCGTAGCGTATAAACAAACTTAGATATATATGCAAACACATACATATGTATATTCTTAAACTAAAGATCAACCAACACCCCACTTCACTCCACTTCACACCCACCACATTGATACCAATATATCCAAGCATAAGCTAACATATGTATGTTTGTACATTCACATGTTCAAAAAAAAAAAAAAACAAACTTCTATTCAACCAACCACTTCCAACAAAAATTATTCTTACGCACAAGCATGTGTACATACATACATACATATGTATGTTCAAATGTAAATCACAAATTCCTGAAAACTAGCTTCCTCTTTTTCATTCATAATGCTTCTTCTTAAGTTGTCCAAATTGGTGATGCAATTTGGCAATACGGCATTTGATAAAATCGTCAAAAGAAAAATATTTGTGATTTTATAAATACCAACTTCGATGCATATTGAGGGCTTTCATTATAACGCGCATAACTACTTCCATAACTAGGCACTTTTCCTATGAAATAATACCAAACTATTTATATGCCCTAATCGAAGTAATAATATGGTAGTAAAAAATGCAAATAAAGATGCGAGTATATTGCCCAATAAATGCCCAGTAACGTATTAGCAATATAATCTAAATATTTTCATGCATTGTTCATATACATTTTTGCAAATAATTTTCCAATATGCCGAATTGCCGAGTTGGCAGAGCTTATGGAAATTTTAATTTGCTATTTGAAAAACCTGATCTTATTCTGTCGAAAAATTGTTCGCGCAGTAGAACAACCAAGTTTTCAGCAGCTGTGTTGCAGTTAATACATAAAAGTCGAGTTTTACCCGTTTCTGGCCCGAATTCGCACTGTGACGTCATATTGTATATGCTGACTTGTTTATCACATGTCAGTACAAAGTAAGAATTTTACACTATTTTCATAGATAAAAAGTAATAAATGGGAGGGGCGAAATGAATTAAAGTAATTTTGCCAAGAAAAATAACATTATGTCGCAAAAGAGTAATAAATTCCTTTATTTTAGTATTAATAATAAATTCCCCTTTTAGCTGTCAGTTGATTAAAGCTGCAAACGGCCACACTTTTAACCACCGACGACACATAATTTGGCTCGTGCCTATTGTATTTCGTTGGCTAATTGCTACGAGCATTCATATGTATATATATATGTCTGTATACGCGGATTTACATAAAGTCTTTGGTCGCTTTAGAACGTAGCAAGCGGCAGGCTTTTTCTTCTTATCTTAAGACGCTGCCACAGCATCAAAGCGACCAAAGTATTTATTTATATCTGCCTTTACTTTGGAGTATTATTGAATATGTATGTATGTACATTTCTAATTTGGTTCATATTTTCATACATATATATTCAATGATACAATGCTCAAAAGCTGATCGACAGGCACAGGCTTCTGTGTACATATGCACATACGTATTTAAGGGTGGAATTGATGCTAGTCAAGTGCTCTTTGACTTGGCTTATCAAACTACAAATGATGAAATTAATTGTAGTGAAATTCATTTTTTTGTAGTTTTTGTAGTTACTCCGAAAATATAATACATTCTGCGGAAACCAAGCAATTTAAGTAAATTTGTTTTTTTTCTTTTTGAAATACGTTTTAAATCGTTTGTAGTTTTTCATACGAAAAAAATTTTTTTTTTTGGTCCACAGGTTTCGGAGATATCGCTAACGCATCTCAAAAAAACCAAGAACGCAGCAATTTGGAAGCACTAAAAGTACTTTTCCTATAACTACAAACGATGAAATTGATAGTAGTGAAATTCATTTTTTTGTAGTTTTTATAGTTACTCCGAAAATATAATACATTCTGCGGAAACCAAGCAATTTAAGTAAATTTGGTTTTTTTCTTTTTGAAATACGTTTTAAATCGTTAGTAGTTTTTCATACGAAAATCTTACCAATATGTACATACACTCATGGACAAAATATAGGTGTACAGGGATATCTTGCGAAATGTTAAGCTGCCTTATGTGGGGGAAAACACCCCACTCAGATTGAGTTATCACCAAGATAACGATACAAAACATACTTTCCGTTTTGTATCTTTGTGGTTCAGAAATGGGATTGTCACATGTATGCAATGGCCAGGTCAATCCCCTGACCTCAAGCCGATTGAGAAATTCAGGAGTGACCTTGGTAAAAGTTTGGCGTCCTTTTCATTTAAAAACAAGCGAGTTATTTTGGCAGAAGACGAAAGATTGGGATGGGATAGCACTCCTTTGGAAACCTGCCATTCCCAATGGAATAGGCAAGGTTATACAAAACATGGAGGAGATACCGGTGATTAAGAAAACAGTGGAGTAAGGAATTATATTTCAATGGTGTACTTAGATTTCTAAGAAAATTTAATACACCTATTATTTTGACCAAAGAAATTGTTTAATTATGACACAGTTTTCTTGTAAATGGATGAATTATAATTGTTTTCATATATTTAGTATAAGTAACTAAAGTCATAAGTATTAGCCGTGTTTTTTTACACGCGTATACGTTTTGTTTGCGCGTGAATAAAGACGCCTATCCTCGCTTAGATAATGCTTAGGAGACCCATCTAGCGGCAGTGGTTAAACAACTAGCACCGAAAAGCGGAGACACAACCCTCTGTTGTATTTGTGAGTACAACATATAGTTGAATCAGTTGTGATAAATATTGGACGCGCATAGAATAAATAGAATTAATGCAGAGGGTGAAACATAGACACATATTTCATTTACATCTGAGTATAATGCGTATTGAAATTTAGTAGTACTAATTTTATGCGTAGCAATTTCAGAGGTGGGCGGCCACCGTGGTGTGATGGGTAGCGTGCTCCGCCTATCACACCGTATGCCCTGGGTTCAACTCCCGGGCAAAGCAACATCAAAATTTTAGAAATAAGATTTTTCAATTAGAAGAAAATTTTTCTAAGCGGGGTCGCCCCTCGGCAGTGTTTGGCAAGCACTCCGGGTGTATTTCTGCCATGAAAAGCTCTCAGTGAAAACTCATCTGCTTTGCAGATGCCGTTCGGAGTCGGCATAAAACATGTAGGTCCCGTCCGGCCAATTTGTAGGGAAAATCAAGAGGAGCACGACGCAAATTGGAAGAGAAGCTCGGCCTTAGATCTCTTCGGAGGTTATCGCGCCTTAAATTTTTTTTTTTTTTATTTCAGAGGTGTATTTAAAGTTTGTCGCTTAGCAGTCCATATAAAGTTTAAGCGTAAACTTTTATAGATGTGAAAAAAACAAAGCTATTACCACACAAAATTTGTTTTCATTTGCAAAATCTTGTAATGGAGGTGTTTACACCTATTATTTTGTCCATGAGTGTATGTATGTATTTTCGTGCTGTTCGGCTGCGTATATTGCGATGCACTCCAGTTTCAGTGCGTCGTTTTTGTTGTGAGAGTTCAAATAAAATGATGTTGCATGCTTTTCTGCGCACTTGATTTTGTTTTAGAAAATGTAGTTACATATGCATATGTATGTACATACATATATTTGTAAGTTCGGTAGAAAAACTAGAGCTTCAATCAATTTTTAATTCTTGGAGAAGATGCTGAGGATCATGTTTAGAAAAAAAAAATAAAATAATTTTTAGTATGCGTTGGACATTTTTTTGAAAGGATCAAACAATTTTAGCTGTGCGAATAATAAAATAAATGAGTTTATTATTTGGATATATTTTGTGAACTTTTCAAAAATTTTTACCCGTGTGGATAATAATATCAATCTTACTATTATTTTTCAAAAAGTTTTGGTAAGTTTCAAAAGATTTGTTTAAAATTTCATAGTATCACCATGAAAGGGCTATATATTAGCGACAGTGGCACAGTTTTATTTTAATTTTTATAAGCTTTTATTTACCTTCACTTGGCTTAATTTGGTCAAAAGATATGCAATTAATCACGTACGCCCTTAATATATAGTCTTTGACTGATAATATAAGTTGCCAATACTTCATGATGATACAATTTTATCGAGCCATAACCGCCAAATAGCCATAAATTTCTGATCTTCCATTATGCATAAGAATAGATATCATAATAAGTATTCATCGGCTGCATAAATTTAAATGCTCTATGATAAGCCCTTTATAAGGTTTTTATAAGGCAATTATTATAAGAAAAAATGGGCCATTTATTTTAGTTTGTTACCCTCAATTTTGTTTTGTGTTATTTGATCTTGTTTTTTAAATATTTATTTTTATTTATTTTAATCTACCTAATTTAATTTTGTTTTATTTTTTTTCAATTTTATTTTGTTCTATTTTATTTAAATATTTTTTTTAAATTTAATAATTCGGCTATTCACGTTGAACAATTTCGGTCTCCCTTCGCTACACTCTTCACTTTCACACAAAGAAAAAGATGTTTCAGTTTTTTTTTCATAAAACGTTACAAATTTAAACTTTTTAATTTCTTCTTTAGTTGTCCATGGTTTTACAAAATTCACTTTGCACAGAAAACTTGATTGATCAGATTAACTTTAAACTTTAAAAAAATAACTTTGGATATTATAAAAAATATATGTTATAATTGTATATATATATGTTGTTGGAACGTTAAAGAAAGGATCGCGTCCGCGTTTGCCGAGTGATAGTACTTGACTGACGAATGCCATATATAATTGTTGACGATGGTAGTGTATGCGCCTTGGCGCCTTTCCATTCGCCGCGCACGGCTGCGCATAAGGATTTCGCCGCCGTATAAATTATGAAGGAGGCGGCTTAAACATCCTGCCCGCCCTGCAGGGAGGTGCCAGTAAGCACCTTCTGCAGTTCCTGCAGGGCGCGGATGGTAGTATCTAAGGCGCGATTGGTATTGCGCCGTTGTCATTGCGCCGTTTGCAAGCCTTGAGGGGTGCGCGCGATCGTGCGCTTGGCCGTCTTTGCGAGTTTGGGGGTTGCCGCTGTTTTGAATGCAGGGTGCGCCTTTTGGGCGCTGCAGGCGCAGGTCGATGTCCTCTCTTTTTCCTTCTTCGGCTTGGGTTTCGGCTTGCGGAGAGCTTGGGGGGTTTTTAGTGGAGGGGCTTTGCGCTGCCCACGTCGGCCTTTTGGCCTCTCGTGCAGGAGGGTGTGATGTGCCAGGCCGCAAATTTTGCACGACCCTCGGGAGTCGCATTCCCCCGTGGTGTGCGTGAGTGCCAGACAATTCAAACAATAGCCCTGTGCCCTGGCCACTGTAGCACGCTGCGGTGGCCGCATCGCCTTGAAAGCCGGGCAGGTCCGCAGCGCGTGGTAGCGGTGGCAGAGCCGACACTGGAGGCAGTTATCGGTTTCTGCTGTGGGAGCCAGTGGGCATGCTGGTCGAGATGCCATGATGGTGTCGTCCTGAAAGTACAAGAGCAGAGAGAGAAACGAGAAGTAGTTGGATACAGCGGATGATACGGAAATTTAATTATACAGGGGAAACGTATATAAGTTAGAGCGCTGTGCTCGAAGAGTACTCCATTGGAAGAAAGCACAGTTTAACTAAGGGGCGCATGACAAGCCCATTTTGGGTGCGAACCTCTACAACCCGAACATGGTTGTCAGGTCCGTGGCGAACGTTCTCGATTCGTCCCAGACGCCACTCGGTGGGTGGGAGCGAATCTTCTTTAATTACGACAAGGTCGCCTGGTTGAGGATTTCGCTGTGGCGTTTGCCATTTATAGCGCTTCTGAAGGTCCTTCAGATAATCCTCTTTCCAGCGTCGACTGAATTGGTGATGAAGCGATTTGAGTTTTTCCCATCGATTTATCCAGGAGAGGTCTTCCGCGTTTGGCTCAGGAATGGCTAATAGCGGTGCACCTCGAAAGAAGTGACCCGGAGTGAGCGCTGTGAAGTCAGCTGGGTCCTGGGATAGTGAGGTTAGAGGCCTTGAATTGAGAACTGCTTCAATACGCGCTAGCAGCGTCGTGAATTCTTCGAATGTAAACTTGTGGGATGCAGCGGTTTTTTTGAAGTGGGTTTTAAAACTTTTTACTGCGGATTCCCACAAGCCGCCCATATGAGGAGCGCTGGGTGGAATATACTGCCAGTTTATTCCCTGGGGGGCATATTTTTGCACAATGTCCGCAGAGCATTCGTTAAGAAATTTAACGAAGTCGCGTTCGAGTGCGCGCTGAGCGCCAATGAACGTTTTACCATTGTCGCTCATTATTTTTGAGGGATAACCTCGTCTGCCAACGAATCGGGCGAATGCTGCTCGAAAGGCTTTAGTAGTAAGGTCCGAGCATAGCTCGAGGTGTACTGCCTTTGTGGAAAAACAGACGAATACAGCCACGTACCCTTTTATGATAGTGGTCGACCTCAGAACCGATGCTTTTATTTGGAATGGACCTGCAAAGTCTACTCCTGTTGTGGAAAAGGGGAGTGAGAAATTGCAGCGCTCAGGTGGTAGAGCTGCCATTATTTGCGTGCGCGTTTTCTGTTTGAAAAGCGTGCAAGATTTGCACTGAAAAATGCATTTCTTTATAAAAGGCTTTAGTTTTGGTACGTAGTACTCTTGCCTCACCATTTGGAGCATTAACCGCATTTCTGCATGAAGAAGCAGGCGGTGTAAAAACTCCAGATACAACTGGCAGAGCCTTGAATCCGGAGGAAGGATTACTGGATGCTTCTCGTTGTACTGCATTTTAGAATGTTCCAATCTTCCACCGATACGTAGGAGCCCGTATCCATCCAGAAATGGGTCAAGAGCCAGAAGGGAACTCTTTTTGCTTATTGGCATATTGTTTTGTAAGGCGCTCTTTTCCGCCCCGAAATGGCGAGATTGTGCCATTGCCACAAGCCGCGTTTTCACCTGTTGCAACTCTTTGTACGTCAGATGGGGATTATGTGTTGCCACCGATTTGGATTTGCTGCAGGCATTGTTCGCAAAGCGGAACACGTATGCAATCACACGGAGAGCTCGAGAGTATGAGGAGAAGCGTTGGAGAATATCGTCCTCTTCCTCGAGTGCGTGATATGCTTCGACCTTGCGTTTCTCGGGTGGAGAAGCACTACCTGCTTTCGGCTTTGGCCATGCCGAAACGTGGCAAGAAAGCCATTGTGGTCCGTGCCACCAAAGTGAAGAGCCTATCAAATCATGCGGCTTGCAACCACGTGTACCAAGATCAGCAGGGTTGTCTTGGCTAGATACATGGCGCCAGGTGCCGCTGGGAAGATATTCTCGAATTTGAGAGGTACGGTTGGCCACATAAGTCTTCCAGGTCGATGGAGATTTCTCTAGCCAGGCTAGTACAATCTCAGAATCTGACCATAAGAATATGTTGCATGCTTGTAAGTCGAGCTGTTTTCGAACAGTTGAAGCCAGTTTTGCGAGTAGGACTGCACCACATAGCTCTAAGCGGGGTAAGCTTACAGTTTTTATGGGGGCAACTTTGCCTTTCGCAACCAAAAGAGAAGATTTTATTTGGTTGCCCACATGTGTGCGGATGTAAATCGCTGCGCAATATGCTTTTTCCGAGGCATCACAGAACCCGTGGATTTGGGTGTCTTGCCCTGGAACGACATTAACCCATCGAGGGATTTCGATGTGGCAAATGGCTGGCAGATTTTCTGCGAAATGTTGCCATTTTGATAATGTTGCGGGTTTGGCGCTTTCATCCCAATCGCTGCCATCCAGCCAGATTTCTTGGAGAAGCATCTTGGCCTGGATCATAACTGGCGACAGCCATCCTGCCGGGTCAAACAGTTTTGCAACAGAAGATAATATTTGTCGCTTTGTGACCGCATTTTGGGTGTGTTCCGGCAGAATGGTGTATGAAAATTTGTCCGTGAGCGCGTTCCATCGAATGCCAAGAGTTTTGGTATTGGAAGTGCTCTCAAATTTTAAGAAGTTGGAGTCTAGAAGATCCTCCTTCGGAAACTGTTCTAATATGGCCGGATGATTAGCCGTTAGTTTCTTTAGTATGAAACCAGCTGATTTTAGGGCGTTTATCACTTGAACGAGTGATTCAGTGGCGTTATCGATGGTATGACTTCCGGATAGGATGTCGTCGACATAAGTTTGCGTCTTGAGAATTGTTGCAACCAACGGGAATGTCGCTTTCGTGTCATCGGATAGTTGATGCAACGTACGAATAGCGAGATATGGTGCACAATTGACGCCGAATGTAACCGTTTTTAGATTGAAATCGCTAAAATTGGAGTTGGCCGATTTGCGAAATAGGATTCGCTGAAAATCTTTGTCGTCCTCGTGTATAAGGATCTGACGGTACATTTTTTCAATATCTCCATTGAACACATACTTATGCATGCGCCACTGTAGAATTAGTAGCATGAGATCTGGTTGGAGAGTTGGACCAGTGTATAGCACGTCATTCAGGGATTTTCCTGACCCAGATTTTTTAGAGGCGTTGAAAACCACACGAACTTTGGTGGTGACCTTATCTGGTTTGACTACCGCATGATGTGGCAAGTAAAATGAGAAGACCTTGCCATTTGAAGTTATTTCGCATGGGTCGGCAGATTCCATGTGATCAAGGTCGAGATATTCTTGCAACACATTGTTGTACATTGTACCTAACTCCCCCTTTTTCTGAAGCGATCGCTCCATGCTGAAAAACTGCTGCAGGGCAGCCGGGCGGGATTTGCCGAGGGAGAGTTTTTCAGGAAACCCTTTCTTGAATGGAAGTCGCACAATGTATCGACCGTTTGGTGCACGTGTCGTTGTTGTTGCGTATATCTGCTCACACGCTTGATCCTCGGGGGATATCTGTGGAGGTTGTGGAATTTCCTCCTCTTCCCAAAATTTTCTCAGTTGAGAACTGAGTGTCTCGTTTGACGCTTGGACTTGTGTCGAGAATGACACAACATTTTCAGTTATTGGACCACTGAGAATCCAACCAAAAATTGTTTGTTGCGCAATTATGCTACCGCACACCTTTTTTATACCTTCCAGCAGAATTTGTGGAAGTATGTCGCTGCCACTAACCATGTCAGTCTGACCCGGTATGTGGCAACTGGGATCAGCGAGCTCAAGGAGTTTGAAATGCTGCCAGATTTTGCGACTAATGGTGGATGTTGGCAGATTTTTTGTCAATTGCGGCAACACAATGGCATGAGCCTTTATCCTTTTCATGGCCTTGGATGCAACCAGTGTCAAAGGACAAAGCTTGGAGGACTTTTGTACGACTTGTCCACCCATGCCAGAGATTTCGAACTTTGAATGTTCGAATGGAAGTTTCAACCGTTTTTGAACTTTCGAGGAAATGAAAGTTCTTTCCGAGCCCTGATCAATAAGGGCTCTTAGTTGAAATAATTCCCCTTCGTGTTCGACTGCGACCATAGCAGTAGGAAGAAGAATTTGGTTATCATTGGCTGCATGCAATGATTGAACCGGTGCGTGTTTTGAACAACACGGTAGCTCGCCAGAATCGGAGCTATTCTGCGTTTGTCGAACGGGAGATGTTGACTCAGCAGTTGTGTGCTGCACGTTTGTTGCATTCATTCGCGGGGTGGAACGTGGAGCTTGTGGGCTCGCATGCAACAACGTGTGATGCCGTTGATGACATGTTGAACATGACCACTTGCTCGTGCACTCATTGATGATATGAGTGCTGCTAAGGCAGTTTGTACACAGCTTAGCTTGGTTTACGAATTTTGTCCGGTTTTGCACAGACATTCGCTTGAAACGTGGACAGAATCTAATAAGGTGCGGGGATTTGCAACATTGGCAAGTTTCCTTTTTAGATTCTGCCACAAGGGTTTGCGTCCTGTTGAAGGACCTGTTTTGCGTAGAATTTTGATGAGCGACTGGTTTTTGTTTGCTTGGTTGAAGCCTATTGACCCTTTCAACGACTTCATATCTCGAGGTGAGAAAGTCGTTCATTTGTGACCATGAGGGTAGATCTCTTCGAGAAGAGAGAGACTGTTCCCAAAGTGACAGGGTTGTTTCTGGGAGCTTTGATGAACAAACGTACACCAGAATCGGATCCCAACTGTCTGTCGTAACTCCTTGGGAGTGAAGGACGGATAGGCAGTTGTTTATTGTATTTTGCAATTTCTGAAGTTGCTCACTATTTTCGGATGGAATAGTGGCAAGAGTCAGTAAGGATTTTATCTGGTTGTCAACCAAGATACGCTTGTTTTCGTATCGTGACCGTAAAGCTTCCCAGGCAAGGTCAAAGTTATCATCGCTCAACGCATATTGTTTGACGATGGAGCCGGCTTTGCCTTGCGTTTTGTACCGGAGATGGTACAATTTCTGAGCACGGGAGAGCCTTGGGTGGTTAATGTACACCGCTGTGAACATGTCACGAAAAGCGGGCCATTCTTCATAGCCACCATAAAAGGTCTCCGTGTCGCAGGCTGGGACCTTGAGGTAAATATTTGCCTCAGCCGGGGGTTGTTCCACGCGGGGTGGTGGACTCGGCTTTGCCATCATTTTGATCAATGAAAGTTGATCGGCAATTTTTGCTTTAGTCACTTCATACGTATCAAGGCAGGCGCATTGTTTGCCTTGCACTGAACTCTTGAAGTCTTCAGGGAAACTTTCGTCTGGTTTCGAAAAAACCAGATCGTAAACCGATTGAAGTCGTGCCCAATAATCATCTAGTGATTTGTCCTTTATCATGAGATACGATTCAGTGTGATCCTGAATCGGTGCTTCGTTGAATTTTGCACAGTATCTCATCAGATTGTCACTTTCCGCGATGAACTTTTGCGCGGATGGGTCAACTGATTTGGATTTCCGGGGGGATGTTGACCTATCCTTGGCCGTTTCTTCCTTTGGGCCACCTTTTGGTTTTGTCCCGGTTTCGGACGTTTTTGGGGGACTGCGAGGCATTTTATGTAAGCTTTTGGGTTTTCACCAAAAAAACCGAGTAAAGTATGTGTCCGCTCAGAGAACGTTCGCAAAATTTGAAGATGGAAAACTCTTCGTGCCACAGAAATTTAAAAAGGGGAATTTTAATTGGTGGCGGTGTTTGTGTTTTTTTTTTTTTGAACAATAGAGTCAAGCACGGACAACGGGACGTTCCTTAAGTGCTTTAAATCCGCGAAATTCGGAATTTAATAGGATGTATATTGTTTTGTAAAAACAAAAGTTATAAAATTAAAAAAAAAATCACAAACACTTTTCACTTATATATACGTGTAAATATACGTGTGGAAATAAACGTGTATTTGTAAATTACTGGTATATATAGGGATGTATATATTAGAAAATAATAATATGTACTTGAAGTTTATATGGATATTTTTTGAAAGTTCCTATAGGGACGAAAATATCTCAAACTTAGTTTTGTACGCCAGAATAAGTACAAATGTACACGCGCAATATACAACGTATGTATATATATTTGTTTGTGCGAACGTATGCACGTGAATCAGATGAGCTTCTCTGTTTATGTTTACAAACAGAAGAGTTTGTTTTGATTCGCTTCTTCGTCGCTTTAATGTCGCGTTTCTTTGTGAAGCTGAGTGCGCTTGATTGCACTGTTGGGAGAGTGCAGCAAAGAAAGATGAAAAAATTGCAAATATGAGAGAGGTTGAGAAATTTGATCAACAACTCTCGTTGCTAATGTAGCTCTATGTGCTGGGAAAATGTCACTGGAAGAGCGACTTGAACGTGTGAGTAAACACGTATGATGTTCTCTGAGTGGAGAAGTATGATTGCTGGAAAAGCAACTTGAAATTATTTGTACATGTATGTAAGTATGTACATACGTATGAATATTATACTTTTCTATATGCTGCGAAGCAGAAAAAATGATTTGGAAGAAGTTGAACTGTATCGACAAGTTCAACGCTCTGTGTGAACAACGGGGTAAACTCAGCTGTAGAAGAAGATTTTGCCGATGTTGTTCTTGCACAGTGGATTTGAGTAGGCAAGTAAACTGCAATTTTTTGTTGGTTAAATACCACTAGAAATATGTATACATATATATATATATATAATTGGCGGATTTTGCCTATCGGTATAGCGGAATATTTTCTACCAATTTTTGGTTGCAAAAAAGTTGCAGTAAAACCAACGGTAAGAAGATTTCCGCAATATTCAAGTATATATGTGGATATATATATATGTTTTTGCAGTTTACCCAAAATAATATAACTTTTGTGGAAAAAAGTTTTATTATTTTCTATATTTTTATGAAAAATAAAAGCTGCCTACTCACCAATGCCTGTATTCTGTTGCTCTTTATATTGCTGCTGTTGCCTGGTCGCTTGTTAATGATGATAACCTGGTTGATATTGCTGCTTAGCTGGCTGTTGCTGGGTAAAGATGATTTTTGATGATGATTTTTTCCAAAATTTTACTCTTTTTAAACCCGTGTTAAACAAAAATTTATTTTCGCAAATTTTTGTGAATATATGTAAGTGTTTGTGTACCCACAATTTTCAAAAATATTTTTGTTTTTAAATTTTTAATGTTTTCGCAATTTTTTGTTTTTGAATGCGAGTGTATGTGTGTGTATTTTTTTTTTTTTTTTTGTTATTTGTTTTTTAACCAAGCACTTTGAGCTTCGTTCGCCCATTTAAATAAAAATATAAACAAAAGCTCGATTTTACTTTTAATTTTTGTTCTTTGCAATTATATTTCAAAGAAGAATTTTTTTTTTTTGTTGAATTTGTAAATTTGTATTTTTTTTTATAGGTATGTGAGTATATATGTATTCAAAAATCCACTGTGTATAATATTGTTTTAAATTTTGTTGTCACTTGAAAACTGTTTGCACATTTGTGTATTTTTTTGTACGAACGAATATTCGATTTAATAAAAATTTTTTAGTTTGTAATTTTTAGGGCGGGCCAAAGATGGCTGCGAAGGACCATGAACAATTTCGGTCTCCCTTCGCTACACTCTTCACTTTCACACAAAGAAAAAGATGTTTCAGTTTTTTTTTTCATAAAACGTTACAAATTTAAACTTTTTAATTTCTTCTTTAGTTGTCCATGGTTTTACAAAATTCACTTTGCACAGAAAACTTGATTGATCAGATTAACTTTAAACTTTAAAAAAATAACTTTGGATATTATAAAAAATATATGTTCTAATTGTATATATATATGTTGTTGGAACGTTAAAGAAAGGATCGCGTCCGCGTTTGCCGAGTGATAGTACTTGACTGACGAATGCCATATATAATTGTTGACGATGGTAGTGTATGCGCCTTGGCGCCTTTCCATTCGCCGCGCACGGCTGCGCATAAGGATTTCGCCGCCGTATAAATTATGAAGGAGGCGGCTTAAACAACGTAAACGTGCTTATCAAGTTCTATTTAAACGTTTTTGTTTTCTATGTATTTTGTTTTTATAATAGAAAGTAAAAAATAAAACCAAATAAGCAGATAACTTGATAAGCTCGTTTACGTAAATAGCCTAAATGTTTTCTTTTTTAATTTCATTTTACTTAATTTATTTTTTAAATTCTACTTAACTTTATTTTATATTATTTCATTTCATTTTATTTTATTTTATTCTATTCTATTTTGTATTAATTTTTCTTTATTTATTTTGTTCCAATTTATTTCAATTCGTTTTATTTCTTTTATTTTACTTTATTATATTTTATTTTGTTTTAATTTAATTTATTTTATTTTGTTTTATTTGGTTTAATGTTATTTAATATAATTTTATTTAATTTAATTTAATTTAATTTTATTTTATTTTGTTTGATTTAATTTTATTTTATTTTACTTTATTTTATTTTATCTTATTTTATTTTGTTTTACATTATTTTATTTTATTTTATTTTATTTTATCTTATTTTTTTACATTATTTTATTCTATTTTTATTTTCTATTTTTATACTCAGTTGAGCAGAGCTCACAGAGTATATTAACTTTGATTGGATAACGGTTGGTTGTACAGGTAAAAAGGAATCGATATAGATATAGACTTCCATATATCAAAATCATCAGTATCGAAAAAAAATTTGATTAAACCATGTCCGTCCGTCCGTCCGCCCGTCTATCCGTTAACACGATAACTTGAGTAAATTTTGAGATATCTTGACGAAATTTTGTATGTAGATTCCTGGGCGCTCATCTCAGATCGCTATTTAAAATGAACGATATCGGACCATAACAACGCCCACTTTTTCGATATCGAAAATTTCGAAAAATCGAAAAATTGCGATAATACATTACCAAATATGGATAAAGCGATGAAACTTGGTAGGTGCGTTGAGCTTATGACGCAGAATAGAAAATAAATAAATTTTGGACAATGGGCGTGGCACAGCCCACTTTTAAAAGAAGGTAATTTAAAAGTTTTGCAAGCTCTAATTTGGCAGTCGTTGAAGATATCATGATGAAATTTGGCAGGAACATTACTCCTGAAACATAGACACATATTTCATTTACATCTGAGTATAATGCGTATTGAAATTTAGTAGTACTAATTTTATGCGTAGCAATTTCAGAGGTGTATTTAAAGTTTGTCGCTTAGCAGTCCATATAAAGTTTAAGCGTAAACTTTTATAGATGTGAAAAAAACAAAGATATTACCACACAAAATTTGTTTTCATTTGAAAAATCTTGTAATGGAGGTGTTTACACCTATTATTTTGTCCATGAGTGTATGTATGTATTTTCGTGCTGTTCGGCTGCGTATATTGCGATGCACTCCAGTTTCAGTGCGTCGTTTTTGTTGTGAGAGTTCAAATAAAATGATGTTGCATGCTTTTCTGCGCACTTGATTTTGTTTTAGAAAATGTATTTACATATGCATATGTATGTACATACATATATTTGTAAGTTCGGTAGAAAAACTAGAGCTTCAATCAATTTTTAATTCTTGGAGAAGATGCTGAGGATCATGTTTAGAAAAAAAAATAAAATAATTTTTAGTATGCGTTGGACATTTTTTGTGAAAGGATCAAACAATTTTAGCTGTGCGAATAATAAAATAAGTGAGTTTATTATTTGGATATATTTTGTGAACTTTTCAAAAATTTTTACCCGTGTGGATAATAATATCAATCTTACTATTATTTTTCAAAAAGTTTTGGTAAGTTTCAAAAGATTTGTTTAAAATTTCATAGTATCACCATGAAAGGGCTATATATTAGCGACAGTGGCACAGTTTTATTTTAATTTTTATAAGCTTTTATTTACCTTCACTTGGCTTAATTTGGTCAAAAGATATGCAATTAATCACGTACGCCCTTAATATATAGTCTTTGACTGATAATATAAGTTGCCAATACTTCATGGTGATACAATTTTATCGAGCCATAACCGCCAAATAGCCATAAATTTCTGATCTTCCATTATTTATAAGAATAGATATCATAATAAGTATTCATCGGCTGCATAAATTTAAATGCTCTATGATAAGCCCTTTATAAGGTTTTTATAAGGCAATTATTATAAGAAAAAATGGGCCATTTATTTTAGTTTGTTACCCTCAATTTTATTTTGTGTTATTTGATCTTGTTTTTTAAATATTTATTTTTATTTATTTTAATCTACCTAATTTAATTTTGTTTTATTTTTTTTCAATTTTATTTTGTTCTATTTTATTTAAATATTTTTTTTAAATTTAATAATTCGGCTATTCACGTAAACGTGCTTATCAAGTTCTATTTAAACGTTTTTGTTTTCTATGTATTTTGTTTTTATAATAGAAAGTAAAAAATAAAACCAAATAAGCAGATAACTTGATAAGCTCGTTTACGTAAATAGCCTAAATGTTTTCTTTTTTAATTTCGTTTTACTTAATTTATTTTTTAAATTCTACTTAACTTTATTTTATATTATTTCATTTCATTTTATTTTATTTTATTCTATTCTATTTTGTATTAATTTTTCTTTATTTATTTTGTTCCAATTTATTTCAATTCGTTTTATTCCTTTTATTTTACTTTATTATATTTTATTTTGTTTTAATTTAATTTATTTTATTTTGTTTTATTTGGTTTAATGTTATTTAATATAATTTTATTTAATTTAATTTAATTTTATTTTATTTTATTTTGTTTGATTTAATTTTATTTTATTTTACTTTATTTTATTTTATCTTATTTTATTTTGTTTTACATTATTTTATTTTATTTTATTTTATCTTATTTTTTTACATTATTTTATTCTATTTTTATTTTCTATTTTTATACTCAGTTGAGCAGAGCTCACAGAGTATATTAACTTTGATTGGATAACGGTTGGTTGTACATGTAAAAAGGAATCGATATAGATATAGACTTCCATATATCAAAATCATCAGTATCGAAAAAAAATTTGATTAAGCCATGTCCGTCCGTCCGTCTATCCGTTAACACGATAACTTGAGTAAATTTTGAGATATCTTGACGAAATTTTGTATGTAGATTCCTGGGCGCTCATCTCAGATCGCTATTTAAAATGAACGATATCGGACCATAACAACGCCCACTTTTTCGATATCGAAAATTTCGAAAAATCGAAAAATTGCGCTAATTCATTACCAAAGAGGGATAAAGCGATGAAACTTGGTAGGTGCGTTGAGCTTATGACGCAGAACAGAAAATAGATAAATTTTGGACAATGGGCGTGGCACAGCCCACTTTTAAAAGAAGGTAATTTAAAAGTTTTGCAAGCTCTAATTTGGCAGTCGTTGAAGATATCATGATGAAATTTGGCAGGAACATTACTCCTATTACTATATGTATGCTTAATAAAAATTTGCAAAATCGGAGAACAACCACGCCCACTTTAAAAAAAAATGTTTAAAGTAAAATTTTTACAAAAAATTTAATATCTTTACAGTATATAAGTAAATTATGTCAACATTCAACTCCAGTAATGATATGGTGCAAAAAAATACAAAAATAAAAGAAAATTTCAAAATGGGCGTGGCTCCGCCTTTTTTCGTTTGATTTGTCTAGGAAACATTTAATGCCATAAGTCGAACAAAAATTTACCAATTCTTGTGAAATTTGTAGTGGCTTAGATTCTAGGACGGTAACTGTTTTCTGTGAAAAAGGGCGAAATCGGTTGAAGCCACGCCCAGTTTTTATACAGAGTCGACCGTCTGTCCTTCCGCTCGGCCATTAACACGATAACTTGAGCAAAAATCGATATATCTTTACTAAACTCAGTTCACATAAATATCTGAACTCACTTTCTATTGGTATAAAAAATGGCTGATATCTGACTATGACCACGCCCACTTTTTCGATATCGAAAATTACCAGAAATGAAAAAAGTGCCATAATTCTATACCAAATACGAAAAAAGGGTTGAAACATGGTAAATGGATTGGTTTATTGACGCAAAATATAACTTTAGAAAAAAATTTTGTAAAATAGGTGTGACACCTACCATATTAAGTAAAAGAAAATGAAAAAGTTCTGCAGCGCGAAATCAAAAGCCCTTGGAATCATGGCAGGAATACTGTTCGTGGTATTACATATATAAATAAATTAGAGGTACCCGACAGATGATGTTCTGGGTCACCCTGGTCCACATTTTGGTCGATATCTCGAAAACGCCTTCACATATACAACTACCACCACTCCCTTTTAAAATTCTTATTAATACCTTTAATTTGACACCCATATTGTACAAACACATTATAGAGTCACCCCTGGTCCACCTTTATAACGATATCCCGAAAAGGCGTCCACCTATAGAATTAAGGCCCACTCCCTTTTAAAATACTCGTTAACACCTTTCATTTGCTACCCATATCGTAAAAAAATTCTAAAGTCACCCCTGGTCCACCTTTAAGGCGATATCTCGAAAAGGCATCCACCCATAGAACTAAGGCCCACCCACTTTTAAAATACTCATTAACACCTTTCATTTGATACCCATATCGTACAAATTAATTCTAGAGTCACCCCTGGTCCACCTTTATGGCGGTATCTCGAAAAGGCGTCCACCTATAGAACTAAGGCCCACTCCCTTTTAAAATACTCATTAACTCCTTTCGTTTGATACCCATATTGTATAAACGCATTCTAGAGTCATCCCTGGTCCACCTTTATGGCGATATCTCGAAAAGGCATCCACCCATAGAACTAAGGCCCACCCACTTTTAAAATACTCATTAACACCTTTCATTTGATACCAATATCGTACAAATTAATTCTAGAGTCACCCGTGGTCCACCTTTATGGCGATATCTCGAAAAGGCGTCCACCTATAGAACTAAGACCCACTCCCTTTTAAAATACTCATTAACTCCTTTCGTTTGATACCCATATTGTACAAACGCATTCTAGAGTCACCCCTGGTCCACCTTTTTGGCGATATCTCGAAAAGGCGTCCACCTATGGAACTAAGCCCCACTCCGTTTTAAAATACTCATTAACATCTTTCATTTGATACCCATATCGTACAAACAAATTATAGAGTCACCCATGGTCCACCTTTATGGCGATATCTCGAAAAGCCGTCCACCTATAGAACTAAGGTCGACTCCGTTTTAAAATACTCATTAACACCTTTCATTTGATACCCATATCGTACCAACAAATTCTAGAGTCAGCCCTGGTCCACCTTTATGGCGATATCTCGAAAAGGTGTCCAGAACTATGGCCCACTCCCTCTTAAAATACTCTTTAATACTTGCCATTTGATACGCATGTCATACAAACACATTCCAGGGTTACCAGAGGTTCATTTTCCTACATGGTGATTTTCCCTTATTTTGTCTCCATAGCTCTCAACTGAGTATGTAATGTTCGGTTACACCCGAACTTAGCTTTCCTTACTTGTTTTAGTTATATTTTTTTTTATTAATTTTATTTTATTTAATTTTGTTTTATTTCATTTTATTTTATTTTATATTATTTTATTTTGTTTTACATTATTTGATTTTATTTTATTTTATTTTATCTTATTTTATTTTATTTTACATTATTTAATTAATTTTATTTTTTTAATTAATTTTATTTTATTTTGTTTTATTTAATTTAATTTAATTTAAATTTATTTTGTTTCATTTAATTTAATTCAATTTAATTTAATTTTTTTAGTTTTATTTTATGTTACATTACTTTATTATATTTTATTTACTTTAATTTTATTTATTTTTTTAAATTTTATTTAATTTAATTTTCTTTTTTTATTATATTTCGTTTTATTTTATTTTATTTCGTTTCATTTTATTTTAATTTATTTAACTTAATTTAATATTATATTTATTTTATTAATATTTTTTTGCTTTATTTTATTGTCTTTTAATTAAAATTTATTTAATTTAATTTACTAACGCTGTAATATATATTTATTATAGACATCGAAATAAGTAATAATGCCAAAATCTGGTATGTACTCTGCTGATACAATTTATAGTCGCCTAAAGGATTTCCAATTTCGAGATGGAAATAATAAGTATTTGCCCTTTAATAATGAAGTATGGCAAAAAGCTGTCAACCTTTTGCCTGGAATGACCAGGGAACATTTATGGTTGTACATAACCAAAAATCGCAACAACGTATCTGCTAGAATTAGTGGTCCTGCTTTACGTTTAAAAGAAAGAGAAATACTAACGACCCAAATTGGTCAACTCAGGGAGTTCCCCAGAATTTAACTTTAATCAAAAGAACAATCCATTTATCGACATGTGAATGGAAAAGGTTAAACTTGAAAACGAAAAGATCCAAAGACAATCGAGTATATGAAATCTTTGAGCCAGGTTGGACAGATAAAATTTATAGCTATATATGGAAACATTTGAGAATTTCCTGCCCATTCTCTTTTCAAACGCCAAAAATATCTAGAGGCAGTGCCATGTTTCTATCTGTTCAAGGTGTTTGCAATGAATGTAACAACGAAATACATATATATAGCTTGGAAGATGCGAGTGATGACGGTATCGATTTTCATCTGTCCACCGGTGATACCAGACATATTAAGCATTATAAGAAGAGGCAGCTACGTGGAAACCCAAGAAGAGAGGTGATTAATGAAATTAAGCGCAAGTCAACTTATATGTGGCGGCGACAGAAAGCAGACGAGCAAATGCAGTTTGGAGATGATGAACCAGCAAATCTTCCGAAGGAAAGTGTTTTGAGAAACGCAAAGTACACGCTGAAAGTAAAGGATCTCAATCTCAAATCTTTTTCCCATCCTCTTTTTTTGGACCAAAAAAAAAATTTTTTTTCCTATGAAAAACTACAAACGATTTAAAACGTATTTCAAAAACAAAAAAACTAAATTTACTTAAATTGCTTGGTTTCCGCACAATGTATTATATTTTCGGAGTAACTATAAGAACTACAAAAAAATGAATTTCACTACAATCAATTTCATCGTTTGTAGTTATAGGAAAAGTACTTTTAGTGCTTCCAAATTGCTGCGTTCTTGGTTTTTTTGAGATGCGTTAGCGATATCTCCGAAACCTGTCGACCAAAAAAAAAAATTTTTTTTCGTATGAAAACTACAAACGATTTAAAACGTATTTCAAAAAGAAAAAACCCAAATTTCCTTAAATTGCTTGGTTTCCGCACAATGTATTATATTTTCGGAGTAACTATAAGAACTACAAAAAAATGAATTTCACTACAATCAATTTCATCGTTTGTAGTTATAGGAAAAGTACTTTTAGTGCTTCCAAATTGCTGCGTTCTTGGTTTTTTTGAGATGCGTTAGCGATATCTCCGAAACCTGTGGACCAAAAAAAAAATTTTTTTCCTATGAAAAACTACAAACGATTTAAAACGTATTTCAGAAAGAAAAAACCCAAATTTGCTTAAATTGCTTGGTTTCCGCACAATGTATTATATTTTCGGAGTAACTATAAGAACTACAAAAAAATTAATTTCACTGCAATCAATTTCATCGTTTGTAGTTATAGGAAAAGTACTTTTAGTGCTTCCAAATTGCTGCGTTCTTGGTTTTTTTGAGATGCGTTAGCGATATCTCCGAAACCTGTGGACCAAAAAAAAATTTTTTTTCGTATGAAAAACTACAAACGATTTAAAACGTATTTCAAAAAGAAAAAAATCAAATTTACTTAAATTGCTTGGTTTCCGCAGAATGTATTATATTTTCGGAGTAACTATAAAAACTACAAAAAAATGAATTTCACTACAATTAATTTCATCATTTGTAGTTTGATAAGCCAAGTCAAAGAGCACTTGACTAGCATCAATTCCACCCTTAAATACGTATGTGCATATGTACACAGAAGCCTATGCCTGTCGATCAGCTTTTGAGCATTGTATCATTGAATATATATTTATGAAAATATGAACCAAATTAGAAATGTACATACATACATATTCAATAATACTCCAAAGTAAAGGCAGATATAAAAAAACTTGCCGCTTGCTATGTTCTAAAGCCACCAAAGACTTTATGTAAATCCGCGTATACAGATATATATATATACATATGAATGCTCGTAGCAATTAGCCAACGAAATACAATAGGCACGAGCCAAATTATGTGTCCTCGGTGGTTAAAAGTGTTGCCGTTTGCAGCTTTAATCAACTGACAGCTAAAAGGGGAATTTATTATTAATACTAAAATAAAGGAATTTATTGCTCTTTTGCGACATAATGTTATTTTTCTTGGCAAAATTACTTTAATTCATTTCGCCCCTCCCATTTATTACTATATTTATCTATGAAAATAGTGTAAAATTCTTACTTTGTACTGACATGTGATAAACAAGTCAGCATATACAATATGACGTCACAGTGCGAATTCGGGCCAGAAACGGGTAAAACTCGACTTTTATGTATTAACAGCAACACAGCTGCTGAAAACTTGGTTGTACGACTGCGCGAACAATTTTTCGACAGAATAAGATCAGGTTTTTCAAATAGCAAATTAAAATTTCCATAAGCTCTGCCAACTCGGCAATTCGGCATATTGGAAAATTATTTGCAAAAATGTATATGAACAATGCATGAAAATATTTAGATTATATTGCTAATACGTTACTGGGCATTTATTGGGCAATATACTCGCATCTTTATTTGCATTTTTTACTACCATATTATTACTTCGATTAGGGCATATAAATAGTTTGGTATTATTTCATAGGAAAAGTGCCTAGTTATGGAAGTAGTTATGCGCGTTATAATGAAAGCCCTCAATATGCATCGAAGTTGGTATTTATAAAATCACAAACATTTTTCTTTTGACGATTTTATCAAATGCCATATTGCCAAATTGCATCACCAATTTGGACAACTTAAGAAGAAGCATTATGAAAGAAAAAGAGGAAGCTAGTTTTCAGGATTTTGTGATTTACATTTGAACATACATATGTATGTATGTACACATGCTTGTGCGTAAGAATAATTATTGTTGGAAGTGGTTGGTTGAATAGAAGTTTTTTTTTTTTTTGAACATGTGAATGTACAAACATACATATGTTAGCTTATGATTGGATATATTGGTATCAATGAGGTGGGTGTGAAGTGGAGTGAAGTGGGGTGTTGGTTGATCTTTAGTTTAAGAATATACATATGTATGTGTTTGCATATATATCTAAGTTTGTTTATACGCTACGATCGTCATAGCAGATACATTACCATGTTCATACATTTCTTAGCTTACATATGAGCATACATACATGTGTATGTACGTACATTTGCTTGAGCGTAAGAATAATTTTTGTTAGAAGGGGTATGCTGAAATGAAGTTTGTTTTATTTTTGAACATATGAATTGTAAGCAACAATATTTACTTGCACATTCAAAAACTTTAATATGCTTGTAATTTAAATCGAGAGAATTATTCAAAGAACCCATTTGCTGTGCAAAAATCATTGTTTGGAATACCCAACCGGGTGTATTCGAACTTCCCAATTTTGCAATGTATTATATTTTCGTAGTAACTATAAGAACTACCAAAAAATGAATTTCACTACAATCAATTTCATCGTTTGTAGTTATAGGAAAAGTACTTTTAGTGCTTCCAAATTGCTGCGTTCTTGGTTTTTTTGAGATGCGTTAGCGATATCTCCGAAACCTGTGGACCAAAAAAAAATTTTTTTTCGTATGAAAAACTACAAACGATTTAAAACGTATTTCAAAAACAAAAAACCCAAATTTACTTAAATTGCTTGGTTTCCGCACAATGTATTATATTTTCGGAGTAACTATAAGAACTACAAAAAAATGAATTTCACTACAATCAATTTCATCGTTTGTAGTTATAGGAAAAGTACTTTTAGTGCTTCCAAATTGCTGCGTTCTTGGTTTTTTTGAGATGCGTTAGCGATATCTCCGAAACGTATGGACCAAAAAAACAATTTTTTTTCCTATGAAAAACTACAAACGATTTAAAACGTATTTCAGAAAGAAAAAACCCAAATTTGCTTAAATTGCTTGGTTTCCGCACAATGTATTATATTTTCGGAGTAACTATAAGAACTACAAAAAAATGAATTTCACTACAATCAATTTCATCGTTTGTAGTTATAGGAAAAGTACTTTTAGTGCTTCCAAATTGCTGCGTTCTTGGTTTTTTTGAGATGCGTTAGCGATATCTCTGAAACCTGTGGACCAAAAAAAAAAAAATTTTTTTTCGTATGAAAAACTACAAACGATTTAAAACGTATTTCAAAAACAAAAAACCAAATTTACTTAAATTGCTTGGTTTCCGCACAATGTATTATATTTTCGGAGTAACTATAAAAACTACAAAAAAATGAATTTCACTACAATCAATTTCATCGTTTGTAGTTATAGGAAAAGTACTTTTAGTGCTTCCAAATTGCTGCGTTCTTGATTTTTTTGAGATGCGTTAGCGATATCTCCGAAACCTATGGACCAAAAAAAAATTTTTTTTTCCTATGGAAAACTACAAACTGTTGAAGACATGATCCAATTTTCGGACTAAGTCCGTCCCCCTCCGTCTGGCAACACCCGGCCAGTGCGGCCAAGCGCAGGCAGTGCAGCTCAGCTGTGGCTTGCCAACCACCACGGCTCTCACTCTCATTGTTTTCAGTTTTAGTTAAAACTGCCCGCCATCACGCACCGCGCAAGTCCGACCGTTCGCTCGACAATCGGAGTTTTTCCCGCCCGCCATCGCGCAATTAATTAAGTTTTATATCCCTTATGAAAAAGGTTTATAGTGTGAATTATATGTAAATTTACTTACATACATAAATAATAAAGGCCATAGTTTTGAATTGTGTACTAGAAACATACAAGTTTCATTTGCATAAAGTGCTTAGTGCTAAAAAATTATACATGGTCCTTCGAGCCGGAGTCGCAGGAGTCGACTTTGCTGGACCATTTATGGTAAAAACTTCTCCCCTTCGCCGAGCTTCGTATGTCAAAGCTTACGTTTGTGTGTTCGTCTGTTTTTCCACAAAGGCTGTTCATTTAGAAGTGTGCTCTGATCTCACCACGAATGCCTTCAACGCAGCCTTTGCCCGATTTACTGGCCGCCGTGGCCTACCCCACCAGATATATTCTGACAACGGAAAGACGTGCGTCGGCGCACAACGCGGATTACAAAGAGAATTCACCACATTCCTCAAGGAAGTCGCTACAGACGTCGCCGAAAAGTATGCAACTCACGGATTCTCATGGAAATTCATCCCACCATACGCTCCCCACATGGGTGGTCTATGGGAAGCGGCCGTGAAAAGTTTCAAGATACACGTCACGAAGGTAGCAGGAAACCAGAAGTTTTCCTTCGAAGAGCTCACCACCCTCTTAGTACGCATAGAGGCGGTCCTCAACTCCCGACCGCTCTCTCCTATGTACGAAGATCCAATGGATCCCCTAGTCCTAACCCCAGGGCATTTCCTACGAGGCGCGCCACTCTTATCACTGCCGGAGCCAACTGCAGATCATCTCACCCTGGTCAACAAATGGCAGAAACTAAAAACGCTTCACCACCAGTTCAGCACACGATGGAAGAACGAGTACCTCAAGGAATTGCACAAACGGTACAAATGGAAATGCCCTCAACGCAATATTCAAGTTGGAGATTTAGTCGTGGTAAAGGATGATTTACTACCCCCGAACGAATGGCGTTTGGGACGGGTAATCACTTTACACCCTGGATCGGATAACAATGTTCGAGTTGTGGAACTCAAAACCCAAAATGGACTAATAACCCGTAATATTGCCAAACTGTGCGTGCTACCAACTGCCTAGTAGTGCCAACCCTACCTCTGGTACCCTCTGCTTCATGCCCCTAGCAATCTGGAAAGAGATCCAAGCTACCCTCACCAACGTATTTTTCTAACCCATTTTTCTGAAAAATACGTATTTTTTCTTTTCTTGTCTTTACAGGACCCGCAGATCTACGGAGACCCAGAAATGCCGGCTATGTGGGCAGCGACACGCGCTAAGGCAGTGCCGGGCGTTCCTCGCAATGAAGCCTGAGGAACGTTACGAGTGCGCGAGGAACCACCGGTACTGCATAAGCTGTCTGGCAGTGTCGCACAGCACCGGGGCATGTGACTCACAATCCAGCTGCCGCAAATGCTCCCTCGGCCATCACACGCTCCTACACAGAGCTCGACGCACGCCCACCAACCAGCGTCGCACTGACAGCGGCCCACAGCGCGCAACAACAGCCCAACATCGCCAACGGGCAACTCAAAGCCGGTCGGCTAGACAGCGCGACGACAAACTTCGCAAATTAGTAGCCGAGGCACGAGCAGCCTTAGATAGGGTTGATGCCGCCCTGAACCCATCAACGCGTCGGGCGGGGGGGGGGGGGGGGGAGCATGTTGAAGACATGATCCAATTTTCGGACTAAGTCCGCCCCCCTCCGTCTGGCAACACCCGGCCAGTGCGGCCAAGCGCAGGCAGTGCAGCTCAGCTGTGGCTTGCCACCACCACGGCTCTCACTCTCATTGTTTTCAGTTTTAGTTAAAACTGCCCGCCATCACGCACCGCGCAAGTCCGACCGTTCGCTCGACAATCGGAGTTTTTCTCGCCCGCCATCGCGCAATTAATTAAGTTTTATATCCCTTATGAAAAAGGTTTATAGTGTGAATTATATGTAAATGTACTTACATACATAAATAATAAAGGCCATAGTTTTGAATTGTGTACTAGAAACATACAAGTTTCATTTGCATAAAGTGCGTAGTGCTAAAAAATTATACACAAACGATTTAAAACGTATTTCAAAAACAAAAAAAAACCAAATTTACTTAAATTGCTTGGTTTCCGCACAATGTATTATATTTTCGGAGTAACTATAAGAACTACAAAAAAATGAATTTCACTACAATCAATTTCATCGTTTGTAGTTATAGGAAAAGTACTTTTAGTGCTTCCAAATTGCTGCGTTCTTGGTTTTTTTGAGATGCGTTAGCGATATCTCCGAAACCTATGGACCAAAAAAAAATATTTTTTTTCGTATGAAAACTACAAACGATTTAAAACGTATTTCAAAAAAAAAAAAAACCCAAATTTCCTTAAATTGCTTGGTTTCCGCACAATGTATTATATTTTCGGAGTAACTATAAAAACTACAAAAAAATTAATTTCACTACAATCAATTTCATCGTTTGTAGTTATAGGAAAAGTACTTTTAGTGCTTCCAAATTGCTGCGTTCTTGGTTTTTTTGAGATGCGTTAGCGATATCTCCGAAACCTGTGGACCAAAAAAAAAATGTTTTTCCTATGAAAAACTACAAACGATTGAAAACGTATTTCAGAAAGAAAAAACCCAAATTTGCTTAAATTGCTTGGTTTCCGCACAATGTATTATATTTTCGGAGTAACTATAAGAACTACAAAAAATGAATTTCACTACAATCAATTTCATCGTTTGTAGTTATAGGAAAAGTACTTTTAGTGCTTCCAAATTGCTGCGTTCTTGGTTTTTTTGAGATGCGTTAGCGATATCTCCGAATCCTGTGGACCAAAAAAAAAATTTTTTTTCCTATGAAAAACTACAAACGATTTAAAACGTATTTCAGAAAGAAAAAAACCCAAATTTGCTTAAATTGCTTGGTTTCCGCACAATGTATTATATTTTCGGAGTAACTATAAGAACTACAAAAAAATTAATTTCACTACAATCAATTTCATCGTTTGTAGTTATAGGAAAAGTACTTTTAGTGCTTCCAAATTGCTGCGTTCTTGGTTTTTTGAGATGCGTTGTGCGATATCTCCGAAACCTGTGGACCAAAAAAAAAATTTTTTTTCGTATGAAAAACTACAAACGATTTAAAACGTATTTCAAAAACAGAAAAACCAAATTTACTTAAATTGCTTGGTTTCCGCACAATGTATTATATTTTCGGAGTAACTATAAAAACTACAAAAAAATGAATTTCACTACAATCAATTTCATCGTTTGTAGTTATAGGAAAAGTACTTTTAGTGCTTCCAAATTGCTGCGTTCTTGGTGTTTTTGAGATGCGTTAGCGATATCTCCCAAACGTATGGACCAAAAAAAAATTTTTTTACCTATGAAAAACTACAAACGATTTAAACCGTATTTCAAAAACAAAAAAACCAAATTTACTTAAATTGCTTGGTTTCCGCACAATGTATTATATTTTCGGAGTAACTATAAGAACTACAAAAAAATGAATTTCACTACAATCAATTTCATCGTTTGTAGTTATAGGAAAAGTACTTTTAGTGCTTCCAAATTGCTGCGTTCTTGGTGTTTTTGAGATGCGTTAGCGATATCTCCCAAACGTATGGACCAAAAAAAAAAGTTTTTTACCTATGAAAAACTACAAACGATTTAAAACGTATTTCAGAAAGAAAAAACCCAAATTTGCTTAAATTGCTTGGTTTCCGCACAATGTATTATATTTTCGGAGTAACTATAAGAACTACAAAAAAATGAATTTCACTACAATCAATTTCATCGTTTGTAGTTATAGGAAAAGTACTTTTAGTGCTTCCAAATTGCTGCGTTCTTGGTTTTTTTGAGATGCGTTAGCGATATCTCCGAAACCTGTGGACCAAAAAAAAAATGTTTTTCCTATGAAAAACTACAAACGATTTAAAACGTATTTCAGAAAGAAAAAACCCAAATTTGCTTAAATTGCTTGGTTTCCGCACAATGTATTATATTTTCGGAGTAACTATAAGAACTACAAAAAATGAATTTCACTACAATCAATTTCATCGTTTGTAGTTATAGGAAAAGTACTTTTAGTGCTTCCAAATTGCTGCGTTCTTGGTTTTTTTGAGATGCGTTAGCGATATCTCCGAAGCCTGTGGACCAAAAAAAAAATTTTTTTTCCTATGAAAAACTACAAACGATTTAAAACGTATTTCAAAAACAAAAAAACCAAATTTACTTAAATTGCTTGGTTTCCGCACAATGTATTATATTTTCGGAGTAACTATAAGAACTACAAAAAAATGAATTTCACTACAATCAATTTCATCGTTTGTAGTTATAGGAAAAGTACTTTTAGTGCTTCCAAATTGCTGCGTTCTTGGTGTTTTTGAGATGCGTTAGCGATATCTCCCAAACGTATGGACCAAAAAAAAAAGTTTTTTACCTATGAAAAACTACAAACGATTTAAAACGTATTTCAGAAAGAAAAAACCCAAATTTGCTTAAATTGCTTGGTTTCCGCACAATGTATTATATTTTCGGAGTAACTATAAGAACTACAAAAAAATGAATTTCACTACAATCAATTTCATCGTTTGTAGTTATAGGAAAAGTACTTTTAGTGCTTCCAAATTGCTGCGTTCTTGGTTTTTTTGAGATGCGTTAGCGATATCTCCGAAACCTGTGGACCAAAAAAAAAATGTTTTTCCTATGAAAAACTACAAACGATTTAAAACGTATTTCAGAAAGAAAAAACCCAAATTTGCTTAAATTGCTTGGTTTCCGCACAATGTATTATATTTTCGGAGTAACTATAAGAACTACAAAAAATGAATTTCACTACAATCAATTTCATCGTTTGTAGTTATAGGAAAAGTACTTTTAGTGCTTCCAAATTGCTGCGTTCTTGGTTTTTTTGAGATGCGTTAGCGATATCTCCGAAGCCTGTGGACCAAAAAAAAAATTTTTTTTCCTATGAAAAACTACAAACGATTTAAAACGTATTTCAAAAACAAAAAAACCAAATTTACTTAAATTGCTTGGTTTCCGCACAATGTATTATATTTTCGGAGTAACTATAAGAACTACAAAAAAATGAATTTCACTACAATCAATTTCATCGTTTGTAGTTATAGGAAAAGTACTTTTAGTGCTTCCAAATTGCTGCGTTCTTGGTGTTTTTGAGATGCGTTAGCGATATCTCCCAAACGTATGGACCAAAAAAAAAAGTTTTTTACCTATGAAAAACTACAAACGATTTAAAACGTATTTCAGAAAGAAAAAACCCAAATTTGCTTAAATTGCTTGGTTTCCGCACAATGTATTATATTTTCGGAGTAACTATAAGAACTACAAAAAAATTAATTTCACTACAATCAATTTCATCGTTTGTAGTTATAGGAAAAGTACTTTTAGTGCTTCCAAATTGCTGCGTTCTTGGTTTTTTTGAGATGCGTTAGCGATATCTCCGAAACCTGTAGACCAAAAAAAAAATTTTTTTTTGTATGAAAAACTACAAACGATTTAAAACGTATTTCAAAAACAAAAAAACCAAATTTACTTAAATTGCTTGGTTTCCGCACAATGTATTATATTTTCGGAGTAACTATAAGAACTACAAAAAAATGAATTTCACTACAATCAATTTCATCGTTTGTAGTTATAGGAAAAGTACTTTTAGTGCTTCCAAATTGCTGCGTTCTTGGTTTTTTTGAGATGCGTTAGCGATATCTCCGAAACCTTTGGACCAAAAAAAAATATTTTTTTTTCGTATGAAAACTACAAACGATTTAAAACGTATTTCAAAAAAAAAAAAAACCCAAATTTGCTTAAATTGCTTGGTTTCCGCACAATGTATTATATTTTCGGAATAACTATAAAAACTACAAAAAAATTAATTTCACTACAATCAATTTCATCGTTTGTAGTTATAGGAAAAGTACTTTTAGTGCTTCCAAATTGCTGCGTTCTTGGTTTTTTTGAGATGCGTTAGCGATATCTCCGAAACCTGTGGACCAAAAAAAAAATGTTTTTCCTATGAAAAACTACAAACGATTTAAAACGTATTTCAGAAAGAAAAAACCCAAATTTGCTTAAATTGCTTGGTTTCCGCACAATGTATTATATTTTCGGAGTAACTATAAGAACTACAAAAAATGAATTTCACTACAATCAATTTCATCGTTTGTAGTTATAGGAAAAGTACTTTTAGTGCTTCCAAATTGCTGCGTTCTTGGTTTTTTTGAGATGCGTTAGCGATATCTCCGAAGCCTGTGGACCAAAAAAAAAATTTTTTTTCCTATGATAAACTACAAACGATTTAAAACGTATTTCAGAAAGAAAAAACCCAAATTTGCTTAAATTGCTTGGTTTCCGCACAATGTATTATATTTTCGGAGTAACTATAAGAACTGCAAAAAAATTAATTTCACTACAATCAATTTCATCGTTTGTAGTTATAGGAAAAGTACTTTTAGTGCTTCCAAATTGCTGCGTTCTTGGTTTTTTTGAGATGCGTTAGCGATATCTCCGAAACCTGTGGACCAAAAAAAAATTTTTTTTCGTATGAAAAATTACAAACGATTTAAAACGTATTTCAAAAACAGAAAAACCAAATTTACTTAAATTGCTTGGTTTCCGCACAATGTATTATATTTTCGGAGTAACTATAAAAACTACAAAAAAATGAATTTCACTACAATCAATTTCATCGTTTGTAGTTATAGGAAAAGTACTTTTAGTGCTTCCAAATTGCTGCGTTCTTGGTTTTTTTGAGATGCGTTAGCGATATCTCCGAAACCTGTGGACCAAAAAAAAAAATTTTTTTTCGTATGAAAAACTACAAACGATTTAAAACGTATTTCAAAAACAAAAAAACCAAATTTACTTAAATTGCTTGGTTTCCGCACAATGTATTATATTTTCGGAGTAACTATAAGAACTACAAAAAAATTAATTTCACTACAATCAATTTCATCGTTTGTAGTTATAGGAAAAGTACTTTTAGTGCTTCCAAATTGCTGCGTTCTTGGTGTTTTTGAGATGCGTTAGCGATATCTCCGAAACGTATGGACCAAAAAAAAATTTGTTTACCTATGAAAAACTACAAACGGTTTAAAACGTATTTCAGAAAGAAAAAACCCAAATTTGCTTAAATTGCTTGGTTTCCGCACAATGTATTATATTTTCGGAGTAACTATAAGAACTACAAAAAAATGAATTTCACTACAATCAATTTCATCGTTTGTAGTTATAGGAAAAGTACTTTTAGTGCTTCCAAATTGCTGCGTTCTTGGTTTTTTTGAGATGCGTTAGCGATATCTCCGAAACCTGTAGACCAAAAAAAAAATTTTTTTTCGTATGAAAAACTACAAACGATTTAAAACGTATTTCAAAAACAAAAAAACCAAATTTACTTAAATTGCTTGGTTTCCGCACAATGTATTATATTTTCGGAGTAACTATAAGAACTACAAAAAAATGAATTTCACTACAATCAATTTCATCGTTTGTAGTTATAGGAAAAGTACTTTTAGTGCTTCCAAATTGCTGCGTTCTTGGTTTTTTTGAGATGCGTTAGCGATATCTCCGAAACCTGTCGACCAAAAAAAAAATTTTTTTCGTATGAAAAACTACAAACGATTTAAAACGTATTTCAAAAAGAAAAAACCCAAATTTCCTTAAATTGCTTGGTTTCCGCACAATGTATTATATTTTCGGAGTAACTATAAAAACTACAAAAAAATGAATTTCACTACAATCAATTTCATCGTTTGTAGTTAAAGGAAAAGTACTTTTAGTGCTTCCAAATTGCTGCGTTCTTGGTTTTTTTGAGATGCGTTAGCGATATCTCCGAAACCTGTGGACCAAAAAAAAAATTATTTTTCGTATGAAAAACTACAAACGATTTAAAACGTATTTCAAAAAGAAAAAAACCAAATTTGCTTAAATTGCTTGGTTTCCGCACAATGTATTATATTTTCGGAGTAACTATAAGAACTACAAAAAAATGAATTTCACTACAATCAATTTCATCGTTTGTAGTTATAGTAAAAGTACTTTTAGTGCTTCCAAATTGCTGCGTTCTTGGTTTTTTTGAGATGCGTTAGCGATATCTCCGAAACGTATGGACCAAAAAAAAATTTTTTTTCCTATGAAAAACTACAAACGATTTGAAATGTATTTCAGAAAGAAAAAACCCAAATTTGCTTAAATTGCTTGGTTTCCGCACAATGTATTATATTTTCGGAGTAACTATAAGAACTACAAAAAAATGAATTTCACTACAATCAATTTCATCGTTTGTAGTTATAGTACTTTTAGTGCTTCCAAATTGCTGCGTTCTTGGTTTTTTTGAGATGCGTTAGCGATATCTCCGAAACCTGTGGACCAAAAAAAATTTTTGTTTTCGTATGAAAAACTACAAAAGATTTAAAACGTATTTCAAAAAGAAAAAAAAACAAATTTACTTAAATTGCTTGGTTTCCGCAGAATGTATTATATTTTCGGAGTAACTATAAAAACTACAAAAAATGAATTTCACTACAATTAATTTCATCATTTGTAGTTTGATAAGCCAAGTCAAAGAGCACTTGACTAGCATCAATTCCACCCTTAAATACGTATGTGCATATGTACACAGAAGCCTGTGCCTGTCGATCAGCTTTTGAGCATTGTATCATTGAATATATATGTATGAAAATATGAACCAAATTAGAAATGTACATACATACATATTCAATAATACTCCAAAGTAAAGGCAGATATAAAAAAAACTTGCCGCTTGCTACGTTCTAAAGCGACCAAAGACTTTATGTAAATCCGCGTATACAGATATATATATACATATGAATGCTCGTAGCAATTAGCCAACGAAATACAATAGGCACGAACCAAATTATGTGTCGTCGGTTGTTAAAAGTGTTGCCGTTTGCAGCTTTAAACAACTGACAGCTAAAAGGGGAATTTATTATTAATACTAAAATAAAGGAATTTATTGCTCTTTTGCGACATAATGTTATTTTTCTTGGCAAAATTACTTTAATTCATTTCGCCCCTCCCATTTATTACTATATTTATCTATGAAAATAGTGTAAAATTCTTACTTTGTACTGACATGTGATAAACAAGTCAGCATATACAATATGGCGTCACAGTGCGAATTCGGGCCAGAAACGCGTAAAACTCGACTTTTATGTATTAACTGCAACACAGCTGCTGAAAACTTGGTTGTACGACTGCGCGAACAATTTTTCGACAGAATTAGATCAGGTTTTTCAAATAGCAAATTAAAATTTCCATAAGCTCTGCCAACTCGGCAATTCGGCATATTGGAAAATTATTTGCAAAAATGTATATGAACAATGCATGAAAATATTTAGATTATATTGCTAATACGTTACTGGGCATTTATTGGGCAATATACTCGCATCTTTATTTGCATTTTTTACTACCATATTATTACTTCGATTAGGGCATATAAATAGTTTGGTATTATTTCATAGGAAAAGTGCCTAGTTATGGAAGTAGTTATGCGCGTTATAATGAAAGCCCTCAATATGCATCGAAGTTGGTATTTATAAAATCACAAACATTTTTCTTTTGACGATTTTATCAAATGCCATATTGCCAAATTGCATCACCAATTTGGACAACTTAAGAAGAAGCATTATGAAAGAAAAAGAGGAAGCTAGTTTTCAGGATTTTGTGATTTACATTTGAACATACATATGTATGTATGTACACATGCTTGTGCGTAAGAATAATTATTGTTGGAAGTGGTTGGTTGAATAGAAGTTTTTTTTTTTTTTTTGAACATGTGAATGTACAAACATACATATGTTAGCTTATGCTTGGATATATTGGTATCAATGAGGTTGGTTTTTTTGAGATGCGTAAGCGATATCTCCGAAAAGTATGGACCAAAAAAAATTTTTTTTTTCCTATGATAAACTACAAACCATTTAAAACGTATTTCAGAAAGAAAAAACCCAAATTTGCTTAAATTGCTTGGTTTCCGCACAATGTATTATATTTTCGGAGTAACTATAAGACCTACAAAAAAATGAATTTCACTACAATCAATTTCATCGTTTGTAGTTATAGGAAAAGTACTTTTAGTGCTTCCAAATTGCTGCGTCCTTGGTTTTTTTGAGATGCGGTAGCGATATCTCCGAAACCTGTGGACCAAAAAAAAAATTGTTTTTCGTATGAAAAACTACAAACGATTTAAAACGTATTTAAAAAACAAAAAAACCAAATTTACTTAAATTGCTTGGTTTCCGCACAATGTATTATATTTTCGGAGTAACTATAAGAACTACAAAAAAATTAATTTCACTACAATCAATTTCGTCGTTTGTAGTTATAGGAAAAGTACTTTTAGTGCTTCCAAATTGCTGCGTTCTTAGTTTTTTGAGATACGTTAGCGATATCTCCGAAACCTATGGACCAAAAAAAAATTTTTTTTTCGTATGAAAAACTACAAACGATTTAAAACGTATTCCAAAAACAAAAAAACCAAATTTACTTAAATTGCTTGGTTTCCGCACAATGTATTATATTTTCGGAGTAACTATAAAAACTACAAAAAAATGAATTTCACTACAATCAATTTCATCGTTTGTAGTTATAGGAAAAGTACTTTTAGTGCTTCCAAATTGCTGCGTTCTTGGTTTTTTTGAGATGCGTTAGCGATATCTCCGAAACGTGTGCACCAAAAAAAAAATTTTTTTTCGTATGAAAAACTGCAATCGATTTAAAACGTACCTCAAAAACAAAAAAACCAAGTTTATTTAAATTGCTTGGTTTCCGCACAATGTATTATATTTTCGGAGTAACTATGAGAACTACAAAAAAATTAATTTCACTACAATCAAGTTCATCGTTTGTAGTTATAGGAAAAGTACTTTTAGTGCTTCCAAATTGCTGCGTTCTTGGTTTTTTTGAGATGCGTTAGCGATATCTCCGAAACCTGTGGACCAAAAAAAAAAAATGTTTTCCTATGAAAAACTACAAACGATTTAAAACGTATTTCAGAAAGAAAAAACCCAAATTTGCTTAAATTGCTTGGTTTCCGCAAAATGTATTTTATTTTCGGAGTAACTATAAAAACTACAAAAAAATGAATTTCACTACAACCAATTTCATCGTTTGCAGTTATAGGAAAAGTACTTTTAGTGCTTCCAAATTGCTGCGTTCTTGGTTTTTTTGAGATGCGTTAGCGATATCTCCGAAACCTGTGGACCAAAAAAAAATTTTTTTCGTATGAAAAACTACAAACGATTTAAAACGTATTTCAAAAAGAAAAAACCCAAATTTGCTTAAATTGCTTGGTTTCCGCACAATGTATTATATTTTCGGAGTAACTATAAAAACTACAAAAAAATGAATTTCACTACAATCAATTTCATCGTTTGTAGTTATAGGAAAAGTACTTTTAGTGCTTCCAAATTGCTGCGTTCTTGGTTTTTTTGAGATGCGTTAGCGATATCTCCGAAACCTGTGGACCAAAAAAAAAATTTTTTTTCGTATGAAAAACTACAAACGATTTAAAACGTATTTCAAAAAGAAAAAAACCAAATTTACTTAAATTGCTTGGTTTCCGCAGAATGTATTATATTTTCGGAGTAACTATAAAAACTACAAAAAAATGAATTTCACTACAATTAATTTCATCATTTGTAGTTTGATAAGCCAAGTCAAAGAGCACTTGACTAGCATCAATTCCACCCTTAAATACGTATGTGCATATGTACACAGAAGCCTGTGCCTGTCGATCAGCTTTTGAGCATTGTATCATTGAATATATATGTATGAAAATATGAACCAAATTAGAAATGTACATACATACATATTCAATAATACTCCACAGTAAAGGCAGATATAAAAAAAACTTGCCGCTTGCTACGTTCTAAAGTGACCAAAGACTTTATGTAAATCCGCGTATACAGATATATATATATACATATGAATGCTCGTAGCAATTAGCCAACGAAATACAATAGGCACGAGCCAAATTATGTGTCGTAGGTTGTTAAAAGTGTTGCCGTTTGCAGCTTTAATCAACTGACAGCTAAAAGCGGAATTTTTTATTAATACTAAAATAAAGGAATTTATTGCTCTTTTGCGACATAATGTTATTTTTCTTGGCAAAATCACTTTAATTCATTTCGCCCCTCCCATTTATTACTATATTTATCTATGAAAATAGTGTAAAATTCTTACTTTGTACTGACATGTGATAAACAAGTCAGCATATACAATATGACGTCACAGTGCGAATTCGGGCCAGAAACGGGTAAAACTCGACTTTTATGTATTAACTGCAACACAGCTGCTGAAAACTTGGTTGTTCGACTGCGCGAACAATTTTTCGACAGAATAAGATCAGGTTTTTCAAATAGCAAATTAAAATTTCCAAAAGCTCTGCCAACTCGGCAATTCGGCATATTGGAAAATTATTTGCAAAAATGTATATGAACAATGCATGAAAATATTTAGATTATATTGCTAATACGTTACTGGGCATTTATTGGGCAATATACTCTCATCTTTATTTGCATTTTTTACTACCATATTATTACTTCGATTAGGGCATATAAATAGTTTGGTATTATTTCATAGGAAAAGTGCCTAGTTATGGAAGTAATTATGCGCGTTATAATGAAAGCCCTCAATATGCATCGAAGTTGGTATTTATAAAATCACAAACATTTTTCTTTTGACTATTTTATCAAATGCCATATTGCCAAATTGCATCATCAATTTGGACAACTTAAGAAGAAGCATTATGAATGAAAAAGAGGAAGCTAGTTTTCAGGATTTTGTGATTTACATTTGAACATACATATGTATGTATGTACACATCCTTGTGCGTAAGAATAATTATTGTTGGAAGTGGTTGGTTGAATAGAAGTTTTTTTTTTTTTTGAACATGTGAATGTACAAACATACATATGTTAGCTTATGCTTGGATATATTGGTATCAATGAGGTTGGTTTTTTTGAGATGCGTTAGCGATATCTCCGAAACGTATGGACCAAAAAAAAATTTTTTTTCCTATGATAAACTACAAACGATTTAAAACGTATTTCAGAAAGAAAAAACCCAAATTTATAAGACCTACAAAAAAATGAATTTCACTACAATCAATTTCATCGTTTGTAGTTATAGGAAAAGTACTTTTAGTGCTTCCAAATTGCTGCGTTCTTGGTTTTTTTGAGATGCGTTAGCGATATCTCCGAAACCTGTGGACAAAAAAAATTTTTTTTCGTATGAAAAACTACAAACGATTTAAAACGTATTTCAAAAACAAAAAAACCAAATTTACTTAAATTGCTTGGTTTCCGCACAATGTATTATATTTTCGGAGTAACTATAAGAACTACAAAAAAATGAATTTCACTACAATCAATTTCATCGTTTGTAGTTATAGGAAAAGTACTTTTAGTGCTTCCAAATTTCTGCGTTCTTAGTTTTTTGAGATACGTTAGCGATATCTCCGAAACCTATGGACCAAAAAAAAATTTTTTTTCGTATGAAAAACTACAAACGATTTAAAACATTTCAAAAACAAAAAAACCAAATTTACTTAAATTGCTTGGTTTCCGCACAATGTATTATATTTTCGGAGTAACTATAAAAACTACAAAAAAAGGAATTTCACTACGATCAATTTCATCGTTTGTAGTTATAGGAAAAGTACTTTTAGTGCTTCCAAATTGCTGCGTTCTTGGCTTTTTTGAGATGCGTTAGCGATATCTCCGAAACCTGTGGACCAAAAAAAAAATTTTGTTTCGTATGATAAACTACAAACGATTTAAAACGTATTTCAAAATGAAAAAAACCAAATTTACTTAAATTGCTTGGTTTCCGCAGAATGTATTATATTTTCGGAGTAACTACAAAAACTACAAAAAAATGAATTTCACTACAATTAATTTCATCATTTGTAGTTTGATAAGCCAAGTCAAAGAGCACTTGACTAGCATCAATTCCACCCTTAAATACGTATGTGCATATGTACACAGAAGCCTGTGCCTGTCGATCAGCTTTTGAGCATTGTATCATTGAATATATATGTATGAAAATATGAACCAAATTAGAAATGTACATACATACATATTCAATAATACTCCAAAGTAAAGGCAGATATAAAAAAAACTTGCCGCTTGCTACGTTCTAAAGCGACCAAAGACTTTATGTAAATCCGCGTATACAGATATATATATATACATATGAATGCTCGTAGCAATTAGCCAACGAAATACAATAGGCACGAGCCAAATTATGTGTCGTCGGTTGCTAAAAGTGTTGCCGTTTGCAGCTTTAATCAACTGACAGCTAAAAGGGGAATTTATTATTAATACTAAAATAAAGGAATTTATTGCTCTTTTGCGACATAATGTTATTTTTCTTGGCAAAATTACTTTAATTCATTTCGCCCCTCCCATTTATTACTATATTTATCTATGAAAATAGTGTAAAATTCTTACTTTGTACTGACATGTGATAAACAAGTCAGCATATACAATATGACGTCACAGTGCGAATTCGGGCCAGAAACGGGTAAAACTCGACTTTTATGTATTAACTGCAACACAGCTGCTGAAAACTTGGTTGTTCGACTGCGCGAACAATTTTTCGACAGAATAAGATCAGGTTTTTCAAATAGCAAATTAAAATTTCCATAAGCTCTGCCAACTCGGCAATTCGGCATATTGGAAAATTATTTGCAAAAATGTATATGAACAATGCATGAAAATATTTAGATTATATTGCTAATACGTTACTGGGCATTTATTGGGCAATATACTCGCATCTTTATTTGCATTTTTTACTACCATATTATTACTTCGATTAGGGCATATAAATAGTTTGGTATTATTTCATAGGAAAAGTGCCTAGTTATGGAAGTAGTTATGCGCGTTATAATGAAAGCCCTCAATATGCATCGAAGTTGGTATTTATAAAATCACAAACATTTTTCTTTTGACTATTTTATCAAATGCCATATTGCCAAATTGCATCATCAATTTGGACAACTTAAGAAGAAGCATTATGAATGAAAAAGAGGAAGCTAGTTTTCAGGATTTTGTGATTTACATTTGAACATACATATGTATGTATGTACACATGCTTGTGCGTAAGAATAATTATTGTTGGAAGTGGTTGGTTGAATAGAAGTTTTTTTTTTTTTTGAACATGTGAATGTACAAACATACATATGTTAGCTTATGCTTGGATATATTGGTATCAATGAGGTTGGTTTTTTTGAGATGCGTTAGCGATATCTCCGAAACGTATGGACCAAAAAAAATTTTTTTTCCTATGATAAACTACAAACGATTTAAAACGTATTTCACAAAGAAAAAACCCAAATTTGCTTAAATTGCTTGGTTTCCGCTCAATGTATTATATTTTCGCAGTAATTATAAGACCTACAAAAAATGAATTTCACTACAATCAATTTCATCGTTTGTAGTTATAGGAAAAGTACTTTTAGTGCTTCCAAATTGCTGCGTTCTTGGTTTTTTTGAGATGCGTTAGCGATATCTCCGAAACCTGTGGACCAAAAAAAAATTTTTTTTTCGTATGAAAAACTACAAACGATTTAAAACGTATTTCAAAAACAAAAAAACCAAATTTACTTAAATTGCTTGGTTTCCGCACAATGTATTATATTTTCGGAGTAACTATAAGAACTACAAAAAAATGAATTTCACTACAATCAATTTCATCGTTTGTCGTTATAGGAAAAGTACTTTTAGTGCTTCCAAATTGCTGCGTTCTTAGTTTTTTGAGATACGTTAGCGATATCTCCGAAACCTATGGACCAAAAAAAAATTTTTTTTCGTATGAAAAACTACAAACGATTTAAAACGTATTTCAAAAACAAAAAAACCAAATTTACTTAAATTGCTTGGTTTCCGCACAATGTATTATATTTTCGGAGTAACTATAAAAACTACAAAAAAATGAATTTCACTACAATCAATTTCATCGTTTGTAGTTATAGGAAAAGTACTTTTAGTGCTTCCAAATTGCTGCGTTCTTGGTTTTTTGAGATGCGTTAGCGATATCTCCGAAACGTGTGCACCAAAAAAAAAATTTTTTTTCGTATGAAAAACTACAATCGATTTAAAACGTACCTCAAAAACAAAAAAACCAAATTTACTTAAATTGCTTGGTTTCCGCACAATGTATTATATTTTCGGAGTAACTATAAAAACTACAAAAAAATTAATTTCACTATAATCAATTTCATCGTTTGTAGTTATAGGAAAAGTACTTTTAGTGCTTCCAAATTGCTGCGTTCTTGGTTTTTTTGAGATGCGTTAGCGATACCTCCGAAACCTGTGGACCAAAAAAAAAAAAAATTTTTCCTATGAAAAACTACAAACGATTTAAAAAGTATTTCAGAAAGAAAAAACCCAAATTTGCTTAAATTGCTTGGTTTCCGCACAATGTATTTTATTTTCGGAGTAACTATAAAAACTACAAAAAAATGAATTTCACTGCAATCAATTTCATCGTTTGCAGTTATAGGAAAAGTACTTTTAGTGCTTCCAAATTGCTGCGTTCTTGGTTTTTTTGAGATGCGTTAGCGATATCTCCGAAACCTGTGGACCAAAAAAAAAATTTTTTTTCGTATGAAAAACTACAAACGATTTAAAACGTATTTCAAAAACAAAAAAACCAAATTTACTTAAATTGCTTGGTTTCCGCACAATGTATTATATTTTCGGAGTAACTATAAAAACTACAAAAAAATTAATTTCACTACAATCAATTTCATCGTTTGTAGTTATAGGAAAAGTACTTTTAGTGCTTCCAAATTGCTGCGTTCTTGGTTTTTTTGAGATGCGTTAGCGATATCTCCGAAACCTGTGGACCAAAAAAAAAATTTTTTTTCGTATGAAAAACTACAAACGATTTAAAACGTATTTCAAAAACAAAAAAACCAAATTTACTTAAATTGCTTGGTTTCCGCACAATGTATTATATTTTCGGAGTAACTATAAGAACTACAAAAAAATGAATTTCACTACAATCAATTTCATCGTTTGTAGTTATAGGAAAAGTACTTTTAGTGCTTCCAAATTGCTGCGTTCTTGGTTTTTTTGAGATTCGTTAGCGATATCTCCGAAACGTAAGGACCAAAAAAAAAATTTTTTTACCTATGAAAAACTACAAGCGATTTAAAACGTATTTCAGAAAGAAAAAACCCAAATTTGCTTAAATTGCTTGGTTTCCGCACAATGTATTATATTTTCGGAGTAACTATAAGAACTACAAAAAAATGAATTTCACTACAATCAATTTCATCGTTTGTAGTTATAGGAAAAGTACTTTTAGTGCTTCCAAATTGCTGCGTTCTTAGTTTTTTGAGATACGTTAGCGATATCTCCGAAACCTATGGACCAAAAAAAAATTTTTTTTTCGTATGAAAAACTACAAACGATTTAAAACGTATTTCAGAAAGAAAAAACCCAAATTTGCTTAAATTGCTTGGTTTCCGCAGAATGTATTATATTTTCGGAGTAACTATAAAAACTACAAAAAAATGAATTTCACTACAATTAATTTCATCATTTGTAGTTTGATAAGCCAAGTCAAAGAGCACTTGACTAGCATCAATTCCACCCTTAAATACCTATGTGCATATGTACATGTATTATATTTTCGGAGTAACTATAAAAACTACAAAAAAATGAATTTCACTACAATCAATTTCATCGTTTGTAGTTATAGGAAAAGTACTTTTAGTGCTTCCAAATTGCTGCGTTCTTGGTTTTTTTGAGATGCGTTAGCGATATCTCCGAAACCTGTGGACCAAAAAAAAAAATTTTTTTTCGTATGAAAAACTACAAACAATTTAAAACGTATTTCAAAAAGAAAAAAACCAAATTTACTTAAATTGCTTGGTTTGCGCAGAATGTATTATATTTTCGGAGTAACTATAAAAACTACAAAAAAATGAATTTCACTACAATTAATTTCATCATTTGTAGTTTGATAAGCCAAGTCAAAGAGCACTTGACTAGCATCAATTCCACCCTTAAATACGTATGTGCATATGTACACAGAAGCCTGTGCCTGTCGATCAGCTTTTGAGCATTGTATCATTGAATATATATGTATGAAAATATGAACCAAATTTGAAATGTACATACATACATATTCAATAATACTCCAAAGTAAAGGCAGATATAAAAAAAACTTGCCGCTTGCTACGTTCTAAAGCGACCAAAGACTTTATGTAAATCCGCGTATACAGATATATATATACATATGAATGCTCGTAGCAATTAGCCAACGAAATACAATAGGCACGAGCCAAATTATGTGTCGTCGGTTGTTAAAAGTGTTGCCGTTTGCAGCTTTAATCAACTGACAGCTAAAAGGGGAATTTATTATTAATACTAAAATAAAGGAATTTATTGCTCTTTTGCGACATAATGTTATTTTTCTTGGCAAAAATACTTTAATTCATTTCGCCCCTCCCATTTATTACTATATTTATCTATGAAAATAGTGTAAAATTCTTACTTTGTACTGACATGTGATAAACAAGTCAGCATATACAATATGACGTCACAGTGCGAATTCGGGTCAGAAACGGGTAAAACTCGACTTTTATGTATTAACTGCAACACAGCTGCTGAAAACTTGGTTGTTCGACTGCGCGAACAATTTTTCGACAGAATAAGATCAGGTTTTTCAAATAGCAAATTAAAATTTCCATAAGCTCTGCCAACTCGGCAATTCGGCATATTGGAAAATTATTTGCAAAAATGATTATGAACAATGCATGAAAATATTTAGATTATATTGCTAATACGTTACTGGGCATTTATTGGGCAATATACTCGCATCTTTATTTGCATTTTTTACTACCATATTATTACTTCGATTAGGGCATATAAATAGTTTGGTATTATTTCATAGGAAAAGTGCCTAGTTATGGAAGAAGTTATGCGCGTTATAATGAAAGCCCTCAATATGCATCGAAGTTGGTATTTATAAAATCACAAACATTTTTCTTTTGACTATTTTATCAAATGCCATATTGCCAAATTGCATCATCAATTTGGACAACTTAAGAAGAAGCATTATGAATGAAAAAGAGGAAGCTAGTTTTCAGGATTTTGTGATTTACATTTGAACATACATATGTAAGTATGTACACAAGCTTGTGCGTAAGAATAATTATTGTTGGAAGTGGTTGGTTGAATAGAAGTTTTTTTTTTTTGAACATGTGAATGTACAAACATACATATGTTAGCTTCTGCTTGGATATATTGGTATCAATGAGGTTGGTTTTTTTGAGATGCGTTAGAGATATCTCCGAAACGTATGGACCAAAAAAATGTTTTTTTTCCTATGATAAACTACAAACGATTTAAAACGTATTTCAGAAAGAAAAAACCCAAATTTGCTTAAATTGCTTGGTTTCCGCTCAATGTATTATATTTTCGGAGTAACTATAAGACCTACAAAAAAATGAATTTCACTACAATCAATTTCATCGTTTGTAGTTATAGGAAAAGTACTTTTAGTGCTTCCAAATTGCTGCGTTCTTGGTTTTTTTGAGATGCGTTAGCGATATCTCCGAAACCTGTGGACCAAAAAAAAAATTTTTTTTCGTATGAAAAACTACAAACGATTTAAAACGTATTTCAAAAACAAAAAAACCAAATTTACTTAAATTGCTTGGTTTCCGCACAATGTATTATATTTTCGGAGTAACTATAAGAACTACAAAAAATGAATTTCACTACAATCAATTTCATCGTTTGTAGTTATAGGAAAAGTACTTTTAGTGCTTCCAAATTGCTGCGTTCTTAGTTTTTTGAGAAACGTTAGCGATATCTCCGAAACCTATGGACCAAAAAAAAATTTTTTATCGTATGAAAAACTACAAACGATTTAATACGTATTTCAAAAACAAAAAAACCAAATTTACTTAAATTGCTTGGTTTCCGCACAATGTATTATATTTTCGGAGTAACTATAAAAACTACAAAAAAATTAATTTCACTACAATCAATTTCATCGTTTGTAGTTATAGGAAAAGTACTTTTAGTGCTTCCAAATTGCTGCGTTCTTGGTTTTTTTGAGATGCGTTAGCGATATCTCCGAAACCTGTGGACCAAAAAAAAAAATTTTTTTCGTATGAAAAACTACAAACGATTTAAAACGTATTTCAAAAACAAAAAAACCAAATTTACTTAAATTGCTTGGTTTCCGCACAATGTATTATATTTTCGGAGTAAATATAAGAACTACAAAAAAATGAATTTCACTACAATCAATTTCATCGTTTGTAGTTATAGGAAAAGTACTTTTAGTGCTTCCAAATTGCTGCGTTCTTGGTTTTTTTGAGATGCGTTAGCGATATCTCCGAAACCTGTGGACCAAAAAAAAAAAATGTTTTTCCTATGAAAAACTACAAACGATTTAAAACGTATTTCAGAAAGAAAAAACCCAAATTTGCTTAAATTGCTTGGTTTCCGCACAATGTATTATATTTTCGGAGTAACTATAAGAACTACAAAAAAATGAATTTCACTACAATCAATTTCATCGTTTGTAGTTATAGGAAAAGTACTTTTAGTGCTTCCAAATTGCTGCGTTCTTGGTTTTTTTGAGATGCGTTAGCGATATCTCCGAAACCTGTGGACCAAAAAAAAAAAAATTTTTTTCCTATGAAAAACTACAAACGATTTAAAACGTATTTCAGAAAGAAAAAACCCAAATTTGCTTAAATTGCTTGGTTTCCGCACAATGTATTATATTTTCGGAGTAAATATAAGAACTACAAAAAAATGAATTTCACTACAATCAATTTCATCGTTTGTAGTTATAGGAAAAGTACTTTTAGTGCTTCCAAATTGCTGCGTTCTTGGTTTTTTTGAGATGCGTTAGCGATATCTCCGAAACCTATGGACCAAAAAAAAAATGTTTTTTCCTATGAAAAACTACAAACGATTTAAAACGTATTTCAGAAAGAAAAAACCCAAATTTGCTTAAATTGCTTGGTTTCCGCACAATGTATTATATTTTCGGAGTAAATATAAGAACTACAAAAAAATGAATTTCACTACAATCAATTTCATCGTTTGTAGTTATAGGAAAAGTATTTTAGTGCTTCCAAATTGCTGCGTTCTTGGTTTTTTTGAGATGCGTTAGCGATATCTCCGAAACCTATGGACCAAAAAAAAAATGTTTTTTCCTATGAAAAACTACAAACGATTTAAAACGTATTTCAAAAAGAAAAAACCAAATTTACTTAAATTGCTTGGTTTCCGCACAATGTATTATATTTTCGGAGTAATTATAAAAACTACAAAAAAATTAATTTCACTATAATCAATTTCATCGTTTGTAGTTATAGGAAAAGTAATTTTAGTGCTTCCAAATTGCTGTGTTCTTGGTTTTTTTGAGATGCGTTAGCGATATCTCCGAAACCTGTGGACCAAAAAAAAAATTTTTTTTCGTATGAAAAACTACAAACGATTTAAAACGTATTTCAAAAACAAAAAAACCAAATTTACTTAAATTGCTCGGTTTCCGCACAATGTGTTATATTTTCGGAGTAACTATAAGAACTACAAAAAAATGAATTTCACTACAATCAATTCCATCGTTTGTAGTTATTGGAAAAGTACTTTTAGTGCTTCCAAATTGCTGCGTTCTTGGTTTTTTTGAGATGCGTTAGCGATATCTCCGAAACGTATGGACCAAAAAAAAAATTTTTTTTCCTATGAAAAACTACAAACGATTTAAAACGTATTTCAGAAAGAAAAAACCCAAATTTGCTTAAATTGCTTGGTTTCCGCACAATGTATTATATTTTCGGAGTAACTATAAGAACTACAAAAAAATGAATTTCACTACAATCAATTTCATCGTTTGTAGTTATAGGAAAAGTACTTTTAGTGCTTCCATATTGCTGCGTTCTTGGTTTTTTTGAGATGCGTTAGCGATATCTCCGAAACCTGTGTACCAAAAAAAAATTTTTTTTTCCTATGAAAAACTGCAAACGATTTAAAACGTATTTCAAAAACAAAAAAACCAAATTTACTTAAATCGCTTGGTTTCCGCACAATGTATTATATTTTCGGGGTAACTATAAAAACTACAAAAAAAATGAATTTCACTACAATCAATTTAATCGTTTGTAGTTATAGGAAAAGTACTTTTAGTGTTTCCAAATTGCTGCGTTCTTGGTTTTTTTGAGATGCGTTAGCGATATCTCCGAAACCTGTGGACCAAAAAAAAATTGTTTTCTTATGAAAAACTAAAAACGATTTAAAACGTATTTCAAAAACAAAAAAACCAAATTTACTTAAATTGCTTGCTTTCCGCACAATGTATTATATTTTCGGAGTAACTATAAGAACTACAAAAAAATTAATTTCACTACAATTAATTTCATCGTTTGTAGTTATAGGAAAAGTACTTTTAGTGCTTCCAAATTGCTGCGTTCTTGGTTTTTTTGAGATGCGTTAGCGATATCTCCGAAACCTGTGGACCAAAAAAAAAATTTTTTTCCTATGAAAAACTACAAACGATTTAAAACGTATTTCTGAAAGAAAAAACCCCAAATTTGCTTAAATTGCTTGGTTTCCGCACAATGTATTATATTTTCGGAGTAACTATAAGAACTACAAAAAAATGAATTTCACTACAATCAATTTCATCGTTTGTAGTTATAGGAAAAGTACTTTTAGTGCTTCCAAATTGCTGCGTTCTTGGTTTTTTTGAGATGCGTTAGCGATATCTCCGAAACCCGTGGACCAAAAAAAAAAATGTTTTCCTATGAAAAACTACAAACGATTTAAAACGTACTTCAGAAAGAAAAACCCCAAATTTGCTTAAATTGCTTGGTTTCCGCACAATGTATTATATTTTCGGAGTAACTATAAGAACTACAAAAAATTAATTTCACTACAATCAATTTCATCGTTTGTAGTTATAGGAAAAGTACTTTTAGTGCTTCCAAATTGCTGCGTTCTTGGTTTTTTTGAGGTGCGTTAGCGATATCTCCGAAACCTGTGGACCAAAAAAAATTTTTTTTTCGTATGAAAAACTACAAACGATTTAAAACGTATTTCAAAAACAAAAAAACCAAATTTACTTAAATTGCTTAGTTTCCGCACAATGTATTATATTTTCGGAGTAACTATAAAAACTAAAAAAAAATGAATTTCACTACAATCAATTTCATCGTTTGTAGTTATAGGAAAAGTACTTTTAGTGCTTCCAAATTGCTGCGTTCTTGGTTTTTTTGAGATGCGTTAGCGATATCTCCGAAACCTGTGGACCAAAAAAAAATTTTTTTTTGTATGAAAAACTACAAACGATTTAAAACGTATTTCAAAAACAAAAAAACCAAATTTACTTAAATTGCTTGGTTTCCGCACAATGTATTATATTTTCGGAGTAACTATAAGAACTACAAAAAAATGAATTTCACTACAATCAATTTCATCGTTTGTAGTTATAGGAAAAGTACTTTTAGTGCTTCCAAATTGCTGCGTTCTTGGTTTTTTTGAGATGCGTTAGCGATATCTCCGAAACCTGTCGACCAAAAAAAAAATTTTTTTCGTATGAAAAACTACAAACGATTTAAAACGTATTTCAAAAAGAAAAAACCCAAATTTCCTTAAATTGCTTGGTTTCCGCACAATGTATTATATTTTCGGAGTAACTATAAAAACTACAAAAAAGTGAATTTCACTACAATCAATTTCATCGCTTGTAGTTATAGGAAAAGTACTTTTAGTGCTTCCAAATTGCTGCGTTCTTGGTTTTTTTGAGATGAGTTAGCGATATCTCCGAAACCTGTGGACCAAAAAAAAATTTATTTTTCGTATGAAAAACTACAAACGATTTAAAACGTATTTCAAAAAGAAAAAAACCAAATTTGCTTAAATTGCTTGGTTTCCGCACAATGTATTATATTTTCGGAGTAACTATAAGAACTACAAAAAAATGAATTTCACTACAATCAATTTCATCGTTTGTAGTTATAGGAAAAGTACTTTTAGTGCTTCCAAATTGCTCCGTTCTTGGTTTTTTTGAGATGCGTTAGCGATATCTCCGAAACGTATGGACCAAAAAAAAATTTTTTTCCTATGAAAAACTACAAACGATTTAAAACGTATTTCAGAAAGAAAAAACCCAAATTTGCTTAAATTGCTTGGTTTCCGCACAATGTATTATATTTTCGGAGTAACTATAAGAACTACAAAAAAATGAATTTCACTACAATCAATTTCATCGTTTGTAGTTATAGGAAAAGTACTTTTAGTGCTACCAAATTGCTGCGTTCTTGGTTTTTTTGAGATGCGTTAGCGATATCTCCGAAACCTATGGACCAAAAAAAAAAATTTTTTTTCCTATGAAAAACTACAAACGATTTAAAACGTATTTCAAAAAGAAAAAAACAAATTTACTTAAATTGCTTGGTTTCCGCAGAATGTATTATATTTTCGGAGTAACTATAGAAACTACAAAAAAATGAATTTCACTACAATTAATTTCATCATTTGTAGTTTGATAAGCCAAGTCAAAGAGCACTTGACTAGCATCAATTCCACCCTTAAATACGTATGTGCATATGTACACAGAAGCCTGTGCCTGTCGATCAGCTTTTGAGCATTGTATTATTGAATATATATGTATGAAAATATGAACCAAATTAGAAATGTACATACATACATATTCAATAATACTCCAAAGTAAAGGCAGATATAAAAAAAACTTGCCGCTTGCTACGTTCTAAAGCGACCAAAGACTTTATGTAAATCCGCGTATACAGATATATATATACATATGAATGCTCGTAGCAATTAGCCAACGAAATACAATAGGCACGAGCCAAATTATGTGTCGTCGGTGTTTAAAAGTGTTGCCGTTTGCAGCTTTAATCAACTGATAGCTAAAAGGGGAATTTATTATTAATACTAAAATAAAGGAATTTATTGCTCTTTTGCGACATAATGTTATTTTTCTTGGCAAAATTACTTTAATTCATTTCGCCCCTCCCATTTATTACTATATTTATCTATGAAAATAGTGTAAAATTCTTACTTTGTACTGACATGTGATAAACAAGTCAGCATATACAATATGACGTCACAGTGCGAATTCGGGCCAGAAACGGGTAAAACTCGACTTTTATGTATTAACTGCAACACAGCTGCTGAAAACTTGGTTGTTCGACTGCGCGAACAATTTTTCGACAGAATAAGATCAGGTTTTTCAAATAGCAAATTAAAATTTCCATAAGCTCTGCCAACTCGGCAATTCGGCATATTGGAAAATTATTTGCAAAAATGTATATGAACAATGCATGAAAATATTTAGATTATATTGCTAATACGTTACTGGGAATTTATTGGGCAATATACTCGCATCTTTATTTGCATTTTTTACTACCATATTATTACTTCGATTAGGGCATATAAATAGTTTGGTATTATTTCATAGGAAAAGTGCCTAGTTATGGAAGTAGTTATGCGCGTTATAATGAAAGCCCTCAATATGCATCGAAGTTGGTATTTATAAAATCACAAACATTTTTCCTTTGACGATTTTATCAAATGCCATATTGCCAAATTGCATCACCAATTTGGACAACTTAAGAAGAAGCATTATGAATGAAAAAGAGGAAGCTAGTTTTCAGGATTTTGTGATTTACATTTGAACATACATATGTATGTATGTACACATGCTTGTGCGTAAGAATAATTATTGTTGGAAGTGATTGGTTGAATAGAAGTTTTTTTTTTTTTTGAACATGTGAATGTACAAACATACATATGTTAGCTTATGCTTGGATATATTGGTATCAATGAGGTGGGTGTGAAGTGGGTGTTGGTTGATCTTTAGTTTAAGAATATACATATGTATGTGTTTGCATATATATCTAAGTTTGTTTATACGCTACGATCGTCATAGCAGATACATTACCATGTTCATACATTTCTTAGCTTACATATGAGCACACATACATATGTATGTACGTACATTTGCTTGAGCGTAAGAATAATTTTTGTTAGAATGGGTATGCTGAAATGAAGTTTGTTTTATTTTTGAACATATGACTTGTAAGCAACAATATTTACTTGCACATTCAAAAACTTTAATATGCTTGTAATTTAAATCGAGAGAATTATTCAAAGAACCCATTTGCTGTGCAAAAATCATTGTTTGGAATACCCAACCGGGTGTATTCGAATTTCCCAATTTTGCAATGTATTATATTTTCGTAGTAACTATAAGAACTACAAAAAAAATGAATTTCACTACAATCAATTTCATCGTTTGTAGTTATAGGAAAATTACTTTTAGTGCTTCCAAATTGCTGCGTTCTTGGTTTTTTTGAGATGCGTTAGCGATATCTCCGAAACCTGTGGACCAAAAAAAAAATTTTTTTTCGTATGAAAAACTACAAACGATTTAAAACGTATTTCAAAAACAAAAAACCCAAATTTACTTAAATTGCTTGGTTTCCGCACAATGTATTATATTTTCGGAGTAATTATAAGAACTACAAAAAAATGAATTTCACTACAATCAATTTCATCGTTTGTAGTTATAGGAAAAGTACTTTTAGTGCTTCCAAATTGCTGCGTTCTTGGTTTTTTTGAGATGCGTTAGCGATATCTCCGAAACCTGTGGACCAAAAAAAAATTTTTTTTCCTATGAAAAACTACAAACGATTTAAAACGTATTTCAGAAAGAAAAAACCCAAATTTGCTTAAATTGCTTGGTTTCCGCACAATGTATTATATTTTCGGAGTAACTATAAGAACTACAAAAAAATGAATTTCACTACAATCAATTTCATCGTTTGTAGTTATAGGAAAAGTACTTTTAGTGCTTCCAAATTGCTACGTTCTTGGTTTTTTTGAGATGCGTTAGCGATATCTCCGAACCTGTGGACCAAAAAAAAAATTTTTTTTCGTATGAAAAATTACAAACGATTTAAAACGTATTTCAAAAACAAAAAAACCAAATTTACTTAAATTGCTTGGTTTCCGCACAATGTATTATATTTTCGGAGTAACTATAAAAACTACAAAAAAACGAATTTCACTACAATCAATTTCATCGTTTGTAGTTATAGGAAAAGTACTTTTAGTGCTTCCAAATTGCTGCGTTCTTGGTTTTTTTGAGATGCCTTAGCGATATCTCCGAAACCTGTGGACCAAAAAAAAAATTTTTTCCTATTAAAAACTACAAACGATTTAAAACGTATTTCAGAAAGAAAAAACCCAAATTTGCTTAAATTGCTTGGTTTCCGCACAATGTATTATATTTTCGGAGTAACTATAAGAACCACAAAAAAATAAATTTCACTACAATCAATTTCATCGTTTGTAGTTATAGGAAAAGTACTTTTAGTGCGTCCAAATTGCTGCGTTCTTGGTTTTTTTGAGATGCGTTAGCGATATCTCCGAAACCTGTCGACCAAAAAAAAATTTGTTTTCCTATGAAAAACTACAAACTAAACTAAATTGCTTGGTTTCCGCACAATGTATTATATTTTCGGAGTAACTATAAGAACTACAAAAAAATTAATTTCACTACAATCAATTTCATCGTTTGTAGTTATACGAAAAGTACTTTTAGTGCTTCCAAATTGCTGCGTTCTTGGTTTTTTTGAGATGCGTTAGCGATATCTCCTAAACCTGTGGACCAAAAAAAAAATTTTTTTTCGTATGAAAAACTACAAATGATTTAAAACGTATTTCAAAAACAAAAAAACCAAATTTACTTAAATTGCTTGGTTTCCGCACAATGTATTATATTTTCGGAGTAACTATAAAAACTACAAAAAAATGAATTTCACTACAATCAATTTCATCGTTTGTAGTTATAGGAAAAGTACTTTTAGTGCTTCCAAATTGCTGCGTTCTTGGTTTTTTCGAGATGCGTTAGCGATATCTCCGAAACCTGTGGACCAAAAAAAAAATTTTTTTTCGTATGAAAAACTACAAACTATTTAAAACGTATGTCAAAAACAAAAAAACCAAATTTACTTAAATTGCTTGGTTTCCGCACAATGTATTATATTTTCGGAGTAACTATAAGAACTACAAAAAAATGAATTTCACTACAATCAATTTCATCGTTTGTAGTTATAGGAAAAGTACTTTTAGTGCTTCCAAATTACTGCGTTCTTGGTTTTTTTGAGATGCGTTAGCGATATCTCCGAAACGTATGGACCAAAAAAAAAATTTTTTTACCTATGAAAAACTACAAACGATTTAAAACGTATTTCAGAAAGAAAAAACCCAAATTTGCTTAAATTGCTTGGTTTCCGCACAATGTATTATATTTTCGGAGTAACTATAAGAACTACAAAAAAATGAATTTCACTACAATCAATTTCATGGTTTTAGTTATAGGAAAAGTACTTTTAGTGCTTCCAAATTGCTGCGTTCTTGGTTTTTTTGAGATGCGTTAGCGATATCTCCGAAACCTGTGGACCAAAAAAAAAATTTTTTTTCGTATGAAAAACTACAAACGATTTAAAACGTATTTCAAAAACAAAAAAACCAAATTTACTTAAATTGCTTGGTTTCCGCACAATGTATTATATTTTCGGAGTAACTATAAGAACTACAAAAAAATGAATTTCACTACAATCAATTTCATCGTTTGTAGTTATAGGAAAAGTACTTTTAGTGCTTCCAAATTGCTGCGTTCTTGGTTTTTTTGAGATGCGTTAGCGATATCTCCGAAACCTGTGGACCAAAAAAAAAATTTTTTTTCGTATGAAAAACTACAAACGATTTAAAACGTATTTCAAAAACAAAAAAACCAAATTTACTTAAATTGCTTGGTTTCTGCACAATGTATTATATTTTCGGAGTAACTATAAGAACTACAAAAAAATGAATTTCACTACAATCAATTTCATCGTTTGTAGTTATAGGAAAAGTACTTTTAGTGCTTCCAAATTGCTGCGTTCTTGGTTTTTTTGAGATGCGTTAGCGATATCTCCGAAACCTATGGACCAAAAAAAAAATTTTTTTTCCTATGAAAAACTACAAACGATTTAAAACGCATTTCAAAAACAAAAAAACCAAATTTACTTAAATTGCTTGGTTTCCGCACAATGTATTATATTTTCGGAGTAACTATAAGAACTACAAAAAAATGAATTTCACTACAATCAATTTCATCGTTTGTAGTTATAGGCAAAGTACTTTTAGTGCTTCCAAATTGCTGCGTTCTTGGTTTTTTGAGATGCGTTAGCGATATCTCCGAAACCTGTCGACCAAAAAAAAAATTTTTTTCGTATGAAAAACTGCAAACGATTTAAAACGTATTTCAAAAAGAAAAAACCCAAATTTCCTTAAATTGCTTGGTTTCCGCACAATGTATTATATTTTCGGAGTAACTATAAAAACTACAAAAAAATGAATTTCACTACAATCAATTTCATCGTTTGTAGTTATAGGAAAAGTACTTTTAGTGCTTCCAAATTGCTGCGTTCTTGGTTTTTTTGAGATGCGTTAGCGATATCTCCGAAACCTGTGGACCAAAAAAAAATGTATTTTTCGTATGAAAAACTACAAACGATTTAAAACGTATTTCAAAAAGAAAAAAACCAAATTTGCTTAAATTGCTTGGTTTCCGCACAATGTATTATATTTTCGGAGTAACTATAAGAACTACAAAAAAATGAATTTAACTACAATCAATTTCATCGTTTGTAGTTATAGGAAAAGTACTTTTAGTGCTTCCAAATTGCTGCGTTCTTGGTTTTTTTGAGATGCGTTAGCGATATCTCCGAAACGTATGGACCAAAAAAAATTTTTTTTCCTATGAAAAACTACAAACGAGTTAAAACGTATTTCAGAAAGAAAAAACCCAAATTTGCTTAAATTGCTTGGTTTCCGCACAATGTATTATATTTTCGGAGTAACTATAAAAACTACAAAAAAATGAATTTCACTACAATCAATTTCATCGTTTGTAGTTATAGGAAAGGTACTTTTAGTGCTTCCAAATTGCTGCGTTCTTGGTTTTTTTGAGATGCGTTAGCGATATCTCCGAAACCTGTCGACCAAAAAAAAATTTATTTTTCGTATGAAAAACTACGAACGATTTAAAACGTATTTCAAAAAGAAAAAAACCAAATTTGCTTAAATTGCTTGGTTTCCGCACAATGTATTATATTTTCGGAGTAACTATAAGAACTACAAAAAAATGAACTTCACTACAATCAATTGCATCGTTTGTAGTTATAGAAATCACAAAAAAAATTTGGATTTTTTCAAAGCGGGTTCCAGCGTGATGCAGCTAAATTTATGTACCTATGCGAAACAGCGAGACATTTTCACATATGTATTCATGTTTAGCGGAAAATTTCCAGGTTTCAATAAAACAAACAGACTGTGACATATGTACGTACATATGTATGATGATAGAAAAATAAATAAGGATGACAAAATATTTGAAACAGTTCATACAGTAAAAGGGCCGTGCTTTAACATCCCCGCCTCCGTGAATCAACCAGACTCACCACAATTTATGTCAAGGACGGTCAGATTCGACGCCGCTCGCCGTCGTGCCCAGGGTAAATGCGTTCTATTTTACCGCGACACCAGTCGCGTCTAGGCACGTTCGGGTCGCAAATGAAGACAAGGTCCCCTTCCTGCAACTTCTTTGCTCGTTGGCACCACTTCACCCTACGCGTCAACGTGGGGAGGTATTCGTTAATCCAACGCTTCCAGAAGTGATCTCTCAACTGCCTGGCAATTCTCCGCTGTTGGCGTAGACCAGATACCCTTTCGATGACGTCGCCCACGGCTGGCGTTTGTGCGTTATTAGATTCGGCCAGGATAAAGTCATTGGGTGTGAGTGGTTGTTCTTGATTGACGTCTACAGGTAAATGAGTGAGAGGCCTTGAGTTGACTATATTTTCTGCTTCAATTAAAAGGCAGTTGAGGGTGTGTTCCCGTGGTGCTACCTCTTTCAAAGTGTGCCGTAGAACACGCTTAACACATTGCACCAACCTTTCCCAAGCACCCCCCTCTTCTGGATTAAATGGCGAATTAAACACCCAGTCAACTCCTCGTCGAGACAACTCATCTTGTACGCGAGTACAATCAAAAACTTCGCTAAATCTCTTGGTCTCTTTGTCAGCACCCACAAAATTTTTCCCGTTATCCGAACGTAAGCCTATAGGTACACCGCGACGGTTTACAAAATTTCGAATTGCAATGATACAGGAATCGGTGCTCAAATCGTGGGCCAACTCCAAATGAACCGCTCTCACAGTCAAACATGTGAAGTGTACCACCCACCTCTTCTCCGTGCTGCGTCGTACAGTTACAGTTACCGGGCCGAAATAGTCCAGTCCTGTATAGCTAAATGGCGGGATATATGGTGTAAGCCTGTCAGGAAGCAGTGGTCCCATCAAAGGTGCCTTCGGCTGTGCTCTACTTATACGACAGACGTGCTATTACACCACGTAACAAATTTCTCAGCAGTGGAATCCAGTAAGTTCGACGAATTTCACATATGGTAGCTTCTGTATTTTGGTGATGCATGATACAGTGATAGTGTGTTACGACAAGCTTTGTGAATGCGTGGCTCGGCGGCAATATAATAGGGCGTCTAGAACTTATGGGCAGCCAACTGGCAGCGTCAATACGACCTTCCACACGGAGCACCTTTCCTTCATCAATGTACGGCGAGAGATGGATAAGCTCGCTATTATTGGCGATGTTCTGTCCACTTTCGATTTGCTTGATTTCCGTGGAGAACGTCTCACGTTGTACAAGTCGACATAGTAAGCGTTTTGCTAATTCAGTTTCTCTAGCGGACAGACCATGACATTCGTTTGCTTGTGTTTGGCGGCGGCAAATGGCAATAAAACGCAATACCCAGCGGCGGTTCTGACCAGTTTCCTGAAGGTAGAAAAACGTTTAAATTCAAAGAGATTAGTGTCAATAATTACCAAAGCATATTTAGATCGGAGCTCTTCACCAGGATCTGCATTCTCGCAAAACAAAGATTCACCAGTAGGCCAAGAAAGATGCGATGCTTTGAGAAATGGTGGGCCGGCTAACCAGGGTGTTGTCGAATCGAGTCGCACCTGATTATTTGTACGTGTGGCTACATCTGCAACGTTAAGATCAGTAGGAGTCCACCTCAAATTTGTTGTTGTTGTTGCCAATATTTCTGCAACCCTGTGTTGAACGAATGGCTTATATCGACGGTGCTCGCTATTGATCCACCTTAAAACCGTCATCGAGTCGCTCCACAAATAGCAGTTTTCACTGTCTATCGGATGATCTTCACGCACACAGTTAAGTAGGCGAGTTCCTAACACAGCCGCCTGTAGTTCAAGTCGCGGCACAGTTAGTGGCTTTATAGGGGCGCATTTGGACTATTTCTCCGCTCGAACTTACCGATCTGAAATAGGCTACAGCTGCAAAGGCCTCCTCACTTCCATCTACAAATATGTGAAGCTGCAGCATTCGCGGAGTGCCACATCGAAAATAAAAACGGGGCATGGTGTACTCACTGACCGCAGCCAACTGGTTTCGCCACTTTACCCACGCGTCGTTGATGTCATTTAGCAGTGACTCATCCCATCGCATATTTCTTTTCCATACATCTCGCATTATTAGTTTGGCGCTAACAATAAAATGAGCTAGAAAATAGACATAACGACACTTAATAGCTCACGCTTAGTGGGGCATCTTGATCCACTTATGACCGCGGGATCGACGTTATTAAATTTTAACTGAAACCCAAAGGAGTCGGTTGATGGTTTCCAAAATAGACCTAAAACCCTTTCAGTCAAAATGCCTTCTTTTTGGCCCATTAGGTGTGTGCACTCGTTACCACCTAGCATGTTAACTACCCTTTGTGAGTTCGATGAGAAATTTCTAAGCCCGACACCAGCTTTCAAATGGATTTCCCGTACTTTCTCTGAGATCGTGATTGCTTCTTGCTCCGTTGCGAAGCTGTCCACAAAGTCGTCTACGTAGTGATGATTTAAAATAGCATCTACAGCTCGGGATGTAATTTCGTCGGTATTTCCATATTCCATTGCGTTGATGGTTTTAACATAATTTGCAGATCATGGTGAGTGTTGTGTATTAATAATTACAACGGACCAACTTGACAGCTAAACTTCGAATGATTTATTTAGTAAGAGTATTATAGTTCATTGGTATGATTACAAGAGGTGGTAATGAAACAAGAGAGAGTATAGTGCGTTTGTATATACATGTGTATGTAGCATATGTAATGTTCGTAAACTAAGTTGCCATTAACACATAATATATAATACCCAATACGCTCCCCCTTAGCTTTGCTTATATAAAACAGAATTTTAAAATATTTAAAATAGAAATATAAAATATGTACATTATATTTTGTTTGATTGTAATTCATGTATTGCTTAAATATGTAAATGCTTTTTAAACTTAGAACAGTAAGTAATTAGATTAAATGTTAGTTGGATATGTACAACTTATTCTTGAGGTTTCACAACCTTGCCTGCTATCCTAGGTCTTAATTCTATTTTTGATCGCGTAACATGCTCGTCCGGATCATGTGCACTACCCTCAGCAGGTTATCTGGAGGACTGGATGAAGTGTGTGGTTCACCTACGCTTTCGCGCATTTCATTATGATTTCCCGTATTTTCTTGTGAAGAATTATTATCTCTTATTTGGTTCAAGTGTCTTTTTATTTCTCTATTATTGTGTACAATGATACAACTATATGATCGTGGACCCATTTGTTTGTTAATTTTGCTGGCATCCAGCTCGTTTTATTTGGATTTCTGTAGTCGCCTATTAAAACATTTTGCCCTTTTTGAAAGTGCTCTTCCCGTTTGCCTTTGTAGTTTTGTTCGCTTTCAATTTGTTTTTTGATAATCTGTTTTTGAACTAGCCGGGGTTTCAAAAGATCGAAACGAGACTTTAAAGGTCGCGAGAGAAATAATTTTGCAGGAGATTCTCCCGTAGTTGTGTGAATTGTGTTTCGATAATCGAATAAAAACTTATTTAAAATGAATTCAGTGTCTGAGTGTTTTCTTTTTTCTAGACTTGCATATAGTGATTTTTTTAAATTCTTTACAAATATTTCAGCTTGGCCGTTGGTTGCCGGATGGCCAGGAGCTGTGAAGATGTGGTTAATGTTATTTGTTTTCAAAAATTACTTAAATTCGTCAGAAGTAAATTGACGACCATTGTCTGTGACTAGCGTGTCGACAATACCATAGCGAGCAAAATTCTCTCTCATTTTTCTAATGACAAAGCTCGACGTTAAATCTTTTGTTTGAAAAACTTCAGCCCATTTGGTGAAGGAGTCAATAATGATCAAAAAGTGAAAGTCTTTTATTGGTCCAGCAAAATCAGCATGTATTCGACTCCACGGAGAGTTAGTTGGCTTCCACGAAATTAAGGAGCTTTTTTCTGGACTCGCTTGCAACTTTTGGCATGGAAGACAATTATTTATTACATGTTCGATATCAGAGTTTATGTTTGGCCACCAGACATACGATCTGGCGAGAGCCTTCGTTTTCACGATGCCCATATGTGAGGCATGAAGCTCGTTTAATATATGAACTCGAAATTTTTCAGGTATAACGACTCTAAATCCCCATAAAATACAGTCATATTCAACAGTTAGTTCGTTAATTTTATCCTTGAAAGGAATAAATTTTGCTCCAGTCAAATTGTTGACTTCGCCATGAAGAATAGCGTGGGATACCTTGGAAAGTATTAGATCTTTTCTAGTTTCCCTACCAACGCTTTTAAAATTGATGTTCAAATAGTTCGAATTTTCAATAAAATTGACATAGGAATTTTCAAAACAGTCTTGTTGATTTGTCGCTTGCGGTATGCGAGACAAGATATCAGCGTCGTTGGAAATGCCCTTGACGTACGTAATCGTGTAATTGAACCCTGAAAGTATGAACGCCCACCGCTGCATTCGGGCAGCTGCCATTGCTGGCAAACCTTTATGTTCGCCAAAGATTGTCACTAACGGCTTATGGTCGGTTTTTAAAATGAAATGGTTTCCTAGTAAATATTGTCGGAATTTTGTCACGCAATATACGATGGCAAGAGGCTCTTTTTCAAGCGTGCTATAATTTCGTTCACTTTTAGAAAGAGATCTCGAAACAAATGCAATAGGTTTTACAGAACCATCTGAAAATTTGTGGGGAAGTACGCCCGCGACTGCACTATTACTAGCATCAGTTGACAGAATTAAAGGCAAGTCGACATTAAAGTGAACCAGCACCTGGTCCGAAGTAATTTCTTTTTTTTATTAATTCGTATGCTGCTTGACATTCATTTGTCCATTTAAATTGCACATTTTTTTGCAATAAATTATATAAAGGGCTTACTTTTTTTTCGAAATTTTCGACAAACTTTGAATAATGATTGACCATTCCTAAAAATGCCTTGACCTCTGAAACGTTCCCTGGAACAGGAGCATTTAGGACGCTCGATATCCTTTCACTTGTTTTGCTTAGGCCATGCTTATCTATATTGAAACCTAGATAGGATATTTTAGATTGAAAAAAGGCACATTTTTTTAAATTAAATTTTAAATTTGAAGCTTTGAATTTTTCTAAAACTGCCCTTAAATTTTGTATGTGCTCATGAAAAGTTTTCCCCGTGAGAGTAATATCGTCTTGGTATATGACAACATTTGGGATTCCTCGCAATAAATTTTCAATAGTCTTTTGAAAAATGGCTGCTGCTGGCTTTATACCAAATGGCATGCGCTTGACTCTCAACGTACCTATATGTGTGCTCAACGCTTATAAAAGTTGTGAATCGTCATCCAAAACTAATTGGTTGTACGCATTTGATAAATCTAATTTGGTGAAAAGTTCACCACCCCCTAGTGATGCAAATATTTCATCTATGCGCGGAAGTGGATATTTATAGTCACATAAATATTTATTTATGGTAGCCTTGTAGTCTCCGCATATTTTAAGTGTGGCGTCTGGCTTTGGGACGGGAACAAGTGGCGTTCCCCAATCAGAGTTATCCACGAGTTCTAAAACGTCGCCCTTGATTAACTCCCGTAATTGTTTCCCTACCTGTTCTTTCCAAGCTATTGGCAAAGGTCGAGGCTTGCAAAAAATCGGTTTTGCATCTTTCATTAGTTCTAGTCTTACTTTCTGACCGCTGAATTTTCCCAATTCTTCTTTAAAAACCCCGGAAAACTCCCTTTTAAACTGCTCTAATATGATTGTATGTTTTTCTTCAGTTGACACAAGGTTGATTTGAGTTAATTCAAAATTGAAAGCTCGCAGAAATGATCTACCTAGCAGTGGAGGGCTTTTAGTGTCTGATACGACCACATAAATCTTTTTTGTAATACCGCGATATGTAATGGGTGTAGTAAATTTTCCACATAATTTTATTTGCTTACATTATAGTTCACGTATGGAATCGAACATGGAAAAAGTTTTTCGTTTTTGCATAACTCCTTATACAGAGATTTTGGAAAAAGTGTACATGGCGCTCCAGTGTCACACACAACATCCATTTTCCTCCCTCTGACCTCCACTGATAGGGAATACACACCATTCGGGTCGCTCGTGTTAACGCTGAAAATAGAAAAATTAAATGACTCGTCAGTGTGGCTTTGATCAATTTTATCTGAATCAGACACATAATTTGCAGCCCTTTTCGATTTAGATCTGCATACCGAAGTTAAGTGTCCTACTTTGGAACATTTGTAACATGTGCTGTCTTTAAATTTGCAGTCCTTTGCCTCGTGATTCTTCCATCCGCAACGAAAACACTTTGGTTTCTTTTCGTCCTTACTTTTACTGCTGCTACCATTTTTATTCTTGCTTACTGCTGTACGTGTATTGTTGTTTTTTGACGGGTATGTTTTTACCAAATTCACACTCGATCCAGTAGTAGAATCAGCAGTATTGAACAAGATTTTGACTCTAAAATCATTGCTTTGGTTAGAGCGTTAGCCAATGTTAAGGATGAGTTTTCTTCACTGATGCGGTCAAAAATTTTATCTGGTAAGCTGATCACGAAACAAATGTGTTCAAAATGTGTACCGAATTGACATTTTGCTGCTAATCTCTTCACTCTTGCAAACCACTGAGAAACGGTTTCATAATCCGTTTTTCGTGCTTGATGGAAAATCTTCCGTTCTCGAAAAATAATTGTTGGTGGTGTATAATGCGCTTCCAATATTTCACACAGCTCTTTGTATGTTTTTGTTGCTGGAGATAACGGTGTGCATAAATCGTATAAAAAACTGTACTGTGCAGCACCAATTGATTTTAATAAAATGCGTTTTTTTGCGTTTTCTTCTACACAATTTATCTCAGCAAGATGATTTTCTAATTTGTCCTTCCACATCATCCATGTTTCATCATTTGGCTGGAATTCCGGCACATTTGTTGTCTGAAATAATGTGGTCGGTGTATTTGTTGTTGTTGTATTTTGTTGCATTTTAAGAGACCCACTGACTTTGATTCGAAGTAAAAAAGATATTGCGTTGTTTGTGAATTAAATTTTCACTGACGAAATTCGTCTTACTTTATTTATTGTTATTTTGCAACGCTTAAAGGTTCTTTAACACCAATTAAAAAGTTCTTTGTTAAATTTTTTTTTTTTACCCGCTCGTCGCCAATTATGTTGTGTATTAATAATTACAACGGACCAACTTGACAGCTAAACTTCGAATGATTTATTTAGTAAGAGTATTATAGTTCATAGGTATGATTACAAGAGGTGGTAATGAAACAAGAGAGAGTATAGTGCGTTTGTATATACATGTGTATGTAGCATATGTAATGTTCGTAAACTGAGTTGACATTAACACATAATATATAATACCCAATAGTGAGCAAGCGGCACCAAACGTCATCACTCGCATTTCATAAACTTCAGGCTGCTTTGTGGAGTTACCATTGCGCCACAGGAATCGCTGCGCATATCTGTCGTCTGGTTGCACTAGCACTTGGTGAAACATTTCTCTTATATCACCACATACTGCATAGGCACATTTGCGAAATTGAAAGAGTATCGAGGGCAATGCTTTGTACTCCTGCGGTCCCTTCAGTAGGCACGAGTTAAGAGAGACACCTTCAACCTGAGCCGCGGCATCGAAGACTAAGCGTAATTTGCCTGGCTTATTGGGATTTCTGACGGCGAAGTGAGGTAAGTACCATGTTTTGGACGACAATAAGGCTGCTTCTGTTAGTAGGAGCTTACGTGCGTATTTCTTCTCTATATATGAGTTTATGATGCGTTCATATGCAGCGCCAAGTTCAGCGCCCAGTCTGGAACCTTCCATCAATACGAAGTGTGGTTGAATGCAATATCTGTCGTGCTCGGCTGTCGGATTCACTTTCTATTGGCGGTATCGAAAAAGTTGGCCACCATATCATGGAGTGACTGATCGCTACAATTGTTCAGCAGCAAACATGACGACATCATTGGGGCGGGCATGGGTATGGATATGCTCGATGTTGGGCCAAACAATACCCATCCTAGTTCGGTGTTCGCAGCGAAAGGACCACCCTCTCTAACTCTTACGGTAGTGGAGGGCAATCCGAGGTGGCAATGGTCAAGACCGATCAGAAGTTTCGGTCTAATTTGCGGATATGTCTGTACTGGCAACTCACTTAGATGCGACCCATGGCAATTCAACTCGGACTTACTTAAACTTTGAGATGGCAGCTTCAAATTTGAAACCCCATATACGTTTCGTAGCTTGTGCTTCTTGCGAACACTTACTCCACTTATTGACAGGTCAACAATGAGGGCTGGCTCCTGTGCTGCGCGACCACCGAACCATTGCAAGTTCAGACTTTGCTCACGTCCTCGTAGTCCAAGTTCGTTCAGAAGAGTATTGTCAATCATTGTTATTGAAGAGCCTTCATCTAATAGCGCATACGTCTCGACCGATCTGTTGATTCCATACAAAATGGCTGGTAAAATTCTAAATAATAACTTACTTTCAGCGCCGTTACTGCAACTTAGCACAGCCGCTTCTGCGTCCTTTGGCTGTTGACTACCTACTGGCGGTTGCGTGTGCATTACGGTGTGATTCTTGGCTTGAACCATCGAAGTTTCGTGTCTTTTGACTCAATTTACTGCTTTCGGCAAATTGGTCGCTGGACGTTCGACCTCATGTAGGAGTTTATGGTGCATTCTCCTACAACCCTCTATAGCGCATGGCTTGCGCCGTTGACAATCACGCATACCGTGTCCAGAGCTAAGACACCCGAAGCAAAGGCGGCTCTGCTTTACTTGAGCCCACCTGTTTGCAACAGTCAGCTCAATAAATTGTGTGCACTCAGATGTTTTATGTTGACCCTGGCAGATTGCGCAATTTGATTGACGGTAAGTTTGCGCAGTGTGAAGTACGACCCGGCGTTTATGATCCCGCACTGGATCACCATCCTGAACTGTACAGATGACACTCGCGAGATTCGTGAGCCACTCGCTAAACTGTTTCACGGTCGCATATGGTTGTACCGTTGCCGCATAACTAGCCCACTCGATTCGTTTGCTCATTGGCAATTTCATGACAAGGTCGTCGAGTAGCGTAGGGTTGGCTAAATGTAGATCTCCTCCTCTCACCCATTGTAGGAAAGCGCAGATATTGTTCACGTTGCTGGCAAACGGGACAATTTTTACCATTGCATTTTCCGCTATGGGTGCAATTTCTTTTACGCGTGCTAGCTGGCTACGGATCAGCTGTTCTGGCCGGCCAAATCTAAATTTAAGTTGCTCTATTATGTTGCTAACGTTGTTCGGGTGAATAAGTAGAGACTTTACCGATTCTCTAGCTTCGCCCTTCAAGCTTCTCTGTAGCCGCTGATTATTTTCGAAATTGCTGTATCCGTAGACTGCCGTAGATTCTGTAAAGGCAGTATAGAATATTGGCCAGTCTTCTGGTTTCCCACAGAAATACGGCAAAGCTTGCATTTTTCTAGGTAAGCAAGACGACGGTGCAGCTACAGAACTAATTTGTGTATAGGCAGGAGTGCTGGCAGGGTTAAACCCTTGCGGAGTGGCCCTAACAGCTGGCAGCGGATTAGCATACATATCATTAAGCGAAATATATTGGCAATTTGCGGTAGACGTAGTACTACAGGCAGTGAAAAGTGGCGGCGAGTACCGAATGTCGGCTAGTAATGGAAAAGGTGGTGTATTAGCAGTCGTAGCTGTTATTTCTTGCGTTCCCGTCAGGTGCGCAGATGACAATTACGTCGTTGGTGGCTGGGGAGCTGCCGACGTAGCACCCATACCATTGTTTGCTGCATTTTGCGCTTCATGATCCCTCAACTTTGCTTGAGCAGCTCTGAGGTTACTTTCGAGTACGGCTATACGTTGTTGCATTGCGCTAACCACGCTTTCTTGACTTGCTGCTGAAGTTGTTGAGGAACCTGAAGTAATTATAGGTGAGGCTGGTTTTGTTGCAGGCATACTAAGTGTTGTGTTTGACATTGGCACGTCTTTTTCCATTAAAGGCATGGCTGTTCTTTTGTTCTTACCACTGACTGGATTTAAACGAGTACTACGGCGTGGGAATTTATCCATAAAAAGGGCAATGCGCGGCTACTTATTTTTATCCCCAACGATTTGACGAGTTCCATAAATATGTAAATGTATTTACATTGCGAAATAAAAATGGGTCATCGATGCGAAATAAAAATCTGTCGTCAATTACGATTTGCGAATTTAACTCCACGTATTAATTTATTTGTGGGTGTTTTGTGGGTTTATTTCTACATATTTAAAGGAAACTATTACAAATATGCTTAACATTTAACAAGCTAACAAACAGTACTTACCGCAGTGTTGTTCGCTCCAATTCTTCATCGACGACCAAAACGGTCACCAAATTCATAGCAACTTTGTATGCAAGAGTTAGAGCGACTAACATTACGGTTTACAAATAAATATAATTGCACAGTTATGAAGTCAAATTTATGTACCTATGCGAAAGAGCTAGACATTTTCACATATGTATTCATGTTTAGCGGACAATTTCCAGATTTCAATAAAACAAACAGACTGTGACATATGTACGTACATATGTATGATGATAGAACAATAAATAAGGATGACAAAATATTTGAAACAGTTCATACAGTAAAAGGGCCGTGCTTTAACAACACCCATTACTTATTCATAAGCTCAGTCAACTCGGTTTTCAACCCCGTCTTATATGTTGGATTTCTTCGTATCTTGGTTATCGTACGCAAAAAGTAATCTTTAAAAGTACACTTTCTGGGGTCATCAATGTTTCTTCTGGTGTTCCTCAGGGCAGCCATCTTTGTCCGATTCTGTTCTTGTTGTTCATAAACCATATATCTGGTACAATTAAATACTCAAAAATCTTGATGTACGCAGACGATGTAAAACTTTTAAAATCATGTGCCTCGGTTGAGGAACATTCCTTGCTTCAAATAGATTTAAATCACTTGGTTACCTTGTGCAATGTAAATTATATGCCGCTCAATCTCAAAAGATGTAAATTCATGTGTTTTTCTCGGAGAGTTTCGCCACCAGCTTCATATACAATTAACAACTATAGTCTAGAAACTGTAAATAATTTTATTGACTTGGGAGTCATGATGGATTCCAAACTTAGTTTCAATCTTCATATTAATGCTACAGTGAATTAAGGCAAAGGTGTTTTTGCATTTGTTAAACGGTGGTCAAAAAAATTTAATGACCCTTACATAACTAAAGCACTTTTAACAACATTAGTTAGGCCAATATTAGAATACGGCTCGATAATTTGGAATCCGCGTTATCAAGTCCATGCAGACAGTCTCGAATCAATACAAAAACAATTTTTACTATTTGCCTTAAGAAATTTCCAATGGGACTCTTTAACTAATCTTCCACCTTATACTAATCGATTAAAGCTTATCAATCTACCAACTCTTGCTGGTCGAAGGGAAATGCTGGGTGTAATATTTATGACAAAACCTTTAAATGGATCAATTTCGAGCCCATTCTTTCTGAATGAAGTGAACTTTTGCGTTCCCTCTCGGACATCGAGACACTTCAAACCTCTTCTGCTGAAACAATGTAGAACGAATTTGGAACAAAATGAACTCTCACTCAAACACATTTGATAGCTCGGACTCCCTTTTTTCTATAAAAAATATTGTTCTCACCTCTCTAAATTAATGTATAATACGTTTGCTTCTGTTCTCTTTAAGTATTACGCTTGGCTGATGAAATTTCTTCTGTAACTGAGCAGTCTCAGATCGTGACGCTTGACAAACCGCTGCCCATCAAAGACTCGGCAAAATAAAAAAAATAAAAAAAGTTATTATATATATATATAAATCGATCGCGTGAACAGGATTAGCCTGGTTTCATTGGGCCACTTGAGGGCAGCGCGCTGCCACAACGTCCATTAAAAAAAAAAAAAAAAAATTCAAGCAGTCTTACCGTCAGAGGAAATCCGGATGGCAAAGAACTTGTACTGGCTGTAGATACGGGAGCATCTCATTCCTTAATCCGATCTGACTTGGTCAACAGGAGAGTAAAACCCTTACCTGGAGCAAGATTGCGTACGGTCACTGGCGAGTATAACCAAGTCCAGGGAGAAGTGGTATTTGAGGTCTTAATTGGAAAGGTCACGATTCTAACAAATTCGTTGTGGCGGAGATTGTTGATGAAGTCATATTGGGAATGGACTTCTTAGTTGACCATGACATCAGGATCGACATGCACAGAAGGAATATGCGCTATAAGAACCAGGATATACCACTTAACTTCAGTTTTGAGAAAGGGTTCAGCAGTGAGCGAGTGCTGGTGGAGGAGATTCGACAGAGACCACAAAAGTCAAAGAAAGTAAAGGGGGCAAAGATTGATGAAAAACACTGGCATTGACAAACCCTAATGGATGCACTAAAACGAACGAAAGAATTTCCCAGAAAGAATGCAAGGGTGGTTTCAAGCCTGGGCGCAACTACTGTTGGGAAACGTCGGAACGATACTGATTATGCGAAGCCAATCCGTCAAGCGCAAGCTCTACGAAGTAGTTCAATGGCCAAGCAACAGAGTGTGAGGGAGCGGTCCAGGATAAAGAGTAGTAGGATGAAACTCAGGTACGACAAAAACCATAGTTCGGAAGGTTTCCTGGAGGGAGATTTGGTAATGCTATACAACCCTCACCGGCGGAATAGTGTTCCATCCGAACTTTGGTGCAGTTGGAAAGGCCCGTACAGAGTTGTGAAGAAGATCAGTGAGGTCATCTACCGCATACAAACAATTGGGAAACCACGAAATAGAAGGGTGATTCATTTGGATAGGCTAGCAGCGGTTAGTTCGACAGATTTGTCTGATCAAAAGGAAGGAAGTGTGACGAATATTATCATCTCTAAGGTTATTAAAGCTACATAAACACACTAATCATCATGTACACACATACATACAAGCAGCAGAGAGATACTTACAAACGCATGTCATCATCAGTTACTACTTCGCTCACATATACACACGCATATGGTTACACACTACAAATACACGCGCGTATGGCTGCTGACCAGGTAGAGGATTCTAGAAGAAAAAACGTCTAGACATTTGGGCAGAGAGAATAAAAGGAGCAGAAGCTGAGTTGTCCGTAATCAGTTTGATTTAAGCACGCTATTGGTTGCGAAGTATAAGTGTTATTGTGAAGTACTATCAAAGTAGTCTAATAAAGACCATTTTTGCATCATTGAATATAGGAGTTATTTTTTCAACAGTTTAGCGATACGAACGTTAGTGGAAGGTGTAAAATAAGCGGAGTTTCAATAAATTCCTTACAATATACTGTTTCTGCATTTGTATATTCAATTATTATATGTCAAGTACGTATGTACAAACCTCATTATCTTTGTTTATTTTAGAAAGCTTAAGTCGGCATTTATTGCAAATTCGTTGTTCCATCGTTTTTTTGTTACAGGTATATGCAGCGTCAATAAGTGTTTTTTTTTTTACTTTTCTCAGAGTTCCGTAGTTTTTGGTGTTTGGGTGCGGGCACAAATCAAATGGATTAAAACATTTAACTTTCGGCATTTTCCTAATAATATTTATTTAAAACTCGCAATAATAAAACAAGAACTTTCTGAATTAAGGATATGAACAATGTTTCTCTATTGAAATAAAATTTAATTCTGGTTTCTATTTACAATCTTACATCTACTTATACTAATTCTGACATAAATAATAATTTCGTAAAACTAGCTACCGGCTAAGTGATTAGTAGGTTTGTTTACAAGTACATATATATATATATGTATGGTGTAGTTAAGTTGACCATGCATGCATACACAAGCAGACGTTATTTTTGTTATTGTGAAGTCTAATAAAGAAAATTTTTGTATTATTGAATATTGGAGTTATTTATTCAAAAGTTTAGCAATACGAACGTTAGTGGAAGCTATAAAATAAGAGGAGTTTCACTAAATTCGTTACAATATATTGTTTCTGAATTTGTATATTCAATTCTTATATGTGCAAGTATATACAAACTTCATTATCTTTGTTTATTTTAAATAGCTTAAGTCGGCGTTTGTTGCAAATTCGTTGTTCCATCGCTTTTTTGTTATAGGTATAAACAGCGTCAATAAGTGTTTTTTTTTTTACTTTTCTCAGAATCCCGTAGTTTTTGGTGTTTGGGTGCGGACACAAATCAAATGGATTAAAACATTTAACTTTCGGCATTTTCCTAATAATATTTATTTAAAACTCGCAATAATAAAACAAGAACTTTCTGAATTAAGGAAATGAACAATGTTTCTCTATTGAAATAAAATTTAATTCTGTTTTCTATTTACAATCTTACATCTACTTATACTAATTCTGACATAAATAATAATTTCGTAAAACTAGCTACCTGCTAAGTGATTAGTAGATTTGTTAGCAAGTACGTATACATATACCTTTTTCATATACATATACATATACGTTTTTCTCGGAGAGTTTCGCCACCAGCTTCATATACAATTAACAACTATAGTCTAGAAACTGTAAATAATTTTATTGACTTGGGAGTCATGATGGATTCCAAACTTAGTTTCAATCTTCATATTAATGCTACAGTGAATTAAGGCAAAGGTGTTTTTGCATTTGTTAAACGGTGGTCAAAAAAATTTAATGACCCTTACATAACTAAAGCACTTTTAACAACATTAGTTAGGCCAATATTAGAATACGGCTCGATAATTTGGAATCCGCGTTATCAAGTCCATGCAGACAGTCTCGAATCAATACAAAAACAATTTTTACTATTTGCCTTAAGAAATTTCCAATGGGACTCTTTAACTAATCTTCCACCTTATACTAATCGATTAAAGCTTATCAATCTACCAACTCTTGCTGGTCGAAGGGAAATGCTGGGTGTAATATTTATGACAAAACCTTTAAATGGATCAATTTCGAGCCCATTCTTTCTGAATGAAGTGAACTTTTGCGTTCCCTCTCGGACATCGAGACACTTCAAACCTCTTCTGCTGAAACAATGTAGAACGAATTTGGAACAAAATGAACTCTCACTCAAACACATTTGATAGCTCGGACTCCCTTTTTTCTATAAAAAATATTGTTCTCACCTCTCTAAATTAATGTATAATACGTTTGCTTCTGTTCTCTTTAAGTATTACGCTTGGCTGATGAAATTTCTTCTGTAACTGAGCAGTCTCAGATCGTGACGCTTGACAAACCGCTGCCCATCAAAGACTCGGCAAAATAAAAAAAATAAAAAAAGTTATTATATATATATATAAATCGATCGCGTGAACAGGATTAGCCTGGTTTCATTGGGCCACTTGAGGGCAGCGCGCTGCCACAACGTCCATTAAAAAAAAAAAAAAAAAAATTCAAGCAGTCTTACCGTCAGAGGAAATCCGGATGGCAAAGAACTTGTACTGGCTGTAGATACGGGAGCATCTCATTCCTTAATCCGATCTGACTTGGTCAACAGGAGAGTAAAACCCTTACCTGGAGCAAGATTGCGTACGGTCACTGGCAAGTATAACCAAGTCCAGGGAGAAGTGGTATTTGAGGTCTTAATTGGAAAGGTCACGATTCTAACAAATTCGTTGTGGCGGAGATTGTTGATGAAGTCATATTGGGAATGGACTTCTTAGTTGACCATGACATCAGGATCGACATGCACAGAAGGAATATGCGCTATAAGAACCAGGATATACCACTTAACTTCAGTTTTGAGAAAGGGTTCAGCAGTAAGCGAGTGCTGGTGGAGGAGATTCGACAGAGACCACAAAAGTCAAAGAAAGTAAAGGGGGCAAAGATTGATGGAAAACACTGGCATTGACAAACCCTAATGGATGCACTAAAACGAACGAAAGAATTTCCCAGAAAGAATGCAAAGGTGGTTTCAAGCCTGGGCGCAACTACTGTTGGGAAACGTCGGAACGATACTGATTATGCGAAGCCAATCCGTCAAGCGCAAGCTCTACGAAGTAGTTCAATGGCCAAGCAACAGAGTGTGAGGGAGCGGTCCAGGATAAAGAGTAGTAGGATGAAACTCAGGTACGACAAAAACCATAGTTCGGAAGGTTTCCTGGAGGGAGATTTGGTAATGCTATACAACCCTCACCGGCGGAATAGTGTTCCATCCGAACTTTGGTGCAGTTGGAAAGGCCCGTACAGAGTTGTGAAGAAGATCAGTGAGGTCATCTACCGCATACAAACAATTGGGAAACCACGAAATAGAAGGGTGATTCATTTGGATAGGTTAGCAGCGGTTAGTTCGACAGATTTGTCTGATCAAAAGGAAGGAAGTGTGACGAATATTATCATCTCTAAGGTTATTAAAGCTACATAAACACACTAATCATCATGTACACACATACATACAAGCAGCAGAGAGATACTTACAAACGCATGTCATCATCAGTTACTACTTCGCTCACATATACACACGCATATGGTTACACACTACAAATACACGCGCGTATGGCTGCTGACCAGGTAGAGGATTCTAGAAGAAAAAACATCTAGACATTTGGGCAGAGAGAATAAAAGGAGCAGAAGCTGAGTTGTCCGTAATCAGTTTGATTTAAGCACGCTATTGGTTGCGAAGTATAAGTGTTATTGTGAAGTACTATCAAAGTAGTCTAATAAAGACCATTTTTGCATCATTGAATATAGGAGTTATTTTTTCAACAGTTTAGCGATACGAACGTTAGTGGAAGGTGTAAAATAAGCGGAGTTTCAATAAATTCCTTACAATATACTGTTTCTGCATTTGTATATTCAATTATTATATGTCAAGTACGTATGTACAAACCTCATTATCTTTGTTTATTTTAGAAAGCTTAAGTCGGCATTTATTGCAAATTCATTGTTCCATCGTTTTTTTGTTACAGGTATATGCAGCGTCAATAAGTGTTTTTTTTTTACTTTTCTCAGAGTTCCGTAGTTTTTGGTGTTTGGGTGCGGGCACAAATCAAATGGATTAAAACATTTAACTTTCGGCATTTTCCTAATAATATTTATTTAAAACTCGCAATAATAAAACAAGAACTTTCTGTATTAAGGATATGAACAATGTTTCTCTATTGAAATAAAATTTAATTCTGGTTTCTATTTACAATCTTACATCTACTTATACTAATTCTGACATAAATAATAATTTCGTAAAACTAGCTACCGGCTAAGTGATTAGTAGGTTTGTTTACAAGTACATATATATATATATGTATGGTGTAGTTAAGTTGACCATGCATGCATACACAAGCAGACGTTATTTTTGTTATTGTGAAGTCTAATAAAGAAAATTTTTGTATTATTGAATATTGGAGTTATTTATTCAAAAGTTTAGCAATACGAACGTTAGTGGAAGCTATAAAATAAGAGGAGTTTCACTAAATTCGTTACAATATATTGTTTCTGAATTTGTATATTCAATTCTTATATGTGCAAGTATATACAAACTTCATTATCTTTGTTTATTTTAAATAGCTTAAGTCGGCGTTTGTTCCAAATTCGTTGTTCCATCGCTTTTTTGTTATAGGTATAAACAGCGTCAATAAGTGTTTTTTTTTTTACTTTTCTCAGAATCCCGTAGTTTTTGGTGTTTGGGTGCGGACACAAATCAAATGGATTAAAACATTTAACTTTCGGCATTTTCCTAATAATATTTATTTAAAACTCGCAATAATAAAACAAGAACTTTCTGAATTAAGGAAATGAACAATGTTTCTCTATTGAAATAAAATTTAATTCTGTTTTCTATTTACAATCTTACATCTACTTATACTAATTCTGACATAAATAATAATTTCGTAAAACTAGCTACCTGCTAAGTGATTAGTAGATTTGTTAACAAGTACGTATACATATACCTACAGTGAAATTCCCCATTACGGACAGTCCTTATAACCGGACAGCTCGAATAACCGGACAAATTTTAGGCAAGCAGGTTTTTCATTAATTTTTTCATACAAATATCATCCTAATAAACGGACACTCTAATAACCGGATGCGGAAAAAGTATTTCAAACCATTTTCATACAAAAAATTTCTCATAAAGGGAAAAAATTCAAAACTATCAAAAGCAAGCTTTGTTGTTCATTATAAAAATGAAATAGGTGATTCCCCTTTTAACATGTATGCACACATTCAATCCGTGTGTTTCAAATTAAGGGCAGTTTTCCATTCAGTTTGTTAAGTCAGTTGCATGCGAATGGTTGCCTTCAAAGTTCGTAATAATAAGGCGCCGAAAAAGAAAGGTACTTTCGATTAAAAAAAAATGGAAATTATTAATGTTTTCGAAAAAGATAAATTATCAGTATCTGGAGTTGCAAAAAGGTAAAGTATAGTGAGCCCACAATTTTAATGATAGCAGGTACACATTTCTTTTGCTTTCAAAGGTTCAATATTTGCAAAACACAAGCTGCTGAAAAGAAAAAATTCATTCTAAATGGGAGTCTTGAGTTAATGTTCATCAAAAGCGAAGTTTTCTTAAAGAAGGCGCTAAAATAGACAAGATGTGTTTTAGTTGGCTCTCTAAGGCCAGAGGTAAAAAAGTTCCGACTTCTGGACCCATTTTGAAAGCAAAGGCAATGGAAATTGCAGGCAAACTGGGTTTATCTAATTTTAATGCTTCAGATGGTTGGTTAAACAAATGGCGAATAAGGAATAATGTTACTTTCAAATGCGTATCTGGTGAAGCTGAAGATATAAAGCAGGATGGTGTCAAACAATTTAGGACAAAACTGCCATCCCTGTTGACCGGTTACAAGCCTCAAGATATTTACAACGCAGACGAAAGTGGGGTTTTTCTTTCGTGTCTTGCGAAACGTGAGGCTAAAGTATATCGAACAAGTAAGGAAGTCTAAGTTCGGGTGAAACCGAGCATTACATACCCAGCTGTACACTTGAAATGCTGTTTTTGTTTGTTTTGTGTGCTTAATAGTGTTAGAAGGCTGCGCAATAATACATATACATATGGTTCTTACAGGTCATTTCAACGGAGATCAAATGTCAATAAATGAACAAGTTTCAAAGAGAATTTTAGGCTCACTTCGCTCTCTACTTTGTACTTATGACGATGGTGCCACTTGTTAAAAAAAACATCAAAATAAGAAAACCATCAAATCGAAAAAACACACAAAATGGGAAAACAATAAAAAACTAGTTTTTCAGCTATCAATACAAAACGAATTTACTGTGCAAAAAATTATGAGATACCGGGACCCCCATTTATCGGGTACAATTTTGCAACTTCTCGTCCAAGCGAAATGCAAAATTGCGCCCTCTTGTTGCAAAAGAACAGGATTTCTCCAAAGTTAGTAACATTTTGTTCATGTTTTCATGAATTTTCACTCACGCGAATGAATCTAATAAGATAATAAAAAACATCCCTTTTTAATATTGATATTTCCGACAAAATAAAAGTTTGAGTTGTTTTCGAATCGTTTCAACTTAAAGTGTTACGAAAATTAAACTTGCCGAATTACATGCAAAGTTACTGCAGTGGTGAATTACCTTCCTGCGATTTGATTCTTTACTTTTCTATAACTTACAAGTTCTCTTTTTAAAATGTTACGTCAAACATTTATACTACAAGTTTTGTTCGAAACAATCAAGTGTGGCAATTACATGCGAGAGTAGAAATTGAGAATGAGCTGAGATGCAACTGAAAGAATTGAGAATCAGTTTTGTGACTACTATTTTCATTTCTATATTCATATGTATGTATATGTAGCAAGCATGCGTATTTATGTATTCACATATTTACGTATTTATATAGCGGCCGCCATGGTGTGATGGTAGCGTACTCCGCCTAACACACAGAAGACCATGGGTTCACACCCCGGGAAAAGCAACATCAAAATTTTAGAAACAAGCTTTTTCAATTAGAAGAAAAATTTTCTAAGCGGTGTCGCCCCTTGGCAGTGTTCGGCAAGCACTCCGAGTGTATTTCTGCCTGAAATACTCTCAGTGAAAACTCATATGCCTTGCAGATGCCGCTCGGGCTCGGAATAAAACAAGTAGGTCGCGTCCCGCCAATTTGTAAGCAAAATTAAAAAGGAGCACGACTCAAATTTGAAGAGAAGTTCGGCCTTCGGAGGTTATCGCGCCTTACATTTGTTTATTTATATGGCAACATAGGTACTTTCATACAAAGCTGTCACAACAACTTTTTTTTGTTCATTTGACTACTAAAACGGTCAATTACGAATCAACTATTTGTGCGCAGTTGATTCAACATCTTGTTGCGATGGATAAAAATTGACAGAAATTTCGGTTGAATTAACCCGTGCTTCGGCTGATTTTACCAGTCTTTTATTTCAGTGTATCAAAGTAAGGTAAGTGCACCCATTCCCGTGCTAGCCCCCAAACTCCGTGCTATTTTTGGTAAAAAAGTTTGAAGCAGAAAAATAAGGAAATGAAACAATTTTTCTAATAAAAAAAAATTTAAGAATAGATCAAAACTGTTAACATTTGAAAATTCTTACTTGTCAGTCTCAAAGATACATTTTTTAAATAAGATTTGCATTCAATTATCAGTTGACTATAAACTTTTGTTCAGAAGGCATGCGTCAGTGTATATCGTTAGTGGAATTGCTAAGAGTGTTGTGACATATTCTTAAGAGTTTTACCTTTAATTGGTAAGTATTAATATATAATTTCCTTCAGAAATTAAAAGTTTTAAGTGTTTTCGATATGAATTCATGTATTAAAGCCCGTGTATAATAAAAAAGTTATTAAGAATTTTAATTTTAAAATAGCACGTAATTAGGAGCATTATTTTTTTGAGGTGCACCTATTTACGTGCTTAGAACGGAATTAGGAACATTTAGATCTTATGGTTTTGTTAATTTTTTATAATAAGATGTATATTTTTACAAGATTTGCAAATTATAATAAGTAACTAATTTCATACACATTATCATGGCCTATTTCCGCGCAACTATTTTTTCAAAACTACGGGAGTTTACAAAGCCGAAAGTTATGGTCGAACAGCTAATATTTGGGAAAATTATACAAAAAGTTAATAAAGAAAATATTAAAAATTTTGTCTAAATATACATGTTTTGTGCATATATACGGATTATAATCATATAAAATATTGTCTCAATATAATAATTTAGAAAAAATTTCTTTTTGGTACCTGCTGAAGAGAAAACGTATAGACCGGAATTAGGCTCATTAATTTTGTGCATGTTCCTAATTACGTTATACTATAGGCACACAGAACCGCATATTTTTAGTGATATAATAATAAAACAGGACGCAACTAGTATCATAATATGCCGAAGTATTCACCTACTTGTTTACAGTTAGCTATTGAGGCTGTGGAAAAGGGCCATATGACCTGCTACAGAGCATCAAAAATATATGGAATTCCCAGACAGACGTTATTGGACAAAATCAAGAAGAAGTATACCAAAAAGCCAACCTCAGGCCCCCTTCCAGTTCTGTCGACAGAAGAAGAGGCTTTCCTATAACTAAAGATCAGCTTACAAACTCCGTGGGAAATTTGGTTAAGGAACTCAAACGGCTAAACACTTTTACAAATGGTATTCCAGGAAGAAAATGGTTCAAAGGTTTTTTAAAAAGAAACCCGTCCTTGAGCCAACGAATGTCTCAATGCTTAACAGCTTCCCGAGCTTCAGTAACGGAATCTTCCATAAGGAATTGGTTCGAGAGAGTCGAGACTTATATGAAAGACAATAACTGTCTAGATGTACTGGAAGATCCATCAAGGATCTTTAACTGTGATGAATTAGCATTTTTCCTGTGCCCAAAAGGTCAAGCCGTGTTAACTAAACGCGGTGCTAAGCACGTTTACATCAGATCAGGTAATGATGAAAAAGAATGTCTAACGTTGTCTATAGGAGCATCCGCAGATGGAAAAATGATGCCGTCGTTTGCCCTTTTCCCCTATAAACGCTTCCCACCAAACATTATGGCGAAATATCCTAAAAGCTGGGCCATTGGCAAATCTGACTCAGGCTGGATGACCGGAGAAACCTTTTTTGAATATATCGCAAACGTATTTTATAATTTTCTGTTGGAAATGAAGGTAAAACTTCCTGTCGTTTTATTTTTGGATGGGCACGTATCCCATATATCTCTACCTCTCAGCGAATTTTGCAAGAAACATGGCATTATCCTAATTGCACTTCTTCCAAATTCAACGCACTTGTTACAGCCCATGGACGTTGGAATTTTTCACTGTTTGAAAAGCGTTTGAAAAAGGAAGTACAAGATTGGAGAATTACAAATAATGGACAGCGAATGAAACGTGATGATTTCGGTCCAGCTATAGATAAATGTATAACATCGTCGATTACTACTGATGTGATACAGAGTGCTTTCAGAGCTTGTGGTTTGTATTCAATGCAGATGCAGTTGCTTACCATAAAATTTAAAAAACGGGCATGCAAAATCCCATCATTGCCGATAATGTTGAAGATGTGATTAATAGTGAAGAACAACAACCACATCAATGTGACCTGATGAAATTATTTGAAAAGCGATTAGAAGATGAGAAAATAAAGTTATTTAACGAGTGCGATGGAATATGGACTGGTGATATTAAAGACGAAAATTTGTACTACTTTTGGAAAAATTTGAAGAAGGCAATGGGATTGCGCCTTTAAGCGGGTTTACTAGTCTATTGGCGGGCTGGTGTGGCTCAATCGATATAGTTGACATGAGCATTGACTTCCTTGATTTATGTGGGAAAGTAAGTGACTTAGATTCTTCTCAAAATGTCCCTTTGAGATGTTCAACTCCAACTTGCAACGTAATGGATACTCAATCTTATGTGCACAAAGAAATAAACGCTTCTAATTTAGCCGTTGAAAATGGTGCTAATGATGCTTTAAAGGACAATCAAAATTACAATAACAGGTTGATAGATAACCTCGTGCCACTTAATAACGATTTGCTTAACCTCCACAAAGGAGGAATTTCCAACACCCTTCAAAAACGCTCTTTTCTGGCCTGAACCTTCTTCAACCGATCAGAAGAAGAAACAAGTGAAGAAGAAGCTCACTCCAACTGTGGTAATAGCTTCAGACTATATGGAATATCAACGACGCTTGGTTGAGGAAAAACAGGAAAAACTTCAGAAAATGGCTTTAAAGAGAGAAACAAAAGAAAAGAAATCAAAGGAAAAACTTCGGAAAACAGCCCTGAAAAAAGCATCAAAAGAAAAGGAGCCACGTGAAAAAGTAAATCTGGAAAAATCTTTACTTCCTGAAAAATACTATAATGAAGGAGACTTTGTCGTTATCCAGTATGAAGGAGAAAAGTTTCCCGGAAAAGTTTTAAAAGTTATCAGTGGAGATCCTTTAAAATTTAAAATAAAAACTATGTCTATGAGCGGATTTAATTGGCGTTGGCCAAAAAAAGACGATATTCTTGACTATGAAGCAGACGAAATATTAAAAAAAATTAATCCGCCTCAGCCAATAAATAAAAGAGGAATATTTTCAATAAACGACTTAAATTAATTCACATAACTTTTTTTAAACAAATTTTTCTTTGTTTTATAAGCTATTTGCATGTATAATGTTCAGTTTTATCATATAATTTGTAATTTCAATATACAACTTTTAATTTTTTTATATAATTATAGTAAAACGATTTGAATACTTAAAGTAAGTTTTAATTACTTTTGCTTTCATGACTTTAACGGAACACAACTTCTGAAAATGTTCAAATTATTCAAAATATGTTAATTTACTACGTACATATATGAAATCTTAAGTACGTAATCTAAATAATACGTAGTTAGCAATGATTTTACTTTTTAAATTACTTTTTCTCTAGTCAACACTAGAAACTAATGAATTTTTCTGTTTTTTTTTTTTATTGCTGTATCGATAAAATTTGTTTTTATGTTTTGAATAAATAAATAAAGTACATAGGAATGTACTTTGTACCCAAATGGATTGTCTTTTTCCAAAAATATTTAAAATATAACCGCAAACCCATTTTTTTAAATTTATAACGGAAATAGGAACGCTTTTGCACGCAGTTAGGAACCGGCCCAAATTTTCGCACGGATTTGGGAACAAAATACGTTTGTCGAAATATGCGTATAAAGCGTAAAGTTGAAAGAATTTTTTTTTTTTAATAAACATCGTAAAGTCCGCGACAGATATCTGAACCCACAGAAATAAGAATGGATTTCAACTGCTTTTTGCTGGGCCAAGATATCACTTTAAACGTGTGCATGTCTTAATAGTACGTAAATAGGTACACTTACCTTAGTCTAACAAAGAACATTTTTGCATTATTGAATAGTTATTTATTCAACAGTTCCGTATTGCTGAACTGTTAGTAAAATAAGCAGAGTTTCACTAAATTCGTTACAATTTGTGTCAGAAGAGGAATTGTTGAATAAATTCTGAAGATTTCGAATACAACTTGGACATGGCAAAGTTAAGTGAATTAAGGTGTCAGCAACTGAAAAAGGAGTTGGAGAACCGTGGATTGAATAGAATCGGCAATAAGATCGAATTTCAAGCACGGCTACGAGACGCTATGGAGTCGCAAGGAATTAATGTGGACGATGATGTCCTTCATCCTGATGGGAACGAGACAACAACAAAAATTTAAGAGAAAAACGAAAAATCGCAGACAGTTACGAGCACAGACTTGAACACGATTTTGACTGCAATATCTGCTCAAACATCGACAGTGTCATATCAACTGGCAGACCAGAATACAAGTATGTCGTCCCAACTGGAATCACAGGAGACACGTATAACATCTAAAATGGAAGCACAGGAGTCACGCATTTCAGAAATGCCGTCGCAAATGTCATCTCAGCTGGAATCGCAGGAGAACCGTATAACATCGAAGATTGAAGCACAAGAGACGCATATTTCAGAAATGTCGATACAGATTACATCTAAAATTGAAGCACAAGAGGCACGAATTCCGAAAGGTCCGCGCAAATTTCAGCGCAGATATCATCGCAGATTTCTGCTCAACTGAAAGAGCAAGAAGGACGTATTTCCTCGAAGTTGGAGGCGCAAGATCGAAGACAAAGTCAATGCCGAGATTGAAATATTGAGAGGTCATATACAGGAGTTGCAACTAAATCGCCCAGCAGTTTCAGCGAGTAATCCAAAGGTAAAAACTCCACCTCCGGTTCTGTTCCTTTCCAGGTCTTTAAGCTATAGTTTGAAAAGACCGCAGCAGTGAACAACTGGAATGCTGAAGATAAATTTGAAGCTCTATTCGTAGCACTGAAGGGGCCAGCAGCCGAAATCCTACAGACTATTCCCGAAGGAGAGCGGAACAACTATGAAGCGTTGATGGCTGGTATATAACGGCGATATGGAATCGAGCATAGGAGACAGATATACCAAATGGAGTTACTGAACCGCTTCCAGAGGCCTGGTGAAACATTGCAAGAGTTTGCGTCGGATGTTGAAAGGCGGGCACTTTAGCGAATGCGGACTCACCCGTGGAATATACCGAAAGGGTAAAAATCCAGAGCTTTATTAATGGAATACGGGATATCGAAACGAAGCGAGCGACATACGCAAACCCAAAACCTACATTCACAGAAACGGTATCACATCCTCTGATTGAGGAAAAAGCATCGCTTCTGTGTAAGCCAGCGTTCAAGGCACGCCGTGTGGAGGTAGAAAGGCCAGACTAAATGAAGACGATATTGGAGGCGCTGAAAAGATCGCAAAAGTGGAGTGAAAGAGTTACCAAATGCTTCAAATGCGGGAAGCCCGGTCACATTGCACGTTATTGAGATCTTGGTCCTATTGGTTTCAACAGCATGGGTGGTCTTAATAACAAAGCTGGAGGGGATGAGCAAGAGCGAGTCAGATGTAGAGATCGAGAGCTAGCTACAATTATTGAATGTCCTGTGATATCTGTGTCGCAAATTGGAAGGAAGCAAGGGTGTGTGATGCGATCAACGATAACAAGGGTGTGCGTTGGTCGTGCTTGAAATTCAGATCCGCGGTAGTGGATCTTTTTAAGCTTTTCAAACATACCCGGAACGCATTCTCCGAAATCGGTAAGGAACTTTCTACATTTAGGGATAAATTCAAGTATTATGAAAACTTGTTTAAAAATTTCAAATGTATTACCGATTCAGCTGCTAATGCTAACAGCGACAGTCGTGACAGCAAACGAAAACGAACTGATGTCTCGGCTGGCATACTGACCCTAGACCCCGTTCAAAACATCCAGAACCCAATCGTTCCTACACCCAGCACGATAGAATTAATAAACTTAGCATCTCCAAGTCCTCTTACAGTAGAGCCTTCAACATCAAAGGCACCTCCAACAAAACTAGCAGCTAGAAAAAATATTGAACCTGCAAACCGTTCTCAAGCGACTGAACCTGGAACTAGGAAGTTGGTTGTAGTCTTTCCTAAAAAATCGATATTCGTGTCAAGATTCGAGAGGGATACTACTGAGGAGGATCTGAAATCGTATATCTTCTCAAAAAGGAAAACACATGACGTAACAATTCGGAAATTTAATTTTAGTTATGAAAGGAACGTATCTTCCTTTAGATTAGATGTACCTATTGACCATTTTGACACTATCTTGAGTAACGATTTTTGGCCCTCTGGGCACTTGTGCGGGAATTTGAATATAGGCGGAATAAGAGTGTTCCAAACTTAGCACAGATCCCTGTTAATAACACTGAGTCAAAAAACCGAACGAAAAATCTGCTTTAGATATACTTTACCAAAATGTTAGAGGCTTAAACACCAAGTTAACAGAACTGTTTTCAAAATCATTTAACTCAAGCTACGATATAATTGCTTTAACCGAAACCTGGCTGAAACCTCATGTTTTTAACTCAGAGATCCTCTGTAATGACTACCAGATATACCGAAATGACCGCCTGAAAAGGGTTGGAGGTGGAGTTCTGCTTGCTGTACACTCTTCAATACCATCTGAAGAGATTTGCGTAACCGCCACCGATACAACTGAGTTCTTGTGCATACGCACACAACTAGCAAATATCCACATTTATTTGGCCATCTGTTATACCCCGCTATCTCCTGAACTGTCCGTTTATATGCATCACATTTCCTTTCTAAAAACTGTTAATTCGATGCTGAAGCCTTCCGATTCCATTATTGTCTTGGGTGACTTCAATATGCCACACATATCATTAATATCGTACCAGTTTCGTCAAAGTCTTCCAACAATGAATTTCTAGACGGAATGTCTGAGCTGTGCCTTCAGCAAATCAACATCCAACGAATAAAATCGGAAGAGTATTAGATTTAGCCTTTGTGGATGATGAATCTAAATATTCCATTAGTCGATGCGAACCCATTATTGAACCTGAAGTTGCTTACCACCCTTCCCTCAAAATAGTTAACGAAGTTGTAAATTATGCTTGTAACAGCGGAAATAAACGATACAACTCCAGTTATCGCTTCGACTTTGCGAAGGCTAATTTTAAAAAATTAAATCGTGATCTATCTCGAATAGTGTGACCAATATTTGCTGATGTGGAGCAAAGCGTTTCTCACTTTTACAATACCATTTACTGTCTTTTTGAAAAATACGTACCTAAGCGGATTTGTGTACATTCCGATACAAGCCAAGTATGGTTCACTAAAGAGCTGAAAATTTTAAAGAATAAAAAGTCTCGATCTTTCAAGTTGTTCAAAAAGACGGGTTTACATAACCATTACTTACAGTACTCGATTCTACGCTGCAAGTATTTTCAATTGAACAAAAAGTGTTACAAAGCTTATCTTTGTAAAATGAAAAGAAATATAACTTGCAACCCGAAGGCATTTTACGGATTCGTAAACTCTAAACGCGGGGTGAAAGGGTTTCCATCATCCATGAAATTCCAAGATAATATTTCCAGCGATGATCAAGAGATCGCCGACTTCTTTACGGAATTTTTCAAATCAAATTACTCTATTGAGAATAACGTTTCACCTAATGAATACCCATACCATATTGATTCATGTTATTCAATCAGAGCTCCATTTATATCATCAGAAGATGTATTATCTTATTTAAAAACTTTAAAAGTATCATATTCATACAGCCCCGACAGGATCCCGACACACTTTCTTAAAAAATGTGCTGCAAACATCTATCAGTCGCTAACAGATTTATTTAATTTATCTTTAATTTATGGCGTTTTCCCAACAATATGGAAGGAATCTTTTCTTATTCCGCTTCATAAAAATGGAAGCAGGTCTTCAATAGAAAACTACCGGGGCATAGCAAAGTTATCCGCTATCCCAAAGTTATTTGTGGCTATTGTTACCCACCACCTAACATTCTCTATTTACCCCATAATTGCAAGCTCGCAGCATGGGTTCTGTAAGGGCAAATCACCTATCACCAATTTACTGGAATTTACCACCCACGTTTCTAATGGATTTAGAAAAGGCCTTCACACTGATGTAATTTACACCGATTTCAGTAAAGCTTTCGACAAAGTATCACACCCATTACTTATTCATAAGCTCAGTCAACTCGGTTTTCAACCCCGTCTTATATGTTGGATTTCTTCGTATCTTGGTTATCGTACGCAAAAAGTAATCTTTAAAAATACACTTTCTGGGGTCATCAATGTTTCTTCTGGTGTTCCTCAGGGCAGCCATCTTGGTCCGATTCTGTTCTTGTTGTTCATAAACGATATATCTGGTACAATTAAATACTCAAAAATCTTGATGTACGCAGACGATGTAAAACTTTTCAAATCATGTGCCTCGGTTGAGGAACATTCCTTGCTTCAAATGGATTTAAATCACTTGGTTATCTGGTGCAATGTAAATTATATGCCGCTCAATCTCAAAAAATGTAAATTCATGTGTTTTTCTCGGAGAGTTTCGCCACCAGATTCATATACAATTAACAACTATAGTCTAGAAACTGTAAATAATTTTATTGACTTGGGAGTCATGATGGATTCCAAACTTAGTTTCAATCTTCATATTAATGCTACAGTGAATAAAGGCAAAGGTGTTTTTGCATTTGTTAAACGGTGGTCAAAAGAATTTAATAACGCTTACATAACTAAAGCACTTTTTACAACATTAGTTAGGCCAATATTAGAATACGGCTCGATAATTTGGAATCCGCGTTATCAAGTCTATGCAGACAGTCTCGAATCAATACAAAAACAATTTTTACTATTTGCCTTAAGAAATTTCCAATGGGACTCTTTAACTAATCTTCCACCTTATACTAATCGATTAAAGCCTATCAATCTACCAATTCTTGCTTGTCGAAGGGAAATGCTTGGTGTAATATTTATGACAAAACTTTTAAATGGATCAATTTCGAGCCCATTCCTTCTGAATGAAGTGAACTTTTCCGTTCCCTCTCGGACATCGAGGTACTTCAAACCTCTTCTGCTGAAACCATGTAGAACAAATTTGGAACAAAATGAACCTTTTCGGCGTTTATGCCAAGATTATAACTCTCACTAAAACATATTTGATAGGTCGGACTCCCTTTTTTCTATAAAAAAGATTGTGCTCACCTAAATTAATGTATAATACGGTTGCTTCTGTTCTCTTTAAGTATTACGCTTGGCTGATGAAATTTCTTCTGTAGCTGAGCAGTCTCAGATCGTGACGCTTGACAAACCGCTGCCCATCAAAGACCCGGAAAAGATAAAAAAAAAAGTTATTATATATATATATATAAATCGATCGCGTGAACAGGATTAGCCTGGTTTCATTGGGCCACTTGAGGGCAGCGCGCTGCCACAACTTCCATTAAAAAAAAAAAAATTAAGCAGTCTTACCGTCAGAGGAAATGCGGATGGCAAAGAACTTGTACTGGCTGTAGATACGGGCGCATCTCATTCCTTAATCCGATCTGACTTGGTTAACAGGAGAGTAAAACCGTTACCTGGAGCAAGATTGCGTACGGTCATGGCGAGTATAACTAAATCCAGGGAGAAGTGGTATTTGAGGTCTTAATTGGAAATGTCACGATTCTAACAAATTCGTTGTGGCGGAGATTGTTGATGAAGTCATATTGGGAATGGACTTCTTAGTTGACCATGACATCAGGATCGACATGCACAGAAGGAATATGCGCTATAAGAACCAGGATATACCACTTAACTTCAGTTTTGAGAAAGGGTTCAGCAGTAAGCGAGTGCTGGTGGAGGAGATTCGACAGAGACCACAAAAGTCAAAGAAAGTAAAGGGGGCAAAGATTGATGGAATGAATGTGCCAAGCAAACCAAAACCCAAGAAAACTGCATGGAAAACACTGTCATTGACAAACCCTAATGGATGCACTAAGACGAACGAAAGAATTTGCCAGAAAGAATGCAAGGGTGGTTTCAAGCCAGGGCGCAAATACTGTTGGGAAACATCGGAACGATACTGATTATGCGAAGCCAATCCGTCAACCGCAAGCTCTAGGAAGTAGTTCAATGGCCAAGCAACAGAGTGTGAGGGAGCGGTCCAGGATAGAGAGTAGTAGGATGAAACACAGGTACGACAAAAGCAATAATTCGGAAGGTTTCCTGGAGGGAGATTTGGTAATGCTATACAACCCTCACCGGCGGAAAAGTGTTCTATCCGAACTTTGGTGCAGTTGGAAAGGCCCGTACAGAGTTGTGAAGAAAATCAGTGAGGTCATCTACCGCATACAAAAAATTGGGAAACCACGAAATAGAAGGGTGATTCATTTGGAGAGGCTAGCAGCGGTTAGTTCGAGAGATTTGTCTGATCAATACGATCAGACTTAGGTGGAAGGAAGTGTGACGAATATTACCATCTCTAAGGTTATTAAATAAAGGCACAACAACATTTAAGCAAGCTGCATAAACACACTAATCATCATGTACACACATACATACAAGCAGCAGAGAGATACTCACAAACGCATGTCATCATCAGCTACTACTTCGCTCACATATACACACGCATATGGTTACACACTACAAATACACGCGCGTATGGCTGGTGACCAGGTAGAGGATTGTAGAAGAAAAAACGTCTAGACATTTGGGAAGAGAGTATAAAAGTAGCAGAAGCTGAGTTGTCCGTAATCAGTTTGATTTAAGCACGCTATTGGTTGCGAAGTATAAGTGTTATTGTGAAGTACTATCAAAGTAGTCTAATAAAGACCTTTTTGCATCATTGAATATAGGAGTTATTTTTTCAACAGTTTAGCGATACGAACGTTAGTGAAAGGTGTAAAATAAGCGGAGTTTCACTAAATTCCTTACAATATATTGTTTCTACATTTGTATATTCAATTATTATATGTCAAGTATGTATGTACAAACCTCATTATCTTTGTTTATTTTAGAAAGCTTAAGTCGGAATTTATTGCAAATTCGTTGTTCCATCACTTTTTTGTTACAGGTATATGCAGCGTAAATAAGTGTTTTTTTTTTACTTTTCTCAGAGTTCCATAGTTTTTGGTGTTTGGGTGCGGACACAAATCAAACGGATTAAAACATTTAACTTTCGTCATTTTCCTAATAATATTTATTTAAAACTTCAATAATAAAACAAGAACTTTCTGAATTAAGGAAATGAACAATGTTCCTATATTGAAATAAAATTTAATTCTGGTTTCTATTTACAATCTTACATCTACTTATACTAATTCTGACATAAATAATAATTTCGTAAAACTAGCTACCGGCTAAGTGATTAGTAGGATTGTTTACAAGTACATATATATATATATGTATGGTGTAGTTAAGTTGACCATGCATGCATACACAAGCAGACGTTATTTTTGTTATTATGAAGTAATATCAAAGTAGTCTAATAAAGAAAATTTTTGTATTATTGAATATTGGAGTTATTTATTCAAAAGTTTAGCGATACGAACGTTAGTGGAAGGTGTAAAATAAAAGGAGTTTCACTAAATACGTTACAATATATTGTTTCTGAATTTGTATATTCAATTCTTATATGTGCAAGTATATACTAACTTCATTATCTTTGTTTATTTTAAATAGCTTAAGTCGACGTTTGTTGCAAATTCGTTGTTCCATCGCTTTTTTGTTATAGGTATAAGCAACGTCAATAAGTGTTTTTTTTTTACTTTTCTCAGAGTCCCGTAGTTTTTGGTGTTTGGGTGCGGACACAAATCAAATGGATTAAAACGTTTAACTTTCGGAATTATCTTATAATAATATTTATTTAAAACTCGCAATAATAAAACAAGAACTTTCTGAATTACGGAAATGAACACTGTTTCTCTATTGAAATAAAATTTAATTCTGTTTTCTATTTACAATCTTACATCGACTTATACTAATTCTGACATAAATAATAATTTCGTAAAACTAGCTACCTGCTAAGTGATTAGTAGATTTGTTTATAAGTACGTATACATATACCTACAGTGAAATTCCCCATTACGGACAGTTCTTATAACCGGACAGCTCCAATAACCGGACAAATTTTAGGCATGCAGGTTTTTCATTCATTTTTTCATACAAATACACGGGACCATGAATTTCAACTTTTTCTCTTTACCAGAAACGCCGTTATGAAATTCGTATGTAAAATCACCCCCTGATTTCGAAAATTTAGTTCATTTTGGATTCTATGGTACCGTTTTTGAGATATTTGCAATTTACCGTTATTCGAAAAAACCAAAAAGATGGCTCCCTTTAATTACGTATATCTTACGAACGGGTGAAGCAATTGCAAAAGGGTTTACAGAATCGGAAAGAAGATAAAATTTTCTATGAATACATCATACATTGTTTTTTGCTCAACCAGACAGTTTTCGAGATATTAGCTTATCATTTCAGATTTTTGTTTTTTTTTATGAAAAAATATGAAAAAAATTACTTTTTGCGAGGGCAACATTCCAAAACCACCACTTTTTATCCAGAAGCTATCATCGAATAAAATCGATGCAAAACTACGTAAGTTATAAGCGATCAAATAAAAATACCCAGGTTGCGCAACTTCAATGTATGTATACATACATACATATATTAAAGGTATAAAGTGCAAATGGGATATTATCCGGATAAACGAATAACACCATAACAATGATAATACTTTTTCTTTAAATAAATCAAATAGTACTTTTAATACTCGAATTGATTTATAGTAGGTAGAGAGGTTGCATCGAAAGGAAGAGTGGTTGGGTTCGAAACCTGCTGTAGGCATGTAGTTATAAACATGTATTTCCGTCACTTATGGGTAAGTATGCAGGTAGATTTTCAAAATTATAAGACACAAAAAATTTTTAAAGCCTACATCTAAAGCAGGTAGTATTTTCTTTTCCCGGCTTCGTATAAAAAGGAACCTTTCTGTCTAGGTAAGATTTGATTTTTTCAATTTTATTCTTGTTCCGAGTATAAATATGAGTTAATGCGCCTTGAAACTTCATAACATCTGCAAAGCTCGCCGAAGATAGTTCAGTTCATAAGTCAAATTTCAAAACCGTGTTTTATTAAAAAAATAAAATGAGTAAAAGGACGCGAGAATTTGTTTGTAATAACGATCCAGATATGTTATGTTTCATGTGTGGCCAATATACTATCATAAGGCGACGACGAGTATTCTCAGATCATATGAAAATTTATACTCCAAGTATTTTGGCATTGAGCCTAAAAATGCTGAAAAACCATGGACACCGAACACTTTGTGTACATCGTGTCGAGTAGAATTGATTCAGTCGGAATCAGGACAACAAATAAAATTTGATACACCAATGTTCTGGAGAGAACCTACTTGCCATTCAATAGAGTGTTATATTTGTCAAACAAAAGTACTTGGCATTGGAAGATCAAGAAGAGTAACATATGCCAGCGTACCTATAGTGACATTACCAGTACTACATTCAACGGCAGTTGCGAGTCCAGTTCCATTGTCAATAGAAATATCTGAATGTGGGGAATCAAGTTGTACTGAATTTCGCATGGGAAACGAGAGAAACGTTCTGTCACAAGCACAACTTAATGATTGGATAAGAGATTTGGAACTATCCAAGGAAAAGGCTGAGATCCACACTTCTCGTATGCAACAATTTAAATTTGTGTCATCCGATGTTAAGGTTATATATTGTAGAACTCGTCACGAAGAATTTTCCAAACACTATACTAAGAAAGACAGTATATGCTACTGCAACGACATTCCTGGTTTATTCAAAGAGTTTGGTCAAACATATGTGTTTAGGCCCGACGCCTAAATTCTCATTAATTTGCGCCACCCTAATAGCACCATATTATCGACGCCTAGTTCGCCCACCTGCATGTATATGTGTACATAGGTAGGGTTATGTTGTCCGTACACATATACATGCATGCCGGTACAACTATGTGGGGAAGCTTCCCCTTAAAACCGGAGACTTTTTCCGCGGTTCAACGGTTGTCCTCGACAAGGCAACCGTCTACTTTTTCCAGCGATCGTTGAGCGAACCAGAGCTAACACTGTCCGAGGAGCCCCGCCACATTTTATGACAAAGGTAAATTATTGTACTAATTTTAATTTTCACTTCAAATAAAATCATTATTATAACGAGAAATCTCTCTCGCCTCCTTTTCTTTTCTTTTTAAATTTAACCCAAACGCAATTGTGGTGCCTCCACTCCGTTGCCGAGTTTGCGACACACCATAATTGTTCATGGTCCTTCTCCCCGAAAAAAGGAACCAACGCCAATACACTGATACAGTCCACGTCCAATAAATTTAACTCTTCATACGCATTTCTTGGTGATATTTTTGGATCATCTTGGTAATACGCGCCAAATTAAGCGAACATTCATACACTGCAGAGGTGATACCAGTTTTTTCTTTCGTGGTAATACTCAACATTTTTATTGGTGATATACACGCTTGGTGGTACACTCCTGGTGCAAGTTATCGTGGTGGTATTTTTTAATTTCTGGTGGCATTACACATCTAGACAATTTACCGCAGCAACACCACAACAGACACTACTTCACGCAGCAGCAACGTAATTTTATATATTTCTTGCCACATTTTTTTGGTTAAAAACCATCAAAAAATATATATTCCAAGTGCCAAACGCGTAGTGACTGCGATTAACCGCGAAAAGTGTGAACAATTTATTAGTGTCGAAAAATAAAATTAAGTGCAAACGCGGCTCATTAACGTTGTGTTAAATTCCTTGTGACTATCTGGTCTGTCCCCCCACCAGCGGTAAGGCTCTCCAGACACAGCACAGGGAAGAGGTACACATAACCTCACCTCCGTATAAAAAATTCTCACGCCATTTCGATTGTGGCAATTTTACATTCTTCCCTTGTTTCACTTTAATTTGCACTAATTCGATAAATTTTTGTCACACAGTCGCTTTTCGCACAAGAATTTTATAAAATTTTTTACACTTTTCGTCGAGTTTTTATATCAACGCGCGCACGTATTTTTATAATAAAATTGAACGCTCAAGTGGCGAGTGGCCCCCCTTTGCTTCGCACAATACGCATTGGAGTTGCTCCCCCCTGCTCCTTGTCTTACGGCACAAAATAATCTGCAAATAAATTAATACACACACCGATACATACATACATATAATTTTACGTGCGGGTGGCGAGGAAGCCACATTGTTGTGTTTTACTTTTATCGTGGGAAAACCAGACGAAACGGCCAAGTCTGACCCTTATAATTTAATAGCCAGATCAATATATACATATATATAATTTGCGTGCGGTTGGCGAGTAGGTTACACCATTGCCTATTCTTCCCTTGAAAAAAAAAAAAAAAATATCAGACGAGTCGGCCAAGTCTGAAATAACTAAATAAAAGCGATATTTTAAAGCATTGTCTCCATTTTTTGTTAAAAGGATTAATTTGTTTTTAGTTTGGTAGGGATAATTTGTTGAGAAAATGGAAAATTATTTCCGATCAGCTGAGTTAATCTCAGAGTTTGAACAGCAGTACAGCCTTATTCCAGAGGAAAGTCATAATAAGCACACTCTTGCGATACAGCAAGAAGAGTTGCGCGCCTTATGGAAGAAGGTTAAGTCTGTGTTTGACTCACTGATGGGATCAGAAGATGTCGACGCAAATGATGTGTTGGCCATCCGGAAAAAACATATGTCTACCTACGCAATATATATGCGATGCTTATCCACAATATCTGCCGAGGCAGAGAAATTTAAAAAAGTAGAGAATAGTGCTATCTCTGAGCAAGCACCCCCAGCTGCACCTCGCGGGCATAAGATCCGCCTCCCTCCTTGCGACACTGAGATTTTCAAAGGTGACTATTTATCATGGCCAACCTTTCGTGACCTGTTTACTGCTATATACATAAATAATTCCGACTTACAGGGGGTGGAGAAATTGTTCCATCTGAACAACAAGACACAGGGCGAGGCCAAAGATATTGTAAAAAAATGCCCTCTAACAAATGATGGGTTCGATATGGCCTGGAAAAACCTCTGCGAAAGATATGAAAACAAGCGTATATTAGTAAACACGCAATTACAAATTCTTTTTAATTTAAAGAAGGTAGAGAGTGAGTGTGGGAGCGCGTTAAAGAAATTACATAGCGATATAAACAATTGTCTATCGTCCCTCAAGTGTCACAAAATCGACACATCCAATTGGGATGCAATACTAACATATTTGTGTTCGACAAAGTTACCGGAAAGTACCCTGGCTCTATGGGAACAAAGCATAGACCATAAAATGGACATATCTAAATGGGAAGATATGGACAAATTTCTATCAAATAGGTTTCAGACACTGGAAACAGTGTCTAGCTTCACCGGAACTAACGCCCAAAAGGGACAAAAGCCAGCGAATACTCGGCATACAACCGAAACCCCCATAAAAAGACTTGGTGCCTTCCAAACGAAGGTATCAAAAGCTACCTCAAAATCAACATCAAGGGTTTTTTGCAAAATGTGCAAAGCTGAACACAGGTTACGGAATTGTCCGCGATTCTGTGATCTGACCCCAGTGGAGAGAATCAACTTCATCAAATCCACGGGGGGATTCCTGAACTGTTTATCCCAAGGACACACAGTGACGAGGTGCACCAGTTCGTACAACTGCGCCAAATGCCACTCTCTTCACCACACGCTCCTGCATGCGGATACAGTTCAGCAAACTACGAGGCGCAATCCATTTAAAGACGCGGATAATATCCCGTCAACTTCAGCACAAGCACAAAGGAGACAGGAATCGGGGCAACCAAATACTTCTGCGAACCAGAATGTAAATTCCTGTCATGCTCATTCCAGCACAGGCGTGCTATTAGGAACTGCTCGCGTACACATTCATTATAATGGTACCGACTTCTCCGCGCGGGCACTAATTGATTCAGGGTCTGAATGGTCTTTCATGACAGAACGACTAAAACGCAGAATCAATTTTCCGCAAGGAAAATGCATGCCCAAGTCTCAGGCATCACCAACGCAGTATCTGCTCAAGTGAAAGAGGCATCCACCATCGAGCTACGTTCACCAGTGGACCCATGCTTTAGCTTGACTACTCCTGTTCTAATTTTAGCCAAACTAACTGGGAATCTGCCATCCTGCCATATCGAAACAATGACTATGCCGGCATTCCCAGACTTAGTTTTGGCAGACAAGAGGTTCTACGTCAATGAAGATGTAGACCTCATACTTGGTGGAGACATATATCCCCAAATTATACTAAGCGGTCTAAAAAAGAATGTACTAAATACACTTCTGGCCCAAGAGACAGTGTTCGGTTGGATACTAACCGGTCGTATTGAAGCGCCGAATCCAACAAAGAACATAGTGTCGTTTTACAACGAAGTCGCGCTGGACAACCAACTAAAAGCATTCTGGGAGTTAGAAAATTTGCCAAAAGGCAAAAGCATTAATGCAGATGACGCATATTGCGAACAGCTGTATAAAGAAACAACAAGAAGAAACAAAGATGGGAGGTATGTAGTATCCCTCCAATTCAAGCAAGGCTACTCAGAAGAGTTGAGTTTAGGAGGATCCCTTAAGCGCGCATTCTCACAATATTATCGAAACGAGTCCCGGTTAATAAAAAATGCCGACTTAGGGAAAGAATATATTAGGGTACTCTCAGAATACGAGACGCTTGGACATATGGAAAAAATCAGCAGTGTCGTCGCGGCAGATGAAACAAATAATTACTTTCTGCCACACCACGCCGTTGTTAAAGCAGAAAGTATAACGACGAAAGTCCGAGTCGTTTTCAATGCCTCAAGCCCGACGGCTAATGGCACCAGCCTAAACGACATTCTCCTCCCTGGTCCAATACTACAAGCAGATCTCCCAATTCTTATTCTACGTTGGAGACTCTATCGATACGTCTTTAATAGCGATATAGAGAAAATGTATAGGCAAATTTGGATGGATGCCAACCATACCAAACTTCAGAGGATTGTTTTCCGAAAGGACATTAGTAAACCAATAGGCGTCTACGAGTTAAAGACTATACCGTTCGGGGTTAACTGCGCTCCATACCTGGCCATCAGAACGCTTCTACAGCTAGCTGACGATGTGGAACATTCCCATCCAACAGCATCGAGCATCCTGCGAGAATGCATGTATGTAGACGACGTATTAGCGGGAGGACACAGCATCGCATTGACCATTAAGGCAAGGGATGAAATACGACAGGTACTACAGTCAGCTGGTTTTCCACTTCGGAAATGGAAATCAAACTCGGAGGCAGTTCTAAAAGACATCCCGAAAACTGATCGACTAAGCGAAGACTTTCTGGCGTTCGAAGACACCAGCACCGTGAAGGCATTGGGCATAAGATGGAACGCCCACTCCGATCTCTTTTATTTTAAAGCAGGACCATTGGAGGATCAAGAAAAACTAACTAAGCGAGAAATATTGTCAGCCATCGCCAAGCTGTTCGACCCATTAGGGTGGCTCGCCCCAATTGTCATAGTGGCGAAAATATTAACGCAGAATATTTGGTTAGAAGGCACCGGATGGGATGAGCCTGTCTCACCAAATACATTAGAACGGTGGAAAACCTTCACCCAACACTATGGCGAAGTAGATAACATACGGATACCGCGGTGGGTAAATTTTTCCCCGGAAGGCGAAATAGAAATCCACGGTTTCTGTGACGCTTCCGAGAAAGCATATGCTGCAGCGATATATATGCGCGTAAAAAGAGACGATCAGGTGTTCATAAACTTACTCTTAGCAAAAACCAGAGTAGCTCCAGTGAAAACCATCTCGCTACCACGTTTAGAACTCTGCGGCGCCGTGCTTCTCGCAGAAATGATGGAATCCATATTCCGAAATATTCATTTGGGACCAGTAAAAGTTCACCTCTGGACAGATTCAACCATCGTACTCGCATGGATACGCAAGCCGCCTTGTACTTGGTCAACCTTCGTCGCACATCGAATCACCAAGATCCTCGATATGGTCGGTAATAAGGACTGGCTTCACGTTGACTCGGAATCTAACCCAGCAGACTTAGGGAGCAGAGGACTACTAGCGTCAGATTTGGTCAACAATTCGTTGTGGTGGCAGGGTCCTTCTTGGCTACAAGAAGACAATTCTCACTGGCCAGCACAAGATGCCCATTACAACACGTCCGTTGAGGAAAAGAGGGCACAATCTTATGCCACAACAAGGGTAGATCATACAGATATTCTTGAACGATTTTCAGATTTGCCACGAGCTTTGAAAGTCTTATCTTATGTTAGGAGATTCTATAAAAGAACGCATCCTAAAACCAAAGCAGTGTTCCAAGAAAAGTCGTGCATAATCTCAGCCGATGAGATTAAGGCAACGACTCAAGCATTAATACGAGTTTGCCAGAAACAATTTTACGGTACCGAATATTTAAAATTAAAGAATAGGGAACCTATTGATCGGAAGAGTGAAATCCTGTCACTCAACCCATACATCGACAAAGACGACATTATCAGAACAGGAGGGCGTCTAGGGGCTTCAAAAGACATGTCATTCAACGAGCGGCATCCGATCATCTTGCCTTACAATTGCAGGCTGTCTCACCTTGCAGTCGTGATGATTCATCATGATTCCCTTCATGACGAGAACCAGCTCATGCTCCGCCTTATTCGAACCCAGTATTGGATTCCGAAGGTCAAGACAATGATCAGAGCCATCATCCACAATTGCAAAACCTGCATTATTCACAGGAAGCAGGCGCAGTCCCAACTTATGGGTACCCTTCCCTGCGAACGCACCACTTTTACCCGCGCGTTCACCAATACCGGGGTAGATTTCGCGGGGCCTTTCGACATCAAAAGCTACCGCGGTAGGGGATGTCGACTGTCCAAAGGCTACGTATGCCTATTTGTTTGTTTCTCCACTAAGGCCATCCACCTAGAGGCCACTAGTGACCTGAGCACCCCATGCTTCCTCGCAGCCTTTTCGCGTTTTATCGCGAGAAGAGGATGTCCAAAAAACATCTACTCCGACAATGGTACGAACTTTGTCGGATCTTCCCGATCTCTACGATCGGAATTCAAAGCCTTCCTGGCAGAAAGCCGAGACAAAACAGTCTCCAAGTATAGCCATCAAGCATTAACTTGGCATTTTATTCCCGCCGGCGCTCCGCATATGGGCGGCCTGTGGGAAGCGGGAGTGAAGAGCTTCAAAAGCCACTTCAAAAAGGTCGCTTCTCTCCATAAATATACCATGGAGGAGTTCCAAACCCTTTTATGCCGGATCGAGGCATGCCTAAATTCACGGCCTCTCAGCCCGGCGTCCAATGACCCAACGGACCTGGAGCCACTAACCCCAGGACATTTCCTCACCGGCAGCCATCTTCTGGCGCCGCCAGAACCGGATGCGAACGAAAGCCCTGCCTCCATGCTAAATAGATAGCAGAAGCTCAAGGCCCTCCATCAAACCTTCTGCCGGCGATGGAAAACCGAATATTTATCCGAACTCCAAAAACGAGTGAAGTGGAAGCATCCCAAGGAAAATCTAAAAGTGGGAGATCTCGCTGTCCTCAAAGAGGACAACTTATCTCCCAACGAATGGAGGTTAGGTAGAGTCGTCAACGTACACCCCGGCGAAGATAACCGAGTACGTGTTGTCGACCTCAGAACCGAGAAGGGTCAAGTCAGACGACCTTTGGTCAAACTGATCCTTCTTCCCACGGAGACAGACTGTGAGAGAACCACGTGCTCCTCTTAACAATCCCTCCGTTCTTCCACATACCTCCTTTCAGAAAAATCAAAAAAAATCACCCTCGTCTTCACATTTTCCAAAAGTCAACCCCATTCACTCGTTATCCCATAACGAGGACATCATAGAAACCTACCGCAGAAGGGCGAACCGATCTGCCACAGAATCTAAGGGCTTTCGGCCTTTTGTAGATTTAAATTTCCCACAGTCACTCGCTTCCCCCAGCGAGGATACCAGAACCCTAATACAGACCCACGGTCTACCCCAGAAAGCAGATGCACTCAGCCAAAGGCATGAGGCCAACAAAAGTTTTTGTCCAAGGGATAGGGACAGCCATATTTAGTGAATCGATAAAGAGTCATGTGCGTTTGCACATTCTCGAGCCGGAACATTCACCTCTCGAACGCTTCCATGAATACTTGACGGACAAGAACTTTCCGAAATTTCAGACTAAAAGGGTGAATACTCCCTGTGTAGCAGGACAGCACAAAAGCTTGGAATCTAAAGTTCTAAGACGAATTGGCAACATACTGCATTTTTTGAATAAAAGTCCAACGCGCGGCATTTTCTAAACAATTTCTGAAAGAGTGACCAACCCAACATGACCTTATCAATCACGAAATGTTCTACTACTAGACTACTAGATTCTTCCCGCTTACTGGATTACGAATGGGAATTTCAAAACCCCAATCAAAAACGGAATCGTTTCGTAATTTCACATAAGTCAAAAAAAAAAATTTGGAAGTGGGAAAAGGTTCCCTAACCTTGAGCAGTATCCGGCACCCCTTACCACTGGTGGGGGGAAGTGCCGGACTTACAAAAGGTCGTTGAAAGCGGGAGGGCATCCCACCGGGTGGATGCTCCCCTTACCTCGAACAGTATCTGATACCCCTTACCTCTGGTGGGGGGAAGTGTCAGACTTGAGCGAGGCCTTAACTAACAAAACCAAACACATCACGCAGTATCTGCCACCCCTTACCACTGGTGGGGGGAAGTAGCAGACTGACGCAACGTTTTCCCTACCTGACGCAATCTCAACGTCAAAAAATAGTCTTCAGTATTCTTCTAAACCAGCCCATGTATTCCTTTCAATAAAACCTTTAACAACACCCCATATCGACTTTTTACCTTTGACTTGATCATACACTGACAGCATTGTATGATCATCAACAGTTCTTACAAGGCAATAGTGCATTTAGACATTGAAACTATCGGCATATGGAATGCCAGCATTAACACTAGTTACACCTATGGAATACAATTCACCCGTTTCACGCATCTCTTGGTTTTCAGTCACCTTAGACACTTTGGGTCCCACGGAAGCCAATAATTGCACAGTTAAATAAATAGTACGTGTATTCTTGCCTTCATTATTGGTTAACCAATCGTTGAAAGACATATTTTCAGTTTCCGCGCTGCATGAAATTCCAAAAAGAATATCGATTTTGAAAAAAAAAAAAAAAATCATGCGAAATAGCGTATCGACATTAATTGGAAGTATTGTCTGTTCTAATTGACGGCCTTCATGTGTTGATGAGCATTCATCTGTCACAATAAATGGAACAATGTATCGCAAGTGAAAGCACTACGCACATTCGCGCGTACTAAATCTCACACAGAACAAAATACCAATTTTTTCTGTTGATGCTGTTGCTGTTGTAATGCTGGATGCATATGCTGATGCTGTTGCAATGGGGGTGTGATAACGCCAGGTGGTAGTATAGACGGAATGAACTTAACGGCACTGGTATTTCTGGGCGTACTCGGTACACTAAGATGCTCAAAATGTTCACGTATCCACTCACGGTAGTCAATTACATCATCGGTTACCCGTATTATTCGTCCTAGGATGGTACGCTCAGCGCAATCACTACCGTATTCGTTGAGTGGACTCACAGCATTCGCCAACAACATATATGCATATTCAAATGCTTGTTTTACCTGTCATGCACCATAGGAGCTACGTCCAATATCATTACCCGGCGTCAGTGGATCTTCCATACATAATAATGATGGACGATGTCCGTCAATCATTTCACGTTGCAGGTCTTCTTTTGGTAAATAACGTCCGCCATTTTTTATCGAAATGCCAATTTTCATATAATTGAACTTTAAAATTCAAAAAAAAAAAAACTCCAACAACAGTACACCTAAATTGGCCTTATCATGGTCTATTTGATGCGGATGTCATTGTAGGAAACTTATACACATTAATATTAATGAGTAAGAGGAAATGCCACCGGTAGGAACTTCATTGAGATCACGCTGTAACAAAATTGCTTCAGCACGAGCACCAGTTTCGCTAACACTGGATAATCTTGTTTAAATTTCTTAACTAGTTCGGCCGAGTGTACACCCGATTGCATATTAAAGGATATATCTACTCTTACTTGCGATTCACGATCTGTGAGCTTTATGATGGGCACAGACGCTTTGTCAAGTACGCGCACTGAATGTGGTTCGGCAATTCCGCGCGCAATCAGTGCTGTTTCGAGAGTTCGCAGTGGGGCCTTTTCCCATAGTCCTAACACAACTAAATCAATATCCGATGTGGGCAGAAATAGGCCCGTACGAAATGAGCCAAATATTTCCACAATCGCTTTCGGCCAGATTGAGTGTACCACCGCTTCTAGGTGCTGTACCACTTCATTGCGTATAGCATGCTCGGTGGGCGTGGGCAATACATAATTATAAAATTGTTCGATTTCCTGATGTAAACCAACAATTCCGCGTCCATATTCAAAACTTGGCACTCGCCAGGGGCAACCTTTGTACTTTACTACTAATTTATCCATATATCTGCTGAGGTTAAATGTGCTTACCTTATTATCTACCATACGTCCAATTTTCCTACGTGATGGATTATAATAACTTGGACGATCTTGAGATGGCATTTTTGTATTGATTGTTGTATCACCTACACCACCACCACCAACTGGTGTTGTTGCAGCTGTTGTAATATAGTCGTTGTTTGGTGTTGAATCAATTGAGTTGTTGCTGGGTGTATTACCACTACTATTTGTGCCACTACTACCGTTATTATTATTATTATTATGATTGTATATTGAATTTCGCAATCCTAAGTTACCAACCTGCTGTAGAAGTAAGTGTAGAGAATCCCGATCGCGTGCACTTAAAGATGCGCCGTTTAATTTACTATTACCACCACTATGTAATTGTTGTAATTGTTGACTTTGTTGTTCTAACAAGTGGCTCATATCATGCGCTGTGGTCTCCCAAATTTTACACCATGTGCGTAATGCTGGACCCTCCTGTTCCTCTTGAAACCAGCCAACAAAAGGATGCATTCAAAACAGTCTTCCTTCTCACAAAACAGAAATCGTATTGGCGCGCAATCCAACCAAAGATTTCGCGTCGTCGTCCACTTGCGAAAGATTGCGCGTGAAAAACACCTATTATTTTATTAGTAGATGTTTGAGTACCATTCTGCGTAATGAAATTGTAGTATCATCGCAGTTTGCCAGTGAACCACCCAATTTGTAGCTGTGAACCTGAAATGAAATAAAAGAATACAAAATTAGGAAAATTTATAAAAATATAAAAAGGGAACGATACTAGTATACTTACCCAGCACATTTTTTCTTCATAAAGAAAATTCATTAAAAAATTTCGGTATACTCATTTCCATGAATGAATGACATTTTTGAATGAACGAATCAAGGTTGCCACTCGATGACATTTGCTTGTGTCTTTCCTTACGCCGTGAACACATTGCGCGCGACCCCATGGGATCACAAAGCGGATCCGCGGGATCCAGCAACTAGAGTGTTAGGACCCGAACAACCACTCGAGACCGAAATGATTTTCGACTTTATTTGCATGGTTTTCTTTGTTGACGGGTTAGTGAAGAATCAAAATGTCAAGCATAAACAAAATATGTCCCGAGACATGTTCAGGATAGAAACTGTTTTTGTGTTTTTTTTTTGAAGTTCTGACACAGTTTCGTCAGTCTCTTTAGCCTGGAACCCAAAAAGTCCTACGCGGACCAGGGAGGTGCCCGACACACCGTACCAACCGCCATGGTTCGGGACACACAAAAAAAAAAACCAAACAACCAAAAAAAAAAAAAGGAAAAAACATTGTCCATTCACCGTCCAACAATTACCATTTATTTGTTCAAAATTACATTCACACACCACCAAAGCCAGAAACCGACTTGACCCCGCTTACTGCGAGCTATGCTTTCGCTGGCGATGCAACCCCAGCGAGGAAGCCGAGGGGTATCGCCTCCCGCAGCTGCACTTATAGGGTGCGAAACCCATGTGGAGGTTGAGGTGGGCCTTCAATGTCGTAAAGCAGCTGAGCGTGTGCCCACACACCCGGCACACAAATTCCTGGCCGCCCGCGGAGTCTGCGCGCACCCAAAAGACCCCCTCTTAACCCCGATAAAAGCGGGTGTACCACGAGGGTCCCTCGTCATAATACCGCACCTTCAAGATTATACGGTTGTAGTTTCGTGGCACATTCAAGAATGTGACGCGAAGATTGGGACGAATTTCGAACGATGCCCTGAAACGAAAAGGAAAGAGAGTGGTATAATTATATTATGGAAGATGATCCCATAACCAAAAAAAAGGGCCTACAACCCACATACTCACATGCTTTTTCTCCTTGGGTGAAACTTGCCACTTCGCTTGTCACGCTATAAATGCCGGTTATGTGCACAGACTCAGCGAGTATAACAACACAAATATACGATTCTGCCAGACAAACAGCAGCAAATGAGTAACATCAAAAGCGCTGATCACATGAACAGCGGTCGACGACAAGCCGAATTTCACAAAACAAAATACCAAAAAAAAAAAAATGATTCCTTCTACAAATTTTTCTCTTCGTCCAAAACGAAGATTTATTTCTTTATTTTTTCTTTACATATCACACAATTTGCTGTTCAAACATTTTTTTTGTGGCGGGCAGAAAAGTTGTCGGTTTTTTAGCACCAACAATACAAATAACAATGACTCGCAAGATCCCACATGATACACTCTCTACCCGGTTCGGTACCAAAATGTGAGCACCAAGCAACTTAAATGTCAATTTTTCTGTAGCACTAGTATGCCTGACGAGCTGAAGCGCTACCGGATGACACAAAATTAAACAGAATAAGGCACTAATGACCCAGGCACATAACGTGCGGGGAAAGAAGCAACGCACATAACGTACGCGAGATGAATATATTCTCGTAGGCGTTTAGACATGTTTTCACCCTACTCACGCGCGAAATTTCAAAAGCGCCGATAATAGAATTGGGGCTTACTCGCCACCAAAAGCGTGACACAGTCATAACAACTCAACGAGTTTCCTTTATTTTCTTCCATACTCTCAATAGAATGACTCGTTACGCTTCGCTAAGAAGGAGGACTGAGCGCCAGGCCGCTCGTTACCCAAAGCCGTGCCACTTATGCGACGCGAAACACCCAATCAGGTCTTGCCCGATCTACCGCGCGAAGTGGCCGCTGCAACGACTGCGCGAAATTATAAAGGCCAAGTACTGCCAAAACTGCCTTTCAATGGTACATCGTGCCAAAGACTGCACTAGCAAAGGAAGGTGCCGAAGATGTGGTAGCAATCATCATACCACGCTGCACCTTTCCATGGAGGACTTGTCGTCCGAGCCAGAGCCGCCGAAGAGCTGGTACCAGCTAGTCATGGAAGAAGAGGGAGAAGGTTATGAGCAGATGCCTACGATGGAAGAGGTAGACGACGAGATGATGGATGAGGCGCTGTCTCTCCACGCGTCCGAGTCGGCCTTTGCAGAAGAACCACAACTGCCATCCGGGAGTGGAGCGGGCTCCCATATAGTAAATTCCGACACTAGGGGATCGGACCCGCGGCCGTTCCGCCCAACTACGCAACAACGAACGCAAGCACATCGACCAACGCGCGATCGTAGACTGGCCCCTCGGCCGCGCCAGCTACACGAGATACGACACGTGAAGGAAGACCATCGAGACGGTAGACTGGCCACTCGGCCGCGCCAGCTACCCCAACACAGTTCCTTCCGGAACGGGGTCATTCCGGCCCGGGCCTCAGCCGGCCCAACTCTTCGGCCCATGGCTGCTCTGGCGCCGACTGCGATCGTGAAGGTGGAAGCCGGAGGGCGTCTGCACCTCATTCGTGCACTCATAGACGCATGTTCCCCCCGCACAACGATCGACCGCAGGCTGGCGCGAGAGTTAGCACTGCCGACAACCAACGCCGACGGCGAAACCGGCTGTTTTATTCGTTTTAGAGGCAAACATGGGCAGAGTAAGACGGTGACGACTCACGCAGTCTGCGTCCACGAGTTCAGGCGCGTCAGTCCAACGTACAACGTCGACCCCAGCGTCGCGGCTCCTTACGAGCAGATCCGTCTTGCGGACCCCCACTTTTATGCGTCCACCCCAATTCGACTCGTCCTAGGCGGCGACGTCTACGCCGAAATCATGACGTCGGGCACATTGCCACCATCCTTCGGATCGCTGCTCGCGCAAAGCACGATCTTCGGGTGGGTACTCTCCGGGACCCACCCGATCTGATATACCTCAATGGCTATTTAGAGTTAGTTAGCTGATGATAAGCTTATACATGTATATTGTAGTTTCCCGAAATAAATGAAGTTTTATATAAATGGCAAGAAATATATGTTACGGTTTCCATTAATTTTTTTTTCTATCGTCCTAGCTCTAGGTCACGGCGAAGGCAAGGAGGATGCCGTCGCGCCATCCGGCGCGCACCATTTAATTTTAGAATCTAGTTTTAAGACAAATCGTGGTCGGGGACGCTCGGGCGGAGTCTGAGCTGTTGCGTATCGCAAGGGGGCCGGCATGTTTAGGCCCGACGCCTAAATTCTCATTAATTTGCGCCACCCTAATAGCACCATATTATCGACGCCTAGTTCGCCCACCTGCATGTATATGTGTACATAGGTAGGGTTATGTTGTCCGTACACATATACATGCATGCCGGTACAACTATGTGGGGAAGCTTCCCCTTAAAACCGGAGACTTTTTCCGCGGTTCAACGGTTGTCCTCGACAAGGCAACCGTCTACTTTTTCCAGCGATCGTTGAGCGAACCAGAGCTAACACTGTCCGAGGAGCCCCGCCACATTTTATGACAAAGGTAAATTATTGTACTAATTTTAATTTTCACTTCAAATAAAATCATTATTATAACGAGAAATCTCTCTCGCCTCCTTTTCTTTTCTTTTTAAATTTAACCCAAACGCAATTGTGGTGCCTCCACTCCGTTGCCGAGTTTGCGACACACCATAATTGTTCAATATGATTCAAAAGAGTGGCGATTGTTCATAGACAGCAACAAAATGAGATTAAAGGCTGTATTATTGCATATTGGTAAAAAAAACAAAAAGCCTTCTATCCCGATCGCACATGCAGTAAATACAAAGGAATCCTACGAGGAAATGCAAAAACTACTCAAATGTGAAGAGCATGATTGGAAAATATGTTCTGATCTCAAAGTCGTGTGCAATGCTATGCGGTCTACAAAGTGGCTACACCAAGCACTGCTGCTTGTGAGATAGCCGATCAACAATAATCAATTCAAAAGACTACTCTCATCAGTTGAGGCAGCAGGTCGTTGCTTCTTTTCTCGGTAGACACAAATGCCCTAACTAAGAGCGAAAATGGCTTAAAGGCTTATTAAAATTAGTTTCCCAAAATTCTATAACTTGTTTACCTAACTAATATTTTCTTTCCAGGCGTAAATATGTCCTTAAAAATTCACTTTCTGCACTCACATTTGAGCTTTTTTCCGGCAAATCTTGGCGACGAAAGTGACGAACATGGCGAAAGGTTTCATCAGCAAATGAAATTAATTGAGAATCAATATCAAGGATTCTGGGACGTCGCAATGATGGGAGATTGCTGCTGGTTTCTCATAAGAGCAACCGATCCTAAACTGAATAAGCGTCAAAGTAGAACACATAATTATTTCGACTACATAGTAAAATCAAATTAAGATAAAGATTGTTAGAATATAGTATAAACATAAATAAATTTAAAAAAAAGTTAAAAATATGGGAAATTTCCTTGAAACAGAGCATAGCTAGATATTTCACTCTTCTTTATGCCATACATACGTTTTGAGGTATACGTTGAAATTGCCCAACCTGGGTATTTTTATTTGATCGCTTATAACTTACGTAGTTTTGCATCGATTTCCTTCGATGGTAGCTTATCTTTTTTTTAATTAGACAGAGCTTTACGTAAAGAAAAAACATCTGGAAAAAAGTTGTGGTTTTGGAATGCTGCCCCCGCAAAAAGTAATCTTTTCATATTTTTTCATAAAAAAAATCTGAAATTATAAGCTAATATCTCGAAAACTATCTGGTTGAGCAAAAAACAATGTATCATGCATTTATAGCAAATTTTATCTTCTTTCCGATTCTGTAAACTTTTTTGCAATGCTTTACCAGTTCGTGAGATATACGTAATTAAAGGGAGCCACCTTTTTGGTTTTTTCGAATAACGGCAAATTGCAAATATCTTAAAAACGGTACCATAGAATCAAAAATGAACTTGATTTTCGAAATCAGGGGATGGTTTTACATACGAATTTCATAACGGCGTCTCTGGTAAATTTTAGCCGTCGACCAGTGATGTCAGTGATATCAATGGTTGCCTTCAAAGTTCGTAATAATAAGGCGCCGAAAAAGAAAGGTACTTTCGATTAAAGAAAAAATGGAAATTATCTATTAATGTTTTCGAAAAAGATAAATTATCAGTACGTGGAGTTGCAAAAAGGTAACGTATAGTGAGCCCACAATTTTAATGATAGTAGGTACACATTTCTTTTGCTTTCAAAGGTTCAATATTGGCAAAACACAAGCTGCTGAAAAGAAAAAATTCATTCTAAATGGGAGTCTTGAGTTAATGTTCATCAAAAGCGAAGTTTTCTTAAATAAGACGCTAAAATAGACAAGATGTGTTTTAGTTGGCTCTCTAAGGCCAGAAGTCAAAAAGTTCCGACTTCTGGACCCATTTTGAAAGCAAAGGCAATGGAAATTGCAGGCGAACTGGGTTTATCTAATTTTAATGCTTCAGATGGTTGGTTAAACAAATGGCGAATAAGGAATAATGTTACTTTCAAATGCGTATCTGGTGAAGCTGAAGATATAAAGCAGGATAGTGTCAAAAAGTTTAGGACAAAACTGCCATCTCTGTTGACCGGTTACAAGCCTCAAGATATTTACAACACAGACGAAAGTGGGCTTTTCTTTCGTGCCTTGCCTGAAAAAACCCTCCGAAAAATGCGTGGGCGGTAAACTATCAAAGGAAAGACTCACAATTTTGTTTTGTGCTAAAAAAAATAAAATTTCTTGTTTTTAGATAACGCGGCTTTACATCCAAAGGAATTAAACTTAACCAACATAAAAATTATTTTCTTGCCGCCAAATACAACTGCAATTAGCCAACCCCTTGATCAAGGTATAATCCAAAATTTTAAAACCTTGTATAGAAGCTTAGTTTTAAAACACTTTCTATTTATAATTGACAATACAAGTTCAGCCTCAGAGCTCTCAAAATCGATTAATGTACTACAGGATGTGTATTTCATCAAAGCATCTTGGGATAAAGTTGAAGCCACAGCCGTCCGAAATTGCTTCCGTAAAGTAGGAATTTTGGAAACTTATGAGGATCTTCCAGATTTTGATCCGAAAGATGACATTCCACTGGTAATCTATGCTAGGCTTCAGGAAGGAATAGATTTGGCAAATGATTTGGAAGGTTTTCTTCAAAATTTATCGAAATGTTTTCACTGAGGACAATTTGACCAACAAGATGATGAATTTTCAGAAGAAATAAGTGAGCCTATAACATCATATGATGAGGCTTTAAAACTTGCTGCGCGATTTAAACCATTTGCAAAAAATGACTATGTAGCTTTTCAGAACATTAAAAATATCGAGAGTCACTTTGAAAATGAACATCTTAAATTAAAGCAATCAATGTTTAAGCAATCAAGCATTAACCAATTTTTTCAATCAAACTAGTATTGAAATGTAAAGACTTGTACAATGTACTTAATCGATATATGTATATGTAATACTAAAATATGCAAATATTCTTTACTTCCAAAAATGTCTTAAATAAACTATGTACAAAACAATTTATATGTGTGGTATATATTTTGTGATTTCATCCCTTATAAGCGGATATCTCCCATAGCCGGACAAAAACACTGCAACGGTGAGTGTCCGGTTATAAGGAATTTCACTGTATATGTATTTTGTAGTTAAGTTGACCATGCATGCATACACAAGCAGAAGTTGGCTGCATATAATTGTAGCACCTACCTGCTGCAAGTAAATGTAAGCAAGTTGGTCGAGGTCAGGTCATAAATGAGTTAATATCTTTTGAACCACAAAATTGTCCAAGTTAAAATAAAAAGGGTTTTTTAAGATGAAAGTGTATCGCATATTATATATATTTTTTGAAAATATTCGTGGGGGAAAACAGTATGTAATAATTATTTAAAAAAAAAAAATAATTTTTTATTCATTATTTTGATTTTATAAAATTGAATATTTTTTTAACGCAGTTATAAAGTAAATATTGTTACCTTCAAAATAAAACAAAAATTAATAACTGTTAATAAGATACAACGAGTGGAATCAAAGATATAGCATTTTGAATGTGGGCAAGTTTGCTACCCATCGAATCTCAGCACATGCAGATCTCTGAAATCAAAATTTTTTCGAGGAAATCCTGATATATATGTTGACTTAAATTGCGAAAAGATTCCATCAAATAAATTTGGTGTCTTTTAAATAAGTGCAAATTTTTTTCTACAAATCCGTACGATTTGTAAAGTAATGACCCATATGTTTTTGGCAACGAATCTAATTCCCTTTAGTTCTAATATAATTCGACCATGTCTTTGTTGCAACTGCCGAAAGTGCAGGTAAAAGACTGCGAAACCCAAACCGAGTGAGTATGACTTGAAACGTGAGGCTAAAGTATATCGAACAAGTAAAGAAGTCTAAGTTCGGGTGAAAACGAACATTACATACCCAGCTGTACACTTGAAATGCTGTTGTTGTTTGTTTTGTGTGCTTAATAGTGTTACAAGGCTGCGCAATAATATATATACATATGGTTCTATTCTGAACAAATATTTCACGAGTTATGGCTCCCGAAACATAGAAAATTGCTTAGTCATAAAAGAGGCGGCGTCACGCCAATTTTTTTTATATTTGAAGTTTTTCCCATTTATTGCTATAAATCCACTTGGGAAATTAAATACCATTGATATAAAGCTCTTTTTTGCAAAGATATAGCTTATTTCATTGGTCCACGACCCTTTTAAAAATCTTTTTTATAAAAGTGAGCGTGGTCCTTCACCGATTTCGTTAATTTTACTTCAAAGCATTCCTTAGAGTAAAGGCAAATTCTCTGCAGAATTTTGTTACGATAATATTTTTATTGGAGCTTTTCGGCCGAAGTTTTTTTCCTTCTTAATAGAACAACGTTTTATTTAAACATCCAACGCGTTTCGACGCAATTTTTGCGTCTTCATCAGGAATTTTTTTAATTATCTGTTTATTACAAAAACGAAAAACAACTACATTAATACTTGCTATTTTGAACATTTTTTTAGAATTTAAGAAATTTGACTTACAATTTTTTGTACATTAACACTAATAATTTTTTTGTTAAATAACATTTAATGTATAGAACATACACATCTATACATACATCATTGACACACTGTACACCCTTTGCTTTCACCAGTCAAAAATCTACTGTGATTGCGCTAGCATAGGCGCAGTTTATGCAAAAATTGCGTCGAAACGCGTAGGATGTTTAAATAAAACGTTGTTTTATTAAGAAGGAAAAAACCCCGGCCAAAAAGATCCAATAAAAATATTATTAAAATTCTTACCTGGCCCACTAAAAATAATTATTTGTTACGATAGGTTTAACGATTTTTGATTTATGATTAATACATTTGTTAAATTGATTTTATTACAAGTGGGCGGTGCCACGGCCACATAATTTTTTTTTTTTAATTTTTGTCAAGAGTCTCAATATCAGTCCACACATCAAATTTCAACATTCTAGGTGTTTTATTTACTAAATAATCAGGTTTCTTGTGTTTTCCAAATGTTATATATATAAAAAGTGGACGTGGTTATAATCCGATTTCGCTCATTTTCAATACCAACATATTCTGGGTCCAGATAAACTTGTGTACCAAATTTGGTGAAGATATCTCAATATTTAACCAAGTTATCGTGTTAACGGGCTGACGGACGGACATAAATCACGCAAACATTTTGCTACAAACAATAAAATATAAAAATAATGAATCATACTAAATGACTATATTCCCACAAAGAAATCATCTTAAGAAAAAATAATCAAAAAATGTTAACACCAGTTGAAACTGTTAACATTGAAATTGGAAGGTGTGTGGTGAGTCGCAAGATGTGTTCACATGCAAAAAAGTTGGAATCGAGCAAAAACTCCTTCTCGTTGTGTAAAAATTCTCTGATTTTGATATATAGAAGTCTATATCTATCTCGATTCCTTTATACCTGTACAACCAACCGTTATCCAATCAAAGTTATAATACCCTGTGTACAAGTACAGCTGGGTATACAAATTCTGATTTGATAATGAATGCAATATCTTTTTCGATACAGTCCGTCATCTCATTTGTCGGAATCCATGGAAGGGCAGCTGAAAGACTGCGAGGCCCAAACGGAGTGAAGTCGCAGGACCTGACTATTGGTATAATTTTGTTTTTCGTGCTTTTAGCCCTAGGGTATTTGAATTTCTATCCAAGGTTGAAAACTATAACCTAAGGAAAGAAAATAAAGCATTGCAGGCGGAAAATAGGAATTTAAATTACAAATTTGATGAAACGAATGCTGTGCTAAGGAACTTGAGGACGATATTCACGGAAGGAAAAATTAAAAATATTTTTCCCAGATATATTTCAACGTCCCTCCTCCTATGTAGACCTAGCGAAAGGGTGTTTAAAAAAGCCATCCACAAAATTTGTGAGTGGTGTGATATCTTTGGAGAATATATTCTGTAGTACGAATGGGTTTGAAATATCCCATGCCAAAAGTATCCACCAGCATAAATGAGGAAAATTGCAGCTGTAGATTTGCCCGATAATGCTAAGCGGCTATTTTTTAAATGCAGAATTTTCTTCCGCATAAGAAACCTCAATAGACGACTCGAAATACACAAAGCAAAGATTAATGAACTTCAAAAATTTTATTAAAATAAAGCTTTGATAATTATTAGTTAAATGTGAAAATGCAGTAGTCAACACAAAAATGGCAATTCACAACGTTCACAATGTTCACAACTGATTTTCCGGACGAAAAAAAATTATTCAAAGCCACTTCATTAAAGAAAAACTTTTATAAATTCTGTAATTGAAGCTTTGCTAAACAATCTTAAAAAAATTTAGGTAAAATTCGAGAAAATTTTGAGATTGGTTTGCAAAGTTTCAATTATACCAATTTCACACAGAAACTTAATCGAATCACAATTTTCTTTAATTAAATAATTAAGTTTTCTTTTCACACACGGCCACTTGCTTCATTAAGCGAACATCTGTCAGCAGCCCCAAAAAATATTACGCTTTTACAAAAAATTGTTTAAATGGCTTGGAGCCGTTTCCTCTTTAACTATTAAGACAATCAAAATAAAATGAATACGCAACTTCTCACAGATATTGCAACTAACCAAATATATGCCTATTTTTATATATGCCTATATTAACTTTTGCTGCACTTGCAACGAAAATAAAATTTTTAATTTTTTTGGTGTATTCTGTTTTTTGTAAATTATATAAAACAGGTTATTTTTTATTGTCATTTGTTACAAACAAGCAAAACGTAGTAGGTTTTGGACTCCATTAGGCATTCAATAAAGCAATAATGAGATAATTAGGAGTTTGTATTTTGTATGGCAGATTGAATACAATAAAGGCTTTAATGTAGAAAACTTGCCTAATTATTTCACTAAGCTTTTGTGTGAAATTGATATTGCAGAATTCATTCAATATTTTTCTAAAAATATCGAAAACAAATGAAAGAATTAAACTGACGAATTTTGAAAAAAATTGCTGTTGATGTTTTTCGCTGCTGTATTGAGTTATATTTAAAAAAAACTTTATTTCGTGTAAACTAATTTTAATTTTTACATGTTTCAGTTTTGTGATACATTGGATTCCCAGAGACAAGTACGTCCCCTTTTCCTTGATTTCCAGGTTTCATTTGCATTCAGTCACAATCCATGCAGTCAAACCAACTAGTTGTATACTAAAAGAATACTAGTTTGCCAAAAATCCCAACTATTATGAGTGCTGTAATTGTTCCACACCTGCAGTCAAAAGCCAAACTAGTTAGGAAACATTATAGTTCATTGACTAGAATTTTGTGGGGTTGTTCATACTAGTTAGTGTATTAGCAGTTAGTTGACTAGAATTTTGTGGCGTGCATCATACTAGTCAGTTTTAGAATACTTCGTTTACTATAAATTTGTGGTGTTATTCATACTAGTTAGTATTTGGTTAATTTATTCGACTAGAATTTCTTCTGTCAGTCAATTTTCAATGCTTACTTCAGTTAACAATGCTAGATATCGTCCAAATCAAAGGGCACATAAACACAAGCATGACGAGTTGTTGTTATTGTAGCGATAAGGCCACTCCCCGAAGGCCTTGGGGAGTTTTATCGATATGCTTTACCGGACGCAGATCCGGTACGTTCCGGTAACAAGCACCATAAAGGTACTAGCCCGATCATCTCGGGAACGATTTGGTATGACCACATAAACCTTCTAGGCCATACCTTCGCCGCGGATTGGTTGCGCTACAGAACCCCATGAATCAATTTTGTATTTTAGTCGCCACTTACAACAGGCATACCTACGCGGGTATATTCTAAGCCCCTAACCCGCTGGGAGTCGTACCCCACTGTTACCTCAACAGAGTTTAAAGAAGCCAATGAAAAGGCCAAGCCTTCCATATCAATAGTCTCAGACGGAATACCTATGCCAATGCCAAAACACCTTGGCCAAGACCCGAAACCCATCCATTATCTACCGATATTATCCTTTAGTCAGTAACGAAAACGTCTAAAGCCGTTATGAATCAATCATATAAACGAAATTATACGGTTATCCAGCCATCGGCATGGCTTCCGTAAAGTGCATATCACTACCACCGATCTGAACTCCAACAACATTCGTGATAGGACGGTGCTCATGCAGCTTGGCCTGTGTTGACACAGTCAACCACGACTTGCCCTTTGCTTTTCCGTTTGACCGCAAACTATTACGCTCACTGCGCTCTCTTTTTTGTACTTATGACGATGGTGCCACTTGTTAAAAAAAAAAACACCAAAATAAGAAAACCATCAAATCGAAAAAACACACAAAATGGGAAAACAATAAAAAAACTAGTTTTTCAGTTATCAATACTGTGCTATAATTTTGCAACTTCTCGTCCAAGCGAAATGCAAAATTGCGCCCTCTTGTTGCAAAAGATTTGCGTCAACGAACAGGATTTCTCCAAAGTTAGTAACATTGTTTTTAAAGTTTTTATGAATTTTCACGCATGCGAACGAATCTAATAAGATAGGAAAAAAACATCCTTTCTTAATGTTGATGTTTCCGACAAAATAAAAGTTTGAGTTGTTTTCGAATCGTTTCAACTTAGTCTTACGAAAATTAAACTTGCCGAATTACATGCAAAGTTACTCCTGTGGTGAATTACCTTCTTGCGATTTGATTCTTTACTTTTCTATAACTTACAAGTTCTCTTTTTAAAATGTTACGTCAAACATTTATACTACAAATTTTGTTCGAAACAATCAAGTGTGGCGACTACATGCGAGAGTAGATATTGAAAATGAGCTGAGCTACAACTGAAAGCATTGAGAATCAGTTTTGTGACTACTATTTTCATTTCTATATTCATATGTACATATGTATATGTAGCAAGCATGCGTATTTATGTATTCACATATTTACTTATTTGTATGGCGGCTGCCGTGGTGTGATGGTAGCGTGCTCCGCCTACCACACCGAAGACCCTGGGTTCACAACCCGAGAAAAGCAATATCAAAATTTTAGAAACAAGCTTTTTCAATTAGAAGACAATTTTTCTAAGCGGATTCGCCCCTCGGGAGTGTTCGCAAGTACTCCGAGTGTATTTCTGCCATGAAATGTTCTCAGTGGAAACTCATATGCCTTGCAGATGCCGTTCGGTGTCGGAATAAAACAAGTAGGTCGCGTCCCGCGAATTTGTAAGAAAAATTAAAAAGGAGCACGACACAAATTGGAAGAGAAGTTCGGCCTAAAATCTCTTCGGAGGTTATCGTGCCTTACATTTATTTATTTTTATGGCAATATAGGTACTTTAATACTAAGCTGCCGCAACAACGTTTTTTTTTTTGTTCATTTGACTACTAAAACGGTCAATTACGAATCAACGATTTGTGCGCAGTTGATTCAACATCTTGTTGCGATGGATAAAAATTTACAGATATTTCGGTTCAATTGACCCATATTTCGGTTGATTTTACCAGTCTTTTTCTTTCAGTGTATTAAAGTAGTCTAACAAAGACCATTTTTGCATTATTGAATATTGGAGTTATTTATTTAACAGTTTAGCGATACGAAAGTTAATAGAAGGTGTAAAATAAGCGGGGTTTCACTAAATTCGACAACAACAAAAATTGAAGAGAAAAACGAAACATCGCAGACAGTTACGAGCACAGACTTGAACACGATTTTGGCTGCAATATCTGCTCAAACATCGACAGTGTCATATCAACTGGCAGACAAGAAGACAAGTATAGCATCCCAACTGGAATCACAGGAGACACGTATAACATCCAAGATAGAAGCAGAGGAGGAACGCATTTCAGAAATGTCGTCGCAAATGTCATCTCAGCTGGAATCGCAGGCAGTATAACATCGAAGATTGAACCACAAGAAACCCGTATTTCAGAAATGTCTACACAGATTTCAACTAAAATTGAAGCACAAGAGGCACGAATATCCGAAATGTCCGCGCAAATTTCAGCGCAGATATCATCGCAGATCTCTGCTCAACTGAAAGAGCAAGAAGGACGTATTTCCTCGAAGTTGGAGGCGCAAGATCAAAGACAAAGTCGATGCCGAGATTGAAACATTGAGAGGTCATATACAGGAGTTGCAACTAAATCGCCCAGCAGTTTCAGCGAGTAATCCAATGGTAAAAACTCCATCTTTTGAGGGTTCTGTTCCTTTCCAGGTCTTTAAGCTACAGTTTGAAAAGACCGCAGCAGTGAACAACTGGAATGCTGAAGATAAAGTTGCAGCTCTATTCGTAGAACTGAAGAGGCCAGCAGCCGAACTCCTACAGACGATTCCCGAAGGAGAGCGGAACAACTATGAAGCGTTGATGGCTGCTGTAGAACGGCCATACGGAATCGAGCATAGGAGACAGATATACCAAATGGAGTTACTGAACCGCTTCCAGAGGCCTGGTGAAACATTGCAAGAGTTTGCGTCGGATGTTGAAAGGCTGGCACATTTAGCGAATGGGGACGCACCCGTGGAATATACCGAAAAGGTAAAAGGGCTTTATTAATGGAATACGGGATATCGAAACGAAGCGAGCGACATACGCAAACTCAAAACCTACATTCACAGAAACGGTATCAAATGCTCTGATTGAGGAAACAGCATCGCATCTGTGTAAGCCAGCGTTCAAAGCACGCCGTGTGGAGGTAGAAAGGCCACACTGGATGAAAACGATATTGGAAGCGCTGAAAGAATCGCCAAAGTGGAGTGAAAGAGTTATCAAATGCTTCAAATGCGGGAAGCCCGGTAACATTGGACTTCATTGCGATCTTGATCCTAGTGGTTTCAACAGCATGGGTGGTCTTAATAACAAAGTTGGAAGAGATGAGCAAGAGCGTGTCAGATGTAGCGATCGAGAGTTGGCTCCAGTTATTGAATGTCCTGTGATATCTGTGTCGCAAATTGGAAGAAAATCAAGCAGTCTTACCGTCAGAGGAAATGCGGATGGTAAAGAACTTGAACTGGCTGTAGATACGGGCGCATTTCATTCCTTAATCCAATCTGACTTGGTCAAGAGGAGAGTAAAACCGTTACCTGGAGCAAGACTGCGTACGGTCACTGGCGAGTATAACCAAGTCCAAGGAGAAATGTTATTTGAGGTCTTAATTGGAAAGATCACGATCCTATAAATTCGTTGTGGCGGATTGTTGATGAAGTCATAATGGGAGTGGACTTCTTAGTTGACCATGACATCAGGATCGACATGCAAAGAAGGAATATGCACTATAAGAACCAGGATATACCACTTATCAGCACTATAAGAACCAGGATATACCACTTAAGCAGTAAGCGAGTGCTGGTGGAGGAGATTCGACAGAGACCACAAAATTCAAAGAAGGTAAAGCGGGCAAACGTTGATGGAATGAATGGGTCAAACAAATCAAAACCCAAGATACCCGCGAGAAACACACTGGTATTGACACACCCTAATGGATGCACTAAAACAAACGAAAGAATTTCCCAGAAAGAATGCAAGGGTGGTTTCAAGCCAGGGCACAACTACTGTTGGGAAACGTCGGCACGATTCTGATTATGCGAAGCCAATCCCTCAAGCGCAAGCTCTATGAAGTAGTTCATTGGCCAAGCAACAGGGTGTGGGGGCACAGGTACGACAAGAACAATAATTCGGAAGGTTTCCTGGAGGGAGATTACAACCCTCACCGGCGGAAGGGTGTTCCATCCGAACTTTGGTGCAGTTGGGAAGGCCCGTACAGAGATGTGAAGAGGATCAGTCATTTACCGCATACAAACAATTCGGAAACGACGAAATAGAAGGGTGGTTCATTTGGAGAGGCTAGCAGCGGTTAGATTGAAAGATTTGTCTGATCAATACGATCAGACTTAGGTGGAGGTAAGAGTTACTAATATTAATCTCTAAGGTTATTAAATAAAGGCACAACAACATTTAAGCAAGCTACATAAACACATTAATCATGATGTACACACATAGATACAAGCAGCAGAGAGATACTCACAAACGTATGTCATCATCAGCTACTACTTGGCTCACGTATATACACGCATATGGTTACACACTACAAATACACGCTCGTATGGCTGGTGACCAGGTAGAGGATTCTAGAAGAAAAAACGTGTAGACATTTGGGCAGAGAGTAGAAAAGTAGCAGAAGCTGAGTAGTCCGTAATAAGTTTGATTTAAGTACGCTATTGGTTGCGAAGTATATGTGATATTGTGAAGTACTATCAAAGTAGTCTAATAAAGACTATTTTTGCATCATTGAATATTGGAGTTATTTATTCAAGAGTTTAGCGATACGAGCGTTAGTGGAAGGTGTAAAATAAGCGGAGTTTCACTAAATTCGTTACAATATATTCTTTCTAAATTTGTATATTCAATTATTATATGTGCAAGTACAGTGAAATTCCCCATTACGGACAGTCCTTATAACCGGACAGCTCCAATAACCGGGCAAATTTTGGGCACACAGGTTTTTCATTCATTTTTTCATACAAATATCATCCTAATAAACGGACACTCTAATAATCGAACACGGAAAAATTATTTCAAACCTTTTTCATAAAAAAAAAGTGTCTCATAAACGGACAAAATTCAAAAATATCACAAGCACGCTTTGTTGTTCATTATAAAAATGAAATAGGTGATTCCCCTTTTAACATGTATGCACACTAACCTGAGTCGATGTGTATGGACGAAAGCTAACCTTTATCGCCCCATCGATTTTTCGATAGGATTTGGGCTCAGGAAAAAAAGTTCCACTACGCATACCCAAAAAAGTAATTTCTGATCCTGAAAAAAACCAAAATTCTTCTAAATCTCCATAAAAGAAATTTTTTTTTTTTCAAAAAACTGCATTTACCAATTTTGCATTTGCCAATTGACACGAAAAAAATACATAAAAATGATTGGGAGCCTTGAAAATTAAAAAATGCATAAAAAATCGAAAAAATCGTTGAAATTTTGCAGGCTCAAAAATAATTTTTTTGGGTATGCGTAGTGGAATTTTTTCCTAAGCCCAAATCCTATCGAAAAGTCGATGGCGCGATAAAGGTCAATAAATCGACCCAGTCTAATGCACACATTCAAGCCGTGTGTTTCAAATTAAGGGTAGTTTTCCATTCAGTTTGTTAAGTCAGTTGCATGCGAACGGTTGCCTTCCCAGTTCGTAATAATATGGTACCGAAAAAGAAGGTACTTTCTGTTAAAGAAAAAATGGCAATTATTAATGTTTTCGAAAAAGATAAATTATCAGTACGTAGAGTTGCAAAAAGGTAAAGTATAGTGAGCCCACAATTTTAATGATAGCAGGTACACGCTTCTTTTGCTTTCAAAGGTTCAATATTGGCAAAACACAAGCTGCTGAAATTAATAATAATAAAGAAAAAAGTCATTCTAAATGGGAGTCTGGAGTGAATGTTCATTAAAAAGGGAAGGTTTCTTAAAGAAGGCGGCTCTAAAACAGACAAGATGTGTTTTAATTCGTTCGCTAAGCCTAGAAGTCAAATCACTCCGACTTCTGGACCCATTTTGAAAGCAAAGGCAATGAAAATTGCAGGCAAACTAGGTTTATCTAATTTTAATGCTTCAGATGGATGATTAAACAAATGGCGAATAAGGAATAATGTTGCTTTCAAATGCGTATCTGATGAAGCTGCAGATGTAAACCAGGATGGTTTCGAACAGTTTAGGACAAAACTGCCATCTCTGTTGACCGGTTACTAGCCTCAAGATATTTACAACGTAGACGAAAGTGGGCTTTTCTTTGTTGCCTTACCTGGCAAAACCCTCGCTCTTAAATCCGAAAAATGCATGGGCGGTAAACTATCAAAGGAAAGACTCACAATTTTGTTCTGTGCTAACATGGCTGGACATAAGGAGCCGCTTTTGGTTATAGGCAAAGCAGCCCGTCCTCGATCTTTTAAACCTGTTCCAATCGTAAAACTGCCAGTGGATTTGAAGTCTAATAAAAAAGTATGGATAACTCGAGAAGTAATGACTTTGAAAATGAAGATTTTAAATTAAAGCAATCAATGTTTAAGCAATCAAGCATTAACCTATCAAACTAGTATTGAAATGTAAATACTTGTAAAATGTATTTAATCAATATATGTATATGTATTTATATGTAATACTAAATTATGCAAATATTCTTTACTTCCAAAATTTTTTTAAATAAACTATGTACAATACAATTTATATGTGTGGTATATATTTTGTGACTTCATCCCTTATAAGCGGACATCTCTCATAGCCGGACAAAAACACTGCAACGGTGACTGTCCGGTTATAAGGAATTTCACTGTATATACAAAAATCATTATATTTGTTTATTTTAGAAAGCTTAAGTCGGCATTTGTTGCAAATTCGTTATTCCATCGCTTTTTTGTTACAGGAATATCCAGCGTCAATAAGTGGTTTTTTTACTTTTCTCAGAGTCCCATAGTTTTTGGTGTTTGGGTGCGGAGACAAATCAAATGGATTAAAACATTTAGCTTTCAACATTTTCCTAATAATATTTATTTAAAACTCGCAATAATAAAACAAGAACTTTCTGAATTAAGGAAATGAACAATGTTTCACCATAGAAATAAAATTTAATTCTGTTTTCTATTTAAAATCTTACATCTACTTATACTAATTCTGACATAAATAATAATTTCGTAAAACTAGCTACCTGCTAAGTGATTAGTAGGTTTGTTTACAAGTACATATACATATATATGCATGGTGTAGTTAAGTTGATCATGCATGCATACACAAGCAGACGTTATTTTTGTTATGTTGAAATACTATCAAAGTAGTCTAATAAAGACCATTTTTGCATTATTTAATATTGGAGTTATTTATTCAATAGTTTAGCGATACGAACGTTATTGGAAGGTGTAAAACAAGAGGAGTGTTACTAAATTCGTTACAATATATTGTTTCTAAATTTGTATATTCAATTATTATATGTGAAAGTATATACAAACCTCATTATCTTTGTTTATTTTAGATAGTTTAAGTCGGCATTTGTTGCAAATTCGTTGTTCTATAGCTTTTTTTGTTACAGGCGTAAATAAGTGTTTTTTTACTTTTCTCAGAGTCCCGTAGTTTTTGGTGTTTGGGTGCGGAGACAAATCAAATGGATTAAAACGTTTAACTTTCGCTATTTTCCTAATAATATTTATTTAAAACTCGCAATAATATAACAACAACTTTCTGAATTAAGGAAATAAACAATGTTTCTCCATTGAAATACAATTTAATTCTGTTTTTTATTTACAATCTTACATCTACTTATACTAATTCTGACATAATAATTTCGTAAAACTAGCTACCTGCTAAGTGACTAGTAGGTTTGTTTACAAGTACGTATATATGTATATATATGTATGTTGTAGTTAAGTTGACCATGCATGCATACACAAGCAGACGTTGGCTGTATATAATTGTAGCACCTACCTGCTGCAAGTAAATGTAAGCAAATTGGTAGAGGTCAGGTCAGAAATAAGTTAATATCTTTTGAACCAGCAATTGTCCAACTTAAAATAAAAAGAGTTTTTTTAAGATGAAAGTGTATCACATATTATATATATTTTTGCGAAAATATTCGTGGGGAAAAACATTATGTACTAAGTATTGAAAAAATTCATTTTTTATTCATTATTTTGATTTTATAAAATTGAATATTTTTTTAAAGCAGTTATAAAGTAAATATTGTTACCTGCAAAATAAAACAAAAATTAATACCTGTTAATAAGATACGATGAGTGGAACCAAAGATATAGCATTTTGAATGCGGACAAGTTTGCTTACCCTGTACTATCGAATGAAATTAAAAGTACCGCTGAAGTGTAGCGTTCATCAGTAATTCTTCTTTATTTTAAAATTGTCTTGCCTTTTATACAAATTTGTCTAGTCTACACATACATAATTACACCAATACTAATAAATTGCATTCATAGCATTTACCTGCAGAGTCAGCATATTAGTTCGATCTATTTTTATACTCAGTTGAGCAGAGCTCACAGAGTATATTAAGTTTGATTGGATAACGGTTGGTTGTACATATATAAAGGAATCGAGATAGATATAGACTTCCATATATCAAAATAATCAGGATCGAAAAAAAATTTGATTGAGCCATGTCCGTCCGTCCGTCCGTCCGTCCGTCCGTCCGTCCGTCCGTCCGTCCGTCCGTTAACACGATAACTTGAGTAAATTTTGAGGTATCTTGATGAAATTTGGTGTGTAGGTTCCTGAGCACTCATCTCAGATCGCTATTTAAAATGAACGATATCGGACTATAACCACGCCCACTTTTTCGATATCGAAAGTTTCGAAAAACCGAAAAAGTGCGATAACTCATTACAAAAGACAGATAAAGCGACGAAACTTGGTAGATGGGTTGACGTTATGACGCAGAATAGAAAATTAGTAAGATTTTGGACAATGGGCGTGGCACCGCCCACTTTTACAAGAAGGTAATTTAAAAGTTTTGCAAGCTGTAATTTGGCAGTCGTTGAAGATATCATGATGAAATTTGGCAGGAACATTACTACTATTACTCTATATGTGCTAAATAAAAATTAGCGAAATTGGATGAAGAACACGCCCACTTTTTAAAAAAAAAATTTTTTTAATTCAAATTTTAACAAAAAATTTAATATCTTTACTGTATATAAGTAAATTAAGTCAAAATTCAACTCCAGTAATGATATGATGCAACAAAATACAAAAATAAAAGAAAATTTCAAAATGGGCGTGGCTCCGACCATTTTCATTTAGTTTGTCTAGAATACTTTTATTGCCATAAGTCGAACAAAAATTTACCAATCCTTCTCAAATTTGGTAAGAACATAGATTCTATGACGGTTACTGTTCTCTGTGAAAATGGGCGAAATCGGTGGAAGCCACGCCCAGTTTTTATACACAGTCCACCGTCTGTCCTTCCGCTCGGCCATTAACACAATAACTTGAGCAAAATCCGATATATCTTTACTAAACTTAGCCCACGTACTTACCTGAGCTCACTTTTTCTTGGTATAAAAAATGGGCGAAATCTGACCATAACCACGCCCACTTTATCGATATCGAAAATTACGACAAATGAAAAAAATGCCATAATTCTATACCAAATACGAAAAAAGTGATGAAACATGGTAACTGGATTGGTTTATTGACACAAAATATAACTTTAGAAAAAACTTTGTAAAATGGGTGTGACACCTACCATATTAAGTAGAAGAAAATGAAAAAGTTCTACAAGGCGAAATCAACAGCCCTTGGAATCTTGGCAGGAATACTGTTAGTGGTATTGCATATATAAATAAATTAGCAGTACCCGACAGATGATTTTCTGGATCACCTGGTCCACATTTTGGTCGATATCGCGAGAACGCCTTCACATATACATCTAAGGGCCACTCGCTTTTAAAACACTCATTAATACCTTTAATTTGATATCCATATCGTACAAAAACATACCAGAGTCACCCCTGTCCCACCCTAATGGCGATATCTCGAAAAGGCGTCCACCTATAGACCTAATGCCCCCTCCCTCTTAAAATGCTCAGTAACAACTTTCGTTTGATACCCATATCGTACAAACATTCTAGAGTCACCCCTGGCCCACCCTAATGGCGATATCTCGAAAAGGCGTCCACCTATAGACCTAGTGTCCACTCCCTCTTAAAATGCTCAGTAACACCTTTCGTTTGATACCCATATCGTACAAACATTCTAGAGTCACCCCTGGCCCACCCTAATGGCGATATCTCGAAAAGGCGTCCACCTATAGACCTAATGCCCACTCCTTCTTAAAATGCTCAGTAAAAGCTTTCGTTTGATACGCATATCGTACAAACATTCTAGAGTCATACCTGGCCCACCCTAATGGCGATATTTCGAAAAGGCGTCCACCTATAGAACTAAGGATTACTCCCTTTTAAAATACTCATTACCACCTTTCATTTGATACCCATATCGTACAAACACATTCTAGAGTCACCCTGGCCCACCCTAATGGCGATATCTCGAAAAGGCGTCCACCTATAGACCTAATGTCCACTCCCTCTTAAAATGCTCAGTAACACCTTTCGTTTGATACCCATATCGTACAAACATTCTAGAGTCACCCCTGGCCCACCCTAATGGCGATATCTCGAAAAGGCGTCCACCTATAGACCTAATGTCCACTCCTTCTTAAAATGCTCAGTAACACCTTTCGTTTGATACCCATATCGTACAAACATTCTAGAGTCACCCCTGTCCCACCCTAATGGCGATATCTCGAAAAGGCGTCCAACTATAGACCTAATGCCCACTCCCTCTTAAAATGCTTAGTAACACCTTTCGTTTGATACCCATATCGTACAAACATTCTAGAGTCACACCTGGCCCACCCTAATGGCGATATCTCGAAAAGGCGTCCACCTATAGAACTAAGGATTACTCCCTTTTAAAATACTCATTACCACCTTTCATTTGATGCCCATATCGTACAAACACATTCTAGAGTCACCCTGGCCCACCCTAATGGCGATATCTCGAAAAGGCGTCCACATATAGACCTAATGCCCACTCCCTCTTAAAATGCTCAGTAACACCTTTCGTTTGATACCCATACCGTACAAACATTCTAGAGTCACCCTTGGTCCAGCTTTATGGCGATATCTCGAAAAGGCGTCCACCTATAGAACTAAGGATTACTCCCTTTTAAAATACTCATTACCACCTTTCATTTGATACCCATATCGTACAAACACATTCTAGAGTCACCCTGGCCCACCCTAATGGCGATATCTCGAAAAGGCGTCCACCTATAGACCTAATGCCCACTCCCTCTTAAAATGCTCAGTAACACCTTTCGTTTGATACCCATATCGTACAAACATTCTAGAGTCACCCTTGGTCCACCTTTATGGCGATATCTCAAAAAGGCGTCCACCTATAGAACTAAGGATTACTCCCTTTTAAAATACTCCTTACCACCTTTCATTTGATACCCATATCGTACAAACACATTCTAGAGTCACCCCTGGCCCACCCTAATGGCGATATCTCGAAAAGGCGTCCACCTATAGACCTAATGCCCACTCCCTCCTAAAATGCTCAGTAACACCTTTCGTTTGATACCCATATCGTACAAACATTCTAGAGTCAGCCCTGGCCCACCCTAATGGCGATATCTCGAAAGGGCGTCCACCTATAGACCTAATGCCCACTCCCTCTTAAAATGCTCAGTAACACCTTTCGTTTGATGCACATATCGTACAAACACATTCTAGAGTCACCCCTGGCCCACCCTAATGACGATATCTCGAAAAGGCGTCCACCTATAGACCTCATGCCCACTCCCTCTTAAAATGCTCAGTAACACCTTTCGTTTGATACCCATACCGTACAAACATTCTATAGTCACCCCTGGCCCACCCTAATGGCGATATCTCGAAAAGGCGTCCACCTATAGACCTAATGCCCACTCCCTCTTAAAATGCTCAGTAACACCTTTCATTTGATTCCCATATCGTACAAACACATTCTAGAGACACCCCTGGTCCACCTTTATGGCGATATCTCGAAACGGCGTCCACCTATGGAACTAAGGATCACTCCTTTTCAAAATACTCATTAACAGCTTTCATTTGATACCCATATCGTACAAACACATTATAGAATCACCCCTGGTCCACCTTAATGGGGACATCTCGAAAAGGCGTCCACCGATAGACCTAAGGCCCACTCCCTCTTAAAATGCTCATTTGATACCCATATCGTACAAACAAATTCTAGAGTCAGCCCTGGTCTACCTTTATGGCGATATCCCTAAATGGCGTTCATCCATAGAACTATGGCCTACTCTCTCTTAAAATACTCTTTAATACCTTTCATTTGATACACATGTTATACAACCACATTCCAGGGTTACCCCAGATTGATTTTCCTTATTTTGTCTCCATAGCTCTCAACTGAGTATGTTATGTTCGGTTACACCCGAACTTAGCCTTCCTTACTTGTTACCAATTGTAACTGTGAATATTTTGGCAGGCGTATTGAATAATTGTCATTGACACTTGGTCACGCTATTAGCGGGCTCGTCAATACGCCAGTGTATTGTAACTAGATACGGGTCTTGCCGTCGGCATTAGTGAGTGATGTTGAACTCCCGCTGTGTGGGTTAAATGAAATGTATTTGGGCCAACTTTGTAATGCGCATACAATATGGGTGGTCTGCATAGACAGTATTAGGGTATTAGAATGTGATGAATAATAGTGCAAACATATTGACATAAATAAGTATCATGCATAATACCACACCATCCACCTTAAGAAGAAAAAGGAGTATACGACTTTTTCAGAGTCTTAATGACCCACTTGAGTTTTGCTTGAATTAGAAAAGGATTTTAATTGTTTTTGGGTTATAGTATAATTTATAGCATAGCGGTTACTTGATATGGGAAACTAAGATTCTATTTACATTGTTTTCTGTTTGCATTTGTTTCTAATATGCTGACTTTCGTATTTACATACATTTTTTGTATTTATTTTTTGTATGGTTGTATGTTTATGATTATGAGTAATGTTTTGCACAGCCGACCTTTAAGAGCGTCGACTCATCTAAAAATCGGCTTGTGTTTACAAATTAACGTTTGTGAATTGATGGTAATTTAATACCAATATGAATTTAAAAAATTTAATTTTTTCATTTTTATTTTCACATTTGTTGTATGCTGATTTTTAAATGACGAGTAAAGTGGAATCCTATTATTGAAACTGTTTCTTTTTTTTTTTTTGTTTGATTATTTGGGTTAATAACAGGTGTTTTATATTGTTTTTAGCCTATTCTTATGGAATAATATTTCCTTATTTTGTATATTGGTTAAAGTAGAAATATTTCCTATTACTATTTTCTAGTCTATTGGGGATTTGAAGTAGAAATATTTTCTGCTACTATTTTCTATTCTATTTTGGACTTAGAATAAAAGATTTTTCCCTATTAGTATCTCCTATTCTACCGGTGGCTAAAGTAAAAATAGTTTTCTTATTGTGTAAAATTATGACCTCGTTAATTGTGAGGTTTTCTTAAATGAGACCCAGGCGCCTAAATATTTATAGTTATTTCTTTAACTAATAGTGATAAATGAGTTATTCACGTAATACGGAATGATTTATTTTTCTGTTGTTTTCTTGATTTTTTTATTTCATACAAGGTGTGAAATTTGTAACTTACTTGTATAGACAGTTGAGGGGTTGTAGCTGTTGATGAAAGGGCAAGGTAGCTATGATTGGTCGGAGTTCAATTAACAGGTAGGTGGAAGGTACAGTGGATACAAAAATTTTTCGTATCTTTAAATGTTCTTTTTATATTTTCTATATTTTCCAGCATTTTTTTTATGTATGTCATGCGATTTCTGCGGCGGCCACCAAGACAGAATCGTCATGACTTTTACGAAGAATTTATTTTTGTTTTTACCAGGATTTGTCACTTTCACTACTAATAGGGTTGGTGCAGTTTTTAGATCTTTGAGAACTTGGGTACCAATTTTTATTTTAAATTTGCCTACTCGAGTATATATCCAATAATTTTTCACCAACTTGTCCCTCAGGACAACTGTGTTTTTCCTTATAACTTTCAAGTCCTAGATTGGCGGCATTTGTACAACGTGAGTACAGCCTGATAAGTAATTCCCCTAAGTCAATCTTATCATCAACAATCAGGCTGCTTGTTTTTCTTACGCTACCATTTTTCTATGAAAAGGAGCGCGACATGTCTCATTGTTGCAAATTTATATAGCGCTTCTCATATATTCTTATAGGTTCTCTTTGTGACTTTTTCTTAACTTTTTTTGTTGTTATGGGCTGGTTTTAAAATTTTTGTATATTTTTCTTTTCGTTCTTAGTTTTTGCTTATTTCCACTGTCCTAGAATTTCCTATTACTTCGTGACCATCTTTGTCAGGAGCATTCAAAGGAATTATGCAAATTTTGATTTGCTATTAAATTTTGGCAAGGTTAATGTGTCTGCCTTCACTGTTGATTACAACATTTTAAGAATTATTATTTGAATTATTTGTTGCTCTTCCTCAGCTTTGGGTTTGGTTTTAAATTGTAGGGTGAAAGTTTAGGTTACTAAAAATAGAGTTCCTTAGATACGTGCTTGAACGGGTTTTAATTGCCTATATTTAACTGTCATATAACTTATGAGTATCGTGGCCATTGCAATGATCAATAGCCCGATTACGCAGATTAAAACTGCTAGCCAAACATCAGGCATGTTTGGGTTCGTTTTTGTTTCTACCTTGGCTGGTGGTTCATATTTTACTATTTTATTTTCTGATGCTTCAGAATTTTCTTTTCTTACTTCGTAGTCAGCTATGGCTATCATAATGCCTTGGGCTATTTTTGCCCACCAAGACATTTTGAAACTTCTGTAATTACTTTCCTATTTCAGTAAATAAGGGTTTAAATTCCAATAAAATTCCTTTGATTTTTTTTTCTTTATCCTAGATACTCCATTTTGTTTATAACTTTTGTATTATAAAAATTTTTATTCTAAAATATTTCTTAAAATATTTTTATTCGTTTCAAAATTTTTTATGATTTAATAGCTTAGTATATTTTTTTTCTTTTAACTAATTTTACAGAAATGTCTGAAACTTTATTCCTAGGCGATTTTGTTTCATTTTTATTTATTCATAAATAGAATTTTTTCAGAGATATTATAATTTTAATATTGATCCCTATCGGGGAAAGTCATCCTGATCATCATAGCTATTTCTTCTTCGTTGGTCGTAGGGTTTATCACATCTTCTAGGGTTGGTTCATAGTCGTTCCTATAATCGTCCAGAGCTTTTTTAGTGCATTTAGTTCTTTCTCTAGGTCCCTAGTTTTTAGAGTATTTTTGTCCCACCATTAGAGTCGGAATTTCGAGATGTACCTTTGCATTTTAATCATTACTTAAATGGTGAAATGGTTGTAGATTTTAAAATTTTCTAAAGTGGAAATTTTTAATTGGATTTTTTATAAAATATCCTCACAATTTTTGTATGAAGTCTGAGTGCTCCGAAAAGAAAATTTTATAAATATTTGAAAATTATAAAGCATTCCAATTTACTGACATTTTTTTTTCAACTTATTTGAGAATTTTTTTTATATATTTTTTTCAAGGTTGTTCTATCTAGCTATTGCTACTGTGAGGAAAGAGAAAAAGAGAAAAAGGTCGCTCATTTGATTCTAAAACTTAAATTAATTATGATACTTAAAAATTTACGCCGCCTTGCTGCCAGTCAGAATGTTGCCAATCAAAATCTTCATGTAATATTCCACCCTGTTATGCGGTCATGCCGCCAATGGAAATCTTCTTTTCAGGTAATATTCTGCTTCCTTTGCTGCTAGTTACCGTGTCAACATTTTGCTTCTTTGTGTGTCAGTCATTTGATGATTGTTATTGTTCCTTGAGACCAATGGCCAATTCTCCAAGTATTACTGAATGTAAGTTGTTCATATCGCTATGTTTAATCAGCTTCGATGGATTCAAAATAGTTTAACCCATTGTTGCAAGGAAATATTTGATCCTCTTTTTTCAGGATTTAAATTTTAGCCGATTCTTCCTCGAGGAAAGTTAATGGTTTATTATACAACGCGAACTGGCAGGATCTCTAACCATCTAGATCTTTAGCAGTTTTGCCAATTCTTGATCTAAGCTGGCAGGATCGCCATGTAATATCGAATGAAATTAAAAGTACCGCTGAAGTGTAGCGTTCATCAGTAATTCTTCTTTAATTTAAAATTGTCTTCCCTTTTATACAAATTTGTCTAGTATACACATACATAATTACTCTAACACTAATAAATTGCATTCTTAACATTTACCTACTGAGTCAGCATATTAGTTCGATCTATTTTTACCAACATTAACTGTCAATATTTTGGCAGGCACATTGACTAGTTGTCATTGACACTTGGTCAAGCTATTAGCGGGTTCGTCAATACGCCAGTATATTGTAACTAGCTACGGGTCTTGCCGTCGGCATTAGTGAGTGATGTTGAACTCCCGCTGTGTCGGGTAAATGAAATGTATTTGGGTCAACATTGTAATGTACATACAATATGGGTGGGGTGCATAGGCAGTATTAGGGTATTAGAATATGATGAATAATAGCGCAAACATATTGACATAAAAAGGTATCATGCATGATACCACAACCCATCGAATCTCAGCACATGCAGATCTCTGAAATCAAAATTTTTTCGAGGAAATCCTGATATATATGTTGACTTAAATTGCGAAAAGATTCCATCAAATAAATTTGGTGTCTTTTAAATAAGTGCAAATTTTTTTCTACAAATCCGAACGATTTGTAAAGTAATGACCCATATGTTTTTGGCAACGAATCTAATTCCCTTTAGTTCTAATATAATTCGACCATGTCTTTGTTGCAACTGCCGAAAGTGCAGGTAAAAGACTGCGAAACCCAAACCGAGTGAGTATGACTTGAAACGTGAGGCTAAAGTATATCGAACAAGTAAAGAAGTCTAAGTTCGGGTGAAAACGAACATTACATACCCAGCTGTACACTTGAAATGCTGTTGTTGTTTGTTTTGTATGCTTAATAGTGTTACAAGGCTGCGCAATAATATATATACATATGGTTCTATTCTGAACAAATATTTCACGAGTTATGGCTCCCGAAACATAGAAAATGGCTTAGTCATAAAAGAGGCGGCGTCGCGCCAATTTTTGTTATATTTGAAGTTTTTCCCATTTATTGCTATAAATCCACTTGGGAAATTAAATACCATTGATATAAAGCTCTTTTTTGCAAAGATATAGCTTATTTCATTCGTCCACGACCCTTTTAAAAATCTTTTTTATAAAAGTGAGCGTGGTCCTTCACCGATTTCGTTAATTTTACTTCAAAGCATTCCTTAGAGTAAAGGCAAATTCTCTGCCGAATTTTGTTACGATAATATTTTTATTGGAGCTTTTCGGCCGAAGTTTTTTTCCTTGTTAATAGAACAACGTTTTATTTAAACATCCAACGCGTTTCGACGCAATTTTTGCGTCTTCATCAGGAATTTGTTTAATTATCTGTTTATTACAAAAACGAAAAACAACTACATTAATACTTGCTATTTTGAACATTTTTTTAGAATTTAACAAATTTGACTTACAATTTTTTGTACTTTAACACTAATAATTTTTTTGTTAAATAACATTTAATGTATAGAACATACACATCTATACATACATCACTGACACACTGTACACCCTTTGCTTTCCCCAGTCAAAAATCTACTGTGATTGCGCTAGCATAGGCGCAGTTTATGCAAAAATTGCCTCGAAACGCGTAGGATGTTTAAATAAAACGTTGTTTTATTAAGAAGGAAAAAACCCCGGCCAAAAAGCTCCAATAAAAATATTATTAAAATTCTTACCTGGCCCAATAAAAATAATTATTTGTTACGATAGGTTTAACGATTTTTGATTTATGATTAATACATTTGTTAAATTGATTTTATTACAAGTGGGCGGTGCCACGGCCACATAATTTTTTTTTTTTTAATTTTTGTCAAGAGTCTCAATATCAGTCCACACATCAAATTTCAACATTCTAGGTGTTTTATTTACTAAATAATCAGGTTTCTTGTGTTTTCCAAAATGTTATATATATAAAAGTGGACGTGGTTATAATCCGATTTCGCTCATTTTCAATACCAACCTATTCTGGGTCCAGATAAACTCGTGTACCAAATTTGGTGAAGATATCTCAATATTTAACCAAGTTATCGTGTTGACGGGCTGGCGGACGGACGGACGGACACGGCTCAATCAAATTTTTTTCGATACTGATGATTTTGACAGAATTTTTACACAATGAGAAGGAGTTTTTTTGACATCCACTGCTTACGATCCATTTGTATGTGAAACGTCTTGCGACTCACCATGTTTCCCCAAATGCATGTTAACTTAACATGCGCAAGACGTTAGAGAAAATCATATTAAAACATAAATCACGCAAACATTTTGCTACAAACAATCAAATATAAAAATAATGAATCATACTAAATGACTATATTTCCACAAAGAAATCATCTTAAGAGAAAATAATCAAAAAATGTTAACACCAGTTGAAACTGTTAACATTGAAATTGGAAGGTGTGTGGTGAGTCGCAAGATGTGTTCACATGCAAAAAAGTTGGAATCGAGCAAAAACTCCTTCTCGTTGTGTAAAAATTCTCTGATTTTGATATATAGAAGTCTATATCTATCTCGATTCCTTTAAACCTGTACAACCAACCGTTATCCAATCAAAGTTATAATACCCTGTGTACAAGTACAGCTGGGTATACAAATTCTGATTTGATAATGAATGCAATATCTTTTACGATACAGTCCGTCATCTCATTTGTCGGAATCAATGGAAGGGCAGCTGAAAGACTGCGAGGCCCAAACGGAGTGAAGTCGCAGGACCTGACTATTGGTATAATTTTGTTTTTCGTGCTTTTAGCCCTAGGGTATTTGAATTTCTATCCAAGGTTGAAAACTATAACTTAAGGAAAGAAAATAAAGCGTTGCAGGCGGAAAATAGGAATTTAAATTACAAGTTTGATGAAACGAATGCTGTGCTAAGGAACTTGAGGACGATATTCACGGAAGGAAAAATGAAAAATATTTTTCCCAGGTATATTTCAACGTCCCTCCTCCTATGTAGACCTAGCGAAAAAGTGTTTAAAAAAGCCATGCACAAAATTTGTGAGCGGTGTGATATCTTTGGAGAACATATTCTGTCGTATGAATGGGTTTGAAATATCCCATGCCAAAAGTATCCACCAGCATAAATGAGAAAAGTGCAGCTGTGGATTTGCCCGGTAATGCTAAGCTGCTATTTTTTAAATGCAGAATTTTCTTCCGCATAAGAAACTTCAATAGGCGACTCGAAATATGCAAAACAAAGATTAATGAACTTCAAAAAGTTTATTAAAATAAAGCTTTGATAATTATTAGTTAAATGTGAAAATGCACTAGTCAACACAAAAATGGCAATTCACAACGTTCACAATGGTCACAACTGATTTTCCGGACGAAAAAAAAAAATGAGACAAAGCCACTTCATTAAAGAAAAACTTCTATAAATTCTGTAATTGAAGCTTTGCTAAACAATCTCAAAAAAATTTAGGTAAAATTCGAGAAAATTTTGAGATTGGTTTGCAAGGTTTCAATTATACCAATTTCACACAGAAACTTAATCGAATCACAATTTTCTTTAATTAAATAATTAAGTTTTCTTTTCACCACGGCCACTTGCTTCATTAAGCGAACATCTGTCAGCAGCCCCAAAAAAATATTACGCTTTTACAAAAAATTGTTAAAATGGATTGCAGCCGTTTCCTCTTTAACTATTAAGACAATCAAAATAAATGAATACGCAAATTCTCACAGATATTGGAACTAACCAAATATATGCCTATTTTTGAAAAAGTTATATTAACTTTGGCTGCACTTGCAACGAAAATAAAATTTTTAATTTTTTTGGTGTTTTCTATTTTTTGTAAATTATATAAAACAGGTTATTTTTTATTGTCATTTGTTACAAACAAGCAAAACGTAGCAGGTTTTTGACTCAATTAGGCATTCAATAAAGCAATAATGAGATAATTAGGAGTTTGTATTTTGTATGGCAGATTGAATACAATAAAGGCTTTAATGTAGAAAACTTGCTTAATTATTTCACTAAGCTTTTGTGTGAATTTGATATTGCAGAATTCATTCAATATTTTTCTAAAAATATCGAAAACAAATGAAAGAATTAAACTGACGAATTTTGAAAAAAATTGTTGTTGATGTTTTTCGCTGCTGTATTGAGTTATATTTAAAAAAAAAAACTTTATTTCGTGTAAACTGTGACGATAGAGTACTGACCGTATAACTACATACGCTGACTGCAAGTTAAAGACTGACTTTATTGAGTAATGAAGTAAATGTAAATGCATATGTGGAACTTATATATATGTGTAAATGAATATACATATAATATGCCTACGTCATAGGTAGCATAAATATGCCTTATCATTTGGTAGGTATGTATGTTCTCGTGACATCCTCTCTTTTCAGAGGAAAAAAAAAAATTTAGTTCAATGAGTTATTTAATCTCAATATTGGATGTCAATTTGAGCATACATAAACTACATAAATGCAAATATACATATATATATATATATGTTTATAAAGAAAATAAAAGGTACATGAGTTATTAATTCCAATTTAAACAGAAAAAAATCTTGATTAGTATTAATAATTCGAAGGATCGTATTTTACAACCGGTTTGATTTTCCGTCCGTAGCGTGAGACCTGCTGGTCTGTACCATCACCACTATACTGACTTTTAGTGCCGCTGTTATGGGTAGGTCCTTGTTCGTAGGCGTCGTTTTCTTGTGCTCGTTTGATACAGGCTCGCGAGCATTATTGGATTCACATTCTAAAGTGGGTGCGTTGTCTGAAGGTATGTTTGCTTTTGTTGTTTGGAGATACTTGCTGTTTCTACGATATTTTCTGCCTTCAGGAGTTTCCACTATGACTGAGCGTGGACTTGCAGTCAACTCGACCACTTTGGCTGGTTTCCACTCGCGGTGACCCGTTTGCATTCTGACGTTGTCGCCTGTTTTAAGCGCTGCGCGAGGTATTGCGACCCGATCGACGTAGCGTTTCTGATTGTTTCGCAGTTCATGCAATTCTTCTGCGACGCCAATTACGACTTTTGGTATTAAGTTAGATTTTTCAGTCGGTAGAGTGGTACGGGTTTGACGGCTGAATAATCGTTGGCTTGATGATTTTAGTATTTCTTTGCGTGGAGTATTTCGCAGCAGTAACATCGCTAGGTACGGATCGCTTCCATCATGCCAACACTTCTTTAAAATACCTCTCACGGTTTGAACGTTGCGCTCTGCGAATCCATTGGATTGATGGTAATGTGGAGACGAAATTCTGTGCTTAAATTGCCAATTTGTCGTGAACTCTTTAAATGGTTGGCTACTGTATTGTGGACCTCCATCGGATTCGAGTATTTCGGGAATTCCATGTACGGAGAACCACTGACGCAAAAAATATATTACCTCCATTGATGTAGCAGATTTAAGTTTTCGGAAGTCATTAAATCCAGAGTAGTGATCGGCGATAAGTAGATAATCATCACCTTTAAATTTGAAAATATCTGTTGATACTAATTGGAATGGGTATTCTGGTATGTCACGTAGTATTAAAGGTTCCTTACAGTTCGCTCGTTGTGTTCGTTGGCATACCGCACACCTTTCAACGAAGTTTTTTGTATCAACTGTAAGCCCGTTCCAAAAAAATTATTGGCGTAGGCGATGTATGGTCGTTGAGATACCGCTGTGGCCCTTATGTGCTTCTGCAATGACAGATTGTATTAAATTATGTGGCAAAATAATTTTGTTACCATTTAACAGCAATTTGTCTTCATAAGTAATTTCGTGTTTAAAAGCCGAGTACTTTCTAATGATGTGCGGTATTTCTGCCTCATTTTCTGGCCATTTCTTCATGATCGCTTTTTTGAGTGCTTGTAGCTCGACGTCGGATGCAGTTTCTCTAATTAAAATTTCACGTATGTTGTCAGAAATTGCGTGAATTAAATGAACTGGCTCATCTTTATCAACTTCTGTAGGTTCGCAGTCGCGACTCAGGGTATCTGCAATAGGTAACATCGTTCCCTTTGTGTACGTTATTTTCGGCGAATATTGCAAAATATCGTACAGCACATTCTGCAATCGTATAGGTGCATTCTGGATCGGATTGCTGAAAATCGTTTGCAATGGCTTATGGTCAGTTTCTATTTCTAACTGCTTTCCGTAAACGTAATCGTGAAACTTTTGGCATCCAAAACGGATAGCCCAGGCTTCCCTGCTGATTTATGGTTTATTTTGTTGCGATTGGGTGAATGCTTTTGTGGCATATCCCAATGGTCTGCCGCCTTGCATTAGGCATGCCTCCATGGATTAACTACTGGCGTCGACGGACAGCTTCACTGGTTTCTTTACGTCGTAATAAGCTAGTACGGGAGTTGTTGCTAATGTTCGTTTTATAGCTTCGAAAGCGTGTGTGCTCGTGTTCCCATCTCCACACGTTTTCTTTACGTAACAGTGGGCGCAATGGCTCTGTCAATTGCGACAAGTTTTTTATAAACTTACCGAGATATGTTACCATTCCCAAAAGGCGCTGCAGCTCTTTAACGCAGGTGGGCCTTTTGAGTAGACAGATTGCCTTTATCATTTCTTCGTCTGCTTTGTACCCGCTTTCGGTGAAAATATGACCTAGAAACTTTAGTGACTTCTTTTCGTACTCACATTTTTCGGAATTTAACGTAAATCCAGCATCATTCAATCGCTTAATTACATTTTGTGTTGTCTTTCGTAGTTCACTTAAAGTCGGTGCATGTATGAAAATGTCGACCATGGCAACTTCGCACCTATCTATGCCCTCCAATGTTCGATTCATTACTCCGCAGAAAACTTCTGGCGCTGATGAGATACCGAACGGCATACGAAGGTAACTGAAACGTCCCCATGGTGTAGAAAATATTAAATATTTTGATGTTCGTTCCGTTACTTTGATTTGCCAGAAACCATTTTAGCAATCTAATTTAGTAAAAAATTTGCTACCATGAATTTTTGCTGCTACCTCTTCGACAGTTTTTATTGGGTAGATCTGACGTTTAATATATTTATTTAGTTCGGTAGGGTCCATGCATACACGTAGCTTATTTCTTTTGTTTACAACTAGCATTGGGCTAACGGCCGGTGTGGGCTCACTAACGCTTTTTATTACTCCGAGTTTAACCATTTTTTGTATTTCTTGTTGTACGCTTTTCTCGATTGCGTACGGTATTTTTCTCGCTGGGATGACTTTAAATTTTGGGTTGTCTACAAAATCTATGTCATACTCGAACTTGTTACAGCATCCTAATTGGCTTACACGCTTCACGAATCCTAGGTTTTCGCAGTCATCAGCTCCTAAAATCGCCTGCAAGTTTTCTTCGATTACGTTGAAGCATACATTTTTTCTGACGTTGTTGTATGTGCGCTGGGTGCGACACATCAATTCTGTTTGGCCTATTACTTTAATAAAACCGCCATCGTAGGCCTTTGGGCGCTTAATTTCGCCGCGGTTTATTTCTACTTCGAGCTTTCTGGCAACTTTGATTGGTAGTAAATTACAAAAAGCTCCGGTATCTAACCCCAATTTTAGCTCGTAATCGCCAACTCGCACCTTTTCTGTCCATTTTTTCTTCATTTTCGGCTGGCCTAACGGAATTTCTTATATTGCCTACGAACCTAAACTCGGAACTATCGCTATCACTATCGGCATTGGTTTCTATAGCGTTCACATTCTTTTTAGTTTTTTTCTTTTGATTTGGTTTGGAATATTTTTCTTTTGATTTACACGCGACCTTAAAATGACCCTTTTTTCCGCAATGCAAGCATTCTTTTTTGTATGCTGGGCAACTTTTTGGCCCGTGAGTTGTAAGGTACCTACGGCAGTTAAAAGCTTTATCAATTTTATTAATTTTCACTGCAGAACTAGGCTCGTTCAAGTCGTGTATTTGTTTTGTTGCTCTTTCTGCTGCGCGGCACACATTAATAGTTCTTGCCAGTGACAGCTGTTCCTAGATCCAAAGTTTTTGTCTGGTATCATCAGAGCGGATACCAAGAACGATTTGGTCAGTTAGGAATTCATCGTCATCGTTAAAATCGCACTTTCGTACCTGCTCTCGAATTTTTTGTAGAAAATCTTCAAAAGCTTCATTTTCTTGCTGTTTGATGTGATGAAAATTATACCGCTCGTACGTCTTATTACGCGTTGGTACAAAATGCTCCTTTAATTTCTTTTTTAACTCGGTTAAATCAGATTTTTGGGCATCGGTTAAGCCCAAATTATTGATTAGTCGAATACCTTCTCGCCCTAATACAGGTTTGAAATTTGCCAATTGGACAGGGACTTCCTCATTTTTGACCTTCGCAGCAAGGGCATAGCATTCGTAGGTTTCCAACCATTCGCTCCATTCACGTGCCATATCCAGGTCGCTATTTATTAGGAGTGGTTTTGGTGGTTTTACCATTTTGTTTTATTTATTTTTAATAATTATGCGAATTTTAATTATGTATATATTGCTTATATTTTTTATTTTATAAGTTTTAATATAATTTATTTGCTACTCCAACGGGAGTCTTTGGCACTTTATTGCGTTGTGAGTTATTTGTTTTTCTCGAGACGGGTTTCGGCACCATGTGACGATAGAGTACTGACCGCATAACTACATACGCTGAGTGCAAGTTAAAGACTGACTTTATTGAGTAATGAAGTAAATGTAAATGCATATGTGGAACTTATATATATGTGTAAATGAATATACATATAATATGCCTACGTCATAGATAGCATAAATATGCCCTATCATTTGGTAGGTATGTATGTTCTCGTCACATAAACTAATTTTAATTTTTACATATTTCAGTTTTGTGATACATTGGACTCCCAGAGACAAGTACGTCCTCTTTTCCTTGATTTCCAGATTTCATTTGCATTCAATCACAATCCCTGCAGTCAAACCAACTAGTTGTATACTAAAAGAATACTAGTTTGCCAAAAATCCAAACTACTATGAGTGCTGTAATTGTTCCACACCTGCAGTCAAAAGCCAAAGTAGTCAGGAAACATTATAGTTCATTGACTAGAATTTTGTTGGGTTGTTCATACTATTTAGTGTATTAGCACTTAGTTGACTAGAATTTTGTGGCGTGCATCACACTAGTCAGTTTTAGAATACTTCGTTGACTATAAATTTGTTGTGTTATTCATACTAGTGAGTATTTGAATAATTTATTCGATTAGAATTTCTTCTGTCAGCCAATTTGCAATGCATACTTCAGTTAACAATGCTAGATATCGTCCAAATCAAAGGGCAGATAAACACAAGCATGCCGAGTTGCTGTTAGTGTAGCGATAAGGTCACTCCCCGAAGGCCTTGGGGAGTTTTATCGATATTCTTTGTGCTTGACCACATAAAACCTTTTAGGCCATACCTTCGCCGCGGGTATGTGAGGTTGACAATTTGGTTGGAGAAGCTATATATTGCGCTGGAAATCCCCTTGAGAGGGGTTGCGCTACAGAACCCCTTGAATTAATTTGGTATTTTAGTCGCCACTTACAACAGGCATACTTACGCGGGTATATTCTAATCCCCCTAACCTGCTGGGAGTCGCCCCTCACTGTTACCTCAACAGAGGTTAAAGAAGCCATTGAAAAGGCCAAGCCTTCCATATCAATAGTCCAAGATGGAATACCTATATCAATGCCAAAACACCTTGGCCAAGACCGGAAACCCATCCAGTATATACCGATATTATACCATTAGTCAGTAACGAAAACATCAAAAGCCGTTGTTATTCAATCATTTAAACGTAATTCTTCGGTTATCCAGCCATCGGCATGGCTTCCGTAAAGTGCATATCACTACCACCGATCTGAACTCCAATAACATTCATCATAGGACGGTGCTCGTGCAGCTAGGCCTGTTTTGACACAGTCAATCACGACTTGCCCGTTGCATTTCCGTTTGACCGCAAACTATATGAGTGGCCGGCCAAAGTCGTAAAAATTTAGGAACGAAATTCAATATTTTTTTAACTACGTATATATATTCTGAGCTACATTGTAATTTTCGGAACCCCAATAATATTTTCTGAGCTTCAATTTAAAATTCTGAAATTTAAATTTGAATTTCTGTAGTTGCGGTGTTCTGAACTTAAATTAAAACTTGAACTTCAACTGCAACTTTCTCAACTAAAACTGAAAAAGGTGCAGATATTTAGTTTAAAGTTTAATGTTTTGAAATGAATTTGAATTTAATTAACAAATTTTGAGTTATAATTTTTTAGTTTTTATATATAAGTAATTTTATTTTACATTAGTTTATATATTTCAAGTGATATATATGAAGTGATACCTATACATAAATACTTTTATGTTTGCGTCCATGAACCTTTTTCTCAAAACTAAGGGTGGCAACCTCTCAAGCGGAAAATGTTGGCTGTGAAAGAGAATTGTCAAATAAGACGATCAGTACGTTTTCTTCATCTGTTTTTCGCCATCCAACGTAATACATCATAGCCTACCAATTTGTAAATACATATTTTAAAATATACATTAAATTGAAATAAAGAAAGCAAACTTTTCTTTGTGTTAAACTTAACACAAAAAGTGGCGACCGTGACAAGGCGGTAACTTTATTACTGTGTAAAGATTTAATTGCCAGTTAGCATCGCAATGAAAACTATAATACGAAACAGCTCTTTCGAAAGCCAGCCATTGTAGTCAATTTTCAGACGGTGATCAGCTCGAAGCAACCTACGCAGCCTGACCAATGCAGCTAAGTGTTTTCCTTAACTTCCTATACACCTTCCTATTAAAATCCTAGCTATTGAAAGTGATTCTACACTCCACGACAAAACTTTAGCACACTACACATTTTTTACGAAAACTTTTAATAACAAATTTTTTTTAGCTTTTATATTCTACAATTAAAGACGGTGAGTGAAGATATTCATGTAAATAGTAGTAACGGACAGCTTTTGTTTACGTATAGGGTCCGCGTAAAATCGTGGCGCCCGAACGACGCGACAAAACTATAGCACAATTAGGTAAAAATTAACAAAAAAAGTGATTAATATTTTTAATTTTTATTTCAGTAACTGGTATATCCCCCGTTATTTTTTACAACTTCAATAAGTCTCTTTGGCAGCGTATCATATAGGCTTATAATATAATCTTGTTCTAACTTTTCCCACTCATATTGAATATCATTTTTTAAATGTTCAACATTGTTATATTGTTTACCATTTAAGTACACAGCTCATGCTAGTTTACCCCAACAATTTTCCATAATTTTAAAATCAGGGGAGTGCCCTGGCCACTTTAAATTTTGAATATTATGTTCTGAAAAATAGTCTGTTACTAGTTTTGCAGTATGAATAAAAATATAATACTGACCACACATTTGTGTTCCATATTTGGCTAATTGTTCGTCGATCAATTTATTGTAACTTTTACTATTTATTTTCCCAGAGATAAATTTTATCTCTGTCTTTCCTTCAAAGCACATAGCAGCCCAACACATAACACTTCCTACGCCAAACTGCCTGCGAAAAAAATTCTTTCGTTTTTTCTGAAATAATGATAGTAATACTTATACCCGTCAGGGCCATCTAAATTGAATTTCTTTTCATCCGAAAATATTCTTCGGCAAATTGTAAGCGTTCTTTCTTGTGTTTTCACCTAAAGGTGGTTTCTTTAATATTTTCTTTCTGCTTAAATGCTTCAAATCATGGACCGTCTTTACGCCAGCTGCAGAAGCCATATGATTCGCTGTTAACGTAGAATTTGAAGCAACTCGCAAAATTGCTCGTCTATCTCCATCACTTATAGCTCGTGGCCGACCTCCTGGATTTTTTTAAATGTAATTTTCTGGATCTTTTAAAAAATTCGTGATGACTTTTCTAGACCTATTTATTGTGTTTGCTATTTGTGACACATTAAATTTATTCTAGATCTATTTATTGTATTTGCCATTTGTGACACCCTAAATTTTTGTTTTTTTTTTAGATCCTTGATAGTGTTTATTTCAACTATACTAAGTTTTTTACCGCGAGGCATGATAAAAAAATAAATTGATGTTTTAAATACGAAATAATTTACAATACGTATAGTATTCAAAAAACGAAAATAACACGTATGAACCGTTTGCTAGCCATTCACACACTAATTATGTGCTATAGTTTTGTCGCGTCGTTCGGGCGCCACGATTTTACGCGGACCCTATACGTAAACAATAGCTATCTCTTCCTACTATTTTCATGAATATTTTCACTCACCGTCTTTAATTGTAGAATATAAAAGCTAAAAAAATTTCGTTATTAAAAGTTGTAATAAAAAATGTGTAGTGTGTTAAAGTTTTGTCGAGGAGAGTATTTGTGTGCTTTCATCTAATTTTCAAATACTTGCCGCTCTGCTAAACTCACAAAAAAGGGAATAAGTTGAATGTGAAGTGCAGTAACAGGCACATTAGGGAATCCTGCTACGACCATACCCAGATAAAGTCTTATGAGGAGCGTGAAGTAATAACGGCCATATTAGTTAATTTATCAAATATATTGCTAGGCGATTTGCAGCTAAATGCCTTTAGAAAAGGAATCTGGTAGGGAAAGAAATTTAAAAAATGTACAAGAGTTACAAGACTTGTTCACCGAACGAATTTCATTAAAGGGACAAAGTACAAAGGTTAAAAATTCACTTGCTGTGCTCCTGGCAAAGTATTATTTAACGTCGACTGAAATGTCAGAGTTAACTCTACGTATATTTGAGTGGTTAACTAACAGATTCGAGAACTTGCAAAATCAGATAGAGGTGCTAAATGCGAGCAATTTGGATGCAGATATTGATGAGCGGGATTATATTGAAAAACTATTCATAACCAACATTTCTCTTGCTCAAATATTAATTCAAAGGTTTAAGTCATTCTACTGCAAATGAGCGTCCGGTTGTGAATAACTCATCGGCTACACCTTATGAACATCAGGGAGCAAATTTTAAACTACCTCAAATATCGATTGTAAAATTTGTCGGATCTTATTTCCACCGGCTTGAGTTTCGATGATTCATAACAACAATCGCATAGCAGCCATTTACAAATTTCATTACCTCCTTTCATACCTAGCCAGCGATGTGTCTAACGTTGTTGCTAATTTGGAGGTATCCGATGCCAATTATGGCATTGATTCGATAAATCCCAACGATCTATGGTAGACCATATCACTAAAAACCTTCGCGCATTGTCAAGATTGGCTCAGCCTACTGAGCAGTGGGATGTGTTAGTCGTACATATTTTCATAGTTCAAAGTGAGACAGCCGTACTCACACCAAATGGCACACTAAGTGGCATGCCTGATTTAAAACAGTTTCAAAGGTTTTTGACCAATCGCGCCGACGTTTTAGAGTCTTTAAACCATACGCCAAGCAATGCGAATAAAGGCATCAGGCCCCTTGGAGAAACTAAAAATTAGAGTACCCAAAAACAAATTCGTTTGCGTGCATGAACTACAATAATGGCAAAGGGATTCATGCTATTCGTGTTTTCTTTGCCGAGGTGATCATCGGATTTATGATAGTGCAAAATTTAAGGCTCCAAGTGTGCAAGATCGATTAACTACGGAAAATAAATTTCGATTATGTCTCAACTGTTTGCGGTATGGCCATAAGGTGCGCAGTTTCCAAATAGGCCCCTGCCGCGATTCTAAAGGTAGACATAATACCCTTTTACACGGACCGTCTCAGGATGCGTCTAGTTCAAACAAAGGTCCCAACAAAATTGCTACGCTTGGAACCGTAGAAAGCTTGAATAATCAGGATTATTCACAAGTTTTGCTATCCACCGCTCTATTTAATATATCGAACCCTCTTACAAGTCAATCTTTAAATGTGAGGACTCTACTGGACCGTGGTAGTCAATCGTCCTTTATAACACAGTCTTTAAAGGACAAACTTGACCTGCAAACGAACAAATATCATGAACATTGTGGGTATCGGGGACAATGAAACCAATGGCTTAATTGAAACATGCAACGCCCACCTTACTTCGTTAACCGAACCCTTCGAGATCACACAATAGTTTTTGGTGTTGCCTAAGTTAACGGGTGATCTTCCAAGATATACCATAGATGCAAAACAAGATATACTATAGATGCAGACCCTTCTTTCAATGAGTCTGGCCCTATTGACCTTCTTTTCGGAGCCGAAATATTTTGGGACGTTATTGGCGATAAGCAATCTTCACTCGGCCTTCAAGGTCCTAAACTGAGGAGTTCCAAATTCGGTTGGCTAATCTCAGGTCCAACACAAATTAGGTCCTGCCCAAGTCCAGGTATATTCAGTGCCACCAGTGCAATGCTTCAATAAGCTTTCAATCGATCAATAAACAATTAGCCAGGTTTTGGGAGTTGGAAGAGATCCAGGGTAGCCATTGTACTCTGAGCCCGAGTGAACGAGAATGTGAGGCACATTTTCTATCCAACACCCATCGTTTACAGTCTGGTAGGTTTTAAGTTGGCTTGCCGCTAAAGGACACACCAGACTGTCTACGCGATTCTTACCATATAGCCAAGAAGCCTCTGCTGGAACTAGAAAAACGCTTTCGTAAAAGGTCGGATATAAAAGCTCCGCTATGGCAGGCCCCTTGTCGCGGTGCGGGGCTTTCGGCGCTGAACATACAAAAGGAGATGCTTCGGCTTCGTCCACCCGTATCGTTCTAACTTCGTGGAGAAGTAACCAAGGACTGCTGCTTTGTCCTTAACGGCGACGAGTGTGCGACTGTTTTCCCATGTTAGGGACGGCACTTCTTGTCCGCCGGATGCGTCTGTTTCCCCATGTTAGAGCGGTATCTGGTACACACAGCCCTAACGGGTCAATAAGTCGTCAGGCGCGTCTGTTTTCCCAGGCCAGGGGCGGCACTTGGCACACATAGCCTTAACGGCACGTGTGCGTCTTTTCCCCATGTCAGGGGAGGCACACAACGACGTCTGTTTTCCCCAGGTTAGGGGCGGTCGAGTCCGAGTCTTTTGGAAGGGGTGGTAGGCTTAAAAGAAACTCCAAGGGTAATGGCGAATTCGGTTCGTCGAGTATGAGAGACATGGAAGATAGAAAAGTTACGGTTACGCAGGGGGTCGGATCCCCAGTACCGGCGGCAGATGGTGGGCGAGAAGGCCATCTGGCCTCGATATCCAGCGACTTCTCAGGCTGTGGAGTGGAACCCCAGGCTACACAGTCTACGAATGCTACTGAGAGAACAAGAGCTCTGTCCTTGTCCAAGCACGCTCTGTCTGAGGGAAGCATTAGGTCTCGGTTGAAGAGTCTAACCATCGTCAGCGCCACCGAGGATGAACTATCATCACTGGTGAGCGACGACGGTGAAATAGACTCCGAGGCTGAGAGCGTTCTGCTGAATGACCAAGCCCAGACGTCAGGAACTGCGGAGGATAAAGGGTAAGAGTCAGAGAATGTACAAATGGAGCAGAAAGCCTTGAAGGGCTACAAAAACTCTTCCTACTACCTTCGGAAGATGCAGAAAAAAGACCCTGCGACTCTCTCTGTGAGAGAAAGGGCACTTATTAGGAAGCATAGGAAGGTAGTACAAAAGTTCAAGGCAATTAACGCTGATAGATCTGACAGCCGGAAAGCGTCAGACGATCAGGGCAAGGACGCTAACCAAGCGTCCTCGTCCGGATCGATGGGCGCACAATGCCGGAAGAGGATCAGATCCGATGAAGGACCAGAACAGGATTCGAAAAAGCGGAAACCTCACGCAACCTTCGACTGCCCTCAGGTTTACAAGTAGCCATCATCGACAAAATCAACCCTGACGGCAAGATAACGCCGGAAAGGTGGCTGCTTGTAGAGGGCAAGCTAATGGAGAGGATGCGGTACGGGCTGGTAGGAGGGCGTCAAGATCGTCGGCTGCTGCAACAAGAAATCTCTGGATTTCTTAACGAAGGCATTCCACGGCTTGGGCGCTCTTTGGCCGGGAGCACAGTTCGAGGTGATCCCTCGCTCCAGTTTAACGCTTTGCCCGGTGGTCTCAGTGTAGATGCCACTTCCAATAATAGCAACGGAGTCCATACTGAAACTACTGGGCAAGCAGAACAAGGAGTCAAAGGTAGACCAGTGGCAGGTGGTCTCTATGACTCCCTCCAAGACAAGGGCGGGCCGCGACCTACTGATCGCAATTAATCAAACGTCACTGCAATCCATAAAGCAGCTTAATGGGATCGTTATGTTTGGGCTGGGCCCCCTTAAAGTATTTGTGCCGGTTAACTGGCCAGATTCCGCAAAGGGAGAAGCTCGCGGTGGTGTAGATTAACTTGCACCACTCAGCTTCTGCCTCGCTCGACCTAACAAAGTTCATTGCAGAAAACGCAGTGGACAGAGCTCTAATCCAAGAACCCTGGCTGGTTAGGGACATGGTTTGCGGATTAGGGCTGGACGGCTACCGTCTACATGCAACGAGGGTAAAATTAGGGCATGCATAGTAGCTAAGAAAAATATTAATCTATTTATCTCTACACAGCATTGCAACGGAGACCTGGTCACTGTAGTGTGCGAACAAAAGCAGGGGCGCAAAGAAGAATAAGAGTAAAAATGCGGTAAAGTTGTGAATATTTTAGCTCTGCATTTTTTATTGTTTAACGTTAATTGCGTACGATATACACGCGTAAACAACGCTTAAATACTCTCAACATATTACTGGACATCAACTAAATCTAAAACAAGTGGACAACAAGCACTATGGTGGTAACATCATAATCCTGATTTGCTTTGCTGCTCCAGTGGAGTCAGGAGTCAACGTCTCAGCGGCTGCGCAGCGAAGGTAAATAAATATAAACAAGCAAGTGTTCCTGTAAGTTGCCTGCACTTAAATAGGCAAAACAAAAACCTGCCTGACTGCTTTGTTGTTGTACGGCATTCGCACTGCTGATTTTCTTTTTTGTTTGTTTTGTTATTCGCTTTGCTTCTTCTGTCTCTGACGTAGTGCTTAATATTTGCGCCTGTTCAGCATCATAAGTGCATTGGTGAGTGACAGAAGAAAGAATGTGGGTGGCATACGAAGGGAAGGAGAATATTGGCAGTGTTGCCACCATGTTTAGTTTTAGATTTGATATAAATTATTAGTAGTTAATATATATAATAGTATAAGATAACGTAGTAATATAATTAACGTATTTGTTTGTGACAACTTCGTCAACAATATACATCCATAATGCCAACAGAATGTAAAGAGTGTACAGCGAAATTGCTGCAGGTAGATGAAATGATAGCATGCTCTGGTGGGTGTGGCTATAGTTTTTGCATCAAATGTAGAAACATAAAGCGAAACGAGATAAAGATAATCTCAGAAAACATGAATTTAAAATGGTTCTGCAATCAATGCACTTTGTCAGATACAAATACAAAGTTCATTGAGATCAAAAACCTAATAAACAGAAGTGAGCAAACAAAAATGAAAGTATCTGATGTAAAACAAATAGTTGAACAAATATTTATCAATAAATGTTCTCAGTTAAAAAGCAGCATCATAACAGATTTCAACTCCCTTCTGGAGCACAATATAGAAGTAAAAATAAATGAAATGAAAAATGAAATTGTAAAGGATATAGCTATTAATTCCAAAAGAGTAATGAAGTTATTACTAACTTGAAGGCAGCTAGCGAGAACGTTAACACTAAGTTGACGTTTGCTCAGGCCGTTAAATCAAATGAGAACAAAATCGTTATTAAACCGAAAAATCAAAAAAAAAAACAAGCGATGGAAACTAAGGAAGCTTTGAAGAAAGTTGTTGAGCCCACAGATGGTCTTGTCAGAAATGTTAAAGAGATAAATAAAGGGGCTATAATTTTGGAATGTAGAAACAAGGAAGCTTCTGAGCAAGTGCGTCAGAAAGTACAAGACACTATGGGAAAAGATTACGAAGCGGAGAACACAAAAAATAAAAGTGAAATAAAAAAGATAGTTAAGATAGTTGGTATAACTGAAAAAAATTAGCAATGAACGGTTAATAGAGTGTTTAACGAAGCAAAATGATTCGTGTGCAGGAAAAGAGTTTGTAGTTAGAAAGGTGTATGAAAATACGAATCGTAGGGAGGAAAATTATATTGCATTAGTGGAAACTGATGCAATAACATTTGATAATATATTGCAGCAAAAGAGACTATATATAGAGTGGGATACCTGTGTCGCTTATGAACACGTAAGTGTTTTGAGATGCTTTAAGTGCGCGGGATATAAGCACAAAGCGAGCGATTGTACTAATAAAATGGCTTATAGCAAATGTGCTGGATCCCACGACAGCAAGGAATTTACATCAAATACGATTAAATGTATTAACTCTTGTGAACTGGTGAAAAAGAAAGTGATTGAAGTAGATGTCAATCATCACGCTTTCAGTTAAGACTGCCCAGCGTACAAAAAACACGCACAGTTACTAAATAAAGTGCGCGTTTAGCAACGAGCATTAAATGAGCTGAACTATATATATTTAAATATAAATAGTATTGTTTCTAATAAAGGTGAGCTAGAACGCCTTACCGAACTTTGGAAACTTCATCTGATTCTTTGCTCAGAAAGCTGTTGCACAGATGAAAAAACAAACCTATAGTTAGAGATATCAACATATAAACCTTTACGATGTAATTCACATAGCAAACATACAGGGGGTATTTTAGTATATGTACGTGACTCAATAGAGTATAAAATAGTTTACAATAACACTATTAACAAAAATATTTGGTGTATAATAATAAAAATTAAAAACATCTTTCCCCAGTATCAAATAGGATTGATTTATCATTCGCCTAGTGCGAGTGATGCTGACTTTATTTCATATCTAAATGAAATTCTAAACAACAACTCTCTTACACATGACAAAGTCGTCTTCATTGGGGATTACAACTTAAATTTTAACAGAAGCACAACATATAGCAAGCAGTTAGTTGATCTATTTAGGTATTTTGCTATGGAACAAAAAATAGATTTTTACACCCGAAAGACCGATAATACCGAAACAATGATTGAGCTGCTCTTTACGAACAGTGAATCCATTTCATGTGAAAAATTGGAAGAGAATCAGATTTCTGATCACGAAACCATACAGTTCAATATCAAGTTATACAGAGAATTTCAAATGAAAGCTAAAAGAACGATAACATCTTGGAAATATTATGAATGTCTTGTCAACCAATTACGAAAGGTTAACTATTCTGGCTTTGAGAATCTCAGTGTCGAAAACAAGGTCTCATTCCTAAACAATACATAATCGACTGCAATGACTACATTAACATACTCAAAAGAAATATCTGTGAAACTTATGAACAAATGGTACCACTCTGAACTAGGGAATCTGCACAAATATAAATTCAATCCATATAAAATAGCTCAAAGAACAGGTGAATGGAACGATTGCAACCTTACAAAACGTAGGTATAAACGTCTGATAAAGATTAAAAAGGCCAAGTATATGGAACAAAAAATCATACATAATGTTGGGGATAGTAAGGCAATGTGGAAGAATTTGAAGAAAAGCATATGTATGTCCAAAGAAAATAATGGTAAGCAACCAATTATATACTCAGGAGAATAAAATAGACCAGTCCCTCAATAACTATTTCATTAACAGCATAGTCGAAATCAGCTCGAATATTCCAGTTAATAACAATAGCGTAACATTTTCCGCTGTTGAAAATAGCACTCTTACTTTCAAATTTCAGAAGGTATCTGCAAGCGATATACTAGAAATAGTAAGTAAATTCAAAAATAAAATAGGAAGGAAAAAACTTATAACTGAAGGAGTCATAAGGGACTCTATAACATACACGGGATACTTTTATACTCAAATTGTAAATGAAAGTCTAGACAAAGGGGTAGTTCCTAACCTATGGAAAACCTCAATTGTGGTACCAATAGAGAAAGTCAAGAATACTATAAGAGCTGATGAGATAAGACCTATTAACACGTTATCGTGTCAGGAAAAGATACTGGAAACTGTAGTTAAAAACCAGCTAGTGAAGTACATAGATGATAATAAAGTTATTATACCGCAGCAATCAGGCTTTCGGAAAAACATTCTTGTGAAAGTGCCTTGAACCTTGTTTTAGCTAACTGGAAAGAAGATCTGAGCAGAAATAAACATATAATAGATGTGTTCCTAGACTTAAAACGTGCTTTTGAGACCTTTGATCAAAATTTATTGCTAAAAAACTTTATAGCATAGGTGTTACTGAAACGGAGCTAAAATGGTTCCAAGACTTTATCATGAAGAGAAGTCAAAGAACTGTAATTGCATCATCCCTGTCTGAAAAAAGGGAGGTGCGTGTTGGACTTCCGCAAGGGTCTGTCCTGGCACCTATATTGTTTAATATCTATAGTAGTAATATAACAAATTCTCTAAAGTACTATGATATTAAACTTGCTGATGATACATTGTTGATGCTTAGTTGAGATAATATCACTGAAATATATATAAAATTACAAGAAGACATAAATAGAGTATATGATTGGTTATGCTCGAATAGATTGAGACTCAATATAGGCAAAACAAAATGTATGGTTATTTAAAGAAGGAATTTTCAAAACAATGAGTTACCACTTCTAAATATAAACAAAGAAGCTATTGACAAAGTCAGTACTATCAAGTACTTAGGAATCAAAATCGACGATAAACTCAACTTTAGTGTCCACATCGATTACACGGTTGGGAAAATAGCCAAAAAGACATATTTCATGCAAAGAACCTGCAAGTACTTAAGTAGACGGTACAAGGTAATGGTTTACAGATCGATAATCGAACCTCACTTCATATATTGTCCAACATTATTCTTGATTATGAGAGATAACTAAATTTACAAATTGCAAAAGCAACAAAACCGAGCTATGCGATTTATTCTTAGGAACACTAAGACACACCTATCAGAGATATGCTGGCCACTTTAAATTGGCTAAGCATTAAACAGGTACTGTTTTATCATACGATGAATTTTATTAGAAACATAATAGAAGGCAAATTGCCTGATTATTTGAAAAGTAACATAAAATATGTAAGAAATGTTCATTCCATAAATACAAGAAGAAGAAATGAACAGAAGCAGACAAATATAATTTGTACTATAAAGGATTAAAATTCTACAATGAATTACCAAATGATTTTAAATCTAGTAACATAAGGGAATCTAAACACAAATTGTACAATTACTGTAGAACACTGCCATTATATTGCAAGATGGGCAAACTTTCGAATCGTCAGTAGCATGGCATACATCCCGATTACTCTAGGCTGGCACTAGGAAGCTTTCCCACGTATGAAAAAGTAGCCGAAGCTCATACTGTAACGCATCACTCATACTAGTAAGTGCATCGCCATTCAGATGTTGCCATCGCACTTTAAATACGTTAACAGCGTCAGATACAACTGGCAAAATCCTTGCATTGGTGTCATTCGTCTGCTACCCATCTCTCACTCCATTTGTGCAGTCATTAGGTGCAGATAAATTAATTTAATTATATTATATATTAATTACTATATATAGGTATAAGCTAGGCTTAATATAAGCTGTAAGAAATAAATAAATTTAAAAAAAATAATTAAAACGATATTGAGAAACATTTTTGAACTCTATTGTCCTCTTACTAGACCACGGACAAAACCGTGTTAGGAGCCCCCTTCAGCCTCTTACTTAAGATGGGCTTGCCTAGCATGTTAGTAAAAGTAGTGTGTGTACTAGCGTTAGTATGGGCGCTTCAGCCTGGGGAGGGTTCGAAACACCTTTACTGAACCAAGCCATCATCCTTCAGCTTGGGGGCATAACATGAAATTTAATTTTCACACTAACGAAAGCTACCGGAAAGCCTAAGTACCACCAATTATGCCTGGAAAACCCCTTACCTAGCAGCGCGTATCTTATTTTGGCGGCTGCTCTTGACCCACCCTACCATTTCTTTAAATCTGTTAATAAAACCCCAATAAATTCACCCACACTAACGATGGAATCAGACCAACACAATTGAGTATAAAATTCAATAATTACAAATATTTATTAAAGCTCAATTCATTCTTCTTATATTCGAATAGAAGCTTCAAAATAGGTATACTGCTAACACTAAGATTACAGTTATTTACTTATCTCCTAAAGCACTAACATTTATTTGTTTGGGGTATCAATCAGCTGACCAAAACCAACCTACCTCAACCATACCAACATAAGGTATTCCATAGGCTAACGACCTTGTCATTCTCGTAGACTTGTGGCTTATTCAGAAAAAAAATAATAGAGGAAAGAAAAACCCAACTCTAACTCACTTTGGTTTGCAAATCAGAGCTCTCAGAAATCCATTCGAAAATACAAATTAATGATACCAAAAAAACAAAAAAAATATAATGCATCTACGTGCACACATAACTAATATGTATGTAAGTACATGTGTAACTAGGCACCTTCTCTGGTTAGGCTAAAATAGTTGGTGGACAAAATGAATTAAATTCACTTACACGCGTTTGTCGTTATGTACCCATTTGCTTAGTCCAGCGCTGTCCCACGAAGCGAAGAAGGCCTTCCTTGCTTTGTATGAAGCGGCTGGTACGCGATCGTATGCTTAACCCTATGGAAAAAGCGTTAGGGATAGGGAAGATTTCATCCAACCAACAAAAAAAATTCTGCAATATAATTAATCTTAAAAAACGACTGGGGCTATTTTTAGGTCATGCATTGTATGACTGGTGCGCGAAGGTCGCTTAAAAAGTATCAAAGAGTAATCGACGCCGGCATGAGCGCAAACAAATGAAAAACTAAGAGATTCTAAGAGAATTTCCAAACTTTTGTCAAAGTAAGAGTTTTAGTAAGTTTAATGTGTCTTTCGGTTTTCTTTCGAAAAAGTAAACAGAAAGTGGGTAAATGGAATGAAAATGTATGATATTTTGTGGAACTAGGTCAGTTTTAGCAGCGATCATATGGTATTCTATGTAAACGTACATAGAATAACTCTGTTAATAACAGGTTGTTTAACGTATTTGTATAAAAATATGTTCTTAATCAAACTAAATATCCGACGGAAATTTGAGATCTAGGTTGAAGGTAAGTATAAAGAGTAGCTTAACTGGAAGTATGAAGATACTTGGTATATCTTAAGGGTAAGTAGTAAACTAATCTATTAACCGTATATTTGATTTCATATTCATTTCAGCTTAAGTAAGATTATAATCCTTTTTCCCTTAACTAGCTTTACACCAGTAACTCAGAATTTAACTCAAAATATAGGTATTACTGATTTAAATTAGGTTAGGATCCTTTTAGATCCGCATGCAAAACATTTTTCTAAATGCTTATGCACTTTTAAATCTATTTACTTATTTACTGTCCTAGTTTCTTTTCTAGCGACCACGCATCGCTAGAATATTATTGAACTATGGGAGCTAAATTAAATTTATTATTTTATGTGTGATTGGGTTTCATAATTTGCGACTATACAACTTGATGTATTTTAAGCGCCTAATTGGATCGGATTTTGAGGGGTTAGCCGCATGCAACTCGATGGGGGCTCCTGCACCCGTCTTCCAGCGTTCCGATCGCTAATCTTCTCCAGTATATGCGCAGTAGGTATTTGTCTGCAAGGGTAGCGAATTTTAATTTCCATTCGTTGTTTAAAATACTAACACTACCCGTCAGCACTAAACTACGCGGACACTAAGTTATAGGTTTTCACTGCGTCTTACCTAATTTCTGGGCCGGATCTTTTGCAGGAATTGATGATTTTGTGTTGGTATGTTCGATCCACCGTGGGTAACGTCCTACGAAAACACTCGCGAATTTAGACGCCTTACTAGGCTTAGCTTAAAATTCAACACTCGACCCGGACTTAAATTTCTGCACCAGATGTTTACCGCACAGTAGTTCCTCAGGAAAAGAAAGAGCTGAGCTCCGGAAATCGCTCAAGACCCATAACCATGATTATCGATATATGTATTTTGTTATCAAAAATCATATGTACGCGTTGACAGACGGACGGAAGTTGAGTTTAGACTAGTATTAGATACTACAGAGTGTAACAGAGTCATGAAACTTGTAATAAAAAAATCAAAAGCGTAAAGAGAAAAAAATTTAAATGAAAAGATGAAAAGTATGGTTGGTGCTGAAGTGTTCATGTACCCATGGTACATATACCCCCACCTAGAGTGTTGGTGCGGTTGTTATCTTTCCTCTCTCTTTTTGTATGTCCTTTTGGTTATAAATAGCTCGTTGGCCTGTATCTACGTCTTGCAATTCATATGAACAATTGCCGGTTTGTGCAACAACGGTTGCTTTTACGAACTTAGGGGCAAGCTTGGTACAAAATTTCTTTGAGGCGTCACTCAGGACAAAATTGCGTCTATAGACCGAGTCTCCAACATTAGATTTTTCTGCAGAACTTCGTAAGTTATATCTTTTTGCTGACGATTCGAACGCTTTTTTAATATTTTCACTTATAGACTGCCGTATTAACGCCAGTTTGTCTAATCTATCTAGGACGAGACCTTCGAGGGACCCCAGTTTTCGGAAAAGCGGATACTCGTCACAATGAGCCGGCATCTGCTGACCGAAAAGGGCATAGTAAGGGGTACAACCTATGGACTGGTGAACAGAACTCCTCAATGTCTCTGCAATGCTTGGCAAATGTTTGTCCCACAGAGCCTGGTCATCTTTTAAATAAGCTCTTATTCCCACAATAATGGACCGATTAACTCGCTCGCTGGCATTCGCTTGGGGACTGTATAAGGCAGTGTAGACATGTTTGATACCCCGTTCAGCAAGCAAGTTATTGCATTGGGATGACTTGTATTGTTTCCCGTTGTCACATAAAATCATTTCGGGTGTTCCGAAAACAACAAACACACCTTCCCGAAGAAAATCGCATATCCCAAGAGCATTAAAATTCTTTACGGCCTTGAAAAGAGGAAATTTGGTATAGCGATCCAAAACAATAAACATTCCGATATTACCTTGTTTTGAGCGGGGAAATGGACCAAGGAAATCGACGTAGAGTTTTTGGAAAGGACGCTGAACGGTGTATTGTGCTGACATAGGGGATCGCAGCGTAGCGTTTGATGGCTTCGAGGTTTGGCAGGTTTCACAACTTCGGATGTAGTCCTTTATGTCAACCGTCAGGTTTGGCCAATAAAAGTTCATTCGAAGCCGTTCTAAGGTTTTTGCTATTCCTCCGTGGCATTTGTTAGGCTGGCGGTGGGCATTCTGTATCACGTTCTCAACCAAGCTTTTCGGGACCCATAGTTTCCAGTTGTATATCTCTCGCTCCGGGTTACCGTTGGGACATTCGGTCCTTTTATAGACCCGGTCATCAACTATTTGCAGATCAGGTAGTCTACTTTGATTGTTTTTAATGTGAACTATTAATTTCTTGTACTCTTCGGACTTAAACTCGGACGATTCTATATCAACTATCGGACGGACCTCTAACTCATTGATTTCTTCGAAGTTTTGGCGGGATAAGGTATCCGGAACAACATTTAAAAAACCCTTTCTGTGCTCTCTTTTAAATCGATAACCTTGAAGTTTCAATGACCATCGTGCTAGTCGGGTGGATAGGTCGCTTAGGCGCATCAGCCACTGAAGACTGGCATGGTCAGTCACAATTGTAAAATCTTGCCCTTCAACATAGGCTCTGAACTTTTTTAAACTGAGCATAGCCGCAAGGCATTCTAGCTCCATAACGATTAACTGCTTTGAGCCTTGTTGAGTTTTTGGGAGAAATATGCAATTGGGACTTCGATACCTCCTTCATTCTTCTGCGCCAAAACCGCACCAACACCAAGCTTAGAGGCATCACATTGAATTATGAATGGCTTTGTACAGTCAGGACTGGCTAAGACAGGGGCAGAACATAACACTTGTTTCAACTTATCAAACGACTTCTGGGCTTCATCATTCCAAGTGAAATTTTTGTTTTTCTTTAATAAGTTAGTCAAAGGGTACCACCCGACGGTACCACCCGGCCATTCCAAGGAATCACCGAACTTGTTTAACGGTAGTGGGTACTGGATAATTGGTAACTGGGAAATCTTCTCCGGGTCAGTTCGAAGAGTGCCATCACCCACAATATATCCCAAATACTTCACTGCACCTATGCAAAACTTACTCTTATCCACGTTAATGGTTAATCCAGCTTTTCTTAACTGGTGAGCAACGTCGGACAGAACGGACATATGGCTATAAAAATCTTCGGACAGTATAAGCAGGTCGTCTAAATACACAAAAACTTGATTTTTAAATTTGGGTGGAATGACGCGATCCATCAAGCGGCAAAGTGCTTGAGGGACGTTGCATAAGCCAAAGGGCATTACACAGTATCGATACAACGGACGGTTGGGGACAGCAGAACAAGTATAATCTCTAGATTTCTCGGACAGGGGGATTTGCCAAAAGGCTCGACGCAAATCTAGTGAAGTTATGTATTTTGCCTTTGGTATCCTGCTTCGTATACCATCTAAATGCGGGAGGGGGTAAGCGTCGTTAACGGTTACGCTGTTCTTTCTGGAGTCAAGACACAGACGGAATTTATTTGGCTTATTCACTAGAACGACCGGACTGGACCCAGGACTGTTAGGGGACTCTTCGATCGCTCCTAACTTAAGCATTTCGTCGATTTCTGCGTGAACTAATTTTTCTACCGCAGGGGAAATGGGGAAATATCTTTGTTTGAACGGACGGACGTTGGGCTGTAGCTCTATTATGTACTCCATAAGAGATGTTTTCCCTAAGACTTCCTTATCACAGTTCGGAAATCGGTTTTTAATCGGTTTAAGTGAACGGTTTGCTCGTCAGTTAAGAAAAGGGCATTACCATTCGGTTCTACATCAAGGGTAATTTTGGATATAAGGTGCGGGGCGATTTGGAATTTAAGCCAGAAATCGACTCCCAATATAACTTTTTTGGACATACTTGGTATGACGAAAAACGAAATCAACTGATTCCTACCTTCAAATTTTACTTCCAAGTTTATAATCCTGAAAACCACTTGCGTTTTATCATCAGCTGTACAAACTGCAGTTTTATGTTCTCGCAGCTTCTTTTCTTTGCGAATCTCGTCTGCAAGTTAGGATCCTATACATGAGACTTGGTCTAGCAATCCTAAATGATCTACACCACAAATCGTAACTTTAGCATAGGGCCTTAGGTCAGACGACTTCTAGGTCAAAGAGCACACAAAGTTCTTAATTATGATTAATGATCTTCGTTTGTCCTTAATACCTCGCCAAATCTCGTTAATACGGACGGACGAACGACTTCTAACGGGTATAGACTTATTTTCTTCAGAAAAAATTCGGTTTCGGACTTCATTATAATTTTTCAGGCGGACATCGAAGGGAACAATCTTATGGACAAAAGGACTAGTCTTCGCAGATTGGCTACCTGTTTCTGCGCGGGAAATCAAAGGATTTATTATTTCGGTTTTGGGTCTTTGCGAGGGTTCACCTTCGAAACCTCGCCCGCTTGCAAGTTTCCCGAACACGTTTCGCATTTCGGCCTATAAACATTTGGCTTGCCGCAGCCGTAACAAAAGACACTTCGGTCTTCAAGACAATCCATATACCTGTGACCTTCACTCCTACAGTTCCAGCACACTAGTTTCGACGCGTCGAACGACCGTTTCGTCACCTCGTCCACTTCACACTCTGCAGTTTCGGGTATTTCGTCTTCATACTGCAGCTCATTAGCATATCTACGAGGTGCTTGTCGAGCATTTGCGGATGGTAGTGGAGTACAGGATTTTGTAATTTCGCTTGCAAGGCTTTCACCCTTCAAGCATAGTCTACGTAGTTCGGCGAGAGAGCTAACAGGTACATATAGCAACTGCTGTCGGATACGGGGACGTAGGTTGTGTTGCAAAATTTCTATCAGTTCGGCCTCTGTCAGTGGTACTTGTAAGGGTTCAGCCAATTTGAGAACAGAATTCCTAAACTCATCAAAACTCTCGGTCATACCCTGCTTTCTGTCCCTAATGTGCTCCTTCAACTCAAAATCACTTTTGTGTTGTTGGAAATTAGTTCTGAGAGCCTGGCACAGGGAAATCCAAGTGACCCGTTCCACTGAACGTCGATACCGCCAGAACCTATCTTTCGCATCGTTAGTAAATAAACTTTGGACATGCTCGCATTCGATACGGTAAATAAAGCTATCGACCGATAACCGCGTTGACCCATCGAACGTGATACCCCACCTCGAAATGAGGTCTGCAATTCTGCCTGAATTGGGTACACTCGACATATCGTTAAAGCGAAGCTGGTCAATTGCGCGATGGAAAGTTTGGTTGGAGTTATTGGGTAAATGATGTTTGTCCCTAGGCCAAAATCTAGTCGAATGATTGTTTGGCGGACCTAAGGGGATATTGTTGACTACCGGACTATGGTTCTCTACTGGTGGAGCTGGCGGCTCATTCGGATTTTCCCTATTCAGGTTTTGCCTGGCTAGGACCGTGGTCAGGGTACTCTCGAGTCTTTGCTCGATCAAGTGGGCTACTCGGTTCTCGAGGTCATCAACTAAAGTGGCCTGTCTAGCCGCAATCACAGCCGCAACTATATTTCTGATCCGCCCTTCCTCGTCTCTACTACCTGTATCTGGTGCAGAAATAGGTAAACTCTGAGCACCGTTTTCAACCTGATCTTGCTCATTGCGAGGCAGCTCTGTGTTCTTATTGTTACTCTTTTTAAATTCCCTGCTAGTGCACCTTGCTCTGCATTGAGGACATGAATTGTTCTTTTTCAACCAGTTTAGCAAACATGCTCGGTGAAAGGTATGGGAGCAAGACATTGTTAAGGTATCGTCGGTAGCTTCAAGGGTTTCTTGACAGATTGTACAGCTATTTCCCTGAGGTGACACCCATCCAGAACCCCGGTTAAACGCCATAATAGAAAAAAATTAAAAATCGAAAATCAAAAGAAAAGTAAATGCTTCAAAAAAAAAAACTCCGATCCTGAGGACCACAACCCAAAAAAAAAACAATTCCTCAATGCCCGTAATGCGTGGGTTTGGGAACTTAAAAAAAATGTCAAATTCAAACAACAATGAATCGATTTGAAAAAAAAAATTAAAAAAAAACTAAGCGTTTTATATATTTAAATTGTATGCACATATGCACCTATATATATTGTACATACGTATCTCGCTCAATCAAGGTGTATATGTATGGTTTTACCAATGTAAGATTGGTAGTTTGCGTTTTGCCTAATATTCGTGAAACTCCCGAAGAAAATCGCAAATCGAAATTTGGTATAGTGATCCAAAACAATAAAGATTCCGATATTACCTTGTTTTGAGCGGGGATATGGACCGAGGAAATCGACGTAGAGTTTTTGGAAAGGACGCTGAACGGTGTATTGTGCGGACATAGGGGATCGCAGCGTAGCGGTTGATGGCTTCGAGGTTTGGCAGGTTTCACAACTTCGGATGTAGTCCTTTACGTCAACCGTTATATTTGGCCAATAAAAGTTCATTCGAACTTTTCGACTGGCATGGTCAATCACAATTGTAAAATCTTGCCCTTCAACATAGACTCTGAACTTTTTTAAACTGATCATAGCCGCAAGGCATTCTAACTCCGTAACGCTATAATTGCTTTTGTTGAGTTTTTGGGAGAAATTTTCAATTGGGACTTCGATACCTCCTTCATTCTTCTGCGCCAAAACCGCACCAACACCAAGCTTAGAGGCATCACATTGAATTATGAATGGCTTTGTACAGACAGGACTGGCTAAGACAGGGGCAGAACATAATACTTGTTTCAACTTATCAAACGACTTCTGGGCTTCATCATTCCAAGTGAAATTTTTGTTTTTCTTTAATAAGTTAGTCAAAGGGGTGGCAATGGACGCAAAGTTATCTACGAACCGACGGTACCACCCGGCCATTCCAAGGAATCGCCGAACTTGTTTAACGGTAGTGGGTACTGGATAATTGGTAACTGGGAAATCTTCTCCGGGTCAGTTCGAAGAGTGCCATGACCCATAATATATCCCAAATACTTCACCTCACCTATGCAAAACTTACTCTTCTCCACGTTAATGGTTAATCCAGCTTTTCTTAACTGGTGAGCAACGTCGGACAAAACGGACATATGGCTATAAAAATTTTCGGACAGTATAAGCAGGTCGTCTAAATACACAAAAACTTGATTTTTAATTTGGGTGGAATGACGCGCTCCATCAAGTGGCAAAGTGCTTGAGGGGCGTTGCATAAGCCAAATGGCATTACACAGTATCGATACTACGGACGGTTGGGGACAGTAAAACAAGTATAATCTTTAGATTTCTCGGACAGGGGGATTTGCTAAAAGGTTCGACGCAAATCTGGTGAAGTTATGTATTTTGCCTTTGGTATCCTGCTTAGTATACCATCTAAATGCGGGAGGGGGTAAGCGTCCTTAACGGTTACGCTGTTTATCTTTCTGGAGTCAAGACACAGACGGACTTTATTTGGCTTATTCACTGAACGACCGGACTGGACCCAGGACTGTTAGGGGACTCTTCTATCACTCCTAACTTAAGCATTTCGTCGATTTCTGCGTGAACTAATTTTTCTACCGCAGGGGAAATGGGGAAGTATCTTTGTTTGATCGGACGGACGTTGGGCTGTAGCTCTATTACGTACTCCATAAGACGCGTTTTCCCTAAGCCTTCCTTATCACAGTTCGGAAATCGGTTTTTAATCATATTTAAGTGAACGGTTTGTTCGTCAGTTAAGAAAAGGGCATTACCATTCGGTTCTACATCAAGGGTAATTTCGGATATAAGGTGGAGCGCGATTTGGAATTTAAGCCAGCGCGATGGAAAGTTTGGTTGGAGTTATTGGGTAAATGATGTTTGTCCCTAGGCCAAACTCCAGTCGAATGATTGTTTGGCGGACCTAAGGGGGTATTGTTGACTACCTGACTATGGTTCTCTACTGGTGGAGCTGGCGGCTCATTCGGATTTTCCCTATTCAGGTTTTGCCTGGCTAGGACCGTGGTCAGGGTACTCTCGAGTCTTTGCTCGATCAAGTGGGCTACTCGGTTCTCGAGGTCATCAACTAAAGTGGCCTGTCTAGCCGCAATCACGGCCGCAACTATATTTCTGATCCGCCCTTCCTCGTCTCTACTAACTGTATCTGGTGCAGAAATAGGTAAACTCTGAGCCGGGTCTTCAACCTGATCTTGATCATTGCGAGGCAGTTCTGTGTTCTTATTGTTACTCTTTTTAAATTCCCTGCTAGTGCACCTTGCTCTGCATTGAGGACATGAATTGTTCTTTTTCAACCAATTTAGCAAACATGCTCGGTGAAAGGTATGGGAGCAAGACGTTGTTAAGGTATCGTCGGTAGCTTCAAGGGTTTCTTGACAGATTGTACAGCTATTTCCCTGAGGTATCACCCATCCAGATCCCCGGTTAAACGCCAGAACTTAAAAAAAATGTCAAATTCAAACAACAATGAATCGATTTGAAAAAAAAAATGAAAAAAACTAAGCGTTTTATATATTTAAATTGTATGCACATATGCACCTATATATATTGTACATACGTATCTCGCTCAATCAAGGTGTATGTGTATGGTTTTACCAATGTAAGATTGGTAGTTTGCGTTTTGCATAACATTCGTGAAACTCCAAAAAAAAATTGTCAAATCTACAAAGTAAAGCAAATCATCAAAAATATGGTTGGTCTGACATCCAAGCTGTGTGGCGGCCAGTTTGGTACGGGCATCCCAGGTCAATCGAAAATGAATACTCGAAGCTTTCGGCAAGGAAACAAAAAAATCAAAAATTAGAAAAACACTCGAAAATGGATTTTGAGATAAATTAGTTTGCCAGAACTTCACAAAGATGTTAGATAATTACACTATGGGTTGGTTATCTGACATACAGACGAGCTAAAACCACAGTTCCAGATAGCAAACATCCAAACGCTCATTAAATCTGCAAAATCTTAACTCCTCTAAGGTATCTTCGAATAGGTACATTAGCTTCAGCGGTCAGATTCGTAGACATCAAGCTTTTAGGGTTCTGCAATTCCAGCGTCAGCTCTGAGCTACTCTGACTACCTAGACCTGGCTTCAAAAAAAACTATCAATTAAATTGGTCAAAACAAAAAGCATTTAGCTAAAGTTTCGCGCTTCCAATCAATCGACTTTGATTCACAAAAAAAAATAAAAAGGTCATATAAAAATTTTCAAGAAAACGAACGAAAAAAAAACCAAAATTCCAAGAGGGAATAATTTGTAGGGATCAAAAGTGTTAGGCGACAACCTAGTGCGCCACCGGTCGTCGGTCAGTCAGGTCCCTGCTCGGGCACTATTTTCTGTTAGGAGCCCCTTCAGCCTCTTACTTAAGATGGGCTTGCTTAGCATGTTAGTAAAAGTGGTGTGTGCACTGGCGTTAGTCCGGTAGCTTCTGCCTGGGGAGGGTTCGAAACACCTTTACTGGACCAAGTCATCTTCCTACAGCTTGAGGGCATAACATGAAATTTAATTTTCACACTAACGAAAGCTACCGGAAAGCCTGAGTACCACCAATTATGCCTGGAAAACCCCATACCTAGCAGCGCGTATCTTATTTTGGCGGCTACTCTTGACCCACCCTACCATGGCTTAAAAGCTGTTAATAAATAAATCCACCCACACTAACTATGGAATCAGACCAACACAATTGAGTTTAAAATTCCATAATTACAAATATTTATTAAAGCTCAATTCATTCTTCTTATATTCTAATAGAAGCTTCAAAATAGGTATAAGGCTAACACTAAGATTACAATTATTTACTTATCTCCTAAAGCACTAACATTTATTTGTTTGGGGGTATCAATCAGCTGACCAAAACCAACCTACCTCAACCATACATACATAAGGTATTCCATAGGCTAACGACCTTGTCATTCTCGTAGACTTGTGGCTTATTCAGAAAAAAAAAAAATAATAGAGAGGAAAGAAAAACCCAACTCTAACTCACTTTGGTTTGCTAATCAGAGCTCTCAGAAATCCATTCGAAAATACAAATTAATGATATCAAAAAAAACTAAGTTGACGTGCATATATAGATATGTATGGACTTATGTGCACTTTGGCGCACGCAAACAAAAAAATATAATGCATTTACGTACACACATAACTAATATGTATGTAAGTACATGTGTAACTAGGCACCTTCTCTGGTTAGGCTAAAATAGTTGGTGGACAAAATGAATTAAATTCACTTACACGCTTTTGTCGTTATGTACCCATTTGCTTAGTCCAACGCTGTCCCACGAAGCGAAGAAGGCCTTCCTTGCTTTGTATGAAGCGGCTGGTACGCGATCGTATGCTTAACCCTATAGAAAAGCGTTAGGGCTAGGGAAGATTTCATCCAACCAACAAAAAAAATTCTGCAATATATGTAATCTTAAAAAACGACTGGGGCTATTTTTAGGTCATGCATTGTATGACTGGTGTGCGAAGGTCCCTTAAAAAGTATCAAAGAGTAATCGACGCCGGCATGAGCGCAAACAAATGAAAAACTAAGAGATTCTAAGAGAATTTCCAAACTTTTGTAAGAGTAAGAGTTTTAGTAAGTTTAATGTGTCTTTCGGTTTTCTTTCGAAAAAGTAAACAGAAAGTGGGTAAATGGAATGAAAATTTATGACATTTTGTGGAACTAGGTCAGTTTTAGCAGCGATCATATGGTATTCTATGTAAACGTACATAGCATAACTCTGTTAATAACAGGTTGTTTAACGTATTTATATAAAAATATGTTCTTAATCAAACTAAATATCCGACGGAAATTTGAGATCTAGGTTGAAGGTAAGTATAAAGAGTAGCTTAACTGGAAGTATGAAGATACTTGGTATATCTTAAGGGTAAGTAGTAAACTAATCTATTAACCGTATATTTGATTTCATATTCATTTCAGCTTAAGTAAGATTATAATCCTTTTTCCCTTAACTAGCTTTACACCAGGTAACTCAGAATTTAACTCAAAATATAGGTATTACTGATTTAAATTAGGTTAGGATCCTTTTAGATCCGCATGCAAAACATTTTTCTAGATGCTTATGCACTTTTAAATCTTATTACTTATTTACTGTCCTAGTTTCTTTTCTAGCGACCACGCATGCTAGACTATTATTGAACTATGGGAGCTAAATTAAATTAATTATTTTATGTGTGATTGGGTTTCATAATTTGCGACTATACAACTTGATGTATTTTAAGCGCCTAATTGGATCGGATTTTGAGGGGTTAGCCGCATGCAACTCGATGGGGGCTCCTGCACCCGTCTTCCAGCGTTCCGATCGCTAATCTTCTCCAGTATATGCGCAGTAGGTATTTGTCTGCAAGCGTAGCGAATTTTAATTTCCATTCGTTGTTTAAAATACTAACACTACCCGTCAGCACTAAACTACGCGGACACTAAGTTATAGGTTTTCACTGCGTCTTACCTAATTTCTGGGCCGGATCTTTTGCAGGAATTGATGATTTTGTGTTGGTATGTTCGATCTACCGTGGGTAACGTCCTACGAAAACACTCGCGAATTTAGATGCCTTACTAGGCTTAGCTTAAAATTCAACACTCGACCCGGACTTAAATTTCTGCACCAGATGTTTACCGCGCAGTAGTTCCTCAGGAAAAGAAAGAGCTGAGCTCCGGAAATCGCTCAAGACCCATAACCATGATTATCGATATAAGTATTTTGTTATCAAAAATCATATGTACGCGTTGACAGACGGACGGAAGTTGAGTTTAGATTAGTGTTAGATACTACAGAGTGTAATAGAGTCATGAAACTTGTAATAAAAAGAAATCAAAAGCGTAAAGAGAAAAAAATTTAAATGAAAAATGAAAAGTATGGTTGGTGCTGAACTGTCCATGTACCCATGGTACAACCGAGGACTTGAAATATAACAAATAAATAAAAGAAGGTTTTGACTTTGGAAGTCTGATCATTGTTCGACCTGGGTGCGTCTGAAACCGGCAGTGGATAGGCGCACACCGGCCATCCTCGGGATTGATGGTTCACTCGAAATAAAACAGAGCAGAAAAACGCAAAGAGGATGTCCTCGTTATAATAGTGTTTTAATTAGAGTGTAAGAAAAAATATACAATGTGTGTAAGGTTACCTTAATATCGCAAAATGACGATGGTGATCCTGGGCGATGTAAACTTGTTGGCGGTCGATCGAAAAAGAGGCCGGTTATCCCGTTGAGGACAACCGCTAAGCCGCGAAAAAGTCCTCTGGTATTAAGGAGGGGGAAAAGCCACACACACAACCACCCCCACATATACGTGCATGGGTGCTGACAACCTGCACACACAAGTTGCATGTGTATGAAACGCATGCATATGCATGCATGCACACAAATGCGGCGTGAGTGTGGGTGGCTAGAAATATTATTAAAACGTTACGGAGGGGCGCCGTCAATCAGGCAAAAGTTAGGCATTGGGCCTAAACATGCCGCCCCCCTTGCGGTACGCAACGTCACAGTCCGCCAAGGCTCACCGCCCGTGAAGAAGAGAGGAAAAAAATAAAAAAACTTATAACTAATTATATCTAACTTAACATAGCGACGGCCAGTCCGCCGGCTTGGCGGCACGCAAGGTGGTTGGCGTAGTGTGCGAGCTTTGTTGCTGCTGCCTCGGTCATTCGGCACTTTTCCCGTTATGGTTTAAGGCCTGAGCCAGGTTTGCCTAGAGCTAGGGATTGCGAAAAGAAGTAAGAAGATACATGTGTTGATATTTTTTACTTATTATTACAAAGTCATTGGAAATGAATAAGCATAGAATTTTGTATGAAGAAAATTCAATAAAAATAACTTATTGTAATGATAAATGATTGTAAACGCACACCTTCAGTGTGAATTCATACAAGTGGCGAATTTTTGATAAAACGTTCACAATAGTGAACAGCTTCGATCACCTGTTCAATAGCTGTTCGATTACTTAAATCATTAGCTTAACAGTGGTTCTCAAACATTGGTATATTGATTTATTTACATAATTTAAAATGCCTGCATAGCTGGTTACTCAAATTTAATATAAGTAGCCTTCGTTGTGCCCGAGAGTACCCAGCAGAAGATGGTACTCTGAGCTAACAAAGGGCCAAACGTGGTGGGCAGAATCCCTGGGAGTATTATCTCGGCATATACATCTGTGCCTAGGACGAAGCGGATCGGGGCGGATGAATAGAACTGCGGATCCGCCAGAGGAAAATGTGCGTACGGGGCTGCGATGGCACTGTCGATGCTGGTTGTGGGTGCCATGCGCCGAAAATTGGATACCACCGCAGCATGGGTCGCAATTCTTTTGTTTTGGCCGTGTCTTCCTCTGATTCGTAGTAGGCATCCTGCTTGCCCACCAATGTTGCTGGCAGGGAGTTGGAGCTCCTGGGCGAGCTCATCTGCTATCACGGTGGTGGGGGAGCATCCGTCAATTAAGGCACGGACGAGATGTAGCCGCCCCCAGCTTCTATCTTCACGACCGCGGTGGGTGTGATCGCTACCGTTGGTATCATGCTGGCGGTGGCTGCTGAATGCTGGGCTACGAGCCTTGACCGGAAGGCGGACACGGTGGTCAGCTGCAGCGTGTTGCCTCCGTGGCTGCGATCTTGTGGCTGATTTCGTTGGGGCAGGCGAAGAGGCCTTGTCTCTGCTCTGCGGTCGCGCGAATGTTGTCTCCGTTGGGGGTTCCTGGGTTGCCGGCGAAGAGACCGGGCCTCCGCTCGGCCGTTATATGTATGGCGCTGTGCTGTCGCTGTCCCTTGATGGAGCCGCTTCATCTCATGCTGCAATCGAGGTCGAAATGACTTGGCTGTTGGTGGTGTGGTCGGGCGAAGAGACCGCGTCTCCGCTCCGGTCCGGTTGGCATCGTGGTTTCTGACGAAGAGGTCCAGTCTCCGTTCCAGCGTCCGACGCATATAAAGAAATCGAGTCGTCTATCCGCTCTCGGGGTGAGTCTAGCTCCTCTTCCACTTGGACGCTCCATGGCTTGGAGCGGGCTTCTCGGAATAGCTGCTCCTCCTCGTCGATCGAGGCGATGTGTAGCATCGTGTGGTGCTTCTCGCCGCACCGTTTACATCGCCCTTGGCTTGGGCACGCGTTCGAGCGGTGCCAGACAATTTCCGCAGTAGCTTCCGCGTATCGCTACGTAGAGGCGCTCTTCTGGCTTTTTTTCCCGAAAGATGGGGCACAAGCGGATATAGTGTCTCCCAAGACACACTCGGCATTCAGATGAATAACGCACTGCGTGCGCGGCGGCATTCCGTTTCAAAGCGGCAAAACGACCCATTTTCCTGAAAGAAGTGCAATATGTTTGACTGGGTCGAAATGCAGGGGCGAGTGGTCCTTAATTGCATTATTGAGATTTGGGAACTTTTATTAGCGCGTGCATAAGGGGAAAAACATCTGTCGATGCAAAAAAAAAAAAAATATTCATATGTGGCGCGCATTATGTGCATGGCCTCTTTCCCCGCACGTTATGTGCCTGGGTCTTTAGTGCCTTATTTTGTTTATTTTGTGTCACCCGGTAGCGTTTTAGTTAGCCACGGGCACACTAGTGCTGCAGAAAAATGAGCATTTACGATTTTTCGGTTCGCACATACTGGTACCGAACCGGGTAGAAAGTGCATAGCGTGGGTTCTTTTGAGTCGCTGTTATTTGTGTTGTTGGTGCTAAAAACCAACAACTTTCCTTCGCGCCGCAAAAAAATGTTTGGACAGCAAAATCGTATGCTATATAAAGAAGAAAAAAATAAACGAAATTTTCGTTTTGGAAGAGGAGACAAATTTGTAGGATGTATCATCATTTTTATACTCAGTTGAGCAGAGCTCACAGAGTATATTAAGTTTGATTGGATAACGGTTGGTTGTACATATATAAAGGAATCGAGATAGATATAGACTTCCATATATCAAAATAATCAGGATCGAAAAAAAATTTGATTGAGCCATGTCCGTCCGTCCGTCCGTCCGTTAACACGATAACTTGAGTAAATTTTGAGGTATCTTGATGAAATTTGGTATGTAAGTTCCTGAGCACTCATCTCAGATCGCTATTTAAAATGAACGATATCGGACTATAACCACGCCCACTTTCTCGATATCGAAAATTTCGAAAAACCGAAAAAGTGCGATAACTCATTACAAAAGACAGATAAAGCGACGAAACTTGGTAGATGGGTTGACGTTATGACGCAGAATAGAAAATTAGTAAGATTTTGGACAATGGGCGTGGCCCCGCCCACTTTTACAAGAAGGTAATTTAAAAGTTTTGCAAGCTGTCGTTGAAGATATCATGATGAAATTTGGCAGGAACGTTACTACTATTACTCTATATGTGCTAAATAAAAATTAGCAAAATTGGATTAAGAACACGCCCACTTTTTAAAAAAAAATTTTTTTAAATTAAAATTTTAACAAAAAATTTAATATCTTTACTGTATATAAGTAAATTAAGTCAAAATTCAACTCCAGTAATGATATGATGCAACAAAATACAAAAATAAAAGAAAATTTCAAAATGGGCGTGGCTCCGCCCATTTTCATTTAGTATGTCTAGAATACTTTTATTGCCATAAGTCGAACAAAAATTTACCAATCCTTCTCAAATTTAGTAGGAGCATAGATTCTATGACGGTAACTGTTCTCTGTGAAAATGGGCGAAATTGGTGGAAGCCACGCCCAGTTTTTATACACAGTCCACCGTCTGTCCTTCCGCTCGGCCATTAACACAATAACTTGAGCAAAATCCGATATATCTTTACTAAACTTAGCCCACGTACTTACCTGAGCTCACTTTTTCTTGGTATAAAAAATGGGCGAAATCTGACCATAACCACGCCCACTTTATCGATATCGAAAATTACGAAAAATGAAAAAAATGCCATAATTCTATACCAAATACGAAAAAAGGGATGAAACATGGTAACTGGATTCGTTTGTTGACGCAAAATATAACTTTGGAAAAATCTTTGTAAAATGGGTGTGACACCTACCATATTAAGTAGAAGAAAATGAAAAAGTTCTACAAGGCGAAATCAACAGCCCTTGGAATCTTGGCAGGAATACTGTTAGTGGTATTGCATATATAAATAAATTAGCAGTACCCGACAGATGATTTTCTGGATCACCTGGTCCACATTTTGGTGGATATCACGAGAACGCCTTCACATATACATCTAAGGGCCACTCGCTTTTAAAACCCTCATTAATACCTTTAATTTGATATCCATATCGTACAAAAACATACCAGAGTCACCCCTGTCCCACCCTAATGGCGATATCTCGAAAAGGCGTCCACCTATAGAACTAATGCCCCCTCTCTCTTAAAATGCTAGTAACACCTTTCGTTTGATACCCATATCGTACAAACATTCTAGAGTAACCCCTGGCCCACCCTAATGGCGATATCTCGAAAAGGCGTCCACCTATAGACCCAATGCCCACTCCCTCTTAAAATGCTCAGTAACAGCTTTCGTTTGATACCCATATCGTACAAACATTCTAGAGTCACACCTGGCCCACTCTAATGGCGATATTTCGAAAAGGCGTCCACCTATAGAACTAAGGATTACTCCCTTTTAAAATACTCATTACCACCTTTCATTTGATACCCATATCGTACAAACACATTCTAGAGTCACCCTGGCCCACCCTAATGGCGATATCTCGAAAAGGCGTCCACCTATAGACCTAATGTCCACTCCCTCTTAAAATGCTCAGTAACACCTTTCGTTTGATACCCATATCGTACAAACATTCTAGAGTCACCCCTGGCCCACCCTAATGGCGATATCTCGAAAAGGCGTCCACCTATAGACCTAATGTACACTCCCTCTTAAAATGCTCAGTAACACCTTTCGTTTGATACCCATATCGTACAAACATTCTAGAGTCACCCCTGTCCCACCCTAATGGCGATATCTCGAAAAGGCGTCCACCTATAGACCTAATGCCCACTCCCTCTTAAAATACTCAGTAACACCTTTCGTTTGATACCCATATCGTACAAACATTCTAGAGTCACACCTGGCCCACCCTAATGGCTATATCTCGAAAAGGCGTCCACCTATAGAACTAAGGATTACTCCCTTTTAAAATACTTATTACCACCTTTCATTTGATACCCATATCGTACAAACACATTCTAGAGTCACCCTGGCCCACCCTAATGGCGATATCTCGAAAAGGCGTCCACCTATAGACCTAATGCCCACTCCCTCTTAAAATGCTCAGTAACAACTTTCGTTTGATACCCATACCGTACAAACATTCTAGAGTCACCCTTGGTCCAGCTTTATGGCGACATCTCGAAAAGGCGTCCACCTATAGAACTAAGGATTACTCCCTTTTAAAATACTCATTACCACCTCTCATTTGATACCCATATCGTACAAACACATTCTAGAGTCACCCTGGCCCACCCTAATGGCGATATCTCGAAAAGGCGTCCACCTATAGACCTAATGCCCACTCCCTCTTAAAATGCTCAGTAACACCTTTCGTTTGATACCCATATCGTACAAACATTCTAGAGTCACCCTTGGTCCACCTTTATGGCGATATCTCGAAAAGGCGTCCACCTATAGAACTAAGGATTACTCCCTTTTAAAATACTCCTTACCACCTTTCATTTGATACCCATATCGTACAAACACATTCTAGAGTCACCCCTGGCCCACCCTAATGGCGATATCTCGAAAAGGCGTCCACCTATAGACCTAATGCCCACTCCCTCTTAAAATGCTCAGTAACACCTTTCGTTTGATACCCATATCGTACAAACATTCTAGAGTCACCCCTGGCCCACCCTAATGGCGATATCTCGAAAGGGCGTCCACCTATAGACCTAATGCCCACTCCCTCTTAAAATGCTCAGTAACACCTTTCGTTTGATGCACATATCGTACAAACACATTCTAGAGTCACCCCTGGCCCACCCTAATGACGATATCTCGAAAAGGCGTCCACCTATAGACCTCATGCCCACTCCCTCTTAAAATGCTCAGTAACACCTTTCGTTTGATACCCATACCGTACAAACATTCTAGAGTCACCCCTGGCCCACCCTAATGGCGATATCTCGAAAAGGCGTCCACCTATAGACCTAATGCCCACTCCCTCTTAAAATGCTCAGTAACACCTTTCATTTGATACCCATATCGTACAAACAAATTCTAGAGTCAGCCCTGGTCTACCTTTATGGCGATATCCCTAAATGGCGTTCATCCATAGAACTATGGCCTATTCTCTCTTAAAATACTCTTTAATACCTTTCATTTGATACACATGTTATACAACCACATTCCAGGGTTACCCCAGATTGATTTTCCTTATTTTGTCTCCATAGCTCTCAACTGAGTATGTTATGTTCGGTTACACCCGAACTTAGCCTTCCTTACTTGTTTTTGTTTTTTTTTGTATTGCCCTCCTACTATTTGTTCAACTTTTCTCCAGTTTTATTGACGGTATTTAGCAAACGACACGGTTTCCGAAGTGTATTTGGCTCCGATACCGATTTGTCAGAACCGGGTTTTTGGGTACCCGTTTGCATCCTTTTAAGCATCCCTAATATAATGTACATTTAAACTCGGCATATATATGTACATACGTTGGTATAAGTATATGGACAGTCAGTGCACGGACTTTACCGCGTTGGTAGGGAGACCAACCGTTTTGACCGATTTTTCATTTTCTACTACTTCTACGACTTCTGCCTCCAAAACTTAGATTCTACCAATATTTCGGTATTCTCGCACTGAAAACGTATACTGCGATCATTGAATTGCCGAGCCCACCCAACTAACATTAGGAGGTGATACTGACCAAATCAGTCAATTTTGAAAAATTTGTGAAGAATTTAAACAGGAAATAAATTTTTGAGCACGCGAATATTTACTGCGCTATTTTTTCTCAGTTTTTCTGTGAATAATTTGAACGATAATGAAAAGTTTCACGTAAACGATAACATGCCGAAATCGGTTATTTTGCGGCAGTATTTTTGGTACATTGGAAAATTGTTGTGGTAGTTAGACGTTGTGGGAAAAGTCTCGTGAGTGTTTATAGCTCGAAATACAGGAAAAAGCGAAGTATTATAAGCTATGTATCTACACATTTACATGGATTTTGTTTGCAAATTTTTTGTTGAGAGTTTGATTTCCATAAAATGTGCTTTATTTCGTTTTAACAACATATTATGAATTTTTTGTAAAAATATAAACTGTAATTTTGTTTTCCGGACCAAAATCTACCAACTACTACTATTTCCATTTTTTTCGTCTACCAACATTTTGATTTCAAAGATCCGCGCACTGTTACCCAGCAGCAACGACCAAAAAGGTGAAAATTCAAACATACAGATGTAGAGAAAAATTTGAACATTCAAACATACAGATGTATAGGAAGAATGTGAACATACATTAACATACAGATGCATTGAAAGAATGTGAACATTCAAACATACATATGTATAGAATGTAAATTTCAATGGTATTGAAACAAACGAGAAGCAAATCGACTGATTCACTGATTCGCTTTTCCGTTACTTCATTTTCATTCTTTTGAAATTTACGGCGAGTGGGTAGCGTACGCTGATTGTGGACGAGACAAAATTGGTAAGTAAATTTTATTATGTGATAATTTGATATATTTTCTTTATTAATTAATTAATTTTGTTTCTTTTCAGGTTACTGGCGTGGATGGTGGTAACGATCCTACATGTTGGCGTGGGCGCCGGGATTTATTGGTTTTTTTTCTTCGTTTTTTTCTCTTTTTTAGGTTACCGGCATTGCATAGGGGTGCTCCAACTGCGGCGTCGGCAGCGCGGGCAGTTGTCACACCTTTGCGATGCCCATTGATGTATGCACTAATGGCTTTTTCTCTATTTTCAGGTTATCTATCGCGGCTAGTCACACTTTATTGCCACAGAGAAAAACCTGAAAAATAGTGGAAAATGTAAATTAGTGGAAACGCAACCTGCAGGACCACAACCTGTTAACAAATCTCTTCATTTACAATTCGAAAGAAAACAAAAACTTTTTTTCTCTCACTGACGCCTAGGTCTTCAATTTGCTGGGTAATTGCTTTATTTCCATTAAATAAATACATTTTACAACAACATTTTTCAATAGCATTGCATAAATTACTCGACTTGGATCCAAGTCCATTAGAGTACATGATACCTGACTTCCCAGAAGTTAAAGAGAAATCAGAAATGGGAAAAGTTATTGGACACGACGATTAATGATCCTAACAACCACTTGGATCTGGTACCAATCAATGCCTTGGCTGCTGCTATTAATGATTTTGAAGATGGCATGGTGTTAATTAGTCTCGATATCCGAGTTATCGATGAGGTTGCCGAGGAAATTTGGGTTTGCAAAAATGAAACGGTCACTAAATGGAAGAATAAGGTTCTGGATTATAAGGGGAATTTTCAAAATGAATTTGCCAATGAGCCTATTTGACTTTCCTTCATCAATGTTATTGATTTGATAAGATCAGAACATAAACAAGGGAAGGGGGGGATTTGCGTGTTCTTGTTCGGTGAAGCGATAATTATATGAATTCATCAATCCCTTCTTAACTATGAGTGACCCCTCTTTACCATATTTCATTAATCTGGTTCACCATTTAAGAGCCAGTGGCCACTAAGCACTTAGGTGGTTTAATGGTGAATTTACCTAGCTATGAATACAATTACATCACTCCTTTTGAATAAATAACTTGAAAAATTTCAAATTATGTTCATAAACGCTTTTTCCTAAGAGAAAGAATGACCGCATTTAAACCATTTCTTGGGTCCTCCAACAACACATTAAAATTGCGGCCATTCTTCAGTTAGTGTATGCATGAATTTCAGAATTAGTGCGTAGAACAAATATCAGCGTTTTGTACGTTGTTAGAGAAAACTAGCAATTATCTGAGCTAAACTCTTGATTGCTAAAATAACAGATATTAACGATATTGGTTGGTTCGAATTTAGATTAATTTAATTCTTCGTAAACTTATTTCGTTTGGGCCATTCTCTCAAATTACCCCTTTGTGAAGCTTATTAGGGCAGTATTTCTCATAAGGAGTGTCATGAACTACTGCAATTTATAATGAGCCGAGTACCTTTATGTTATGTGGCAAATAGAGGATCTGTTTTAGCCTTCTGGCGTCCTCGATCGGGGTGAGCGAGTGAATTTTGGGTTAGAATTTTGTTGAAAACTTAAAGTATAGAATGGGCTGAATGCCTTTATGTTCCGGTGGCAGATAGCGGATCTGCGTTAGGATTCTGGTTGGCCTCGTTTCGGGTGAACGAGAGCTGGCTTTTTAGTGGCTTATCGATAGGGAGGTGGAGTTCGGAAAGGAGGGAGAGGAACGGAGGGATTGTTACGAGGAGCTCTTGGCCTTCTCGCAATCCATCTCCGCCGTTGGAAGAAGGATCAGTTTGACCAAAGGTCGTCTGACTTGACCCTTCTCTGTTATGAGGTCGACTACGCGAACTCGGTTATCTTCGCCGGGGTGTACGTTGACGACTCGACCTAACCTCCATTCGTTGGGAGATAAGTTGTCCTCTTTGTTTGGGGTGTTTCCACTTCACACGCTTTTGAAGTTCGGATAAATATTCGGTTTTCCATCGCCGGCAGAAGGTTTGATGGAGGGCCTTGAGCTTCTGCCATCTATTTAGGAATGCTTTCGTTCGCATCCGGTTCTGGCGGCGCCAAAAGATGGCTGCCCGTGAGGAAATGCCTTGGGGTTAGTGGCTCCAGGTCCGTTGGGCCATTGGCCGCCGGGCTGGGAGGCCGTGAATTTAGACGTGCCTCGATCCGGCACAAAAGGGTTTGGAACTCCTCCATGCTATATTTATGGAGAGAAGCGACCTTTTTGAAGTGGCTTTTGAAGCTCTTCACTCCCGCTTCCCACAGGCCTCCCATATGTGGAGCGCCGGCGGGAATAAAATGCCAAGTTAATGCTTGATGGCAATACCTGGAGACTGTTTTGTCTCGGCTTTCTGCCAGGAAGGCTTTAAATTCCGATCGTAGAGATGTGGAAGCTCCAACAAAGTTCGTACCATTGTCGGAGTAGATGTTTTTAGGACATCCTCTTCTAGCGATAAAACGCGAAAAGGCTCCGAGGAAGCATGGGGTGCTCAGGTCACTAGTAGCTTCTAGGTGGATGGCCTTAGTGGAGAAACAGACAAAGAGGCATACGTAGCCTTTTGACAGTCGACATCCCTACCGCGGTAGCTTTTGATGTCGAAAGGCCCCGCAAAGTCTACCCGGGTATTGGTGAACGCGCGGGTAAAAGTAGTCCGTTTTCAGGCAAAGGTACCCATAAGTTGGGACTGCGCCTCCTTTCGGTGAATAATGCAGATTTTGCAATTGTGGATGATGGCTATGATCATGGTCTTGACATTCGGTATCCAATATTGGGTTCGGAAGAGACGGAGCATGAGCTGGTTATCGCCATGAAGGTAATCATGATGAAATATCATGACTGTAAGGCGAGACAGCCTACAATTGTAAGGCAAGATTACTGGATGCCGCTCGTTGTATGACATGTCTTTTGAAGCCCCTAGACGCCCTCCTGTTCTGATAATATCATCTTTGTCGATGTATGGGTTGAGTGACAGGATTTCACTCTTCCGATCATTAGGTTCCCTATTTTTTAATTTTATATATTCTGTACCGTAAAATTGGTTCTGGCAGACTCGTATTAATGCTTGAGTCGTTGCCTTAATCTCATCGGCTGAGAATATGCACAACTTTTCTTGGAACACTGCTTTAGTTTTAGGATGCGTTCTTTTATAGAATCTCCTAACATATGATAGGACTTTCAAGGCCCTAGGCAAATTTGAAAATCGGTCGAGAATATCTATGTGCTCTACCCCTGTCGTGGCATATGAATGTACCCTCTTGTCCTCAACGGACGTGTTGTAATCGGTGTCTTGTACTGGCCAGTGGGAATTGTCTTTTTGCAGCCAGGAAGGTCCCTGCCACCACAAGGAATTGTTGACCAACTCTGATGCAAGTAGTCCTCTGCTTCCTAGATCCGCTGGATTAGATTCCGAGTCCACGTGAAGCCAGTCCTTGCTACCGACCATATCGATGATCTTAGTGATTCGGTGTGCGACGAAGGTTGACCAGGAACAGGGCGGCTTTCTTATCCATGCGAGTATGATGGTTGAATCCGTCCAGAGGTGAACTTCTGATGGTCCCAAATGAATGTTTCAGAATATTGATTCCATGATTTCTGCGAGCAGCACGGCGCCGCAGAGTTCTAAACGTGGTACCGAGATGGTTTTCACTGAAGCTACTCTGGTTTTTGCTAAAAGTAAGTGTATGAAAACCTGATCGGCTCTTTTCACGCGCATGTATACCGCTGCCACATATGCTTTCTCGGAAGCGTCACAGAAGCCGTGGATTTCTATGTCATCTTCCGGTGAAAAATTTACCCACCGCGGTATCCTAATGTTATCTATTTCGCTATAGTGTTGGGTGAAATTTTGTTGGGTGCCCTCTAACCAGATATTCTGCATTAGTATTTTGGCACTATGACCATTGGTGCAAGCCAGCCTAAAGGGTCGAAAAGTTTGGCTATAGCGCATAGGATTGCGCGTTTGGTGATGTTCTCGCCATTCTCTAACGCTCCTGCGGTGAAGTAAAAGATGTCTGAATGCGCGTTCCATCGTATTCCGAGTGCCTTCACCGAGCTAGCCTCTTCAAACGCTAGGAAGTCCTCGCTGAGCAGATCCGTTTTGGGGATGTCCTGAAGGATTTCCTCACAATTTGATGTCCACTTGCGCAATGGAAAGCCAAATGAGTGTAATGCTTCGCGAATCTCGTTTCTTGCTCTGATAGTTGACGCTATTGTATGTCCACCAGATAAAACGTCGTCGACATACATACTTTCTCGTAATATACCCGATGCTATTGGGTGGGTATTTTCTACATCATCAGCCAATTGTAGAAGTGACCGTATCGCGAGGTAGGGGGCGCAGTTTACACCAAATGTGACAGTCTTTAGTTCGTAAAGACTGATGGGTTCGTTGGGGGATGTTCGATGGACAATTCTTTGAAATTTGGCGTGATTATAGGTCACCCGAATTTGCCTATACATCTTTTCTATGTCACTATTAAAGACAAAGCGGTACAGTCTCCAACGTTGAATTAAAATAGGCAAGTCTGCTTGGAGTACTGGACCTGGGTGGAGTATGTCGTTTAGACTAATGCCATTTGCTGTCGGACTTGACACGTTGAAGACGACTCGCACCTTGGTAGTGGTACTTTCCGCCTTTACAACGGCGTGGTGGGGAAGGAAATAATTATCCGAATCGTCGGATGGTATATTATTCTTGATTTTTCTCATATGTCCAAGTGTTTCGTATTCTGACAACACCCGAACATACTCTTTTCCTAACCCTTGGTTTTTCAGTAATCGCCCCTCATTTCTGTAGAATTGTGAACATGCGCGCTTTAGGGACGGTCCTAATGCAATCTTCTCAGGGTAATCCTGCCTGAATGGTAGCGGAACCGTATATCTTTCTTTTTCATCACGTTTTGTCGTTTCCTTAAATAACTGTTCGCAATACCTTTATTCTTCATTAAGCATTTTATTTTTGGGAACATTTTCTATCTCCCAGAAAGCTATTAATTGGTTGTCCAATGCAACCTCGTTGTAAAATGACACGATGCTCTTCGTTGCATTTGGTGCTTCAACTCGACCGGTTAGTATCCAACCGAACACTGTCTCTTGGCGAGAAGTGTATTAAGTACATTCTTTTTCAGACCGCTCATTATAATTTGGGGATATATGTCTCCACCAAGTATGAGGTCTACATCTTCGTTGACAATTCTTTGCCACCCCCAAGTCTGGGAATGCCTGCATAGTCATCGTGTAGATATGGCAGGATGGCAGATTCCCAGTAAGTTTGGCTAGAATCAAAACTGGAGTAGTCAAGCTGAAGCATGGATCTACTGGTGAACTTAATTCTATGGTGGATGCCTCTCTAACTTGAGCAGATACTGCATTGGTGATGCCCGACACTTGGGCATGCATTTTCCTCGCCGGCAAATTGATTCCGCGTTTCAGTCTTTCTGTCATGAAAGAACATTCAGACCCTGAATCAATTAATGCCCGCGCGGAGAAGTCGGTACCATTATGGTGAATGAGTACGCGAGCAGTTCCTAATAGCACACCTGTGCTGGAATTGGCATGACAGGATTTTACATTCTGGTTTGCAGATTGTCGCGCCTGTGCTGATGTGGTTGGGATATTATCCGCATCTTTGAAAGGATTGCGTACAGCCGTGTGCTGAGATGTATCCGCATGCAGGAGCGTGTGGTGAGGAGAGTGGCATTTGGAACAGTTGTAGGAACTGGTGCACTTTGTCACGGTGTGTCCTGGGGATAAGCAATTCAGGCAGTCACTTGTGGATTTTATAAATTTAATCCTTTCTACTGGGGTTAACTCGCAGAAGTGTGAACAGTTGCGTAATCTGTGTTCAGGGTATTTACGCATTTTAAAAATTGATTTTACTGTTTGCTTGTATACTTTTTTTTGAAAGCACCAAGTCTTTTTCGCGACGCGTTTGTTTTTTGTACTTTCGAAGTGGCATGCCCTGTAAAACCAGACACTGTTTCAAGTGTCTGAAATCGATTAGACAGGAATTTATCCATATCCTCCCACTTGGATATGTCCATTTTATGGTCTATACTTTGCTCCCAAAGAGCCAGCGTGCTCTCTGGAAACTTGGTTGAGCATAGATAGGTCAGGATTGCATCCCAATTGGAAGTGTAAATTTTGTGGCATTTGAGGGACGAATTACCATTATTTATATCTTTTTGCAGCTTTTTTATTGAACTGCCACACTCACTTTCTACCTTTTTTAAGTTGAATAAAATGTATAGTTGTGTGTTAACTAAGATACGTTTGTTCTCGTATCTTTCACACAAGTTTTTCCAGGCCATCTCGAAACCTTCATTTGTGAGAGGGCATTTTTTAACGATATCTTTTGCTTCGCCCTGCGTTTTGTTGTTGAGATGGAATAACTTTTCCACCCCTTTCAAGCTGGAATTGTTTATATAAATTGCCGTGAAAAGGTCGCGAAAAGTTGGCCAAGACAGATAACCCCTTTAAAAACTTCCGTGTCGCAAGCAGGGAGGCGAATTTTATGCCCATGAGGTTCTTGCTCAGGGTTGACGTTCTTTTCATCTGTTTAAGCTTTAAATCAATCACGTTATAATTTCTCATATTGCCTTTATTTTGTATAAGTACTATGTCTTTGAACTTAAGCGTGTATATTATATGTCATTATATCGAATGTATTCACATCTTTGATATATAAATAATAAAACAAAATGTCTTTTCTAATTCTTCACGAAACTTCCGATCGTTCGCATGTTTGCCTTTTTTAATCGTAAAATATTATATCGAGCGCCAACCATCTTGTGAACTAAAAACGCTTAGTTTGCCTAAAAACATTTGGAGGCCCCGGCGAGATAATTATATTTAACAAATATTTGTGCAAACATGTCTGAAAATGAGCAGAGCCACGCGGCTAAAAAGGGCGAAGGCGCAGGAAGTACAAACTCCACTGCTTCTGCAAAGGGACAAAAGGCTGCTACCATCCTGAATACCTGTCGCACCGTGTGCGAGCAACAAATGGAGCGCACCCGTGAATACATTGAACGTATGAAGCAAGATCCTACCTTGATTTCATCATCGGAGCTAACCATTCGCCTTGAAGCACTGGAAAATGCATTCAGCACATTTCTCAGCGTTCAGTCAAAAATTGAGGAAAGAGATCCTGAAGAAACTGCACAGCATCATCGATCGCCGTACGAGGAGCTATATTACCTAACTGCATCCACCATAAAGGTTATGCTCGGGAAATTGGACAATGGAGCCAACACAACAATTGTGGATAGTTTAACGCCAGAAAGGTATGACACCATTAGATTACCCAAGATAGAACTGCACTCATTTTCAGGTGAGGTTACTGCTTGGATGAGTTGGTACGATGAGTTCATTTCACTGGTACACAATAACCAGCACATCACAACTCTCGCGAAATTTCATCATTTGGTAGCAAAGTTACAAGGTACTGCTAAGGCAACTATCGAAGGGTGGAAGATAGTATCTGAAAATTATGAGGTTGCATTACAGCGTCTCCGAGAGCGATTTGAAAATAAAAGAGTGATCGGCAAAAGGCACATCGAACTTATGTTCCATCATCCTAAAATTACTAATGCAAACTCTGCCGATCTGCGAAATCTAATCGACAAGATGAACAATCACATGGTTGGATTGCGTAACCTAAATCGTCCAGTTGATCAGTGGGATGACCTAGTTGTTCACTTAATAACGTCAAAATTGGATGCCCAAACCACTTTAAAATGGAATGAGGAATCTGCTACAGATCGTATGTCAACGCTTACTGAACTAATGACATTTTTGAAGAAAAGATGCCAAATATTAGAAGGTAATGTACAAACAAACTCTCTGAGCAATCTCAATTCCACTAACACAAGCCCATTTAAAAATCAAAAGCAACATAAAACATTCACGGCCACAAAAATTATATGCAACTTTTGCCATAAATCAGGTCACTTAATTTATCGATGCATATCATTCATAAACTTACCTGTAAATGAACGATTACAAAAAATTCGAGAGCTAAAGTTATGTGAAAACTGTTTAAAAACAAATAATCATACTGCATTAAATTGCCCGTCTAATTTTAAATGCCACTCTTGTGGTCTTAAGCACCATTCATTACTGCACCAAATGAATACTTCTGTCTCGCAAGCGAACAGCAACAACAACCATCAAACAGGTTTTTCTACTAATTTGCAATCTCCAAGTCTCAATTTTACAGCTAATCCTCAAGTCACCTTGCATAGCAAATCGAGCGATAGCAATATTCTGGGCACTGTTATCCTACACTTGGTTAACAATTTCAATCAAAATATTACGTGCCGTGCACTTTTGGACTCCGGTTCTCAGTTAAACATGATTTCCGAGCGCATCGTTAAAACCGCTGGAATCAAACGTCAATATTCTCCTACATCTTTCACGTCTGCAAACAACATGCAAACGTCAACGAAGTTTAAAGCTACCTTAACAATAAAATCGCGCTTCAATGAATTTTCTTCCACCTTAGAGGCCTTAATTCTCCCTAATATAACTGGGCAGATGCCTGATCGCAAAATTTGTATTGATGAGTGGAATATTCCAAAAAATATTCCCTTAGTCGACCCGTTTTTCAACACTCCGCGACGTTTTGATCTTCTTATTGGTGTAGATTTATTTTATGATATACTCTCAGTCGGTCAAATTAAGCTTGGGCCTAACTTGCCGATAGCACAGAATACGATGCTAGGCTGGGTAGTGGCGGGAAAACTTTCCGCTCTAAAATCTGAAAATACAAGTAGCTATTTTACAACGCTTACCGACGTAAGCAAAGATTCAATGCTCAATAACTCGATTAAAGCTTTTTGGAAAATTGAGGAATTCAGCTGTCCATCTCACAATACAACAACAAAAGAAGAAAGAGAATGCGAAGCGCACTTCCAAAAAAATATTGCTCGCATGCAATGCGGTCGATACCAAGTAAGATTGCCATTCAAACAGAATGTCAACATGTTAGGAGAATCTTACAATATTGCGTTAAAAAGATTTTATTTTCTAGAGGCAAAATTTCGCAGAAATGAGCAACTGAGGGTACAATACGTAGAATTTATGGAAGAGTTTATAAATTTATCTCACATGGAAAGGGTTGCACCTTCGAATATTAAAACTCCACACTACGTAATTCCTCATCACTGTGTATTTAAGCCTTCTAGCTCCACAACAAAAATTAGGGTTGTTTTTGATGCCTCATCCAAAACAAGCACTGGTGTCGCTTTAAACGAATTGCTTATGATTGGAACCGTGATTCAGTCTGACTTGTTTACAACAATGTTTCGTTTTCGATATTTTACATACGTTTTTACAGCGGACATCACAAAAATGTACCGCCAGATATCACTTCATCCTGATGATCGACGTTTTCATTACATTTTATGGCGTTCATGTGATCCCATTGAGATATTTCAATTATGTACGGTAACGTACGGAACAGCATCTGCTTCGTTTTTGGCAACACGCGCTTTACAACAGCTTTGTACAGATGAAGGCCAACAATTTCCTTACGCCGCACAAGCGGCTCTAAATTCTACGTCGATGACTTATTAACAGGTGCTAATACTGTTCAAGATGCAAAGATCTTGCAGAGACAATTAAAGTCAATGCTGTTGAGAGGGAAATTCGAGTTAAAGAAATGGTGCGCCAATCATAATGACAATTTTGTCGGCTGTACCCGAAGAAGATAAGGAGAAGTTTTGTCAAATTAAGGGGAAAAATGCTGTCAAGACATTAGGTCACATTTGGAACCCTTCTACAGATAAGTTTCTTTATCAAAAACCGACTGCACAGCGCCCAAAAACATTTACAAAACACAGCATTCTCTCTGAAATTGCTAAATTTTTTGACCCTCTTGGTCTAATTAGCCCGGTTGTAGTACTTGCCAAGATATTCATGCAGCAATTATGGCGTTTAAAGCTGAGCTGGGACGAGGCACTGCCGCAAGAGTACCATAGTAGATGGGAAAACTTTCAAGAGCAGCTACATTGCCTAAATGATTTTGAGATCGATCGCCAAGCGTTTGCACCGTGTGCAAAATATGAGCTTCATGCGTTTTCTGGCAGTTCTGAAGATGCGTATGGAGCATGCCTATATGTGAAAAGTATCTCTGAAGACGGGGACGCTGTCACCATTAAATTATTATGCGCTAAAACAAGAGTAACGCCGCTTAAAAAATGTTGTCTGCAAAGGCTAGAATTGTGTGCTGCAGTCATAATGGCCGAGCTGGTAAAACGCATAAAAACAATTTTTAATTTCCTAGAATTTCAGAGCATCAACTATTGGACCGACTCCACTATAGTTTTAAATTGGCTCCAACAAGATTCGTGCTGCTGGCAAACATTTGTCGCTAACCGGGTTGCGTTAATTCAGGAAAGCAGTCAATTTTCTCAATGGCGCTACATACCAACCGATCTCAATCCAGCTGATTTACTGTCACGTGGGGTAGTACCTAAGGCATTAATTCATTCCAGCCTGTGGTATAACGGCCCTTGTTTTTTAAAACAATCTGAAGATTTTTGGCCTGCCCCGCCTGTGGGAATTCATCACAATGACGATATTCTACAAAGAAAAAAAATAAAACTTGTTCTAGCAGCCACGCACGAAATAAGCTTCATAGAAAATGTCAAATATCACAACAACTATCAAAGTCTACTCAATGTAGTCGCATACATATTACGTTTTAAGAATAACTGCACAACCACTAAATCAAATCGTCGCTCAGGTGTACTCTCTCCAGAAGAACTTCGACTCGCATTGATTGCTATTGTAAAATCAATTCAGCAAGAGGAATTCACTTCAGAGTTTCGCTCATTGAGATGCAATAATACTGTGCTAAAGCAAAGTAAACTTAAGGCTCTCATGCCGTTTATTGATGATGAGGGAATTCTTAGGGTAGGTGGACGTTTACGGAAATCAGCTTTAGATTTCAACAGCAAGCATCCAATAATACTTCCCAAGTGCCATGTCTTTACACAAACACTATTGACTCATTTACACATTATCAATCATCATGTTGGGCCGCAAGCACTCCTTAGCATAACGAGACAAACGTTTTGGCCTATTCACGGGAAAGTTGCTGTCCGCTCCATCGTTCATCATTGTGTTCGTTGCTCCAGAGCACGTCCACTAAGGCACGATCAACTCATGGCAGATATGCCTGAATTGCGAGTACAACAATCAAGGCAGTTTAATGTTGTTGGAATTGACTACTGTGGACCTTTTTTTATTCATTTTCGCCGCCGCGGTACGGCACCAACAAAGGCATATGTAGCCATATTCGTATGCTTCGTCACTAAGGCCACGCATCTGGAGCTCGTTGACGACCTCAGTACCAAGGGATTTCTTATGGCTTTGAAACGCTTTATAGCTCGTCGTGGATGTTGCGCGGTTTTGTATAGCGATAACGCTACCAATTTTGTGGGCGCTCGAAAAGAGCTAGAAGAGCTGTTCAGTATATTCCAGCAGAAACAATCTCAAGACGAAATCGCAAGGGAATGTGCTATTAACGGAATTCTGTGGAAGCATATAGCTCCCCGTTCTCCACACTTTGGCGGGCTATAGGAGGCTGCCGTTAAATCTTTTAAGTACCACCTCAAACAAATAATGAATAACTCTGCACTAATCTTTTCAGAATTTAATACTCTTGTCATCCAAATCGAGTCAATATTCAACTCTGGACCGATCACGGCAGTGCCTGAAAACGCTTGCGATGTACCTGCCCTTACTCCTGGCCATTTCATTATTGGCACTGCGTTAAATGCGATTCCTGAACCAGATGTAAAAGGCGTCGAAAACTTCAATCGCTTGCAGAGGTACCAGCAATTACAATGGTACTTTCAACAGTTCTGTGACAAATGGCATAAAGATTACTTGCAAAGCTTGCAATGTCGCAATAAATGGGTTAAGTCAGGTCCGCCATTAAATATTGGTGATGTAGTCATTTTGGAGGAAGAAAACATTCCGCCGCTTCAGTGGCATAATTCATCTACATCCAGGCAATGACGGTATCGTGAGGGTAGTAACAATCGAAACTGCTGGCCCTTTGTGCTCTCAACGGGGGGTGAATATTTAAGCTTTAAATCAATCACGTTATAATTTCTCATATTGCCTTTATTTTGTATAAGTACTATGTCTTTGAACTTAAGCGTGTATATTATATATCGATAAGTTGCGATAACAAATTTATAGCAATGTCATTATATCGAATGTATTCACATCTTTGATATATAAATAATAAAACAAAATGTCTTTTCTAATTCTTCACGAAACTTCCGATCGTTCGCATGTTTGCCTTTTTTAATCGTAAAATATTATATCGAGCGCCAACCATCTTGTGAACTAAAAACGCTTAGTTTGCCTAAAAACATCATCCTTCTTGTATTTTTCTGCTTCAGCAGATATAGACGCTGAACATCGCACGTAGATTGCGTATGCTGCCTTTTGCTTCTTTCTGATCGCCATAACGTCATCCGCTGACACCTCATCAGATCCCAATAGCGAATCAAACGCAGATTTTACTTTCTTCCACAAGAGCCGCAACTCTTCCTGCTGTATTGCAAGGGTGTGTTTGCTATGGTCGCTCTCCGGAATAAGGCTGTAATCTTTATCAAACTCTGCGATTGATTCTGCTAAACGGATGTAGGTTTCCATTGTTTTATTTATGTTTATTAACGAGAAAATTGCCGATTATAGAAATGGAACGCTTTAGAGTAAAAATACCTGCCCAGCCGTAAATAAACACTATTGAAATTCGAAGTTTATTATTTATTTTGTTTATTGCAGACTTTGTCAGGGTAGCGACAACGAAAAAAGGGTTTGTTTTATGGACCTTTTGTCACAGCAGCAACAACAGCAAAATATTTAATGTAAAACTTTTTGTCTCAGCGGCAACAACAAAAAAGGGGACCACTCGCCACCTCCACAAATAATGGGTGTATTTTTGGAAAGGTAAAAAAGTGCGTGCGATACTCGAAACCGAGAGCAAAAAAAGTGTAAAAAGTGTTTAAAAAGTGAAGTGAGCACCGGATTAATTAATTAAATTAAACTTAATTTCGTGTTTGTGGTGTGCAAAAAAACAACAACAAAAACCTATTTAGTATGGTGCGGAAAGTGAGGTTAGGTTACCCTCTTCCTTGTGTTGTGTCTGGAAAACCTTATCACTGGTGGGGGGATAGACCAGATAATCACAAGGACTGAAATAAAGGCTAACAAACCAAGTGATTTAACCTTTGAAAATAGAAAAATAAATTGGTGCTCACTAAATAACTTCACTGTATTCACTTTAAAAAAAAAAACAACACTCAAAAAAAAAGTGGCAAGAAATATAACACTTACTTCTTATTTTGTCGTAAGAAAAGTTGATTGTGCTGTGCTGTGGTTGGCGAATATTCTTTGGCTCTGGTCACCTATGTACAATATAAAACCTCCAACTTTCTCCTTGTCAATTTTTGGCTGCTGTGATCTGCTGTGGCAAATAAAATTTTTTGTGGCAATCCTCTGGCAAATTGTGTAGTATGGAAATGTGATATGCAGGTTGATATGTGGACTGTAATTTGTAGGTGCTTTTAGTTCCTTTTTCGGGGAGTAAGGACCAATGTTCGGCCTGGGTGCGTCTGAAACCGGCAGTGGGTAGGCGCACACGGGTCGATCTCGGGATTGATGGTTCACTCGAAATAAAACAGAGCAGAAAAACGCAAAGAGGAATTCCTCGTTATAATAGTGTTTTAATTAGAGTGTAAGAAAAAATATACAATGTGTGTAAGGTTACTTTAATGTCGCAAAATGACGATGGTGATCCTGGGCGATGTGAACTGCTTGGCGGTCAATCGAGAAAGAGGCCGTTTGTCCCGTTGATGACAACCGCTAACCCGCGAAAAAGTCCTCTAGTATTAAGGAGGGGAAAAGGCCACACACACAACCACCCCCACATATACGTGCATGGGTGCTGTCAACCTGCACACACACGTGCATGTGTATGAAACGCATGCATGTGCATGCATGCACACAAATGCGGCGTGAGTGTGGGTAGCTGGAAATATTATTAAAACGTTAAGGAGGGGCGCCGTCAATCAGGTAAAAGTTAGGCATTGGGCCTGAACAATCATTATTGACTTTACTAATGAAATTCTTTCTCTTTTATACATAATTTCTTAACTTATACATTCATAATTATTCTAACACTAACAAACTAAAAATATATACATTTGTAGTAATGATATGCAAAGTCAGCAGATTTCTATTTGTGTAAACCATACAAAATGTTTGTGTGTGAATATTTTGGAAATTTCACATTAACAAACTAACACTGACAATCGGCACGTGTATTGACCGGGGTGAGTGACTGAGCAAAAATGTTAAGGTATGAAATGACAAGGTGTTTCGTATTCGGCATTCAATTGATGTTGGCTTCCCGCTATGTCGGGTCAATGTAATTTATGTCGCATAATATTGTAATATGATTATGCTATGACTGCGTGTGGTCGTTCATAAAAATGCATGTGGCATAGAAGTTCATGATGCATAATGCCGCAAATGTATTGCATAGGTGGGCATGACGCATAATACTGCACCATCCGCCTTAGAAAAAAAGAGGCTTATATAATTGTGAGCAATTGTATAAGACTCTTTGTTTGAATTTTAAATGTTTTAGAGTTTGTGTACTTTGTCTGGAATATGCTGACCTTGATACTTTTGGTATTTTGTTTTTGACAGATATTTTGTATAAGTTCTTTTTATTGTTCAATTATTTTACTTATTTTACTTATTTCTCAGCTGGATTTTAAATGTGTGCACCCACTTAGAGTCCGCTTGTCTGAAGAAATTATTCTCTAATATTTATGTATTTATAATAATTCAAGGTGTGCCTGAAGCAGCCGAAAGTTTGACTAAAATGGACTCGAAATCGGCTATAGCAGAAAGTTTCTACATTCTTTGGACATTTAAATTCACTTGATTTTGAAATCCTAGCTGCTCCCTTTCGCGAGTTATGCACATTTTAATATTTTCGCATAACAACTTTTGGGTTCACGCTACCGTATAAGAGCATCCTCTAACTTATATTGAATTATACCTTGAATTTGTGTTATTGACATTCACCACGGTAAATTTTCACTGAAAATGTAGATAATTTCTACAAAAGGTATAATTTTATTCAATCCCTCATAAAATTTAGCTGAAAAATCTCTGTATTAATACCGTTTGTTTGAGTAAGCGTTTTTCGCTCAACTTTTTGTTATATAAAGTTATTTCCATGATATTTTAGTTGCGAACCACTTCCACCTGCTTTTTTTAATTTTTTTGTATTTTCTTTTATTTTATGTTTTCTTTTATTTTTTGTTTTTTTTTTGTATTTTTTTTATTTTATGGTTTTTTTTTTATTTTTATGCCTTTATATAGAATCATAAGTGGAGAGAAGAAAATTCAACTACTACTTTTAATAATTGTGTTCAATATGACTTATATTGAATACTTGTTACACTATAACGTTTCCCGAATTTCATAAAATCGCGATGTATAGACTATCCGCTTTGCTCCGACCAATAGCCTAATCCATTATTGTTATCTATAAAAAGTAAAATTTCTTTAATGTGAGAAAGAATTATATGAATTTTTAGTGTTTCGGTAACTTTGTCGATGCTTTTCGAAGCATAATCTAAATTTTTTATATGAGTATCAAGTAAGCTCCAAACTTATCCAGATGTAAAACAGCAATCGACAATTTTGTTCATTTCTTTGAAAGCATTAACATAGGGTATAAGTTTGTAAATACCTACCTTTTCGTATATTTCTAGATCTAATAACTTGTCTGCCTCTTTTAATAATGTCCTACAAGCATTTCCTTCGAATGCATCTCCATGGTAGTTTTTGGAAATCAGATTTAGTTTCTTAGGCCACAATAAAGCATTCTCTTTACCCACAAGACCAACTAATCCCTTCCAGAAAAGGTGGTTTACAAAACCCTGTAAAATATGAAGCTCAGGTATAATACACATTTGTAAAACATAAACATCGTCATCTTCACCAAAAATAGGAGGATTGACTGTACTGTGACTTTCCATACTAAATTTTTTATTCTTACCTGAAAGACAATACTTTTCATAATCAATTATTTATTTCTGATGCATCCGTTGCATCCGTTAAACTCATTGTGTCACTATCACTTTCAGTACCTCTTAAAGTTCTTAATGAAACAAAACAGTATGAACAGGGATACATAGAAATTGCCGTTTGCTGCCCATTAATCATTAACAAAAGCTTAAAATCTGCAACAAACTTGAATGAAATATTATTAAGCTTTTTTAAGTCAACTAAAAGTTTAACATTATCATAACTTTATTTTATTTGTGGAACTATACATAATAATATCAATTTATCTACACTAGTCAACTTACTTTTTTTCCAACAGTGCCACCTTCAGAGTAAAGCGATCTATTAGCGTATTCGTTTGAATTATCTAAGCTAAACTCGTCATTTTGAGGACTTGTACAATTTAATTTAGGCGAATAATTTTCATGCAGGATTGTTAAGCTAATATTAAAGAAACCCTGACCTGAATAAGCCATAACTTTTACAATGCAATTTCCTACCAAATTCCTACTGTCTATAACCGAATCAAACAGTTCTTCAGCATTAGCAAAAATGACTGGCCGTTCCTGCTTGTTTGCTGTACCTTCACAGTCAAATTTAAACGAATTTACTTTATATAAATTGCTTAGACATTTTGATTGAAGAGACATATGCTGCCTACATTACATTTTATAAAATTTGTTATTACCTTCATCTGATTTTGCGATGCTGAGATTTTTACTCTAAAGCTATCTAAACTGTCATTACTTAAAGACAACTCTTTTTTTAGATTATTATTAACAGCGAGTTTTCTTTTTCTACCTCCTGTAGCTAAATCAAATTACAACGCTTTTCCATTTTTATCATACTTATCTTTTATGATCGCACTGGAACTTGCTCTTGATTTTTTTCAGGAAGTTGTTCAACTAATTTTTGCAAATTTTCTTTAGGATTGTTGCAATCATGACTTATACCTTTCCCAATCTTTTGAAAGCATTTAGAGCAAAGCTGAATATATTCCGGTTGTTTATTTTTTATGGTACGTTTAACTTATTCAAACTCAATTTTTTTAAAAACTCTACAATGACTTCTACCTTTCTTTACTTTCATATGCCCGAAAGAAATGGCAATAGAACATATAACACAATTACAATCATTTTTTACTGATCGTGTTTCTTTTTGTATATTGTCACTATACTTAGGCATAATTTGTATTTGCCTTTTATACATTTTTTTCTCATGATCGAGAAGTGTTAGGTAGCACATTCTGCAAATGCTTAAGGCATACTTTTCATTATTTAAATCATAGTCTTCTGATACAAATTTCTTAATAAGAATTAGAGTTTTTTCGCCTAAAAGGAATTTTTCTGGTTTATCTCTAGCATTAGTGCATATAATTTTTCTACCGCAAGGGCCGCATTTCTTTTTTCTGTTTTCGTCGTGAGAACATTTCTCATCGTGACTCATCTTAAAATACAATAATTACAACAAAATAATCTTGAAAGACTTAGTTGACTATCAAATTTTTCAAATTTTTCAATATGCTAGAAAGCACTTAGCTATTTTCGCGGTATTATATATGCATTCTGGATTCATATTTTTAGTACGTGTAGCGAGTTTTCTATAATGCACCACCTAGCGGTGGCGGAAACGAGTTGCATAAGTAAGGAGTAACAATTATTTTTAGTTATCATTCATTATACGCTCATAACATTTTTAATTTTATTATTTGTTTAAAAAAAAAAAAACAGAAATTCGAAGAAAGTGGAAAATTTCAAGAACACAGGTTTAACGTATAATTGAATATAGGTCAGAATATGCTGTTATACGCTAGCGTGAAACCACAAGTTGTTATGCGAAAATGTTAAAATGCGCATAACTCGCGAAAGGGAGCAGCTAGGATTTTAAATTCAAGTGATTTTAAATGTCCAAACGATGTAGAAACTTTCTGTAATAACCGGTTTCGAGTCCAATTCAGCTAATTTTCGGCTGCTTCAGGCACACCGTGAAACTGAGAAAAAAAATTTCGTTTTCAATTTCTTAGATACCTAATGTGCGATGAGTAAAGTGGAATGCTAATTTTTAGATTATTTGCTTTAAGTTAACAAAAGGTGTTTCAAATGTGTTTTAGCCTATTCTTATGGATTACTAATTCCTTATCTTTATTGCTCCTATTACTAGTTTCTTCTCTATGTGGTATTAAAGTAAAATTGTTATTTTTGTCAATTTTCTTTACCTTATACCGTCCTTTATATCTACTGTCTAGCTTATGGCTAGCTTCTTCTCTAACTAATACTAGATCGCCCAATTTTATTTCCTTACTGGTGCTACTTTTATCATAATTAACTTTTTGTTTTCCTTTGGCTTCTTTCACTAATTTTCTAGCTCTTTGTTGTGCTATTTGAAGTCTATATTTAATTTCCTTATCATATGCCTCGTGATTATACACTGGGCTCATTTTAATATCGTTTAAGAATTCGTACGTCGGGGATTTTTCGCAAATATAAGCTCGTAAGGGCAATACCCGTGTACTATCGATGGGGTCGTGTTGTAGCAGTACGCGAAATACCTGAGGTATTCGTCCCAATCATCTTTATCACTGGATATGTATGAACGTACATATTCGTTAAACGTTCTATGACTACGTTCCACAGTGCCCAAAGTTTGATGATGGTATGGTGTTGAGATCTTATGCTCAATTTTTAACAGTTTGCATAGTTCTTCGAATAAGCAATTTTTGTATTCGGTTCCCATGTCTGTTAGGATTGTTTTCATGCAACCATAAATCAGAATGAACTGCTCAAATACAGCTTTAGCAACTGTTATCGCGTGTTTGCTCGGAACTGGAATTGCTACCAAATATTTGGTGAGGTCGCCTATGATGGTAAATGCGTATTCGTTTCCATTTATTGATCTCGGTAATGGTCCGACCGTATCGATCTGTACTATATCAAAAGTCTTCGGAGGTGTCTCCGTTATTGTCATTGGCTCTTTTTTATGCTTATTAATTTTATTTTTCTGACAGTGGATGCAGCTCTTTACGTATTTTCTTATGTCATTCTTCATGTTTAGTCAGCTATATTTCTGCTTGATTTTATTTGTCATGCGATTTATTCCTGGGTGGCCACCACTAATTGGATCGTCAATATATTTTTGCAGAATTTCTTAAATTTTCCCGGGATTAGTCACATATATAACCTCTGGGGTTAGTGCAATTGTTAGTTTTTTGAGAACCTTGTTTCCTATTTCAATAAATTTTCTTACTGCAGTATAATTTATTTTAAACAATTTGTCCCCTAAGGACAACTGCATTCGTACAAAGCCTAAATTGCCGGCTTCTTTTTCGAGCCTGGTAAAGAATTGTCCTAAGTCAATCTTATCCTCAACAATTAGGTTGCTTGTATCAAAATCGCTACAAATTTTCTTTCCTTTTTTAAAATAGAATTTCGAAGGATTGAAAACGAGGTCGACTAGTCTTTTTACTTCAAATTTATTTAGCGCTTCGTATATTTTGGGGTTCTCTGTGTGACTTTCTTTAATTTTAATGTTTTTTTTTTATATTTTTAGCTGCTGATCACTAGTTGAGACTTTCATTATTTTGCATGCTTCTACTGACATTTCTTTTAAATTTGTTATGTTAATGCGAGACAATGCATCCGCGACGTGTTTTTCTTTTCCAGCAATGTACTCCACTTCATAATCATACTCCTCTAAATCGAGTCTTACTCTTGCTAATTTAGAGAAAAGGCATGTTAAAGGGCGGTGGTCGGTCTTAATTATGAATTTTCTGCCATAGACGTATGGTCTGCAAAAGGTTATGGCCCAATGTATTGCCGCTAATTCTTTCTCTATTGTAGCTTTGTTGGTTTAACCTTTTGTGAAAGATCTAAAAGCGTAAGCAATTGGCAATTGTTTGCCATCGTGTTCTTGGCTAAGGACTGCTCCACAAACATACATACTAGCGTCTGTTTTTATGCAGAATTCTTTATTGAAGTCTGGGTATTGAAAAAGTTTTGGACCAATTAATGCTTCTTTTAGGTAGACAAAAGATGTTTGACATTCTTCTGTCCAATCGAAGGAAACATTCTTTTTGCAAAGCCAAGTTAGTTTTCTGGAGTATTCAGCGAAATTCGGTACAAATCTTCTGTAATAGTTGCAGAACGCTACGAACCTCTTAACTTCATTGGCTGTTTTGGGTATTGGGTAGTTTTGAACTGTTTAAAATTTGCTTGGGTCCCTTGCTTGTGCATTTAAGTCTTAAGTAGGTTACTTCCTGGCTGAAAAAATCTGCATTTATCTGGATGTAACTTTAGGTTGTACTTCCTATAGATGGAGAACTCGTCTCTTAGGTTTTTTAACATATGTTTTTCCGTACAACATAATACAACCAAATCATCCATGTAGAGAAATGCTTGGGAAGGTTTGAGGCCTGCGAACGCTAATGTCATCATTCTTTGGAACGAATTAGGTGCTACTTTTAATCCATACGGTAGCCTTTTGAATCTGTATGTGCCGTCTTCGGCTGTGAATGAAGTTATATCTGTAGAGTCCAGGTATACTTCGATTTGATGGAAGCCTAACATAAGGTCTAGGCATGAAATATATTTGGCTCTTCCAAGTTGATTTAGAATGTCATCAATTCTTGGGAGTGGAAATTTATCCGCTGCTAATTTTTATTGACTTGTCTATAATCAACAACCAATCTCTATCTTTTTTCTGTATGGCCTGGAAGTGATTTTTTAGGGAATAGTAAGATTGGGCTGTTATATTCTGATATGGAAGGTTCTATTATGTCAAATTCGATTAGCTTATTAACCTGTTTGCTTATCTCCCCGTTTTGTGTCTCGGGTAACCTTTTTTTTTTTTTTTGTTTGCGGGGAGGCTGAAAAATGCCTAATGTACCATAATTGCTGCCGTCGCAGCAACCGTGTGTCCGTAGACTAAAAAACAGCCCCGTTCTGGAACCGTCGCCCACCCCGGCACCACTTTCGCATTACTTCAGGGTGGCGTTCCATATTTCTCATTTTTTAAGAGCCTACTGTTTACCCTGCGTTCAGGTTCCCGCTATTTGCTCTGAGTGTCCATTTAATCGCCACTGCTTCGCATGCGCATTTCTCTGCGCTCCCTCTCAGCATCCATCAGGCGGGTCATTACTATAAATGCCATTTTGCTCACTGCAGTCCAGCGTTCTTTCCTGTTGCACATATGTGAAACTAAATTTCTCGTGGTAGTTTCCTCCCCAAAGACTCCATGCAAGGTGAGTCTTTCTTCGTGGAAACGGGGGCAGTAGAACATGACGTGTTCTGCGTTTTCTAACTCTGTGGTACACATTGGGCAATGAGGATCTTCCTCTATCCTACGCTTCCATAAATACTCTTTGAAACCGCCATGTCCACTCATTATCTGCGTGAGATGGTAGTTCAGTTCGCCGTGCTTCCGCTCATTCCATTGAGCTACGTTCCATACTAGTGTGAAAGTCCAACGCCCTTTACTCGAGGCCTCCCACCGTTCTTGCCACTTAGCTATTGTTTGTGTCCTTGCTCTTTTCTTGTCTTCTTCAGATAGTCGCTCGATATTAGTGTTATACAGATCGGCCATTTCGCTTGCCAGTAAGTCCACTGGGATTTTCCGGGTTAGAACCAGGATCGCGTCGTCGGACACCGTCCGATAAGCACTTGCTATCCTTAAAGAAGCAAGTCGGTACGCTTCTAATATATATTTTTGATGGGTCTGTTTAGATCCATACCACACTGGTGCTGCGTATAGTATTATTGAGCTGGTTACTGTGGACAATAGCTGACGTATAGCTTCGCTCGGACCACCAATGTTAGGCATTATTCGCATAAGTGATCCATTAACTTTGGTAATTTTCTCCCCCACCGCTCTGAAGTGCTCTTTGAAAGTTAACTTAGAGTCAATGTGCACTCCTAAGTATTTTAAGGAATCCTTTGAGGTGATTTGATGATCCCCGACAGTTAAGACTAACTCGTTCGCCGACCGTATGGAACTTACTAATACCACTTCCGTCTTTTGGCTAGCCAACTCCAGTCCTGTATTGGTCAGCCATTCCTTTATTCTTGCTACGGCGTCATTACATAATGCTTGAAGCAGGTCCAGTTTCTTGGCCACTACTACCACTGCAATATCATCAGCATATCCCACAATTTGCGTGTTTTCTGGTAGATCAATCTTTAGCACCCCGTCATACATTACATTCCAAAGCGTTGGACCGAGAACAGATCCCTGTGTGACGCCTCCTGTGATTTTGTACTCTTTTGCTCCTTGATCCGTTTCAAAAAGAAGTACTCTGTCTTTAAGATAGCTACCTATAATTCTGCGTAAGTAAGCTGGAGTGCCGAAGCTTTGCAGCGCTGCCATTATCTGCATCCAGTTCGCAGTGTTAAAAGCATTCTTGATGTCCAACATAATCAGTGCACAGAACTTCCTTTTATTTTGGCCTCCAGAGATAGCTTCTCTAGCTATATTGACGACTGTTTGTATTGCATCTACGGTGGATCTTGATTTGCGAAATCCATATTGACTATTCGATAAGCCACCTGGTCTTTCTAGAGTCAGTTGTAGGCGCTCACTAATTATACGCTCGAAAATCTTCCCTAGGGAATCCAGCATAAAAGTGGCCTATGTGAGGATGGTTGGTCCGGCTGTTTACCACGTTTCAGCAATAGGACAAGTCTTTGTCGTTTCCACGGGCGAGGGAACACGCCTTCTTGCATACAGGAATTAAAAAGATCAGTAAATAATGTAGCCCTAGTTGTAATCGCGGCTTTAAGGGCTATCTCTGGTACTTCGTCGGGTCCTGGGGATTTGTTATCAGCAACTCTTTTTGAAGCGTCCAGCACCTCTTGCTCTGCAATTTGCGGAATTTCCGTACTTTCTAGATCCTCGCTTGGATAAGTCCAGCGATCTTGCGCCGGGAAAAGTGTTTCAACAATAATATTCATCAGTATCGGGCACGTAGGTTGCTGTGATATCGGTCCTTTAACTTTGGCCATCACAGTTCTGTAGGCTGATCCCCAAGGATCTAGGTCGACATTATTCAGCAGTTCCCTAAAGCATAACTTCTTGCTCTTTTTTATGGCATTTTTAAGTGCCTTTCTTTGTGCGACATAGGTGCTGTATAGCTCTGCATATCGTGGTGATGAGCGTGCCCTCTGCGCTATTCTTCGTGCTTTGTGGCATTTTTCAACGCTCCTCCGCAATTTCGTCATTCCACCACTATACCGGAGTGCGCTGCGCTTTTCCGCGACTTCTGGGCATGGCAGCATCACATGCCATACATAGCAACTTATTGATTTGAACCGACTGGTCTTCCGCATGCGATTCTCGTACTATGGCATCCTTCCAGATAATGTCAAATATTTGTGGGTCGAAAAGGTGCTGTTTCCATTTCCTACTTTGTCGGTGTCTTGCTGCTACCGTTCGTGGAGTTTCGAGGAGCTCTACGCTAATAGCTTTATGGTCGCTGTGCGTGTAGACGTTGCTTATGGACCATTTTGCTCGTCTTGCTCTTTCGCTGCTAGCGAAGGTGAGATCTATAATGGATCGTCTGGTACCTGTATCGAAGGTATATATCCCTGGTTCATTTAGGAGTTCTAGCCTCAAAGAAGTAAGGCTTTCGAGGAGAACTCTCCCTCTTTCGTTGGTTCGTCTAATTCCCCACACAGATGACCATGCATTGAAGTCTCCACACACTAAAAGCGGGTGTTTACCTCGTTCTTCAATGGTGATCCCGTATATCATGTCTTCGAACTCGGCGATGGTCATGCTCGGAGGGGCATAGCAACTGAAGACGTATATACCGGTGATTTTTGCCCACGTGAATCCTGCTACCGTTGGCGTCATAATTTCCTGTGGGAGAAATTTCCCTGGTGCCCAAATTGAGGATTTCCCTGCTGAATCTGAGAGCCAACCCTGCTCCTGGCGATTTTTGTATTGTTCAAAGAGTACCACTACGCCATATCCTCCTTCATAGACTGTTTGGGATTATAGCTCTTGGGCTGCCTCGCAATGGTTTAAATTGAGCTGCAATACCCTCATCAGACAGTGATTTTGCTGCCCTCTCGTTGTGGGCATTTAAAACTGCCTGCTGAATGTTGTCCCCCACATAGCGTGCATTTCGGTGCATTTTCGCAACTTGCAGCCTTATGACCTTCCTGGCCGCATTTCCTGAATAGGCTAGACCTATCTATAGTCTCCTTACATTTCTGAGCTATATGCCCGTAGCCCCAGCACCTATAACAGTGTTTTTCTTGCTTGAGCTCTCTAATTCGTCAGGAAACCCATCCTACCCGGATTCTTTGCGTATTAAGAACCGCCTTGGCATCATCCGCTGTAAGGCTTATAAGTGCCGACTTCGTGCCACTGTACCCTGTGCGTACGCTTTTTATGGCAGCCACATCTGGAAGTTTGATGTTGCATTGCTGGTGGAGGGCGTTGCAAATCTCCTCGGGCGTAGTAATCTCATCGAGATCTCTGCACTGTAGCGTGACCATTTGGGACTTTGTTATAACTTTAGCCGAGTCCTTTAGTACCGCTTCAATTTCTGCTTGGTACGCGCTTGTTTTCCCATCTTGCGATTTTTTCAGCTCTAGTAACAGCTCTCCTTTCGCCGTTCTTCTAATCGTTTTGACGTCATTACCCAGGGATTTTAATTCGTCGCATCTTCTCACTTTACGCAATATGTCGGCGTACGTCGCAGGCCCCGGCCTAGCCTTACGTGATTTTTTCTTGCTCTTCTAACTGCCACTCTCCCGTCTTTTGGGCTGCAGTTTGCTCTTTCCGCTCCGTCTTCTCTTGCGTTTCTTGCCGTCGTTTGTGACCACCCACGTTCCCAGGTAAGACATCTTTTAGTGTAGTAGTGGGTTTTACCACGTTGTTCTCCTTGGTCGAGTACGAATTATTCCTCGGTCGCTTTCCGGGGGGTGATGGACTTCTATCCTTGGCGCATTCGCTTGCACGCAATTTATGTTCTAAATTCTTTACTTCTAGGGCCGACTCGATGTACAGCACTTTTATTACGGAGGCCAAGCGCTTGATTTCCGCGTGTATATTATTACGCCCTATGAAGAACTGCATCAAGTCCTCAATCGCCTTGCCTAGCTTGGTCATCTTTTTTTCTCCATGGGGGTTTTGCTGTTTTAACGCAGCTGACGCCTGCTTAATTAGCTCACTTAATAATGGTGTGCCCGTTTGAGCCTTGCTGTCGGAGTTCTTTTTGCAAAGCTTCGGTGTAGCACCCGGCGACAACGCTCCTTGCTTGCTCTCGGCCTCCGCTCCTTTGGGTTTCGTTACCACTTGCGATGAAATGTTAAGGCTCCCAGCCGATGGGCCACGCCCTTCTGGAGAGCGAGCTAGCTTCCTTCCTACAAATGGATTGAACGCCATTTCATTCACATGTGTTTGGTTTTTTATTTTAGTATTGTTGTTGCTCATCATTTATTTAATTGGGTCCCCACTTGAGGCCGCTATCTTGGTCCGAGTGTACCCCAAGGCCTGCCAAAGTTTTAACGGGACGGAGACGAATGGGACATTAACCGGAAAGTCATTTCGACGGTGTGTCAAGCCGTGTACTGAGATTTCCGAATGCCACATTCGCCAGCCCTTAACAAACATATCCGAGTCATTGATTCCAGTATACCTTAATTAAGACCTTACTGGGCTCAGTCTTAATGTGACAATTACCTTAAATTTACAAATAATTTACCTCTTTACCTTCCTGAGTGTGTATCCCACGTCGTATAGTTGCCTCCCTATCTTGGGTAGGCATTACCTCGAAGCAACCCTTACTAGGCTGTGGATGCTTAATTCAGGGCGGCATCTACTCGCCCTGCCACTGGAGGTTCTCAGGGTGCTTTAGGCCTTTTAAGCCAAACCCTCCTCACCAGCCGCTCTTGGTCGAGGGCTGCGTGAGATGGTAGTTCACATGCCGGCCCCTTGCGGTACGCAACCTCGCCTTACCCTGCTGCTGGAGTAGACAATATCTAGAGGGAGAAAAGTGAGAGATTTGTGGATGGACAGACCGTACGAGTTCAAAAGTATAAAATATTATTTATTACAAAATTCATAATTTAACTTCACATTCAAAATTAATTCCTTTTTTTTTTTTTTGATATTTATGTATATCTGCGACACTTTAGGCGCGGGATACTCCAGAGAGCACAAATCCGAAGATTGTGCTTTGCGCCAAGAGTGGACCGAATGACGCTGGCAGCACCTGGTTGAGCATGATGTCGGCATATACGTCTGCCCCGAGAATTAGGCGAACTGGCGACGCTACGTAAAATTTTAGATCGGCGAGACAGATGTGTGTATACATAGCCGCGATGGCTGGATCCAGGCTGCGTTTGTTATCGCCGTGCTTCCCCCGCAGACACACCACACAGCCTGTCTGGCTACCCACTCGAGTTTCGTCCAGCCGCAGATCCCGGACCAAATCGGCGGATATGACAGTGGCTGGCGAACAGACGTCGATCAACGCCCTCCAGCTTCTATTTTGATGATAGCGGTCGGCGAAATCGAGATCATGGGCCGCAGTACCGGTCCAGCGACGAGGTCCAGCCCTGTACGTCCACTGCGAAACGGTAGCGGCGTCCTTAGCTGGCGAGTGGCAATGACTCCTCGAGAATCGGCGGCGGTCGACGTAGAGCGAGGCAGGCTAGTCGTGATGGCTTCGTGACAGCGATTTGTGTTGTTGTTGGCCAGCTGGGGGCGTTGTCGTTGTCGGCGACGACGGTGAGGGGTTCTGTTCGACTGTTGGCGCTCATGTTGTAGCAGGGGTCGGAAGAGCCGTGGTTCCGATCCCCCTGATAGTCGGAAGGGCAGTGGTTCCGATCTATCGGAGAGTCGGAAGGGCAGTGGTTCCGAACTCTCTTGGACCATGCTGGCCGGTTGAGAATAGATGTCCCTCTCCGTGGTTTCTCGTTTCATTTCCTCCGCCTCGGAGGCGTATAGTGAAAATGCCCCTTCGAGTTTCTCGCGTTCTTCCTCCTCTACCTGTACGCTCCACGGCTTGCACGGCTCACGCGAGGCTTTGGTTTGGTTATCCACGGGAAGGGTGGTGTGGTGTTTCTCGCCACATCGCCGACATCTCCCGTTGCTGGTGCAACCAGCCGTGCGATGCGCCATGGAGAAGCAATTGCCGCAATAATTGCCCAGAAGAGCTTCACGCATCCGTTCCTCAGGCGTCTTTGAACGGTAAACTGGGCATAGACGGATCGGATGCCTAGCCGAACACAAATGGCATGGGACCTTGAAGTAGCTGGCCTTTTTTTCATATGCCTTGCGCAATGGGCCGTAGCGTGTCATGATGCCTGCAATGAGACTCATTAAGTCATATTATATATGTATTGATTATTTTTCAAAAAAAATATCTGGCTGTGGCTGAGTGACGAGATTACCTCAAAATTGTGACTTATAAAATTTTTCGGAACCCGGTATAATAATTTCGGTATACAAAATGAGGTATACAAAATTTAGAAACAGGTATACAAATTTAGGCATACAAAATTAGGTATACAAAATTTAGAACAGGTATACAAATTTAGGTATACAAAATTTAGAAACAGATTTCAAAATTTGGAGTTATCTTTGTGTCCCCTAGTGTGTTTTAAATTGCAGAAACTTGCTATAAATGGTGGTGATGTTTACTAGAAACCAACCTGGGCTCCCACCAACAAGGTGTAAAACTTTGCTGGATTATTGTGTGGAAATTGCCTACAAAAAATTTGGTCACAAAACTTACCCACGCCCCTGCAAATGTGACTATGAATATAACCTATGACTGTAAAATGACTAGTCAAATGACGTGGATTGATGCGAGCGTTTTTGCAGGGTTGGTGGCTAGATCGGTTATTGCCCCTTCCCTTTTATGTGACAATACTACCCTTTCTCATCATACGTTCGTAAACGATTTGGATTTGGTATACTTTTTTAATTGGTATTTCATTGAATAGCAACGTCTTATTTGCTATTAACGACCTATCAGAATATTTGGTACATTTGGCTTTTTCGGCTAAAATGGTGCAGGGTGAGTCAAGTGCTCATTAATTGCGGCCATGGGTGTTGGCATCACTGCTTGTTGTTTAGTTATTAAAGGCATTTCCTGAATGAGAAATGTCATTATGAAAAAATCCACGCGGTTGTACGGTGGCATAGCAGCGGTAAGTAGAGTAAATTTATTTGTAATTTCTTTCTTCTATTATTTTTTCTTATATTTTCAGGTAACCCACACATTAGAATAATTGGAAAACTAGAAAGCGAAAATTTTTTGCGCAGAAAACTGAAAAAGGCCGGAATTTTCACGACCAAACAAAGAAAATGGGCGAACAACTGATTTTCACTTGTCAAGCTCATGTATTTCACATTGATCCGAAAACGAAGCGAACATGGATTACGGCAAGGATGAAAAAATGGTGAATGTAAGTTTCTTTTAAGATTCATCGCGAAATCTTTATCGTACTATAATGCAAAACGAATATACATGTCATAAATCATGATTACACTTTTCTATGGTGATCCTGAGCTAGTAATTGCCTTGCATAGAAAACTTGTTTTTGTACATCCAAACAATTTACAAGTATTCAAGGAGATCTTACTACCGCCGCTCAAAAGCCTGTGCTGCGTTGTCAATGTCGATCTGAGCGTACCGAACTCATATCGGCACGTTCACTCGCTCGTGCTTCCAGTGCATTTACATTCAGTGCAGATTCAAGGCTGCTGTTAGTCACTGATAAGTCAGGGGATTGCTATGAATATGATTGTGTTAATATTGGGGGATGCACCGCGCATCCCAGGGTGGTATACTTGGGAATAACCTAGGGACGATGTTTTTAGTGTGCGCGGTTGAATTGACCCTCAAAATTGACGTGACTCTATTAAATGAAACTCTAATGACTGTGCCAAGACCCAGAAAAAATCCAAAAATTTTGTTAGTGAAATTTTGGAATTGGTGAATTATGTTATTCGTTTTTTTTTGTCTAATTAATTTTTATATCAGAGTATACGTGACAAGGAGTATGTGCTATGATGGTGGCGACAATACGCACGGGTGCAGCAGTTAATCCAACGCATATTTAATGTACTTCGAAAGTCTTAGTTAATTTATAATATATAAATGCATTTCACGCAGTGCCTCATTCCTTCGTTTATGTGTTTACTTAATTGATGGAATAATGTAGCATAATTCTGTTGATTTTTTCGCAACACCGCCATTACCACTACCACTTAGTTTAGCGCCGCTAACATATTTCTGTTTTACTTGCATGTACTCATTGCTACGCCCTTGACGCATACAGTGCTATAGCAATTTTTCCTTGTAAGCATGTAGTTCGTCATTTAGACGGACAGCACCAGCGCTACTAACACCAGATTTCTTGCCACTGCTAGCTTTGCTGGCAGATCCAACAGTAGACGTTAATGATTTCTTTCCCGATGAACGAGCCGCGCCATCTTTACTATCCAACTGCCCACCAGCGGCACCTACACAATCATTACTGCTACCAGCATTTATAATTTGCTGCTGCTCTGCACGATACCATTTATCAAAAGACTCCTTTGGTATCACTTCAAATCACTCCAAATCAAATACGCTATCAATAAGCTGGTTTGCTGTTGGTGTATCATAAATCTGTTGGATAGCATCAACAATAGCATCCAGGCATGCTAGCTCATACGTTTCCAGACCATCAAGGCAACGTCTCAAAAGTGGTATGCATTTGTGACTAAATAGGTCAGTATCTAGCTGACGCCAACGAGTGGAGCTGGGAAATCTATCGTTTAACGAAGATGCGTTGTTTCTACTGGGCGTTACATTTGCATAATCACAGCAAAGGAATTTCGTAAGACTGCGTATAAAATGCGAATTTATGTTAGCATGTTAGCATTTGTATTTATATTATCTATAGGTAGATCGCAACCATTTGCTGCATTTAACAAATATTCAATACGTGTTACTTGCTCTGCAATAGCAGCAGGATGTACCGATTTTGATTGCGTTGCTAACTGTGTTGGCTTATAATTACGATCGTGTATATATTGAAAACCATTTGTATTAATAAATTCCCGCCAGTGCGTTTTATCACTCATAAATCGTTGACCGTGTTCAAGTTTAAATTCTTTATTCCACAATTCATATGTGGCGCCAAATTCGCTGGTGAAGTACTGAATGAGCGCTTGTAGAAAACGTGTTGTAAAATTTATATTAGCGGCCCATTGTGTTAGCCAAATATCATTAAAATGTAATAATTGCTCGTGTAATAGTGGACCAATAAATTCAAGGACATACGCCCGCAAATTAGGCACATCCACTAATAGATCAGGTAACTCGTCTGCCAGATCTGTAAAGATTTGTTTGAAGGTTTGTGGTTCACATACTTTAGTACGCATTAGATGTACAAATATTGCGGCACGTGCCTTACGGTGCGAACGTTTTACATTTCTCAGATGTAGATAATCAGTATGTATGTTAGCAGTGTTTTTTGTTGACGTAAATTTAAGCTGCTCCATTCATTGACGGTCTCTTGTTGCGGCTGCTGCCAGCATCGAGTAATTCTTCAATTATCGAATTAATTTTTACTCAAGTCAGGCAATTCACTTTCCTCTCCTATAGCAAACTGTTTGTTTTGCTGCTCCGGAGGTGTTGAGCCGCTTGTACGCCATAAATAAAGATGTGAACTGCCCAGCTTTGTTGTGCTTTGTGTTACCTCATCGCTTGTAAATTTTAATTTATTCAAATCGAGATTTAAATTTTGGTTAATGCTGTGGCATAAACTGTTGAGGCTTTTGTGATTTCTGATAGTAGTGACGTTGATTGCTTGAGAAAATTGCTTTGCTGAGACGTCACATTAGGTTTAAAGTTCGGCTGAACATGTTGATGGCTATATAGATTATTTCTAGAAATTGTCGACGGTGGTTGTTTTTATTATTGTGTTTGTAGAAGATTTTGTATTAAACAAACTACTTTTATTATTTACAGAATTTGAATTTGACTTTCCTAACATTAAACTCAAGCTAGCCGCTTTACTTTTGATGCTATTATTGCTTTTCGTTCGTACGTTTGTGAATACGTATTGGCATTGTCACAATGAAGTTTAAACTTTAAACTTTATTGCGCTGCAACCATATTACTATTGATGTTTATTGCTAAATCGACGCTTTTTCAAAAGTGTCTTATTGAATGTCCCTTTCGTTTTTAATGAATATGAGAATTTCAATGGTTTGGATAGTTTTTTAAATATAGGTATTAAATCACCATTGAAAGGTGAAGGGTCGCGTAAAGCCGACAGCTGTTTTTCTCCCCCCTTTTTTTAATATTTGAACATGCATTCAAGGCAACTTGGTGCTGTCGAAAAGTGCTTTTATTCCGTCTGTTTTCGATAAGGTTGTCAGTTCACTGGTTGAAATTCCACTAGATTTATAAGTTGGGCGGCTCACGACGTATACTCATTAGTTTGGTCTTTCGTGAAGTGGAAGACAATAGAAAGGATTTTTAATTGGATGCCGCAGATTCTTCTGCCTCATCGCGATTTTCTGGTAAGATGATGAGCTTTACCAAGGGTCGGGTTATCTGACCTTTCACAGTCATGATATCGACCACTCTGACGCGTTCGTCAGGTCCTGGGTGTAATTTGACCACCCGTCCGAGTCTCCATTCATTTGAAAACAAATTATCCTCCTTTATTACGACCAAGTCCCCGATTTTAAGTTCGTTTTGGGAAATCTCCACTTGTTTCTTTTCTGCAGGTCAGAGAGATATTCCGATTTCCACCTCTTGCAGAAGGAGTGATGTAGGGATTTTAACTTTTGCCACCGATTTATGATTGAGGCAGAGTTTTCGCTGGCGTCAGGTTCTGGTGGAGATAAGAGTTGTCCTCCTACCAGAAAGTGCCCCTGGCTCTAGGTCTGATGCATTGTTTGACGTAGGGCTCAATGGTCGGGAGTTGAGGCAGGCTTCGATCCTGCATAGCAAAGTCGCAAACTCCTCAAAGGTGAATTGCAACTTGAAGCGATTTTTGTGAAGTGGCTTTTAAAACTTTTCACTCCCGCCTCCCACAGTCCCCCCATGTGAGGAGCTGATGCGGGAATGAAGTGCCACGATAAGGATTGATGGGAATACCTGGATAAGGAGTTATCGCGAGCATTTTGTAGGAGTTCCCTCATTTCCGCTTTAAGTGCTCTAAAAGCCCCGACAAAATTCGTGCCATTGTCGGAAAACTTCTTACTAGGGTCTCTTCGCGAAACAAACCTCGCAAATGCTGCTAAAATGACTGGGTGCTGAGGTCGGAGGTGGGTTCCAGGTGAATCGTTTTCGTTGCAAAGCAAACGAACAAACATACGTACCCCATCGACACTCTACACCCTCTTCCCCGAAAGTTCTTTATATCGAAGGGTCCAGCAAAGTCAACTCCTGTGTTTGTGAATGCCCGTGAGTACGTAGTTCTCTCCTTGGGTAAAATTCCCATGAGCTGGGTTTGAACACGTCTTCGGTAAATCGTGCATTCCTTGCAATTGTGGATTGCCGATTTTATCATGTTCTTGACCCGTGGTATCCAAAACTGCGTACGGATGAGGCGTAGCATAAGTTGGTTTTCCCCATGGAGTGAGATCCTATGGGTAAACTTTACAATAAGACGTAACAACTGGCAATTATACGGCAAAATGAATGGTGTCGCTCGTTGTATGGGATATCTTCGGAAGCTCCGAGGCATCCGCCTGCTCTCATGACCCCCTTTTCATCTAAGAATGGGTTCAGTGGTAGTACCTCGTTCTTTGCTCCTATAAATTCTTTAGATTTCAATGCTGAATACTCCTCCCCATAATGCCTCTTTTGATAGATAATAGTCAGAAGTTGGGTCGTTGCTTTTATTTCGCTCGACGAAATTGAGCAAGACTTCGATTGAAATGAGGCTCTTGTTTTTGGGTTAGTTCTTTGAAAGACTCTTCAGACATAGGATAGTACTTTCAAAGCTTTCGAGAGGTCAGAAAATCTTGTGAGGATATCAGAGTCTGTATCTACTATTGAAGAGTGTACCTGGACCCGCTTTCTTCTGACGCGGTGTTATATTCTGTTTCTTGGGTAGGCCAATTTGAGCTATCTTCATGAAGCCAAGAAGGGCCCTCCCACCACAGGGCTTTGTTGATAAGATCTTCAGCGGGTATACCTCTACTTGCGAGATCTGCCGGGCTTGATGCCGAGTCGACATGAAGCCAGTTTTCTTTCCCTACTTTGTCGATTATTTTTGTCATCCTATGAGCAACGAAAGTGGACCACGAGCATGGGGGCTTGCGAATCCATGCAAGGACGATTGTCGAATCCGTCCATAGATAGGTTGTAGGGTTGTTAAAATTAAGATTTTTCGCGACTGACTGTACTATTTCTGCTAGCAGGACCGCACCACATAGTTCAAGGCGGGGCAGAGATATAGTCTTCACCGGGGCTACACTGGTTTTTGCGTAGAGCAGATTTACGAACACACGATTATCAACTTGTACCCTCAGGTATATTGCGGCTGCGTATGCTTTCTCGGAAGCATCGCAGAAGCCATGTAGTTCGCTGCTCGCTCCGGGGAAAACTGTACCCAACGTGGTATACGAATGCTTTCAATATGTCTGTAGCTTTCTGAAAAATCATGCCATCTATCTAATATCGCGGGAGACACCGCTTCGTTCCAGCCCGTGCCTTCCAGCCAAATACCTTGCATAATGATTTTCGAGGTAATAATAAATGGCCCTAGCCAACCTAGTGGATCAAATAATTTTGTTATAGCAGATAATATTGTTCTCTTTGTGAACACGACTTGGTTATCTATGGGTTTCGCAGAAAAATAGAAATAGTCAGAGGGGGCATTCCACCTGATCCCTAACGCTTTAACCATGCTAGCATCTTCAAAATTTAAAAAGTTTTCGTTTAATAAATGCGATCTTGGAATACCTTCCAGTAGTTGGTCGCAATTGGAAGGCACTTCCTGAGGGAGAAGCCGGCTGATTGTAGTGGCGCTTGGATTTCGACCCTTGCCTTCGTGGCGGTGGCTGTGGTGTGTCCGCCCGCTAAAACGTCGTCGACATACATAAACTGTCGTAGGATGTCCGATGCGATGGGATAGGTTTCCTCTACGTCCTCTGCTAGTTGAAGAAGGGTCCTTATGGCCAGGTAGGGCGCGCAGTTTACTCCGAAGGTCACCGTCTTAAATTCGTATATGCTGATGGGTTCGCTGGTGGATGACCTAAAGACGATGCGTTGATACCTGGTGTTCCTGGGCTCTAGCAATATCTGCCGGTAGATCTTTTCGATGTCACTGTTGAATACGTATCGGAACAATCTCCAACGGAGTATGAGAATTGTTAGATCACTCTGAAGGATTGGGGCTGAATGAAGGACATCATTTAAACTGATGCCATTAGCAGTGGGACAGGAGGCGTTAAAAACAACTCTCACTTTAGTGGTGGTGCTTTCTTCCTTAATTACTGCGTGATGGGGTAAAAAATAGGTGTCGCATGTATCTGCCGGAACATGCTCTTCTACCCGTGCCATATGAGCTAACGTCCCGTATTCGGATACAACTCGGTTATATTCCGTTTGCCATTCGGGATTTTTCGCTAACCGGGTTTCGTTTCTGAAAAATTGTGAGCACGCGCTCTTAAGCGACGGTCCTAATGAGATACCCTTTTGAAAATCCTTCTTAAAAGGCAAAGAGACGATATATTTGCCATCTTTATTTCTTTTGGTGTTTTTTTGATACGACTCCTCCCAGTAATTTTCGTCTTTGGTATAAATATGGTTTTTGGGAATGTCTTCCAGCTCCCAAAAGGACGCTATTTGTTTATCTAGTGATACCTCATTAAAAAATGGCACACACCTGCCAGCTGGGCTGGCCGTTTTCGTTTGGCCAGTTAATATCCAGCCAAATATTGTTTCCTTGGCAAGGACGGTGCCTAAAACATTTTTTCGTATACCGCCTGCGCGTAAATATCCCCACCCAAAATAAGATCTACTTATTCATTTACAAAGAACCTCCGATCTGCTAGCACCAAGTCCGGGAAAACTTGGTGTGTCATAGGGTCAATTTGACAGGTTGGCAGATTGCCAGTAAGCTGCGCTAATGCTGTGGTGTGTATGCGTACATTCGGGTTTATTGATGACCGCAACTGAATGAAGCATGCCTGTTTCACTTGGGCTGACACGGTGCTGTTTATCCCTGACACTTGTGCATTTAGCTTCCGACTGGGCAAGTTTATCCCCTCTTAAGTCGCTCCGAAATGAACGAGCACTCTGATCCGGAGTCTATTAGGGCGCGGGCCCGAAAGTGTTCATTGTTAAAAAATATATGGACTTGCGCAGTGCCTAATAGAACCCCTTTGCTTGTATTCGCGAAACAGGAATTGAAGTTGGTTGGTTGATTATTTGCCGTGGCAAACTGACGCTGGGCCTGAGCCTGTGCCGAGGTAGATGGTCTTTGATCTAACTGTGATTGTTGGGTTGTGGTTGGTCTTGCACCCGTGCCCGCATTTTGTTGAATATGCAGGAGTGTATGATGCCTGAGATGGCTAATGCTACAATTAAAGGAGCACGTACATTTGGATAATGTGTGTTTCGCAGAGAGGCAATTCAGACACCCCCTACTGTCTTTTATAAACGCCACTCTGTCTACGATAGAGAGCCGTTGGAAGCTTTGGCATTGTGACAGCTTGTGGTTATTTTTCTTACAGCATCTGCAAGTGTTTCTAGCTACATTTGCTTGGTAGGTGTCTTTTGAGACGAATCATTATAATGTTTGGGAGCTTTGGTATTTTTGCTACCTGTTAATCCCGAGACTGTTTCCAAGGTCTGGAACCTATTCGATAAAAATTTATCCATATCTTCCCATTTTGATATTTCAGTTTTATTCTATATGGTCTGTTCCCATAAAGCTAGCGTGATTTCGGGTAGTTTGGTGGAGCATAGATATGTGAATATCGCATCCCAATTACCTATCTCAATTTGATGAGCTTTTAGAGCTGAGATGCAGTTATTTATTTCCCGCTGAAGTGTTTTAATCGCGGTGCCACACTCACTTTCTACGCTTTCAAGGTTGAATAATATTTTTAATTGGGTATTGACAAGAATTCGTTTATTCTCATATATTTCCCCTAAATTCTTCCGCGCTGTGTCAAACCCATCGTTTGTGAGTGGGCATTTTTTAACTATATCCCTTGCCTCACCCTGCGTTTTTTGGTTGAGGTGAAATAACTTCTCAACTGGGGTGAAGCGCTTATTTCGTATGTATATTACCGTGAACATGTCACGGAACGTTGGCCAGGAAAGGTAGTCACCTTTGAATACATCCGTATCGCCCGGAGGTAGTCGCATGCTGTGTTCTGGGTTAGGAGTATTTTCTGCCTCCTTATCGCGTTTATTTAAATAAAAATAAATGTAAGGCGCGATAACCTCCGAAGAGATCTAAGGCCGAGCTTCTCTTCCAATTTGCGTCGTGCTCCTCTTGATTTTTCCCTACAAATTGGCCGGACGGGACCTACATGTTTTATGCCGACTCCGAACGGCATCTGCAAGGTAGATGAGTTTTCACTGAGAGCTTTTCATGGCAGAAATACAATCGGAGCGCTTGCCAGACACTGCCGTGGGGCGACCCCGCTTAGAAAAATTTTCTTCTAATTGAAAAATCTTATTTCTAAAATTTTGATGTTGCTTTGCCCGGGAGTTGAACCCAGGGCATACGGTGTGATAGGCGGAGCACGCTACCATCACACCACGGTGGCCTATCGCGTTTATTTAGTTTTGTTATTAATTCAGCCATGGTTGAACTGCCGCGTACATATACGGAATACATCGCCTGGTATTTCGGTTTGGCCTGCGCTAACACCTTTTTCTCTGCCGGTTCAGAGTACAAGAGATCCTCATAAGCTAGCTTTGCCTTTCTCCAATTATTCTTTAACTCTTCTTGGTGAATGTCTAGAATATATTTTGTGTGTTCAGCTTGAGGTCTGTTGTTGAACAAACTGTGCCACCTTATCAGCTGCTTTAATGAATTTCTCCATATCATTTTATATTTAACAGAGAATAGCTATTATGCAGGGCCTAATTAGCAAAATCGAGTTTGACGCTCAGAAGCAAAGGGAAGGGTTTCAATAACCTAACACCACCACTCAAAAACAAATTTTCACGCAAAAGAAAAATTTTGGAATCACCTCTTTATGATCTTTTTTTTTAAATTTATTATAACCAAATATATATATATATATATATGCAGGAAAGTGTTATTTTCAGCTCTTCGCCACTGAATACCAGATTTTATGAAAAATAATTATATACGTGTGTGATATAAGTAATAAATCAGATATAAAGATATCGTAATAGTAAATAAAAAATCTAATATAAAAAGTGTTAATCTCAAAGTCGCGACCCAAAGTGTTTTGCTTTTAAGAAAACGCAGCTTTTACTTAAATCGACAAAACAGTGAGCCTGTATATGTGACCAGTGTGCAATATGAAAAGTGAGGTTATGTCTCCTCTAATAAAAATGAATATTGCTGGTGATAAGTGTCCAAAAAAATTGCTTGCCACAATTAACCTACACGCTAGAGCCAATAAATGGTCTATTGCAATATGAGCGTTTATGCTTGCACGTTTAAATTTTTAAACGAGTAGAAAGCACTGTGTTAGTGAATTTTTCAATATTCTAAGAACGACCAAAATGGTGTCATAGAAGTTGGAAAAGCACCTTTTTTCACGAATAAGCTCAAAATTTGTTTAATGATTTATAAACGCGATGGTTGCAAGAACCGAAAGTGCAGTGCAGTGGAACGTTTTAAGGAAAGTTACTAAGATTTTATGCCACTGACTTCTAGCCTTAGGCTGTGTCCAATACTTTTTACCACGGGTGGGGGAGAGTATCAGATAGACAAAAGGCATTGTAATAGCACTGTTTATTCAGCAATTTTTTATCACCGCATGTGATTTATATAAAAAAAAACTTAACCACTTTTTCCTTTATGTCACTTTTAATTTAAGCATACCTTTTAACCAAACGCTTTTATTAGTGATTTGATGAAATTCTTCAGTGATGAACTGTGAACTCTGACGCTGTACAAATTCCGTTGTTGTCCGGAATGGCTGTGTACTCAACGATTGCAAACGTGATGAATATTATGGTTTTGGTCGGTGGACTGTATCTCTGACTCCTTTACTGGCGTTGATGGATCATGAAAACTTGAGCTGGCGGCTTCCAGATTAGTTTCTCTCAGGGGGGTTAGAAATAAAAGGAAATTATTAATATTAAAAATTACACTAGTATTTTATTTCAACGGAATGTGCAATAGAAAAAAATTAGAACTAGAGTTAAAAAGCAAACATGCAATTGCTACAGTTTTACCTTTCAATATATTCGGAGACTCTGCGTTCTGGCGGTGACGATCGCTGGAGTGATCTTTTTTGTGGGTTTGAAATAGTTGTAGTTTAAACAAAGAACTTACGAGCGTGCGTATCCTGCTGCGGCTTTAATCCAAGTGACCGAGTTCCATTCCACGCGTTCCGTTTACCCCCCAAAGCTAACAGGCCTTTGGCGGGGTAACTTAACGAAACGTCAATTTTGTTTTTAGTATATGTGCTGACGGCCGTAATAAATAAGCGGTTCTGTATTAAATTGCATTAGGGTGGCCGGCCCTTAATTTTTCTTTTGGGGTTAGCCTGCTGGCCTAAACACCCGTGTATGATCGATGGGGTCGTGTTGTAGCAGTACGCGAAATACCTGAGGTATTCGTCCCAATCATCTTTATCACTGGATATGTATGAACGCACATATTCGTTAAACATTCTATGACTACGTTCCACAGTGCCCAAAGTTTGATGATGGTATGGTGTTGAGATCTTATGCTCAATTTTTAACAGTTTGCACAGTTCTTCGAATAAGCAATTTTTGTACTCGGTTCCCATGTCTGTTAGGATTGTTTTCATGCAACCATAAATCAGAATGAACTGCTCAAATACAGCTTTAGCAACTGTTATCGCGTGTTTGTTCGGAACTGGAATTGCTACCAAATATTTGGTGAGGTCGCATATGATGGTAACTGCGTATTCGTTTCCATTTATTGATCTCGGTAATGGTCCGACCGTATCGATCTGTACTATATCAAAAGTCTTCGGAGGTGTCTCCGTTATTGTCATTGGCTCTTTTTTATGCTTATTTATTTTATTTTTCTGACAGTGGATGCAGCTCTTTACGTATTTTTTTATGTCAGTTTTCATGTTTAGCCAGCTATATTTCTGCTTGATTTTATTTTTCATGCGATTTATTCCTGGGTGGCCACCACTAATTGGATCGTCAATATATTTTTGCAGAATTTCTAAAATTTTCCCGGGATTAGACACATATATAACCTCTGGGGTTAGTGCAATTGTTAGTTTTTTGAGAACCTTGTTTCCTATTTCAATAAATTTTCCTACTGCAATATAATTTATTTTAAACAATTTGTCCCCTAAGGACAACTGTATTCGTACAAAACCTAAATTGCTGGCTTCTTTTTCGAGCCTGTTAAAGAATTGTCCTAAGTCAATCTTATCCTCAACAATTAGGTTGCTTGTATCAAAATCGCTACAAATTTTCTTTCCTTTTTTAAAATAGAATTTCGAAGGATTGAAAACGAGCTCGACTAGTCTTTTTACTTCAAGTTTATTTAGCGCTTCGTATATTTTGGGGTTCTCTGTGTGACTTTCTTTAATTTTAATGTTTTTTTTTTATATTTTTAGCTGCTGATCTAGTTGAGACTTTCATTATTTTGCATGCTTCTACTGACATTTCTTTTAAATTTGTTATGTTAATGCGAGACAATGCATCCGCGACGTGTTTTTCTTTTCCAGCAATGTACTCCACTTCATAATCATACTCCTCTAAATCGAGTCTTACTCTTGCTAATTTAGATGAAGGGCTCTTCATCGAGAAAAGGTATGTTAAAGGGCGGTGGTCGGTCTTAATTATGAATTTTCTGCCATAGACGTATGGTCTGCAAAAAGTTATGGCCCAATGTATTGCCGCTAATTCTTTCTCTATTGTAGCTTTGTTGGTTTAACCTTTTGTGAAAGATCTAAAAGCGTAAGCAATTGGTAATTGTTTGCCATCGTGTTCTTGGCTAAGGACTGCTCCGCAAACATACATACTAGCGTCTGTTTTTATGCAGAATTCTTTATTGAAGTCTGGGTATTGAAAAAGTTTTGGACCAATTAATGCTTCTTTTAGGTAGACAAAAGATGTTTGACATTCTTCTGTCCAATCGAAGGAAACATTATTTTTGCAAAGCCTAGTTAGTTTTCTTTATTTTTTTTTTTTAGTTAGTTTTCTGGAGTATTCAGCGAAATTCGGTACAAATCTTCTGTAATAGTTGCAGAACGCTACGAACCTCTCAACTTCATTGGCTGTTTTGGGTATTGGGTAGTTTTGAACTGTTTAAAATTTGCTTGGGTCCGGTAATATTCCCTTGCTTGTGCATTTAAGTCTTAAGTAGGTTACTTCCTGGCTGAAAAATATGCATTTATCTGGATGTAACTTTAGGTTGTACTTCCTATAGGTGGAGAACTCGTCTTTTAGGTTTTTTAACATATGTTTTTCCGTACAACCTAATGCAACCAAATCATCCATGTAGAGAAATGCTTGGGAAGGTTTGAGGCCTGCGAACGCTAATGTCATCATTCTTTGGAACGAATTAGGTGCTACTTTTAATCCATACGGTAGCCTTTTGAATCTGTATGTGCCGTCTTCGGCTGTGAATGAAGTTATATCCCTAGAGTCCGGGTCTACTTCGATTTGATGGAAGCCTAACATAAGGTCTAGGCATGAAATATATTTGGCTCTTCCAAGTTGATTTAGAATGTCATCAATTCTTGGGAGTGGAAATTTATCCGCTGCTAGTTTTTATTGACTTGTCTATAATCAACAACCAATCTCTATCTTTTTTCTGTATGGCCTGGAAGTGATTATTTAGGGACTAGTAAGATTGGGCTGTTATATTCTGATATGGAATGTTATATTATGTCATATTCGATTAGCTTATTAACCTGTTTGCTTATCTCCCCTTTTTGTGTCTCGGGTAACCTATAATTTTTTATGTAGACTGGTGTGTCATCTTTCATGCGTAGTTTTTGTTTATACAAATTATTAGTGGAGATTGGTTCTGTTTTCTAGTATATCTATGAATTCTGTGCATAATGAAGTTAAATGTGAATTGACAAATTTTGGGAAATTTTTGGTTAATCTTTTTAATTTTTCTGTGTCATTACTCTGTTAATTGTGTGTGTTTGTTTTATTTAAATTATAGTCGTCTAAGTTTTCAGTATGTATTTTGTAATTTTGAATAGTTGTGTTTTTATGTGTGGTGTTAATAATTCTGACGAAAGTTTGATCTTTATTTGTGATTTTTTTTGCAGATGCGTATGCGTCATAAGCAGAGTGTGTTTACATACACCATTTGGGACGTATTCGAAATGCCTGGGTTTGAATACCATCAGAGGTTTTCCAAACGAAGAATTAGCGGGTCTTTAAATTGCAAATGCGTTATCGATTCTTTCATTCAACTTATAAATTTTTCCAGTTTGGCAGGATTTATTGATTGTCCTGCTTTACAAAGTGACAGGATTTCCTCCAGTCGGATCGTTTTAGCAATATTTGCTTGCTCAGAAAATTTGTGTGCTTATTTAGGATCGGACTGGCAGGATCTTTTCCAGTCAGATCGTTTTTAGCAGTTGTGCTGATTTGATCTGAACTGGCAGGATCGCCATGAAATATAACAAATTAATAAAAGAATCTGGCAGGATCGCCATGAAATATAACAAATTAATAAAAGAATGTTTTGACTTTGGAAGTCTGATCATTATTGATTTTATTAAAGAAATTATTTCTCTTTTATACATAATTTCTTAACTTATACATTCGTAATTATTCTAACACTAACAAACTAAAAATATGTACATTTGTAGTAATGATATGCAAAGTCAGCAGATTTCTATTTGTGTAAACCATACAAAATGTTTGTGCATGAATATTTTGGTAATTTCACATTAACAAACTAACACTGACGATCGGCACGTGTTTTGACTGGGGTGAGTGACTGAGCAAAAATATTAAGGTGCGAAATGACAAGGGTTTCATATTCGGCATTCAATTGATGTTGGCTTCCCGCTGTGCCTGGTCAATGTAATTTATGTCGCATAATATTGTAATATGATTATGCTATGACTGCCTGTTGTCGGTTCATTAAAATGCATTGGCATAGAAGTTCATGATGCATAATGCCGCAAATGTATTGCATAGGTGGGCATGACGCATAATGCTACATACTACGTGGTGCCAAAGCCAAACATAGCCGGCTGGAGGAGGACTGGGATGCCTACAGATGTAGCTTTAACAAATACAAAAGCTGCATCAGGAAGGCAAAAAGGATATCATGGGAACAATACTGTGAGAACTTGGCGCCGAAAAATGAGGCATCAAGACTTCGCAAAATACTATCTGGATCTAGTTCAGCTCCTAGTAGCATAGGGAAGGCTGATGGCTCGAGCACCGTCTCCAGTCAGGAAACTCTAGAGTAGAGGTATACGCCGCCAATAAACACCGCCGTCGATTATTGTCGTTACTATATTTTCTACTCGTTTAAGACTGTTTAGGCCATTTATTGTTCATGTCGAAAATTTGTCGAAAGTGGTATCAACGGATGCGCATCACTGCCAGTTATACGAAAATAATTGCGAAATTTAACTCTTTCTAACTATTCAAAAGCTATTTTAAAAAAATAGGCGTTTTCGATGTCAGCTTAGCACGGACTTTGCATCACCCAATCCACCAAGTGATTAAAAAAACACTAAAATAAAAGTTATATAATAAATTTATATGCCCACTTTGCATATTTTTTTCAAAAAATTAATAATGAACAGTGAATTCAAATAAAATGACCCAAGGCGAACATGTTTTCAAATTGTCCCCAAGTTGTTAAAAAGAGCAAATTACCCAAAATAGGTACCGATTTTTTTTTAAATTTTATATTGCGGTTGGCTGAAAGAATATCAGAGATGCAAAATCCTTTAGTAGGTTCTACGGGCATAAACACGCCTTTGAAATGAATCATACCTCATACTTAAGTTGAGGATATACGTACGTATGAGAAGGGTTTGAAAAATCACTTGTGCTTACATTCAAACATCTGTTGTTTATTTTCGAAACTATAAAATAGCGTCTGAAATGTAAATTTTGATTTTCACACTTCATCCTTCAACACCCAAATCTCCCGGTTTAACATTTCCTAAAGTCGGCAGCCCTATCCAAAACTAGTACCTTATAGGGAATCACATTGATTACAGCCATCAACCACGTTTAAATGTGAATACGTAGGTGCATATATTTACCAGGTGAGGCTTCGCAAGAATACTCAAAGTGGTGAAGCAAAAGCTTTCTCAAGACAGTCGAACTAATGACCGTGTGTGCTACTATCGGAATGTAGTGGACAGTCGAACTAGTCTGAAAACTGAAGCTACGCGGTCATCCATAATGAGCTCTTATATAATAAGGCCAGAAAACAGCAGTTAACATCTTTCAATTTAAAATCGGTCGATTTTCATTCTAAATAATCGTTTTGATTTAACGAACACTATTGAAATCAATGTTGTGAACGCAAACGTCTGGAAACTTTGGTCTACACTTTAAAAATTTTATCTTGGGTCCTTTTTTTATGTAGATGTGCCGAATATTATACGATTTTCACCCATGAGTTACGCAATGACATCCACTTAGACTGATTATGATTTCAAGGGCGACATCCTTGTCCGAATAGTCACTCCCTAACGTTTCAAGGTGTTTCTCTGGTGTAGCTCGGTAGCATAGACCGACAAAAACATCCGTTAGAAAGTTTTCGGAGCTACACCTAGAGCTTCTATGAAAGTGACGTCGACGAAGGTATGAGTTCGAAGTTGCAGTCCTATAGCTTCTGTGCTGGCATATGGTGTGAGGGTCAGGAGGCGTGGTACCGACTGGTGGTCGGGATTGCTACTGTTCGTACATCGGGAATAGTAGCTCTTAAAAACAACCGAAAAAATGGAGGTGCCCTGTGCCACGATTGTCATGAGTATTAATAGACCATTAATAGCAACCGTAAGTCGACTTTGTGCGTGGCCGCCAAGGAGCCAAAAATAATTTAAAGAAATTGTGTTCGCGACGATTATTTGGATATAACCCAGGTGGAACTACGCTTTGCATAAGATATACAGACAAAAGTATGACCATTTTATGCATCTCTATTTCTTTTCAGCAGACGCAGCAATACCAATTCCAAAGACCGGGGTTAGGTTCGAAGCCTCTCTGGAGTAAGGGACAATCCCTCCGCAAGGAGATACTCCTCAAAATGTTTGAACTATCTGTGAGATTTTGAGGCAAAAACCCCGGATCATTTCGAAATGGCGAAAACGTTGAGTTCCTTAAATCCATACAAACAACCTTTCTACTCTAGAGGTCTTGATGGACACACACTTTCTGGAATGCACGGATACGATAGGCACGACGATGCCAGAAAACCGCACATACCCTCCGGAAACTGACGTCACGGACATCCTTGACCGGCATAAAATATCATGGGCTATAAAATCATTCGAAACCTACAAATCGGTGGGACCGGATGGTGTGATACAGGTTATGTTACAAGCCGCTTGTGACGAACTGATACCATATCTACACGGTATCTTCTCAAGATGCCTAGAAGATGGTTATGTACCCTAAGCCCTCCTCCTTTATCCTTAAAACACTGGAGAGACTTATCGATCTGCACATTAGAAACAATGCCAATCTCTGGCAGATAGATGCAGCTCAGCATGCATACCAAAAAGGCAAATCAGTTGAAAGTGCCCTTCATGAGGCAGTCAGTGCCATTGAGAACTCACTAAGCTGCAAGGAATATACGTTGGCAGCTTTCTTTGAGATTGAGGGCGCTTTCAACACCGTGCAGACGGAGGCCATCTGCAAGGCTCTTACACGATATGGAACCCAACGCTCTATAGTTGCATGGATCGATTCTATGCTTAGGAGTAGAGTTGTCACGGCGACTTTAGGGACTGGTTCTATTACCAAAATTACCACCAGAGGCACCCTCTCGCCGCTTCTCTGGATACTGGTGGTCAACAAAATTCTTGAAATCTGTAGGAGAAAAGGAAGAAAGGTAGTTACGCCGATGACTTAGTGATTCTGATCACAGGAAAATTCTTGCCAACTATCAGCGAACTCATGGAATCGGCACTTTTCGACATTTCGCGATGGTTGCCCTGTAATGGGCTGGGGGTAAACCCAACAAAAACCGAACTTGTCCTGTTCACGACAAAGACAAAGTTAGCCTCCTTTAACTTAACGAGGCTAAACGGCACAAAGTTAAACTTATCTTCGGAAGCGAAATATCTTGGGATTATACTCGATTTCAAGTTAAGCTGGAGAAGGAACGTTGAGATGAGATCAAAGAAAGCTCTAGCAGCATACTACGCCTGCAAAACGGCTTTTGGGCGGAACTGGGGACTGACACCACACGTCATTCATGGCATGTACAGCACAGTTATTCGACCGATACTAACATATGGAGCTCTAGTTTGTTGGAAGGCGCTAGACAAAAATAGTAATAACCAGAGTATTGGGAAGGTACAAAGGCTGACATGCCTGGGAATGTCAGCGCACCTCAGGAAGCCCTACAAGTCTTCTTGCAGGGATTAGCCGCTAGAAGAGTTCTACGACTAAGAGAATCCAACATGTGGAAAGCAGCTAAGCACGGACACGCGCCGATTCTGGACGATATGACGAAGGGGCAATTAAACAAATAATAACTGACCTAACATCCAAAACAGACCACATCACAGGGGTTTTGGACTTCCAGGTTCAGATACATACGATACCCCTCAAGGGAGAATTGGAAAGTAGGCCTACACAACGGCAAGGCATCAAAATATACACCGACGGCTCGAAAATGGAAAAGAGAACTGGAGCTGGGATGTACTCAACACATCTACAGCTAAGCCAATCATTCCGACTTCCTGGCGCATTGTGTGTATTCCAAGCCGAAGTCTATGCCATAGACAGAGCGGCAAAGCTTCTCCAAGATGGTGCGGTCTCCAACACCAAAGTAACAATCTTTGTTGACAGCCAAGCCGCCTTAAGGGCATTAGAGTCCAACATGATAAAATCGGACATCGTGCGGAGGTGTATAGCCTCTCTGGCTTCTTTAGGTCATCTCAATGTCTCCCTTTACTGGGACCCTGGGCACAGTGGCATTGAAGGGAATGAACTCCCAGATGAGATGGCTAGGAAAGGTTCCGACGTAAACATAAGTCAGGTGGACAGCTTCGTCCGACCGCTGCTTCTAGGGAGAATCGACGAATATGAGAACAGGGCAACGGACTTGCTATGGACCAATAGGGTTGACTGCGAAATCTCAAAGTCCTTATGGACATGCTTGGATAGGAAAGGCACCAGCTTCCTTCTCAAACTGAACAAATCTGCGGTGAGGGTACTTATGGGTGTCATCGCAGGTCATTGTGCTATCGCACCAAAGCTCCGATGGTGGCGAATACCAACAAGCTCCCTCTGCAGAAGCTGTCAGGGTGAGGAGGAAGAAGAGCCGATCTACCACTTTCTTTGCCGATGCCCGGCGCTTCAAAGAAGAAGGCTCAGATTTCTGGGCTCACGCTTCTTCGACAGCCTGGCAGATGTTGGGAAGGTGGACGTCTCGCTTCTTCTTGGGTTCATCAGGGAAAGCAAGTGGTTCGTTGAGAACCACTAAGAGGTACTGGGGCTAAACGAATTTGCGCCACCCTGTACTTACTGAGGGCACTCACAGTGGACAAAAATGTCTCCGAGTGGAAGTGTGTAACCTAAAGCTCAGGACGTAAACTTACCAAAGCATCAGAAGACAAGCCGATGTCTTCATATTTTTTGTGCCGTCATGCCGTATTCAAAGCCGAAAGTGAGTCCACTAAAATTAGGGTTGTCCTCGACGTCCAACATCGTATGGATATTCCATCAATGACTTCCTCATGGTAGGTCCAAATCTGCAGGATAGTCTGTTTTCCCTGTTAATCCGAGCTCGCCAACATAAGTACCTACTGACAGGTGACGTGGAAAATTGTACTATCAATTTTTGGTTAAAGAAGCACACAGGCAATTGCAGATGATCCTTTGGAGGGAGGATGAATCTACGCCCATTATACCGTAACCTATGGAATGGCCAGCTCTAGCTTTCTTAGTATACGCTGTCTGTGGCAATTAGGGGAAGAGTGTGAAGACGATACCATCATGGTTGACGATCTAGTCACTGGGAATGACAGTGAAGACACGCTAATTTACATTCAACAAGCTGTCAAACAAGCTTTAAAGCGAGGATGTCTTAATTTAAGAAAGTTTAATAGCAACTTACCAAGCTCCTCTCATGCATTTTCCTCAGCTGAAAGCAACCTCTTGTTTAGCGAATCTACAAGTAAACTAGGAATAGGATGGGAACGAAGTACAGACGAATTATTTTTCCCCATTCAGAGGATATTTCCTGCATACAACGATCAATTAACCAAACGCTCCATTCTCTCCTCCTTATTTAAGATCTTCTATCACTTAGGCCAACTAAGCCCATGTATTGTACAAAGCAAATTACTGCTACAGAGACTATGGAGCGAAAAAAACCATTGGGATGCTTCGGTACCAAATGAAGTACAAAGCGCCTGGAGAAAAATGTTCTAGCGCTACCGACACTTTTCGAAATCACGATTCCTCGACGCACAATGTGTGATAATCCCATCTCAGTAGAGCTGCATTCATTCATTGACGCTTCGCAGCATGCTTATGGGGCAAATTGCCATAATGAAGAGACAGTCGCTCCATTATGTCCAAAATTAGAGGTAGCCCCTATTAATCCGACGAACACACCCAGGCTAGAGCCTGAAAGGAAAAGTCTGTCCATCCTTCTTGAGGGAAGACGATGGATCATGGACAGGGAGCTCCGCAGACACGGTGGAGCCGCTGGCAAAAACGCACTTTTCAGGCTGTAGCTCAAGCCAACTGGAACCGAGGGAGTATACAGGGGTAATACCTTCTCTACGGTTAATAAATGAACTTATAACGAAAAAAAAAATAGATTGTGTTATCAAGAATTTTTCGCCCTAAAAATCCCCCAGATGGTATTTTCCAGTGATGCTACAAAAAAATCGCTCTGTGGTGATACCCTGGATGGAACGCATCTTTAAAGCCTGTATTCGACTAAATCATGTGCCCCTGAATTGGAGAGGGACCAGGGTGGTCTTTATCCCAGGTCAGACCCATCAGTATTTCGTCGTTTTTATCTAAAAACGTTTGAAAGCCTACTGGACGTCCACATTCGCAGTACGTTGGATATTTCGGCAATAGTCAAACACGCCTATCTCAGGGCCTCTCTACAGACCCCGCTTTACATGAAATGGTCCTCAAGGTAGAGTCGTCCTACGAAAACAAACAGTTTACCCTGGTTGCATTCTTGGACAAAGAGGGAGCTTTCAATATTGTCCCGTTGAAAGTAATAGACGCCCTTCATGTACTCGGTATAGGGGAGCTTATCGTAAACTGGATAGGGACGGCTCTGTGGTCCAGAATGATAAGCGCTAAACTGGGGGCTAGCGAGGTCACGGCACATCCGTGGAAAGGGACCCCTCAGGGCGGGGTCTTGTCACCACTGATTTGGCTTTGCGTTATAGACAACATACTTCTTAAACTGAACAGGGATGGGGTTAAAGTGGTGGCCCACGTGGAGGACGCAGTAATACTGGTATCTCGTTTGGGTCCCAATGGGACTAGTGGATTATGCAGGGATCATTGACGAAGCTGAGTAGCTGGGCGGAGACCGCCGGACTAAGCGTTAACCCCTCAAAGACAGAACTAGTGATCTTCACCACTAGGACGAAAATCCCAAGTTTTAACCTTCCCACTCTTGATGGCCAGGAGTTGAGTCTTTTTGATAGGGCAAAATAACTAGGAGTATTTTTGACACCAAAGCTGAACTGGAGGCTTAACACAGAGCACAGAGTCAAACGAGCCGACGGGGCTATGTATGCCTGCAAAGGAATGCTAGGTAAAAGTGGAGTTTGAGGCCAGACCCCAGGCATGGATGTATAAGGCAGTTATTCGACCAATTCTGACATATGGGGTACTCATATGGTGGAAGGCGGTAGAGGTGAAATACATAATAAAAATGCTAGGGAAAGTTCAACGATCAGCCTGCGGAGCGACCACGGGGGCAATTAGGTCGTGCCCCTCGGAAGCTTTAAACGTGATATGCAATGTTCCACCTGTAGATCTCTTTATCAAGGAAACGGCATCTCAAGGAGCCCTAAGGCTTCGGGAGTTGGGCCTTTGGAGGGAGCGCATATACGGGCACGGCCGTATCCTGCTCAATATTAATGACTCCCGCATCTTGTCAAAAACGGGCTACATATGTCCAAGGACAGTCTCCGACACAAACTACACAGTTCCCTTCCCCACAAAGAAAGATTCGAAAGATGGGGCATCACTCAGAGAGTCGACATCTCGGTTTTCACGGACGGATCTAACATGGCTTGCGGAGTGGGAGCGGGAGTATTTGTGACTGTCCCGCCCACGTCCTTATGTATGCGGTTTCCCGCCTCGGCAAGCGTGTTTCAAGTTGAGATTTTCGCTATCCAAGAGGCGTGTAAAGCGTTAATGGATATCAATGGTAACGGTAACAGGGTAGCCATCTTCGCCATCATCAGATTAGAGACGATATCATCAAATCTGATTGGGCATTGTAGGGAGAGCGCAATGATTCTGGCGAGCCGGCATATCGTTACCCTGATATGGGTGCCGGGGCATCGAAACATAGAGGGTATGCGGCACGGATGGTACTGGAACACAATACCTCCTGTCGCAGCTGCAAGCATCCGGAGACGGAGGAAACGGTTGAGCATCTGCTGCGCGAATTCCCAACACACTGTCCAAGCAGAATAAAGTTTCTTGGAAAGCCCTTTTTCGAAAGCCTCCAAGAACTCAAGGATGTTAAGCTGGGAGAGCTTCTCAAATTTATAAACTACACGGGATGGATATAGGGGGACTGGTTTTCCGTGAGGCGCGTGAAAATATTTATTAGTCTTATTACAACACCCTTTCATGAGTTAACTCACGAGTTTGTAGTATCAAAACGGCGCATGAGCGCTAATTGGAGTCAATTAGGACTCGCCACTCCAACCAACCAACCAATCAATACTATACTTTAAACTCGTAGATTTGTCTCGTAAATTTGAAGCAGTAACATACGCATTGGAAATTTCCCGAGATTCCAAATTTGAATCAAATTGGCTAAAATGAATAGAGTTATCAAAAAATTTGAAATCAGGGAACCGAATTTGCCGCGTCGACGGATAATTTGAAAGCTAATTGACAGTAAAAATAACACCGACCATGTTTTCTACACAGCAAAAGAATATTATCGTAAAATTTACTGTGCAATACTCCGAACGGCATCTGCAAGGCAGATGAGTTTTCACTGATAGCTCTTCATGGCAGAAATACACCCGAGGGGCGACCCCGCTTAGAAAAATTGTCTTCTAATTGAAAAAACTTGTTTCAAAGTTTTTGATGTTGCTTTTTCCGGGACGTGAACTCAAGATGTTCGGTGTGGTAGCCGGAGCACGCTACCATCACGCCACGGCGGTCCCAACTACACTGGGCGAGATTAAGCGAAGGCGAGAGGTACACATGATCGACCATGCAGGAAAGGCGTGTTCAAGCGCGGGGCTGTAAAGTGTCGAAGAATATGTGTAGGTCTTAGAACCTTAGAGTAGCAAAGTTGCTTCTATCATTAAAAAGAGAGGACTGTAGACTCATGACGGGTATTCTGAATGCACACTGCATTCTGGCGTCACATGCCTTTAAATTAGGATTGGTCAGTGATAGTAAATGTAGGAAGTGCGGGCTGGAGGAGGAAACGAACGAGCATGTTCTGTGTTCGTACCCTGCGCTTGTCAGGCTAAGACTCCAGCTATTAGGAGTGATACAGCTGTCAAATCTAGGAGCAGCAAGTAGCTTAAATTCTAGGAAGCATCCAGTATTTGCCAAGAGGACGGAGTTATTTTATAACACAAACTTCTGGTAACACTACAGACTCATTCAGTCTATGTGGGGTCCTCGTGGACCGGCCGGTTCAACCTAACCTTACTGAACCTTTTTTACAACATTGTTTAAGTTTGATTTGACATAAATGTGAAAAATTATATTGAAAAATATACATATATTTTTAGCCCTTTTTACGACGGGTTTTGGATTTTCTTGAAGAAATGTAGCTCTTTCTAGCCATTTTTTTCTAGATTCTAGCCCCGAAGAAATTTTTTTTCTGGCAACACTGACGCCGGAATTCAATTGCATTGACACACAAACATACATATCATCATACAATGCTGCTGTGGCTGATTAAACACTTCGCTTAAATACTTTTTCTTTATGCTGGCTGACGATTTTATATTGCTTGTAAATTTTGCGAATTTTCGTAAAAATTTTTAAAGTTTTTTTGAGTATGCAGTTTGTAGCTTATTCAATTTTAACACAATAAGATGCTAATCTTAACCGCTAAGAAAATTACCTGATTTTTGGCAATTTTTTCCATCCGGCCTTTGCATTCGTAGGTTTCAAGAAACCGCAACGTAAAATATTTTTCTTCCGCAAACTTGCTCATTGCACGATCTCACCAAATTAACACACTAATGCTTGTCAATCAGGTTGGCCACCATCAAATAGACCAGCTGTCAAGCGAAAAAATCTAAAAATTTTGATTTTCATCAACGCGAAGCCGACAAAAAGTACGTGTGAGCACGTCTACTGCCGATCGCGCCGATTGCTATGGTAACCACCCGTTGCTATGGTTACCAGCAGCATTTTTTGTCCATTGCCAGGCAGCATTACACCGACGCTTCAGGATAAGCGAAGCAAAACCGTTAGGTCGACGAACTTGAACAGGTCGTCGCTAAAAAAGTACTTAAGCAAGGTAGTTTTCTTAGAAGAATAACTAGAATTATCAAAGTGAATAGTGCTTAATAAATAAAGTGTTTAATTGTTAAAACGAAATAAAGTGTTTTATTTGTGAAAAATGAAGTAGTTTCCAGGCATCAACCAAAGAGATCAAAAATTATGGACCAAAGAGATAAAAAAAATGTGCTTGCACTAACTGACGCCCAACTCAAGTGGCTTATGTGACCCAACAACAAAAAAACCTTTTTTGCTCGTGCTACAAACATTAAATTTGCACTATATTAGACGGCCAACAAGAACAATACGTGTGTGCCGAAAAATGAAAATGCGTTTTAACAACAAACATTACATGTGTGAAAAAATAGTTTGCGCTTTATAAAATTAAACGGCCAACAACAACAAACATTACTTGTGTGCCCAAAAAAATAGTTTACGCTCTATAAAATTACCCAACAAACATTAATTCTGTGCCAAAAAATATATAGTTTGCGCTTTATAAAACAACGGCCAACAAGAAACACTAAACGCGTGGAAAAAACAGTTCGCGCTTTATAAAATTAAACGACCTACAACAACAAACATTACTTAAAAAATATACATATACTTTGTGCCTTGTGAAACAACGGCCAACAACAAACATTACACGTGAGAAAAAATGGGCTTATAAAACAAACATTATGTGAGATGTAGTAGCTCAAACACTCGATCCCAATAAACTTTTTGCGGAATACTTGTTATAAAAAATTTGTTTGCCAAAAAAATGTTATTGCCACGTGGTGCAGAGAGAAAAAAACAGCTTTCGGCAAACAAACATTTTATGTATGTGACGCAATAAAGACACATGCAAAGCGTAGGGTAATCAAGCTTATACTGGAAAAAACCCTTTTAACAAAAAATGTGTTCACAAATCGCTTAACAAAGTTACCACGTGGTTCACTAAAAGCTCGGTGTATTAAAGAACTTTTAAGATAGAATGTTGTGAATCAAAAAAATGCTGCAAACAAATCAAAAAATCTTCAAAACCTGCGAGAGTTCATACCGAGCATTACCATCAGATCTTAAAGCAGCAAATCAAAGAAATAAAAAAAAATGCATCTTTAAATCACAACGACAACATTACAACAGCATAGTCAGTGAGAACCGATCATTACCATGAGATCGTACAGCAGCAAATCGTAAGTTATTTTAAGACATTTAAATTATCTAATTTCTATATACGTACGTTTTTTTTTATACTCAGTTGAGCAGAGCTCACAGAGTATATTAAGTTTGATTGAATAACGGTTGGTTGTACATATATAAAGGAATCGAGATAGATATAGACTTCCATATATCAAAATAATCAGGATCGAAAAAAAAATTTGATTGAGCCATATCCGTCCGTCCGTCCGTCCGTCCGTCCGTCCGTTAACACGATAACTTGAGTAAATTTTGAGGTATCTTGATGAAATTTGGTATGTAGGTTCCTGAGCACTCATCTCAGATCGCTATTTAAATTGAACGATATCGGACTATAACCACGCCCACTTTTTCGATATCGAAAATTTCGAAAAACCGAAAAAGTGCGGTAATACAGCTAAAGAGACGAAACTTGGTAGATGAGTTGAACTTATGACGCAGAATAGAAAATTAGTAAAATTTTGGACAATGGGCGTGGCACCGCCCACTTTTAGAAGGTAATTTAAAATTTTTGCAAGCTGTAATTTGGCAGTCGTTGAAGATATCATGATGAAATTTGGCAGGAACGTTACTCCTATTACTATATGTACGCTTAATAAAAATTAGCAAAATCGGAGAAGGACCACGCCCACTTTTAAAAAATTTTTTTTTTTACAGTAAATTTTAACAAAAAATTTAATATCTTTACAGTATATAAGTAAATTATGTCAAAATTCAATTCCAATAATGATATGGTGCAACAAAATACAAAAAGAAAAGATAATTTCAAAATGGGTGTGGCTCCGCCCTTTTTCATTTAATTTGTCTAGGATACTTTTAACGCCATAAGTCGAACAAAAATTAACCAATCATTTTGAAATTTGGTAGGGGCATAGACGTTAACTCTTTTCTGTGAAAATGGGCGAAATCGGTTGATGCCACGCCCAGTTTTTATACACAGTCGTCCGTCTGTCCTTCCGCATGGCCGTTAACACGATAACTTGAGCAAAAATCGACATATCTTTAATGAACTTAGTTCACGTGCTTACTTGAACTCACTTTATCTTGGTATGAAAAATGAACGAAATCCGACTATGACCACGCCCACTTTTTCGATATCGAAAATTACGAAAAATTAAAAAAATGCCATAATTCTATACCAAATACGAAAAAAGGGATGAAACATGGTAAGGTAATTGGATTGTTTTATTGACGTGAAATATAACTTTAGAAAAAACTTTATAAAATGGTTGTGACACCTACCCTATTAAGTAGAAGAAAATGAAAAAGTTCTGCAGGGTGAAATAAAAGACCCTTAAAATCTTGACAGGTATTACATATATAAATAAATTAGCGGTATCCAACAGATGATGTTCTGGATCACCCTGGTCCACATTTTGGTCGATATCTGGAAAACGCCTTCACACCACTCCCTTTTAAAAATCTCATTAACACCTTTCATTTGATACCCATATTGTACAAACAAATTCTAGGGTCACCCCTGGTCCACCTTTATAGCGATATCTCGAAAATGCGATCACCTATACAACAACCACCACTCCCTTTTAAAACCCTCATTAATACCTTTAATTTGATACTCATATGGTACAAACACATTCTAGAGTCACCCCTGGTCCACCTATATGGCGATATTTGGAAACGGCATCCACCTATAGAACTAAGGCCCACTCCCTTTTAAAATACTCATTAACACCATTCGTTTGATGCCCATATTGTACAAACAAATTCTAGGGTCGCCCCTGGTCCACCTTTGTGGCGATATCTCGAAACGGCGTCCACCTATGGAACTAAGGATTACTTCCTTTTAAAATACTCATTAACACCTTTCATTTGATACCCATATCGTACAAACGCATTCTAGAGTCAACCCTGATCCACCTTTATGGCTATATCCCTAAATGGCATCCACCTATAGAACTATGGCCCACTCCCTCATAAAATACTCTTTAATGCCTTTCATTTGATACACATGTATCACGATGGCATATCTACTTACGTTTGTCAGAGTTCCGAATAATTAATTAGACGCACGCTAGTTTATTTAATGTTAAATGAAGAAAGTATTATTATTAGAAATAATGAATATACAGTTTAATGTATTATAAGCGAATTATGATTGTGTTAAATACGACGTTTCGTTCTCAAGGTTCGAGACAGACTGCTTCGTCTCGTTCATTTGATTTCTCTCTTTAAAATCGTCTTTTACTTATTTAGAGTTGCCATGTCGGCTGACAATTCGGCCTTTCCTGACTCCAAATCGACCTCGATTTGATCAGGGTCGTCGTCGTCGTCGTATTCGTCGAGCTCGGGTGCACTGTGACACCAGGGCTTTATTTTGTCGGTACTAAATATTGAGCAGAATTTGCGATTTGTTATTTTTATACCAGGAATATCTTCTATGAGGTATCGGTCGTTTCCCAAGCTTCGGGTAATAACGTATGGACCGCGAAACTTGGGTTCCAGCTTTCTCGATTCGCCAGTTGCTGCTGGCTCGTTCTCAATAACAACGAGGTTACCTTCAGTGTATGTTGTCGGAGTACGGTGCTTATCGTCGAACCTACGTTTCCATTTTTCTCGTTCGTGGTTAATATTTTCAAGGGCTTGTTGCCGTTTTTCGTCGATTGGTAGCGGATTCGGATTATCGGTTGTATCGTGAATAGCTGCAATTAGCTTATTTTGTACGATATCGCGGAGACGAAAATTAAAAATTAGTTCGTTCGGCGAATAACCTGACGTATCGTTGCGCTGTGAGTTGACTGACCATTGCACGTTTCGTAGATGACAATCCCACTCTTTCGGTTTATCGGTCGATGTTCGAAGATAATTTAATATGGTTTGGTTAGCTCGCTCAACCTGGCCGTTGGCGCGAGGTGTACGTACGGCGTTTTTAATATGTTGGATCGAATTTTTTTCACAAAACTGTTCGAATTGCTTTGAGGTAAAACATGTACCCCTATCGGTGATGATTTTGACAGGCAGTCCAAAGTAGCTTGTCATATCGTTTAGTGCGTTGATTACCGCGGTGGTTTTCGTATTGCGTACTGGCTTCACTACCAGGTATTTGGAAAAACTATCGGATATTGCCAGAACGTAGCAATTTCCACGATTACTTTTGACGAAAGGTCCTAAGTGATCGACGTGAAGGATCCGAAATGGCATGGGATCAGGTTCACTATAATGCAGCCTACCTTCAGCCACACCGTGACGAGATTTGTTGTAGCAACAATCTGGACATGCTGCTAAATAATCTTTAACGTATTTGCGGATTTTAGGAAACCAAAAATGTGTCGAAATTCGTTGGATCGTTTTGTCGAGTGCAAAATGTCCCATTTCGTCATGGCAAGAATGCACTACTCTCCAACGAACTGATTTTGGTACAACGAATCGTAACCCATCTTTCGTACGGCGATATAATCGATGATCCTTAATTTCGTAGTCTTGTCGAATTTGGGCGTCTTGATCTGTTTTCTTCTCTTGCTTAAGTACTGATACTATCGATGATAACGTTGGGTCTTGCAACTGCATTGTCAAGAGCCAGTCTTCGGATGAAGTATTAACTTTCATTACCAACCCAGCCGGTTCTACGTCGTTTGGTGGCTGATCTGGTGCGCGACTCAAAGCGTCGACATGAGCCATACGTGTGCCTTGGCGATGAATTATATCGAAATCAAATTCTAAAAGTTTCATCCACCAACGCGCGATACGAGATTTTAATTCTTTATTAGTTTTGACTTTAGCTATTGCAGAACAGTCCGTTACTAGTCGAAAATGCTTGCCTAGTACATACATTCGAAAGCGTTCGAGGGATTCGACTACGGCGAGTACCTCGAGTTCGTACGCATGATAATTACTTTCTGCACTCGTGCAATGCCTACTAAAATAAAATACTGGTTTCCACGTTTTATTGTCGTTTGACTGAAGTAGCACACCGGCAAGGCCAACACTACATGCGTCGGTGTGTACTTCATGCTCGGCCATCCTATCGTACAACGCGAGAATTGGAGCGTTGCTTAAACGTTCGATCAAGGTTTCGAATGCTTCTTGTTGTTCACGACCCCATACAAAAGATTCGTTTGATTTCGCGAGAAGTTTCGTTATTGGTTTCGAAATTAGCGCGTATTCCGGTACGAATTTCCGGAAGAACCCAGTTAAACCCAAAAATCGTCTAGTTTCCGTTATACTAGATGGTACTTTAAAGTTTTTGATAGCGATTATTTTCTTTTCTCCCGGTTTTATACCATTTTTATTTATTACGTGGCCTAAATAGTGTATTTCTTCAGCCAGAAAATTACATTTTGAAAAACGTAGTGTTAAACCATTTTCTCGTAAGATATTTAAGAATTTTGTAAGACGTGATAAACCTTCTTTAACCGTTTTACTTGGAATTATGACGTCATCCAAGTATACGAGTATTTCACCCGCTCTCATTTTCGCAATTATTTTATTCATTACTTGTTGGAATACAGAAGGCGCATTTACCAGGCCAAATGGCATTCTATTGTATTCATAGTGACCATCCGTAGTCACGAAAGCAGTAAACTTTTTCGCACACTCTTCGATTTCTATTTGGTGATATCCCATCCGTAAGTCCAATGTCGTAAAATAACTATTTCCCGATAGTTGTGCGAAATGTTCGTCGATTATTGGCATGGGATATGGGTGTTTCACCGTAATTTTATTTAGCGCTCTATAGTCCACGCATAATCGCGATTCCCCATTGGCTTTTTCAACTAACACGACCGGTGACGCGTAAGGTGATTCCGAATGACGAATTATTCGATTTGTTAATAGTTCAGATACAATATCAGATACTATTTTACGTTTAGCGAACGGCACTCTATATGGGCTTTAAAGTTATTGGCTTATCGTTGGTTAATTCGATATTCATTTTCGAGACTGTGCATGTACCTAGGTCGGATACAGACTCAGAAAATATATCGCGGTTTGCTTCAATAATAGCTTTCAATTCCGATCGTTCATTCGTTGAGATATTCGACACGTTCTCTAATTTCTCGAAACTACACTTGTTGTTTTCTATAACCAGCCTATTTTTGTTATTACAAAACACATCTCTTCCGAGGAGTACATCTTCATCAATGTGATCATCGTTAACCACTAATAATACGGCTTGGTTATGATTTTTGTCAATTTCAAGTACAACTGAAATGTTTGCTTTACACATATATTCGCCTCCTGCGAATCCTCTTAAGACGCGTTTACATTCTACAAGTTTGCCCACTTTTTCGGCTATAGAATGACGGATTAGCGAACACGTACTACCAGAGTCGATGATAGCTTTTGTTTCGAAATCGTTTACTTTGATTACTTTTGTCAAGTTTGTATCTTGAATTACATCATTTATTTTATTCACCGTCGTATTTGGTTTAGGTTTTGCTTTCGCTTGTTTACAGTTTATTGCTTTATGACCTGTACGTTTACAAGTCTCACATCTTTCGACACGTTGTGGTTCTGAACAATTTATTGAAATATGTCCCGTTTTTAAACAATTATAGCATTTAACCGATTTAGGTGTTTCGCGTTCACCTACTTTAGCGTTTGCTGGTATTTCACGTTCACCAACATTTTTCGTTTGGCTTTTGGACGTAGCCGTATATTCGTCGATTTTCTGTTTATAGTTCAGCGGTTCGTATTTTATGTTATTGTACACCGAATAATTTTGAATATCGCGTAGCAACTTATTGCAATTTTCGTAATCGTTCGAGATCTTTTTACGGAGATCATGGTCGTTAATGCCGTTTATTATGTACCGCGCGATAGCAAATTCAGGAATTCCTCCTTTTGTACCCATCGACAACATTTTGTAATAATAGTCTTGCGGAGATTCGTTACGTTGGCGACGCGTTCGTCCCAATTTTATGTGTATATCCGCGACGTTTTCAACGGTTGCAAAATCAATACAAAATTTCGCGACGAATTCCGACCACGATTTAAAAATATTTTGACAATCAACCCAATATTTCGCATGCCCTTTTAATTTTTGCTGTACGGCGAATAATAACACTTGGTCACTCCACTGATATGCAGTACGTAGCATTTCGATTCTTCTTATAAATTGATTTGCACTTAGTGATGTTTCATTTGACGGGTCGAATTCGGGTAGAAGTGCTATCACTTCATTCACGTTACTATACGGATTTTGTCGTATATTTACATTTGAAAATGGATGATTTTGTTGCATATGAGCATGAACACTATTCGACTGCATATTGCTTCTTATATTCGGTTCATTATAAAATCGCGTTTGCGTGAAATTTTCGTCATAACACAACTGAGCATGCCCATTATAAACAGACATGGGTGGCATATAATTTAGATTGTGAATATTCTCACTATTCCAATAAGAATGCTCGTTGACTTGCATATACGGGTGCACGTCATTTGCTATTGATATATACGGTGGTTGAATATTTGTACTCATTCGCGATGAATGTGCGTGTGTATATGATACACTAGTTGGCGGCACGCACGTATGTGGTACCGAAACAAACGAATTTATGCAACTTGTAATTTGTTCGGACTGTGGTGACGAACCAACCGACGGACGAAATTCAGATACTACTTGAGTGCTTTTGCTTTGCGTTGGCATTTCACACTCACGTTGCGTTACACTCACTTGCAAATCGGTAATTGTTTTTTCTAATTCATTTATTCTTTGCATTAGCATCGTTTCATTTGCACTCATAAATGTATCATTTGCGTTCGCGTTCGCGGTTTTGTTTACATTTTTATATTCTTCGAGTCGTTCGATTAAAGTGTGTTTTTTTCCTGTCTTTGCAATTCCGCGCTCGCGACATCTGTTGCGCAGATCATTAACTGTCATACTACGAAAGTTCATGTTTTTGTCTAATTAGAAATTGAAAATGCGAGTTCAGCTTTTACGAGTTGAGAAGTTTTGCGATGTTTTAAAATGGTTGAAACGACGCTCTTGCATACAACATAAACACATATATGTTTTAGTATAGGAATATTTTCGCTATCCCTTTCGTTTTTATGATGAAACTCTAAAGTCGTAGAATTTTCAATTTAACCGACCGTTCGTTGCAAACTCGACGCGTTGCACGTTCGTATGTACATATAGACGCATGTACATTTATGTGTGTATGTATACTACCGTTTCTTTTATTTTTTTCGTGTTTTGCAATTTCACAATTTCGACGCAATTTTTCTACTTCGTTGTACGTTTTTCGACACGGTTGGACTTTTTTCCTCGTACATATGTACATATATGACTATTTACTATGCACGCTTTCGTTTTTCAATGCATTTTATCATTAACACAACACTTCTTTTTATTGTTGCAAAGATTTTTCACATTTGTTATAATATGCTCGAATTATTATTAACGCGACAATCCTTATGTGGCATAGGTTTCGCACACTTCTGATATTATCACGATGGCATATCTACTTACGTTTGTCAGAGTTCCGAATAATTAATTAGACGCACGCTAGTTTATTTAATGTTAAATGAAGAAAGTATTATTATTAGAAATAATGAATATACACTTTAATGTATTATAAGCGAATTATGATTGTGTTAAATACGACGTTTCGTTCTCAAGGTTCGAGACAGACTGCTTCGTCTCGTTCATTTGATTTCTCTCTTTAAAATCGTCTTTTACTTATTTAGAGTTGCCATGTCGGCTGACACATGTCATACAAACACATTCCAGTGTTTCCCTCGGTTCATTTTCCTACATGGTTATTTTCCCTTATGTTGTCACCATAGCTCTCAACTGAGTATGTAATGTTCGGTTACACCCGAACTTAACCTTCCTTACTTGTTATTATTGATTTTCTTGTGTTCACCCACAATAATTTCTTTGGACGGAAATAGTTGCATAATATATATAATATTTTGCATAAACAACAGTTAATTGTTAGTGCTAACTATACTCTATATTAACGTGGTAAATTTAATGGTAGCAAATGATTTTGATTTAATTTTTTTGTAAAATGGATCGCAACACAGTGTTAAACCTAGTAGAATCAGTAATTCTGAACAAAATTACACAGACCGCCAATGAAAACTTAAGTTCATTCAACACTCCTCTAAATTTTAAAGCTATAATTCATAGATTGGATCAGCTGTATGCTGACAAGGGACCTATTTACATTTTAGAAAACGAATTAAACACCCTTAGGCAGGTACGAATGACCATAGATGATTACTATACAACAGTGGATAAACAACTGACTTTAATGATTAACGAAAATATCATGACATATAGTGGTAACGAAGCATTGACTTCGCCATTCACCGAACGGGCAAGGGAAAGTGCCTTCAGAGTATCTATATCCGGCTTGACATGCCAACCTAATAAAACAGCACTGCGTTTTTTAGCGCACGCAAACAACCGGCGTTTTTTGCCCTAACCGAAATAAGTATGCGTTGCGATATTGTAAAACATGTATGCAAACGTCAAACCCAAATGTCACGCAGAACAAAAATTGGAAATCGAGTTAGGTTTTCATGCAGCAAATTCAATTTCGGTTGCTCTCATACAAGTTGTATGTGCATGAGAGGTTTTTGACAGAAAATGACTTGCGTGCGTTTATATTAAGTTGGCATGTAAGGCGCCCCCTGTGCGATACCCTATTTTCCGCAAATCCGCCAGATTTATCCTCTCCGATCGCTATTACACAAGAGTTGCAGCACAACCGGTTAAGGTCGGAGTTCGCTCAAACATACGCGTCCGCCGGCCAATACAATAAAAACCGGATTATCTCCAGTAATCAGCGCTCGAGTTATAAAAACAACTCGCAACGAACGGAGACCGTTCAACCTGGGATAGTACCGATGGATGTGGACTACGGCTGTTCTCATTTTAGGATGCAAACTTACTTTAAAAATAAACCAGCAAATCAATTTCAACAACAACAGCCCAGAAAAAACTCGTATTGGGGTCAACAGCGTACGAAGCAATTGGGATATGTGCAACAGCAATTCAGTAGTAACCTTAAAAGAACGCATACAGGCAATACTTTCAATCAGTTACCGTATAATAAGGTGCAATGCAACCAGCAAATCAATTTCAGCAACAACAGCCCAGAAAGAACTCGTAAAAAAAGTGAAAAGAAGAACTTTATCCCTTTTGTTGTTAAGAAGTAAACGCTATAATACCCAGCACTAAGGATATGCCCAGTAATATCCAGAAACTAATCAAATCCAACTCAAAAGCATTTGCTGATGCAAACAGAGCCCTACCTTTTAATACCCGAGTGGTTGCATCCATAGAAACAACAGTGGAGACACCTATTTATTCACGCGGCTACCCACATCCGATGTACAGACATCAGGTTTTGTCAACGAAGTAATATCAGAGTTACTTCGCGATGGTATAATTCAAAAATCTTATTCATCGTATAATTCACCGATACACGTAGTTACAAAGAAAGGTGCAGATGATGATGGTAACCTGAAGTTAAGAATGGTTATAGATTTTTGGAAGTTAAACGAAAAAACCTCTTCTGATAAATACCCGATTCCAGGCACTTCAGTAATTCTTGCAAACTTGGGAAAATCAAAAATATTTACTATACTTGACCTAAAGTCGGGTTTCCACCAGATACTTCTTTCTGAAAAGAATATGTGTAAAACAGCGTTCAGCGTGAACAATGGAAAGTAAGAATTTTGTCGTATAGTGTTACGTGGAATTCACCTCACTTCGAATACGTTTACGTTACAAATATACATACAAACAAACGTTCATATTTTGCTGACCCGGGTAACCACCATAAGTTGATTCGCATTTGCCAAACCGCCCAATATATCGATTCATCATACCAACCAGCTTATGTGCGGATCATATTGACAATATGTAGGTCACTATGCTACAAACAAATCAAAATAAAATGCTGACATACAATTATTTATTATGAAATCATGTACTTTTTAATATGTAAGCATTAATGTAATTATGTACATATGTGTAGGTTACGAACTTTTGTATAAATAGAAATAGATTTATTTAATAAAAAAGAGTGATAATTTAACGCTACTCATCAGCGTTTCTATTCATTTACTTCAACATTTATTACATGGCGATCTTGCCAGTTCGATCCTTAAGCATAAAGTCGCTGATCAAGCAACGCTAAAAAGGTCCTACTGGAAGAGATCCTGCCAAGTTTCTTTTTATTATTTTAAAAAGTATTGTAGCGAATTTAGTGCAATTTCGGTTATTTGCAACCTTCTACTAACGTTCGTATCGCTAAACTGTTGAATAAATAACTCCATTATTCAATAAAGCAAAGTGGTTTTTATTAGACTACTTTGAAAAAACTTCACAATAACACTTATACTTCGCAACTGAAAGCGTGCTTCAGCTGGTGCTGCTTTTATAATCTTCGGTTTCCTCGTTCGCATACTTCTAGGCGTTTCTCCTTCTAGAATTTACTACTTGTTTACCAGTTATAAACTCAACAGCTATAAACTACAGATGCACGTTTATAGCTTCTCATATGCGCGTGTATATGTGAGTGATATTTCGACCGATGATTTCATACTTTTGTGAGCATCTCAGATATATGCGTGTGTTTGTGCATATCTCTCCCCTTCTTGTATGTACATATGTGTAGACATAATGATTGATTTGTTTATGTAGATACATGTGACTGCTTAGTATCGGCTTAGATATGATAGTATGCCTTAGTGTTGTTAATATTCGTCACAGTATGAAAAGTAATGGCAACAAACTGGTTCGAAGCTAGAGGATATTCCGTTCTATAACTGGTATAAACAAATCCAACAATAGCATTGGAAACCAGAATTGATGAACTTTCAACAAAATTGACCAATAGACTGGCAGCGAAACGAAAGCAGTTAGCAGCATATAGAAGTGGAATAAAAAATTGACCATTAGACTTGCAGCAAAAGAAAGAAGATTCAAGAACGACTGGCGGCTGTTAGCTTTAAATATGTATATTTAAGATTTAGAATGAATTGAGCGGCCTTATGGACGCTTAACCATGAGCAAAAACTTTGTTTTTTCTAAGGAATTTTTTTAAAGTAGAACTAGTTTAATTGAAAGAAAGTGTGAAATTTTAAGTTAACATCATTAAAATTTAAAGAAAAATATCTTGAAAAAAAAGGATTAATTTAATATTAAAGAATTAATTAAAAATTAAAATTCAAAATGTCAGTTAGTTAAACCAGTAAATTGGAATGTTTAGGTAGGCCTCATACAACTCCTTAAATGTGGGAAATTTTTTTAATTTGCTTACTGATGTTTTTCCAAGATAGAAATGAACAAATTTTATAAATTTATGAGGCAGAAAAATCGTACAAATGTATAAACAACAAGCTAAGTTCGGGTGTAACCGAACATTACATACTCAGTTGAGAGCTGTGGAGACTAAACAAGGGAAAATCACCATGTAGTAAAGAGAACCTAGGGTAACCTGGAATGTGTTTGTATGACATGTGTATCAAATGGAAGGTATTAAAGAGTAAGAGGGAGTGGGCCATAGTTCTATAAATGGACGCCATTTAGGGATATCGCCATAAAGGTGGACCACGGCTGACTCTAGAATTTGTTTATACGATATGGGTATCAAATGAAAGGTGTTAATGAGTATTTTAAAAGGGAGTGGGCCTTAGTTCTATAGGTGGATGGATGCCTTTTCGAGATAACGGCATAAAGGTGGACCAGGGGTGACTCTAGAATTTGTTTGTACTATATGGGTATCAAATGAAAGGTGTTAATGAGTATTTTAAAAGGTAGTGGGCCTTAGTTATATAGGTGGACGCCTTTTCGGAACATCGTTATAAAGGTGGACCAGGGTTGACTCTAGAATGCGTTTGTACAACATGGGTATCAAACGAAAGGTGTTAATAAGTATTTTAAAAGGGAGTGGGCCTTAGTTCTATGGGTAGACGCCTTTTCGGGATATCGCCATAAACGTGGACCAGGGGTGACTCCAGAATGCGTTTGTACAATATGGGTATCAAGTGAAAGGTGTTAATAAGTATTTTAAAAGGGAGTGGCCTTAGTTCTATAGGTGAACGCCTTTTCGAGATATCTCCATAAAGGTGGGCCAGGGGTGACTCCAGAATGCGTTTGTACATTATGGGTATCAAACGAAAGGTTTTAATAAGTATTTTAAAAGGGATTGGGCCTTAGTTCTATGGGTAGACGCCTTTTCGGGATATCGCTATCAAATGAAGGGTGTTAATAAGTATTTTTAAAGGGAGTGGGCCTTAGTTCTATGGGTAGACGCCTTTTCGGGATAACGCCATAAACGTGGACCAGGGGTGACTCCAGAATGCGTTTGTACAATATGGGTATCAAATGAAAGGTGTTAATGAAAATTTTAAAAGGGAGTGGGCCTTAGTTCTATAGGTGGACGCCTTTTCGAGATATCGCCATAAAGGTGGACCAGGGGTGAATCTAGAATTTGTTTTTACGATATGGGTATCAAATGAAAAGTGTTAATGAGTATTTTAAAACGGCGTGGGCCTTAGTTCTATAGGTGGGCACCTTTTCGAGATATCGCCATAAAGGTGGACCAGGGGTGACTCTAGAATTTTTTTGTACGATATGGGTATAAATTGAAAGGTGTTAATGAGTATTTTAAAACGGAGTGGGCCTTAGTTCTATAGGTGAATGCCTTTTCGAGATATCTCCATAAAGGTGGGCCTGTAGTGCGATTCACTAACTTATATCGTTATGGAAGTCGTGATGTATATCGGCAAAATTTTTGGTTTGCTGTAACGAATGTGCTATTCAGTAACTTATATATAACGAGTCCAAACAGCTGACTTTTCGTATCTATTCAAAATGTTAAAGTGTGGCATTTCTGCTCACATCAGCCGTTCGAAATGTCAAAATATGCGAACATCACAAAGAGGAATAAAAAAAACTATTTGTTCGCGCTAATTTGATTCTTCAGTTTAATAATTGATTTTTTATAAGTGGAATTCACCATAATAGGAACTGAAATCAAACTTCGTTGTTCAGTGTAAAAAAGAAAAGTAATATTAAAGGAAAGTATTTTTAATTATTACGATATTACAACCTTATTTTAAACATTTATTGTTCTTTATTTTAGAATTTTATAATGGCGTCCACAAGTGCTGCTGCTAAGCGAAACCGAACATCACAGGAGCAGTTACGAACACTAGTTGACCTTCTCACTGAGAACGACGGACTGGCAACAGGAAAATTCCAGCGTCAACATGGAAAGATGGAGTACTTGAGGAAATGGAGGGAGTTGACAGAAAAGCTCAACGCTATTGGAGGAGCTACAAAAACTACAGAACAATGTCAAACGGTAAGTACTTCTTTAGTGAAATATAGCAACATACAAACCGTCATGAGGAGAAAGTGCTTGTGATACATAAATGGAATCGCAAATTGTGAGAAAATGGGGAGAGCGGGATTCCACTAAATATTGTGAATAGCGGAAAGCGCTGACAAAGTTACGTTCGGCCATTTGTTTGCATATTAGTGTTTGGTTCTTATGTACAAATATGTGTGGATAGTATATGTACATTTAACTTGTACGCTAATCCCAAAAACATACATAAATGTGTTACGGTGAAAAGTTAAGATTGTGTGCAAATTCAAACGAAGAATTTAGTGATTCCGGTAAGTCTAGGACTGTGGTACACTGCTTAAAAACGTTCAAAAATATCGAGAGATATCAAAAGACACGTTTTGACCACGGTATCAATAATCCGAAGGTGGAAAATAAAAATTTTACTTCTGTCAGGAAATATTTGTAGCCGATGTTTGTCCTAGACTTATCGTGTTATCAGAATTCACTTTTAACTTTGATTTTTCCCGAGATATTTATGTTTGTTCATAAATGTGTCTATATTTCGTGTTTTATTTCTTTGGAAGTAGGTGTGGCGCGATTTAAAAGGCCGCACGAGCAACCGCGTTCGAGACAGGAGTTTGCGGGAAGCCCGAACAGGCAATAGGCAAGTCAATCTCCCGGCGGTAACTGATGTAGAAATGCGCGTGGTTAGCCTTGTTGGAGATGAGTATATTGAAGGCTCACGCGATTGCCCGGATAGCATAGAAGAAGTGAGCTGATATTTTTATTTTTATTTTCATAATTATGTGCTAATTGTTTTGTTTACTTCTAATACTTAGGAACTGCATTTGATCTTAGAAGAAGATGACGAGGAGGCTGTGACTCCGACAGTTTAATGACTGTCCGCTCCAACATCAGCGCCTGCACAAACACCAGCACCCCCGCCTTTAACCGTCTGTGCTGTGGACTATTAAATTAGTATTTTGTTATTTAGCTTGGTATTAATTTTTTTTACCTTTATATTGTTCGCTATCATTAAATATAAGTTCCCTAGTTTTAAGATGTAATAAATGTATATTAGGGTGCTGTTAAACATTTTTTTTTGGGTATGTTCTGATATCTACTTTCACAAAAAATTTTCGATTTACTTATTGAATTTATATAGATACAATTTGACAAGTAAATAGAAATTTTTTTTTAAATGTGAAAATCAGAGCAGGCCTCAAAAAACTTTTTGAAGCACCCTTACATACGTTTATAATTCTTAAAATCTAATGCATAAACTATTTCCCATCTACTCAAAATTTGCATGTTTGAAACCTTTTCTTAATTCGTTTTTAATTTCTATATTTTCCTCATAGAAATCTTAGTTCAAAGCAGTATAAATCTGTGTTCTAAACTTTATGAGTATCCTTTATGTTATGTGAGAAATGATAGCGACACCCTGTATGTGTATCTTTTAGAATTTCAAAAACTGAGTGAGTTATATATATACAGCTATGTAAGATATAATAGGGATACCCTTTAAAACGGGTTTGTTCGCAAACTATGTTTATTTATAAGTATTTTAAAAATTTCATAGTTCTAATTATATTTTAAATACAATTTTTAAAATACTAACAAATATCCATAGTTTGCTAACAAACCCGTTTTAAAGGGTATCCCTATTATTTCTTACATAGCTGTATATATATAACTCACTCAGTTTTTGAAATTCTAAAAGATACACATACAGGGAGTCCCTATCATTTCTCACATAACATAAAGTATACTCATAAAGTTTGGAACACAGATTTATACTGCTTTGAACTAAGATTTCTATGAGGAAAATATAGAAATTAAAAACGAATTAAGAAAAGGTTTCAAACATGCAAAGTCTGACTGGATGGGGAGTGGGTTATATACCCCGTTTCATAATTATTAACGCGGAATAATTTGCATCTTTTAAACATTAACATAATTTCTTTTTGATTTCAATATTTTTCTCATACAAATCTTAGTCTAGACCAGTATAAATCTATGTTCTAAACTTTAAATCTATCTTATAGAATTTCAAAAACGTTTCGAAAAAATTTCAAATCCTACAAATAAAAAAACAACCCGAAAATACAGTTTTGTAGCCTATTTAATTCTACTCTAACAAAGTACAAATTTCAAGTACTTTAAGGACCTCCTTATATTTTTAGAATTTTTGAGCAACATTAATTTTTATTATATGTAGTTTTTCAGCTTTACTGATCTATTAGGGTGAAGTGCAAATAAAATGTTATTTATTCCACCATTTAGCCCAACGTTTCGATAATTATCCTTATCTTCTTCAGGGGCGGTCTATATTTGTTTATAACAAAATACAAAAGACAAAAACAACATTAGAAATAAAATTACACGATATAAATTATATAGTTTCAAACAAAGTTTTGCACAATTATAAATTTGAATTTTACATGAAATATTACTTCACAAACAATTATTTATATTCACTCACATTGGTATTTAAAAACGATTTTATTATTACTTTACAAAAAAATTAATTAAATGCTACCATCACTATATGGTAAACTTGTCAAACTAAAACTAATTATCTGTGTCATAGGCATAATAAGTAAGTCGCGGCTATGTCTTGTGTATCTTCTTTCTTGTTCATTGCCTTTTCTCTGTTTTGCATTATTCTTAGGCTCTCGAGTGTGTACCTTGTTCTTTCTCTCGTCTCTTTGTCTATTATTTTTGTTGTTGTGAAATCTACTGTGTGTTTGTTGTTAACCGCGTGTTGTGATAACGCCGTGCTGTGTTTTTCTTTGTTGATATCGGCTTGGTGCTCTGCAAGTCGTGTGTTTAGCGCCCTCTTCGTAGTGCCAATATATATTTTGTTGCAATGTCCATTTTCATTTCCTTTGCACTCTATTTGGTATACCACGTTACTTTCTTGTTGTATGTTGATCGGGCTTTTTGTTTTTGTAAAGAATGTTAATAGGGTGTGGTTAGATTTGTAAGCCAGTGTTACTTTTGGGTTTTTTGTTATGTGTTGTGCTAGATTTTCTGAAAGCCTGGGAATATAGGTCGTACTAAAATATTGTTTTGGCTCATTCGGCGACTCTTTCGTTGTGGTTTGTGTGGGAATATTTATTAATTCTTGTTGTTTACGGTCAATTAGATTACATATTAATTTATTGGGATAATTGTTACTTCTTAGCGTCATTTTGATTTTTTCTATATTAGCGTTATGAAAACATTGATTGCTGATGGTCAGAACTTTATGTATAAAATTTTTGGCGGTATTTAATTTATACTTAAAGGGTTGTGATGAAAGGAAATTTATTAGGCGACCAGACGATGTAGGTTTTGTGTACCAGTCAAGTATAATTTTATTGTTAGCTCTATATATGCGGGTGTCTAAGAAGGTGATGTTGTTGTTTTTTTTCATTTCAATGGTAAATTGCAGTCTATTGTGGTATTTGTTCAGTGTACTTAAGATAATTTCCGTGTCGCTTCGTTTTATTATTGCAAATACGTCGTCTACGTATTTGACAAGAAATTTGATACTAGTGTTTTGTTGTTGGTTCAGCTCAGAGTACATATTGTGTATAAGGTCGTCCATCACAATGTCCGCTATGGTGGGGGAAAGTGGGTTACCCATCGGCATTCGAAATTTTTGTTGGTAAATATTGTTATTGAACATGAAATAGTTATTTTCTTTTAAGCAGAACTCTAATATGGTTAAAAATTAGTTTTTCGGTATGTTTGTGTGTTGTTGGACTTTTTCCCATTTTTTCATGACTATCTTTATTGCTAAAGCCGTCGGTATGTTGGTGAAGAGCGAGACGACATCGAACGATACTAACACATCATCATTGCATACATTTACATCAGCTAATCTATTTTTCAAGTCAAATGAATTTTTAATGTTGTAGTCTTCTGATATTAGTGGCGTCAAGATTTTTCCTAAATATATGGATAATACATAACATGGAACATTTATAGAAGACGACACACTCGAGAGCCTAAGAATAATGCAAAACAGAGAAAAGGCAATGAACAAGAAAGAAGATACACAAGACATAGCCGCGACTTACTTATTATGCCTATGACACAGATAATTAGTTTTAGTTTGACAAGTTTACCATATAGTGATGGTAGCATTTAATTAATTTTTTTGTAAAGTAATAATAAAATCGTTTTTTAAATACCAATGTGAGTGAATATAAATAATTGTTTGTGAAGTAATATTTCATGTAATATTCAAATTTATAATTGTGCAAAACTTTGTTTGAAACTATGTAATTTAGATCGTGTAATTTTATTTCCAATGTTGTTTTTGTCTTTTGTTATAAACAAATATAGACCGCCCCTGAAGAAGATAAGGATAATTATCGAAACGTTGGGCTAAATGGTGGAATAAATAACATTTTATTTGCACTTGACCCTAATAGATCAGTAAAGCTGAAAAACTACATATAAACTAATAAAACTGATCGGAAATTACAATTAAATAATTAATTTTTATTTTTTATTTCATTTCTTTGGAACTAGGTATGGCGCGATTTGAAAAGCCGTACAAGCAACCGCGTTCGGGACCGAAATGTGCAAAGAGCCCAAACAGGAAATTGGCCAATTACCCTCCCGGCGCCGAATGAAATGGAGATGCGTGTGTTAAATTTAATTGGGAAAAAATATGTTCAAGGCTCACACGATTGCCCGGATACAATGGAAGAAGAAGAGGTGAAGTTTTAGTTTTACACTTATTTCCATATATGCGTCTGAATTATTTTGTTTGTTTTTCTTATAAATAGGAGCTGCGTTTGATTTTCGAGGAGGCGGTGACTCCGACTGTAGAATGTGTAGTTGCTGCAACACCGTCCGCTACCCCCGACCAAACACTGCGCAGGGGTTCAAAAAGAAAAAATAAGGAGCAAGAAGCTGATAATGACGAGGAGGCTGTTGAATGTGGGATGGCTACAACACCGTCCGCTCATCACTCGAGAGGGTCTAGGGCATTTTCTGCTACCCCCGCACAAACACCACGTAGGGGCTTAAAAAGTAAGCGTGCTGACGCAGAAGCTGACAAAACGCTGCGATTTTTAGAAATCGCTGAAGTGCAGGCTCAAACACACAGGGTAAGAAACAATAATTCATTATAAAAAATTTATTTATTAAACTTTTTTAATTTTTCTCCCTATATCAACAGATACTGGCAGAAAATGAAACCAAACGATTGGAAAATGAGGCCAAGCTAATTGAAATGCAAGCGAAGCAGAACGAGGCAATGTTTGCAATTGTTAAAGAGATTGGAAAGTGGTCGGAGGCGTTTAACCGGTTGTCTGATAGGCTATAAACTAGTATTTTAGTATTTAGCTTAGTTCAATTTTTTTTTTTTAACTCGCTCTAGAAAATTAATCGAACTTCAAAAAAATGTCATCAACATTTTTAACTTTTTATTCAGAATTGTTAGAAAATGTAGTTTTGTAGCTCATTCAATTTTAGTTAAGGAAGTGCAAGTTTCATGCCGTAAACATTTCCGTTGATTTTTTAGAAACTTTTTTGCTAAGGATGTTGCTAATTTTTTCCCCTGAAAAGTACATTTTGTTCATTTGTTATATGGAAAAAAATACGCAACACCCTTAGCAAAAAAGTTTCTAAAAAATCAACGGAAATGTTTACGGTCATGAAACTTGCACTTCCTTAACTAAAATTGAATGAGCTACAAAACTACATTTTCTAACAATTCTGAATAAAAAGTTAAAAATGTTGATGACATTTTTTTGAAGTTCGATTAATTTTCTAGAGCTTCGTGTTAACTTTTAAATTTTTTTTTATGTGGTTCCTATTTGCAAAAATATAACTTAGAATTTTGATTCTATTTTATTAACCGTAATTCTATGTTATAGGTACTATACAGTAGTCGCTCAAAAATTAGAACTTTTAGTAATTAAAATGTCCAGAATTAGAATCAACTTTTTCAATACATTACACGAATTTTCAATTCTAATTTCTAAGCGTATTTTTTGTACATTTTTTGTTAGTTTTTGTGTGAAATGCGGGTACAGGTGTTTTGGCATTGTTTGTTTAAAAGCAATGCCAAATAAATGTAAGAAAAATACATTGTCCTTGGAAACCAAAGTTCATATCTTGGAAAAGCTTGACAAAGGTGTTCAAGGGAAGCGGTTAGCCCTAGAATTTGATGTGGCGCCATCTACAATCAGCTATATCAACTCGAATAAACCATAAATTTTAAACGCCGTTTCTAATACCTATCATAAGGCTAACAAAAAATCATTGCACATCGCGTTATGAAGTTTTTGTTTCATTTTTGGCTTTTTTAATGTGTCTATCGATATTTTATGTATTTTGAAAGAAAAAATATATATATCATAATTGGATTTTTTATTTTTTGGATATTTTTTTGATTTAGCGTATATATACATACGTGTATATTTAATAAAAAACATGTGATATGTATTGTACTGAATTTTTATCTTATGTTTTCTCGTTTTTATGACTTAATTTTTAAGGTTTTATACAAATAAAAAACGTCCAGGAGTTAATAAAAAATATAGAATATAAACTTGTGTTAGAGGAGAAAAATTAATTTTTCGCAAATACTCATGGACATCAGTCTTCGTCAAGGGTTTTTGGAGTTTCACCAAGTTTATCTGAAACTATTTTCGATATTGTTTTTTCAAGTATATATCACGATGTAACACTAACGATGTGAATGAAAACTTACCACTTTTTGCTGAGAGTTTTTAGAATTTTTCTGAGTATGCAGTTTTGTGGCTTATTAAATTTTTATACAATAATGTCTTAACTTAATCCACTTGAATGGCATTCTGATTTTTGCGAATTTTTTCCAGGGGACCTCGTGAATTTTTCTTATACAAAGTTTTGAACGCAAAACTTTTTATGAGACAAGCGCTCTGAGCAAAAACCAAAAACTAACTTTAGCGTAGTAAGATTAACACAATATGGTACTAAAATTTAAGGAGCTACAAAACTGCATACTCAGAAAAGTTCTAAAAATTCTCAGCAAAAGTGAGCAAAAGATATATACTTAAAAAAAATTGAGCATAATTTAGCTTCAGCAAAACTTGGTGGAAATTGCAAAAATAAAAAAAAAAATATAAGTATTGTTCAGGAGAAAACATTTGCTATGAGTCTCTGTTGGACCCGTTTTCCAGCTGAAGATATAGAGTTAAAGGTTTCTTCTGAGTTGGTCACAGCATGTTCCACCAAAATTGGGTCGATGTCATCAATCTCAAAGCTCTGCTCACGCAAACGAATATTATGTAATGTTGAGCAGGCATTTACAATTTTCCCGGCGAAGCCCGGTTCATACAAAAGAACTCTTTGCCGTGAAAGACATCTCCAAGTTCCTTTCAAAACACCAAAGAGTCTCTCGATGGGATTTCGAGCTTTGCATAAAGCCTCGTTATATCGAAACTTGGGGGTACCCTCAGGCTGGTTCGGTAGTGGTGTCATAAGCCACGGCTCTAATGGGTACCCAGAATCACCTGAAAGTTGCATATTTCAAATTATGAAAAATGTTAAGAACAATCAATAGATATTACCTATTAAAAACATATGACGATTCCCATTTTCATGGGCTCTCTGCATTGCTCGACGAGCTGCACAACTACTCCAAATATATGCGTCATGACGTGCTCCCGGAAACTTGGCATTCACATTTAAAATTTTTAAATTTGGGTCACATATCTACAAAAATGTAAAAATTATGTAGCAATGCACTTTATTATTAAATAGTTAAATTAGTTAACCTATCATTTGCACATTTATGGAATGATATCAATGATGATTAACGTACGCTTCCTCATGAACTTTTGAAGCTAAAATGGAAACGTGCGTACAGTCAATCGCTCCTATCGTTCCTCCAACGAAGGGCGCAGTTGCTGACGAAAATACCTCTTTGGCAGCTTGTCGTTCTTCCTGCGTCATAGGAAACTTGATTTCGTCGAAAAGCACTTTCTCATTTATTGCATCAGTCACACTATGCATACATCGGCTGATGGAAGACTGGCTCATCGAAATTCCCCACTGTTCTCCTACAGGCCGTTGATAACAGCCAGTGGCATAAAAACGTAAGGCACACAAAACCTTCAAAGATATCTAGTAAGTAAGGACACTGCAAATTTTCAATGATTTTAGTAGCTTTACCTGTTTCTCTTCCGATATTGCTGAGATCCTCTGCCCTCTTAGATTTTCGTGTAGCCGATCAGCAAGTCCCATCACAATATCCGGAGATACGCGGTACAATTTTTTGAATTCTGCACGCTCAAGCTCAAAAGGATCATCGATGTCCCTGAGCAAGCGCCTATCTACTCTTGATGCACTCGACGCTGTTACATTTTGCGTTAAATTATTCGCTACAAACTCAAATTCCATTATTTTTATTGTTTGAAACACGAAAACACCGAAATATTAATAAATTTTGATAATAAATTATCTTAACCACCTATAGCGTGAAAAACAAAACCGACGATATAAGTCTCTTGTCAAATCGTTATAGAAAACAGCTGATTGTTCTATATCGAGTTATAAATAAAGATAAGTTACTGAATAGCAAACTCGTTAAAATTATCGTTATGATATTATATCAATACTGAAAATCGTTATGGAAGTTAGCGAATCGCATTGCAGGAGTGACTCTGGAATTTTTTTGCACGATTTGGGTATCAAATGAAAGGTGTTAATGAGTATTTTAAAAGGAAGTGGGCCTTAGTTCTATAAGTGGATGCCTTTTCGAGATATTACCATAAACGTGGACCATGGGTGCCTCTAGAATGTGTTTGTACGATATGGGTATCAAATTAAAGGTATTAATGAGGGTTTTAAAAGGGAGTGGCCCTTAGTTGTATATGTGAAGCCGTTTTCGAGATATCGACCAAAATGTGGACCAGGGTGATCCAGAACATCATCTGTCGGGTACCGCTAATTTATTTATATATGTAATACCACGAACAGTATTCCTTCCAAGATTCCAAGGGCTTTTGATTTCGCCCTGCAAAACTTTTTCATTTTCTTCTACTTAATATGGTAGGTGTCACTCCCATTTTACAAAGTTTTTTTCTAAAGTTATATTTTGCGTCAATTGACCAATTCAATTACCATGTTTCATCCCTTTTTTCGTATTTGGTATATAATTATGGCATTTTTTTCATATTTCGTAATTTTCGATATCGAAAAAGTGGGCGTGGTCATGGTCGGATTTAGGCCATTTTTTACACCAATACAAAGTGAGTTCAGATAAGTACGTGAAGTGAGGTTAGTAAAGATATATCGATTTTTGCTCAAGTTATCGTGTTAACGGCCGAACGGAAGGACAGACGACCGACTGTGTATAAAAACTGGGTCTGGCTTTAACCGATTTCGCCCTTTTTCACAGAAAATAGTTATCGTCCTAGAGTCTAAGCCTCTACCAAATTTCACAAGGATTGGTAAATTTTTGTTCGACTTATGGCATTAAAAGTATCCTAGACAAATTAAATGAAAAAGGGCGGAGCCTCGACCATTTTGAAATTTTCTTTTATTTTTTTATTTTGTTGCACCATATCATTACTGGAGTTGAATGTTGACATAATTTACTTATATACTGTAAAGATATTAACTTTTCTTTTAAAATTTGACATTAAAAAAAATTTTTTTTAAAAGTGGCCATGGTTGTTCTCCGATGTTTCTAATTTTTATTAAGCATACATATAGTAATAAGAGTAACGGTCCTGCCAAATTTCATCATGATATCTTCAACGACTGCCAAATTACAGCTTGAAAAACTTCTAAATTACCTTCTTTTAAAAGTGGGCGGTGCCAGGCCCATTGTCCAAAATTTTACTAGTTTTCTATTCTGCGTATATAATTCAACTCACCTACCAAGCTTCATCGCTTAATCCGTATTTGGTAATGAATTATCGCACTTTTTCAATTTTTCGAAACTTTCGATATCGAAAAAGTGGGCGTGGTTATAGTCCGATATCGTTCATTTTAAATAGCGATCTGAGATGAGTACCCAGGAACCTACATACAAAATTTCATCATGATACCTCAAAATTTACTCTAGTTATCGTGTTAACGGACGGACGGCTGGACGGACATGGCTCAATCGAATTTTTTTTCGATACTGATGATTTTGATATATGGAAGTCTATGTCTATCTTCCTTTATACCTGTACAACCAACCGTTATCCAATCAAAGTTAATTACTCTGTGAGCTTTGCTCAACTGAGTATAAAAACATAACAATAAAACCAGAAACGGTAGTTAAACATTTTTCAATTATTTTAGAATCATTAAACACCCCCTACTAACAAAACATCATCAGGTTGAAGCATACCAAATTTTTTCAAATGTAAGAGACAAATTGGTGTCTTCATTAGCAAGGTATAACTTCGAAATAACAGTACCCACTACAATTTTAACACTCTTTTAACTGAGCCCTCTTTGACTGAGGAATATAAACCAGTTGAGTTAACAAAGTCCGCACAGACCCAAACCCCATGTACAAAACCAACAGAATCGGTAAAAACAGATATAACAAGTAAGGAAGGTTAAGTTCGGGTCTAACCGAACATTACATACTCAGTTGAGAGCTATGCTGACAACATAAGGGAAAATAACCATGTAGGAAAATGAACCGAGGGAAACCCTGGAATGTGTTTGTATGACATGTGTATCAAATGAAAGGCATTAAAGAGTATTTTATGAGGGAGTGGGCCATAGTTCTATAGGTGGACGCCATTTAGGGATATCGCCATAAAGGTGAATCAGGGTTGACTCTAGAATTTGTTTGCACGATATGGGTATCAAATGCAAGGTGTTAATGAGTATTTTAAAAGGGAGTAATCCTTAGTTCCAAAGGTGGACGCCGTTTCGAGATATCTCCATAAAGGTGGACCGGGGTGACCCCAGAATTTGTTTGTACAATATGGGTATCAAAAAAAAAAGGCGTTAATGAGTATTTTAAAAGGGAGTGATCCTTAGTTCCATAGGTGGACGCCGTTTCGAGATATCGCCATAAAGGTGGACCAGGATTGACGCTGGAATTTGTTTGTACGATATGGATATCAAATTAAAGGTATTAATGAGGGTTTTAAAAGGTAGTGGTGGTAGTTGTATATGTGGTCGCTTTTTCGAGATATCGCCATAAAGGTGGACCAGGGGTGACTCTAGAACGCGTTTGTACAATATGGGTATCAAACGAAAGGTGTTAATGAGTATTTTAAAAGGGAGTTGGTCATAGTTCTATAGGTGGACGCCGTTTCGAAATATCGCCATAAAGGTGTTCTAGGGATGACTCTAGAATGTGTTTGTACGATATGGGTATCAAATTAAAGGTATTAATGTGGGTTTTAAAAGGGAGTGGTGGTAGTTGTATAGGTGGTCGCCTTTTCGAGATATCTCCATAAAGGTGGAACAGGGGTGACTCTAGAACGCGTTTGTACAATATGGGTATCAAATGAAAGTTGGTAATGAGTATTTTTAAAAGTTAGTGGGCCTTCGTTCTATAGGTGGTCGCCTTTTCGAGATATCGCCATAAAGGTGGAACAGGGGTGACTCTAGAATACGTTTGTACAATATGGGTATCAAACGAATGGAAGTCTATATCTATCTCGATTCCTTTATACCTGTACAACCAACCGTTATGCAATCAAACTTATCATAATCTGTGAGCTCTGCTCAACTGAGTATAAAAATTTCACAAACAGTAGTAGAATTTATCAAAACAGCTTCATCAGTATTACCATAGTTTAATGGTAAGCCAGAGCATCTGTACAGCTTTTTAGACGCCCTTGACACCTTAGAACAAATTAGAGATAATCATGAAGCTGTGGCAATAACCATGATAAAAATTAGCAATGAAAGTACAATCGCACAAATTAAATTAAAGCTAAAGACGGCAATAAAAGGCGAATCAGTGAAGTTTTGAAGGCAAAACTCCTGAATATATAGCAGCGTAGTAAAACCACAAGTCAGTACACAGCGGAAATAGAAAATATGGTAGGTGTCACAACCATTTTACAAAGTTTTTTCTAAAGTTATATTTCGCGTCAATAAACCAATCCAATTACCATGTTTCATCCCTTTTTTCTTATTTGGTATAGAATTATGGCATTTTTTTCATTCTTCGTAATTTTCGATATCGAAAAAGTGGGCGTGGTCATTGTCGGATTTCGTTCATTTTTTATACCAAGATAAAGTGAGTTCAGATAAGTACGTGAACTAAGTTCAGTAAAGCTGTGTCGATTTTTGCTCAAGTTATCGTGTTAAGGGCCATGCGGAAGGACCTACGGACGACTGTGTATAAAAAATGGGCGTGGCTTCAACCGATTTCGCCCATTTTCACAGAAAACAGTTAGCGTCATAAAATCTATGCCCCTACCAAATTTCAAAAGGATTGGTAAATTTTTGTTCGACTTATGGCATTAAAAGTCCTAGACAAATTAAATGAAAAGGGGCGGAGCCACGCAGATTTTGAAAATTTCTTTTATTTTTGTATTTTGTTGCACCATATCATTACTGGAGTTGAATGTTGACATAATTTGCTTATATACTGTAAAGATATTAAATTTTTTGTTAAAATTTTACTTTAAAAAAATTTTTTTTTTAAAAAGTGGTCGTGGTCCTTCTTCGATTTTGCTAATTTTTATTAAGCATACATATAGTAATAGGAGTAACGCTTCTGCCAAATTTCATCATGATATCTTCAACGACTGCCAAATTACAGCTTGCAAAATTTTAAATTACCTTCTTTTAAAAGTGGACGGTACCACGCCCATTGTCCAAAATTTTACTAATTTTCTATTCTTCGTCATAAGTTCAACCCACCTACCAAGCTTCATCGCTTTATCTGTCTTTGGTAATGAATTATCGCACTTTTTCGGTTTTTCGAAATTTTTGATATCGAAAAAGTGGGCGTTGTTATAGTCCGATATCGTTCATTTTAAGTAGTGATCTGAGATGAGCGCTCAGGAACTTACATACCAAATTTCATCAAGATACCACAAAATTTACTCAAGTTATTGTGTTAACGGACGGACGGACGGACAGAAATGGCTCAATCAAATTTTTTTTCAGTCCTGATGGCTTTGATATATGGAAGTCTATATCTATCTCGATTCCTTTATACCTGTACAACCAACCGTTATCCAATCAAACTTAATATACTCTGTGAGCTCTGCTCAACTGAGTATAATAAATACAACACAAATAATAGATTGAAAGGGCATCGGTCAAGGCATAACCAGCACATTAGGCACAGTCAAAGCGGACTTAAAAGGTGATGACCTCCTAATTTATTATAAAGTCCACGTCGTAGGAGACGACTTCCCAATACCATGCGATAGAATTATAGGACTAGTTTTTATAAAGACATATAATTGCATTCTAGATTATGGCAAAATGGAGGATAAACTAATCCTAAGACCATATGATTTCCCCTAAAAAATAACAATGCACCTGACAAATTGTCTGTCCGTTAATAAAATTACGATCCCTGCTAGATCTGAAGTCATTAGACAAGTCACAGTAAACACTGATAGTAAGAACATCTTCATACCCCGTCAACAATTATCTGAAGGCATTTTTATAGCAAACACAATCACAAATAAAGACCAATCTTTCGTCAGAATTATCAACACAACAAATAAAAACACAACTATTCAAAACTATAAAATTGATACTGAATATTTAGATGACTATACACTAATTGAAACAAGCACACACATAACAAGTAAGGACGGGACTGTCTGTGCCGAAGACTTCATACCTTTCAGGAATGGGGTTGAACCATAATCTTATCCCATTCGTAATCTCCAAATAATGCGCTGTATAAGATAAGAAATATATATGGAACAGATGTACATACCTAAACAATTTTAGGATAAATATAAAAAAATGGCAAAAAATGCCCTTATCTGAACGATCGGTTATATGGGATATATATTATATATAGCTCCTATCGAAATTATTTTTACAGGAAATCTTCTATGATATATTAGAATATATATCACCAAGTTTCACGTTTTTATATTGGAAACTAAGGGAGAAATGGCCAAAAATCTTTCTATCTGAACGATCGGTTGTATGGGATAGGTATAAATATCACAAAGTTTAACGTTTTTATATTGGAAATTAATGGAGAAATGGTTTAAAAGCTTTCTATCTGAACGATCGGTTGTATGGGATATATATTATATTGCTCCGATCGAAATGATTTTTTCATGAAATCTTCTATGATATATTAGAATATATATCACCAAGTTTCACGTTTTTATATTGGAAACTAATGGAGAAATGGCCAAAAATCTTTCTATCTGAACTATCCGTTGTATGGGACATATACTATATATAGCTCTGATCAAAGTTTTTTTTTCAGAAAATTTTCTATGATATATTAAAATAGGTATCACCGAGTTTCACGTTTATACTTTCTAAATTAAGGGAGAAATGGCCAAAAATCTTACTATTTGAACGATCGGTTGTATGGGATATAACTATATATAGCTCCGATCCAAGTGATTTTTTCAGGATATAATCTATGATATATTAGAATATATATTACCGAGTTTCACGTTTATTTTTTCTAAATTGCGTCAGGAGTGACCAAAATTGTCTTATCTGAACGATCGGTTGTATGGGAGATATATGTTGTCCGATCCTACTGGATCCTACAAATGTCTAATATACATAATACAAAAATACATCCTTGTGCCAAATTTCATTGAGATATCCCAAAATTTGAGGGACTAGTTTGCTTTCAAACAGACAGACGGACTGACAGATGGACGGACGGACAGACGGACATGGCTATATCAACTCAGTTTGTCGCCCTGATCAATTCGTTATACTTAATGGTGAGTCTATCTGATATATTTCTCAACGTTACAAACATCGGACCAAAGTTAATATACCATTTCATATTCATGAAAGGTATAAAAATAGTAATGATACAGAAAAATTAAAAAGACTAACCAAAAACTTTCCACAATTTGTCAATTCTCAATTAACATCATTATGCACAGAATTCATAGACATATTTGCACTAGAAAAAGAACCAATCTCTTCCAACACTTTTTATGAACAAAAACTACACATGAAAGACGACACCCCAGTTCACATAAAAAACTACAGATTGCCTCAGACAAAAAAGGGGAGATAAGCAAACAGGTTAATAAGCTAATCGAATATGACATAATAGAACCTTCCATATCAGAATATAACAGCCCAATCTTACTAGTCCCTAAAAAATCACTTCCAGGCCATACAGAGAAAAGATAGAGATTGGTTGTTGATTATAGGCAAGTCAATAAAAAGCTAGCAGCGGATAAATTTCCACTCCCAAGAATTGATGACATTCTAAATCAACTTGGAGGAGCCAAATATTTTTCATGCCTAGACCTTATGTTAGGCTTCCATCAAATAGAAGTAGACCCGGACTCTAGGGATATAACTTCATTCACAGCCGAAGACGGCACATACCGATTCAAAAGGCTACCGTATGGATTAAAGGTAGCACTTAATTCGTTCCAAAGAATGATGACATTAGCGTTCACAGGCCTCAAACTTTCCCAAGCGTTTCTCTACATGGATGATTTGGTTATATTAGGTTGTACGGAAAACATATGTTAAAAAACCTAAGAGACGAGTTCTCCACCTATAGGAAATACAACCTAAAGTTACATCCAGATAAATGCCTATTTTTCAGCCAGGAATTAACCTACTTCAGACTTAAGTGCACAAGCAAGGGAATATTACCCGACCCAAGCAAATTTGAAACAGTTCAAAACTACCCAATACCCAAAACAGCCAATGAAGTTGAGAGGTTCGTAGCGTTCTGCAACTATTACAGAAGATTTGTACCGAATTTCGCTGAATACTCAAGAAAACTAAGCAGGCTTTGCTAAAAGAATGTTTCCTTCGGTTGGACAGAAGAATGTCTAAAATCTTTTGTCTACCTAAAAGAAGCATTAATTGGTCCAAAACTTTTGCAATACCCAGACCATACGTCTATGGCAGAAAATTCATAATTAAGACCGACCACCGCCCTTTAACATACCTTTTCTCGATAAAGAGCCCTTCATCTAAATTAACAAGAGTAAGGCTCGATTTAGAGGAGTATGATTTTGAAGTGGAGTACATTGCTGGAAAAGAAAACCACGTCGCAGACGCATTGCCTTGCCTTCATAATTTTAAATTCCAAAATTCTTTTACAAGAGCTATTGTTAAAGCTTTTTAGTCAAAATTAAACAAGACTATCGGGATTATTCTGTGTACTTGACAAATTGTCAATAAGTTGACGAGTAATCAAGATTTTTATCAAGTTGACAAATATTTCTATTCTGTGCATAGCTTGACAACTCTAAAAAGCTCTACGACCTGTGCTTTTCACCATATTGTGGTGAACTAAATTAGCTAAGCGTGGGGCAGTTGAGGGCGAGCAGTTTATTGTGAGTTATAAGGGAGTGATTTGATGTACTTTTATTTGTATGAGTCGTGGCATAGTGGATGATGTATCCGACTCAGACGTTTGGGGTTGCGGGTTCAAAGCCCACTGCAAGCAAGCATTTTTTAAATTTATTATTTTTTTTTTTATTTTATAAATTATTATTTTAATGGACTGTATTTTATTTTCAATAAATCAACGGTTTAGTGCAACAATCGCGAAATGGAAAAAACGTAAGAGTTAAATATTGTTCTTAATTTTTTGTAACAAATATTTTAAAATCATAGCTTTTTCAAAGAAATCAAAAGTGGAACGTGCTACGCATGAGCAATTGGAGCGATATGTGTCAGTTTATGCTTCTAACCCCGAAATTGGAATAGGAAAAATAATCCGCTGGGTTTTTTTGGGGGTCATTTCGGCATGGCTTTGGGGACTCCCTCGGGGCATTTGGGGTTTCCCTCGGGGTCATTTGGGGATCATTCCGGGACGGGTTTGAGGACTCCCTCGGGGTCATTTCGGGGACATTGCGGGATTGTTTTGGGGTCCCCATCGGGTGCATTTGGGTGTCGTTCCGGGATCTTTTTGGGGACTCTCGGGATGATTTTGGGGGCTCCATCGAGGTCATTTAGGGGTCGTTCCGGGATGTTTATAGGGACTCCCTCGGGATCTTTCCGGGGTGGTTTTGGCGACTCCCTCGGGGTATTCCCAGGGTGAATTGGGGTCGGGCCGGGATGTTTTAAGGGACTCCCTCGGAGTCATTTGGGAGAATTCTTGGATGCTTTTGGGGACTCCCTCGGGGTCATTCCGGGATGGTTTTGGGGACTCCATCGGGTCCTCCCGGGGTCATTTAGGGGTCGTTCCGAGAGACTCTGGAGACTCTCTGGTGGTCATTTGGGGGACATAACCCCCAAATAACCTCGAGGGAGTCCCCGAAACCATTCCGGAATGACCTCGGGAGAGTCCCCAAAAAGATACCGGAACGACCCCTAAATGACGCCGGGAGAGCCAGATGGAGTCCCCAAAACCATCCCGGAATGTCCCCCAAATACCCCCGAGGGAGTCCCCAAAACCGTCCCGGAATGATCCCCAAATTACCCCGAGGGACTCCCCAAAACCTTCCCGTAATGATCCCCAAATGACCCCGCGGGAGTCCCCAAAGTCATGCCAAAATTAACCCTAAACGACCCCGAGAGAGTCCCCATAAACATACCGGAACGACCCCCAAATACCCCGAGGGAGTCCCCAAAACTGTACCGGAATGGTCCCCAAATGACCCCGAGGGAGTCCCCAAAACGATACAGGAACGACCCCCAAATGACCCCGGGAGCACCCGATGAAAACCCCAAAAACATCCCGGAATGTCCCCCAAATGACCCCGAGGGAGTCCCCAAAACCGTCCTGAAATTACCCCCAAAATCCCCAGAGGATCTTCCCACAATAATAGCAAAAGTAATAAATCTTCCATTTTCTCTCGATCGCACAATAACAGAATTCTAATTTAAGTTTATCCGTATAAATTAAATTATCAAGAGCGTTTGACTTATTGACAATTTGTGAGCGAAAAGGCTTTTTATTTTTTACATAGAATAGCAATTACTTGATAAATTATTAAAACTTGACAAATAAGCAAGATGGTGAATTTGTCAAGTGCACAGAATAGGGCTGTATGTCTGCATTAAAGGAAAAATTGCCTTAAATTTTTTTGTCCATTTATATAAAGGTAGTCCTTAAAATTTTTTATCATCTTTTTATTTTAAATTTTTTAGTACTGCCTACAAAAAGGCAATTGCAACTTTGAATAGTAATTTAAGTAATTCCTAAGTGAAAATTCTTATCTTTATTTATTTGTTCAAAATAGCAAGATTTAATAGAATTAGTGGAATTTTCGCTGACAACACTGGCGAAAACAACAGAATTCCACCTTGCATCATAACAAGAGAATTCAACCTCGTTTATCAGCTACTTAATTTGCACAGCTGAAAACCGTGGTGAAATTCGCATACGCCTGAAAGTGTAAAAGAATCGTGGTGAAAGTTGCGTACGCCTTAAAGGATGCAAGGACGTGCGTTGAGTTGGGCCTTCAACGAGGTGGAATTCTACAACGCCTGCAACACTCAGGAGGCTAGCCATGAAGGTATGGCCTAATCTTATAAATAGTTCGACTTCTGCGTTACGTAGCTCAAATTTTTTGATCAAACATTGCACTGTCACCGAGTTTTAAACTATATTTCAGGTTTCAAGTCTCTAGATATCCAGGAAGTTAGTTAAAAATCGATTGCAAGATTCCCAATTTAGAAATAATTTTCTCAATATGCGCCACCTAGCAGAAATTTTTTGATAAATATGGCATTGTCACCGGGTTCTGACTTGCGGCTCAAGTTTCATGTCCCTAGCTCATCGGGAAGTTACTCGAAAATCGATCGCAAAATTCCCCCTCTTTTTAAAGAATTTCCAGTTATCTTGACTAACGCCCCACCTAGCGGAACTTGGTTTTCTATAAGTTGTATTGTCACCAAGCCTCTAGCCAAGTGTCAAGTTTCAAGTCTCTAGGAAACCGGGAAGTTAGTTAAAAATGGATTGAAAGATTCCCAAATTAAAATTTGTTTTCTTACTATCTCGATCCGCGATTAGAAGAAGCCTATTTCTGTATGGTGGAAGATGAGTACTTGATTCCCAGTTGAGACCTCGTAATGCAAAAATTAAAAACCGTCTCTGGACCGACTCAATCCGATCAATATGGACTTGAGAGAGAGAGACCAAACACATAAACAGTACTCGAGAATAGATGTACCAGCGAGGTCTTTAGCCCAACGTTTGATAAAACCTAATACACCAGTTGCTTTGTTTATAGTGGTCGAAATAAGTGTGGTAAAACTTAATTTCGGATCAAAAATAACACCTAGATCAGTTACAACAGATATCCGCTTCAGAGGGTTGCCGTTAAGTGTATAAGATGACAGGATCGGCTTCACACGATGAAAAGTCATTTGCTTACATTTAGAGCAGTTCAAAAAAAGTAAACTTGCAGTACACCAGCTTTGAAATGAGTCAAGATCGGCCTGAAGCTGAATAAAACCGAAGAAGTTTGAAGGCAGATATGTGTAACAAAGTTTTACATCTTCTGCGTACATAAAAACTCTAAAATGTAAGATAACCTTTGGTAAGTCGTTAATGAACAAGGTAAAGAGTAATGCACCCAAATAGCTACCCTGGGGCAAGCCAGAAGTTACATCAAACTACTTTGAAATATTGTTGTTGAAGAAAACACGCTGAGTCCTATTTTCAAGATAACTTGAAATCCAACCTAATAAATAAATAAAATTGGAGAAAAAGCAATAGCTTTACGAGATCTTTTGAAACGCTTATAGAGTCTAGATTTAATATTACTTACTTACTTAATTGGCGCTTAACCCGGTTATGGCCGTCCAACAAGGCGCGCTAGTCGCTCCTTCGCTCCGCGAGACGGCGCCAATTGGTCACATCAAGGGATTTTAAATCGTTTTCCATCTGGTCCTTCCAACGGAGTGGGGGCCGCCCTCTACCTCTGCTTCCATAGGCGGGTTCCGATAGAAACACTTTCTTGGCCGGAGCATCATCTTTCATTCGCATAACATAGCCTAGCCAGCGCAGCCGCTGCATTTTAATTCGCTGTACTATGTTGATGTCTGCGTATAGCTCGCACAGCTCATCATTAAATCTTCTTCGGTACTCGCCATCGCCAACGCGTAGAGGTCCATATACCTTTCGAAGAACTTTTCTCTCGAACACTCCCAAAGCCGCTTCATCTGGTGTTGTTATGGTCCATGCTTCTGCCCCATATAGCAGGACGGGTACGATGAGTGACTTGTAGAGTATGATTTTCGTTCGCCGAGAGAGGACTTTACTTTTCAATTGCCTACCTAGTCCAAAGTAGCATTTATTGGCAAGATTGATTCTTCGCTGGATTTCAGTGCTGATGTTGTTGCTAGTGTTGATGCTGGTTCCCAAATAAACGAAGTCTTTTACTATTTCGAAATTATGGCTGCCAACAATAGCGTGATTGCAAAGGCGCATATGCGCTGACTCTTTGCTCGATGACAGCAGGTACTTCGTTTTGTCCTAATTTACCATCAAACCTATCTTTACCACTTCTTTTTCCAGTTTGGAGTAAGCAGAACTAACAGCGCGGGTGTTTAGGCCAATGATATCAATGTCATCAGCATATGTCAGTAATTGTACGCTTTTATAGTATATTTTTCCAGTGCGGTAAGTTCTGCAGCTAGTAGAATTGTCTCCATCATCAAATTAAATAAATCGCACGATAGGGGTCACCCTGTCTGAAACCTCGTTTAGTTTCGAAAGGCTCGGAGAGGTCCTTCCCAATTCTGACTGAGCTGATGGTGTTGCTCAACGTCATTTTGCACAGCCGTATAAGTTTTGCGGGGAAACCAAGTTCAGACATAACGGCATATTGGCAGCTCTTTTTTGTGCTGTGGAAAGCGGCTTTAAAGTCGAAGAACAGGTGATGTGTGTCGATTCTCTTTTCACGGGTTTTTTCCAAGATTTGGCGCATTGTGAAAATCTGGTCGATGGTAGATTTACCAGGTCACGGTGGGCTTCAATCTTTCACACAATACACTTGAAAGAACCTTATATGCGATACTAAGAAGGCCGAGTCCATGATAGTTGGTGCATTTTGCAGTATCCCCCTTCTTGTGGACTGGGCAAAGAACACTTAGATTCCAACCGTCGGACATGCACTCATCCGCCCATATTTTTCTAAGAAGCTGCTGCATGCGCCTTACCAACTCCCCACGGCGGTACTTGAATAGCTCCGCAGGCAATCCATCAGCGCACACGGCCTTGTTGTTTTTCAGTCTGGTTATTGCTATTCGTCATTATCGGGCGGGGGGACAGTTACTCCATCATCACCGATTTCGGGATCGTGTTCTTCATCTCTGCGCGGTGAATTGCTGCCTCCATTTAGGAGAGCAGAGAAGTATTCCCTCCATAATCTAAGCACTCTCTGGACATCAGTTACAAGGTCGCCGTTTTCATTCCTACAGGAGTTTGCCCCGGTCTTAAAACCTGCCGTCTGTCGCCGTATTTTTGGTAAAATTTTCGGGCGTAATTCCTGGTGGGTAGCAGCTCAAGCTCCTCGCACTTACGCCTTTCTGCTTCTGCTTTTTTCTTCCTGAAGAGGCGTCTCTCTTCCCTTTTCAACTCACGATAGCGTGCACACACACCTCTTGTCGCGCTCGCTTTTAACGTAGCCCTGTAAGCAGCGCCTTTTCTTTCGGTTGCAACGCGGCATTCTTCATCGTACCAGTTGTTTTTTCGTGGCCGCCGGTAACCAATTTTTTTCTCGGCGGCAGTACGAAGTGCTTTGGAGATATGCTCCCACTGCAGTGCAGTGTTGTTGTGCTCTCAGAGAGCAGGTGTGAGAGTCGAGTTGCGAAATCATTGGCAATCTGTTATGATTGAAGCTTTTCGACGTCTAGCTTTCCTTGTGTTTTTTGTTCCTTGGTTTAAGCCACTTTGAGTCGGGTGCGTATTTTGGCTGCAACGAGATAATGGTCCGAGTCGATGTTAGGTCCTCGGATCGTGCGACCGTTCGTCTATCACAACGTGATCGATCTGATTGCGAGTATTTCTATCAGGAGACAGCCACGTAGCTTGAGGTATCTTTTTATGCATGAACCTCGTGCTGGATATGACCATGTTTCGAGCACCGGCAAAGTCAATCAGCCTCAGTCCGTTAGGAGAAGTTTCATTGTGTAGGCTGAACTTTCCGACTGTAGGGCCAAATACGCCTTCTTTGCCCACCCTGGCTTTAAAGTCGCCAAGCACGACTTTTATATCATGACGGGGGCAGCGCTCGTATGTGCGTTCTAATTGTTCATAAAAAGTGTCTTTCACCTCTTCGTCTTTCTGCCCTGTCGGCGCATGGGCGCAGATGAATGATATATTAAACAATTTTGCTTTTACTCGGATAGCGGAGAGCCGCTCGTCCACACGCGTGAACGCCAGCACTTGGCGACAAAGTCTCTCTCCCACCACAAATCCGAGGCCGAAACTGCGCTTATTCGTATGGCCACTCCAATAGATGTCACAATTTTTGATCTTCTTTCTTCCTTGCTTCGTCCAACGCATTTCTTGAATGGCGGTGATGTCAGATTTTGCTTTGACGAGGACATCAACCAGCCGGGCATCTGCACCAATCCCATTCAGGGAGCGGACGTTCTAGGTACATGCCGTCAATTCATTGACCTTCAAACGTCTGCTATGCTCGTCATCAACAGAGAGTGTATTTATCCGAGGCTTGTTGTTATATTTCATTGGAGTATGGTTTTACGTGGTGGGTCCCAAGCCCAGCGCACAACCCGCTAAGCGGGGGTGAAAATATTACTTTCACGTTTATATAGCGAGCCGTTTGCTCCAAGACAGACGCCCGCTTGCAGCAGCACCTAGAGATGTACAGACGCTGCCGATGAGATCTCCCCCGGCTAGCCCTTAAACCGATTATGTCAGAGTGGCCTAGCCAGGTTGTCGCCTTCTCACATTAGCTCGCCGCTAAAGGGATGTTTAGCAGCTACCCAGAGGATACTTGGCCGCAAGCGATCGGCAGTAGTGAGCTGCTTGAACCGCATGCAAAAGAATCTCTCTGGTCATTCCCAGGTGAATGGCGGTCAGAAGCTTTCCCCACTTTCGTGGACTTCTACACACGGCTCCACCCTCCACCAGATTTAATATTATCAAGTCTTAATAGTTGCCTTTAGATCCAAGGAGGATTACCCGTGGTGGTACTGGAATAACGAAGAGGGAGAGAAAGCATCAAGAGAGCTATAAAACAAGAAAGTCGCTGTTTCAACATCTGTACACGCATAAAAACTCGACCAGTCGTGGGCGGAAATCAATTTATTGAGCTCATTAAAATTCGTCTTTGAAAAACATCTCGAACGGGGTCGGGAAGTCGGCTTAGAAACATCGAGCATTACAGGTTGAACAACATCCAGTACTATCTCAAGCGTAGGATGAAGGGGGTCTTCAGGAAGGGATAATGGGGGAGTTCGGGTTAGAGTAATACCCGCAGAGTCAACACCAGTAAACACTAAGAGTAAACACTAAGTCTAAGATTTTCCTTTTAGAATTTAAAATATTATTAATTTGGAGAAGAGATGTATCTAACAGGCTATTTAAAAACTCGTGCTGAGTAGTGGGAGTCGTGGTATTGAGTCGACGGTATTGATCCAATTTACTGATGATAAATTGAAATCACCAAGAACTACTAGGCGGTCTTTGTCTCGTAATTGCGAGTACGAACTACAAATAACAGTGCTATGACATGTATAAACGTGTATATCCGATAGTGGCGTTATATACAAGCAGCAGATAAACAAACTAAAATTGTGAAAGGCAAGCCTTACTGCTATGAATTCAATGTCATTTGTGGTGTCCAATAGCAGCAACTCAGATGGAAGCGTCGAGTCAACTGCAATAAGGACACCACCTGCTCTAGACTCACGATCGCGCCGATAAACTACATATTTACGTGAAAAGAGTTCAGAGTTAAAATTATCAGCTTTTAACTAGGTTTCAATAAAAGCTATAACTTGAGAAGTAAAAATAAAACTATTCAGAAAAAAGGTACCTAATTTCGATCTTAGGGCGCAAACATTTTGATAGTTATTTTTTCACTGTTTCCGCAGAGATTTTTGAGTTTTTTGAAGTTCCTGCGGCGTTAGCCTGTTTTGTAAACAAATGCACAACTGAATGTTTCGGCCAGAATGTATGTTCAAGAGCTCTATAAAAATAAGCGTCGGGCTCTGGTATATTAAACGATGAAATATCCCTATCATAACTAAAATTAAATTTATACACGCCTATTTTAATAGGTTGTGAAAGGTCTAGCTTATCTTCTATATACTTAATAATATCATTTTCTGTAAGCGAAGAATGAAGACGGGATACAAAAATTGTCCTGCGAGGCAGTCACGTGCCTCGGTTTCGCATTGCCAACATTAGGCAAACGCACAGCGGCGGAGGTAGAATCACCACCTGTGTTGGTGTAACTGGAAGCAGCATTGTCATTAATGGTTGTTATATCATTAACAGCAGTAATTTCAAAACGAGTTTTAGCAGCAACATTTAATGTTGCATTATCGTGAGAAATCTTGTTTACAGCCAAGCATTCGTATAGACTTTATCAGTGACTATGTGTATAGCATAAGCGTGGGCATTTGTAGTTATTGGCAAGGTCTTTAGCATGAAAGTTAACAGAAACGTTATTAGCAGTCGATTAGTTAGCAGTATCAGCAGCATTAGCAGTAGCAGTATCGGCAGCATTGGCATAAGCTGCAGTAGATTTTGATTTATTAAGAGTTATAGCTGGAGCCACGAGCTGTTGGGCATAAGACATATTACTCTTTTCATTATCTGAGTTAGCAGTAGAAAGCAATGTAGACGATGGCCCACAGTTATTTGCAGCAGTATTTAAACTTGCAAAAACAGGTGATCGGTCGAAAAAATGGCATTGAACACATTCCTGAACGGGGAGAACAAGAGACGGCGACAACGACACATGTGTAAACGCGCAACTATTAATATCGCTGCGCAATGTTCTCGCAGCATTGAGAGAGCTTACAAAACTTGACGTTTTGTGGATACCATCAGTCGTCTCATCCACACAGTCATCGTTGTTTTTGTGAGAATTAGCTTTTAATTTAACATGAATGTTAATATCATTTTTTATTTCTGCAATTTGTTCAGTCAAAAGTTTAAATTTCACATCAATTGCAAGCAAGGCAGATTCTAGGCCAACTTTATGTGACACCAAGACGTTGTCATATGCCTTACAAAGTTTGTCATAGGCATTCAAGCATTCCGTGCAAAAGTAACTGAGATGCCGGTCCTTAGCTAGAAATTTTACATCGTATGCAGACATGTTGCCTTCACAGCATGTACGATGGAAGAATTTTTTACAAAACAATAAGAGTCTCACTTCGTCCAAAACTCTTATCGCACTTAGCACAGAAACTATCCATTGCACCAATATTGGCAGAAAAAAGAGAAAACCAGATAAAACAAAATAAAATTTGCAGAGCGATAACACAACACGTCTGTACAGCACGACTGTTCAGCAGGAATATGGAAATCTTCTATGATATATTAGAATAAATATCACCAAGTTAAACGTTTTTATATTGGAAATTAAGGTGAAATTGCCAAAAATCGTTCTATCTGAACGATCGGCTATATGGGATATATACTATATATAGCTCCGATCAAAGTGATTTTTTCAGAAAACCTTCTATGATATATTAAAATATATATCACAGAGTTTCACGTTTATACTTTCTAAATTAATGGAGAAATTGCCAAAAATCTTTCTATCTGAACGATCGGCTGTATGGGATATATACTATATATAGCTCCGATCAAAGTGATTTTTTCAGAAAACCTTCTATGATATATTAAAATATATATCACAGAGTTTCACGTTTATACTTTCTAAATTAAGGGAGAAATGGCCAAAAATCTTTCTGTCTGAACGATCTGTAAGCTAACCCCAAAGTGGTTAGTTTCGATTTGCTTACCTGTAAATATTGCTCGTGGTCTCGGAGGGCACCGCCTCCACACCGTGATGGTTTTCCTCAGAATTTTCCGCATGATCTTAGCGTGACGGTCGCTTCTCGCCACGATCCGTTTAATAAAAAAGTCCTAATTTAATTTTTAATGCTATAAACACTTTTATTATTTTCAATTTACTTATTCACGCTGGACAACACGTCCGGCCACTTTTGCTGCAAAAATTTATCTTGTGTCAATAACATTTTTATGTCAGTGATGTGGGCCGCAGTTGTATTTGACATGTGCGTTGCCACCTGTACGCGCCTCTCAAATGCAACTTAAGGCCTAACCACATAGAATACCTTATTATATTTTGGTGCAAGTCTTATGTTCTTTATATCACCCTTCCTTTTGAAAAGAAGAATTTGGCAAATTAAACACGTATGCCATATTCTTCTTTTGTATTCTATTAATTGATTCGGATGAACGAAAATATTAGAGAGTACCTTCCTTTTTGAAATTCGTTCATCTAGAGCAATTTTACATTTTGATGCAAGATAAATTAAAAATGTTAAAATTACATTAATAGTTTTTGTATGTTTTTGTTTGTATAATAAATTTAAATTTTATATAGTTCAATTATGAATTTTCAATTTCATAAATTTTACATTAAGATATATATAAGTACATGTCGGAAAATATTTTTTTTTGTGTTTTACATTTTGCATTGAAGCACATGCTAAAATCGACATTTAAATTTGAATCATTTTTGGTAGACATTTAAATTTGTATTTGTTTTGTTCTGCCTTCTTGACTGTTTGTAAATATATTGTATGTACATGTGAATGTAATACTACTGTATTTATTAATTTATTTTGTTTATTCTATTTTTATGTACAGTCTTTTCTTTTAGTATTGTTTCATCAAGAATTGTAACATTAGGGTCGTTAATTTTAATTACAACAAAAGGTCCCTGGTATATATTTTCATGTTTGTGGCGTGGTTCTTTTTGTACAAGAACTTTATCGTCTATTTTAATAGCTAATGGTCGTGCCGTTCTATCATAAAACGTTTTGGTTTGTATTTTATTTTTAATTATTAAATCTTTTGGCATTTCATGTGTTTTCTGCATTCTAAATTTAATCTCTTTAGCATAGTTTTCGGCATTGTAAAGTGGACCAATTTTTTCCTTTCGTAATTCATGCGGCAAAGTTGCCTTTTTACCAAATACTAATTCGAAGGGAGAAAATTTATTGACGAAAACTGTGCTAGTTGTTGTATTGTGTAGGAAAGTAAAGTATTTTAAGTAAATATCCTAATCATAAAAGTACTGTTTAAATATGCACGTAAGTATTCATTAAAAACTCTATGATTATGTTCAATTGTACCAACAGTTTCGTGATGGTATGCAGTTGAAAAATTATATTTAATATTTAAAAGTTTGGTTAATTCTTCAAGTAATTCATTTTTAAATTCTGTACCTAAATCTGATTTTATGACGTTCATTACGCCGTAGTTAAAATAAATGTTAAGAAGATTGCTGAAGCAACTGTTTTTGCTGATTTGTCTGGTATAGCAACTGTTACCAGATATTTGGTCATCTCGCAAATCATGGTAACTGCGAACTTGTTACCGTGTTTGGACTCAGGGAGAGGTCCTATTTTATCTATAACTAGTATATCAAATGGTTTACAAGAAGTTGGTGTTAAAACGAGTTTTTCTTTCGTTTTTGGTTGAACCTTGTTTAAAAGACAATCAATACAACTTTTGATATATTTCGCTATATCACGAGTCATGTTCTTCCAATAAAATTTTTTCGAAGTTTTGTGTAAAGTTTTTTTCATTCCGCAGTGTCCACCTGAAATGGGATCGTTATGGTAAACTTTCATTAGTTTTGTGTCTTCGTCTGTTACTGTCCACTGGATCTGTTAAAATAATTTCTAATGGTGTTAAAATCTTGTTTCCAATATCTTTGAAATTTGTAATAGCATAATGTTTGAATAAAGTATCGCTTTTAGGCCATTCAATCTGCTTAATTTTGCGTTTGCCGGCTTCTGATTCAAGCCTCGAAATTAATTTCTCTAAAGTTATTATTTCGTTAACAAGCTCAAAACTAAGTAACTCGAGTTTTTTATGTTTTATATGCGCAATAATTCTCATTTTTGTTGATTTATTATTTTTATCGTAAGTAATTTCAGATTTTATCCGTGGTACTTTTTTCGAAAATTAAATGAAAATTTGTCGTAGACATGTAAAATAAGTTGTTTTTCGTCGTTTTTGTCTGTTTTCCTAGGAAGGTTTTCATCGTTTTGCCATTTTGTCATTGATCTCGTCTGTACTGCTAAAATTTGTTTGTTCGATTCCTTAATCTCATCGATTGTAATACGCGATAGTGCATCAGCACCAACGTTTGATTTACCTTAATATATACAATAGTGAAATTATATTCAGCTTGTTCTAGCTTTATTCTTGACAGTTTTGAAGATGGGGCTTTCATGTTGATTTGTAGGTATACTATAGGTTTTTGATCTGACTTTACAATAAAATGGGTGCCATAAACGTATTGTCGAAATTGTTTGATTTCAAAGTAAATAGCTAAGAGTTCCAACTCTATAATTGGTTTTTTCTGCTCTGCTTTATTAAATGCTTTAGAAGCGAAACAAATTGGTAAATCACTGCCTAGCTGTTCTTGACTCAAAATAGCGCCACATCCAGTTGTGGAAGCATCAACGGTAATGATGAATTGTTTTGTAAAATCTGGGTATTGAAGTAATTTTGGTGAAAGTAACGCTGCTTTCAAAGATAAAAATGCCCTTTCGCACTCAACATCCCAAACGAATTCAACTCTTTTTCTGATTAATCGATTTAGAGGCGCTGCCAGAGACGCAATATTAGGTATAAACCGTCTGTAATAGTTTGCAAACGCGACGAATCGTCGTCGCGCGTCTTTATCAGTCGGTTTTGTATACCTTTTAACTGCGTTTATTTTGGAGTCATCTGGCAACAAACCTTTGGCTGAACATTTATGACCTAAAAATGTAACTTCTGGTGGTAAAAAGTTGCATTTATTTGGATTAAGTTTCAGATTGAAAGACCTACAAGTATTGAAAACTTTTGAAGGATTTTTAATATGGTGTACTTTACTACAACCTATGACGATAATATCGTCGACGTACAAAAATGCGACGTTGGGTGGTATACCCGAAAAAGCTATTGCCATCATTCGTGAGAATGAATTTGGTGTTATATTTAAACCGAATGGAAGCACTTTCCATACAAATGCACCTCGGTCAGTGCTGAAAGAAGTAATGTCCCGTGAGTCAGGATGCAAGGGGATTTGATGAAATCCTGAAAAAAAATCTAATGTGGAAAAATACTTTGCCCTGCCAAGATTGTCTAAGATATCGACAACTCTAGAAATTTATCAGCAATGAGTTTTTAGTTTCTTGCGCGAAAATCTACGCTTTTTGACCATTAGTATCCTTCTTTGGTACTATAATCAAAGGCCTATTGTAATTGGTGTAACTAGGTTCAATCAAATCGTTGCCTAACAGTTTATTTACTTGGTGATTTATTTCTTCGCGTTGAGAGTATGGCAACCGATAGTTTTTAACATATACCGGCTCGTTGTCTGTCAATCTTAGTTTTTGCTCGTAGAAGTTGTTTAGTGTCATTTTGTCCGTGTCAAGAGCGAAAATGTCGGTAGAAACTATGCAAAGGTCAATTAATTTACTTTGAGCATGTTGAGGTATTTGATTTTTTAAAGTTGAAGTCAGTTTTTTCGTTTGTCTTCTGTTTCTGTCTTGTTAATTGTATAAACATTATTATTTGAAAGTTTTTATGTCCGAATACTGTTTCTTTTTACATACCTGACATCATCCGTAATGTTTATGACTTTAATTATTGGGTTACTGGAATTAACAATGAACCACGCTGTGAATACGCCTTTTTCAATTTCCTGCGAGTACACGAAAAGTTGCTCGGATGAATCTCCTAAATCAAAAAGTCTGAAGATTTCACATCTGGGAGGAATGATACAACTTTCTTTCTTTACCTAATATGACATCGAATGGAATATTAAAGTCTTCATCTACTACATGTAAAGTATGTTTAAGAGAAAAGTTTGAAAATTTTAGATTTACGGCAATTTTACCTAAAGTCGAACCTGAATTTGAAGTGACACTGGTAATGTTAATAATGTCGTTTGTATTTAATGAGATATTACTGTCTATATTTATTAATGAAATGTCTGTTTGAGTGTATACTAACAAAGAACAAATTTTTGTGACTCGTTAAGGTGTAATTGTATAAAATCTGAGTAATTTAAATTTAAACAATAGATGGTTATTGGTGAGGGAAGTTCGCTTACTCGCTAAGTTCGTCCTCCCTCAGTGTTCGCTCCTGAGGGGCACTCGCGTTTAATGCGCGAACGTTTGCGTTTCTACCTCTACCGTTTGATGATCTTGAATTGTTACGTCTATTGTTACTGCTATTTGAATTTGAATTGGAATTTGGACGTGTATTGCTATTGTTGCTATTCGTGTATCTATTTACGTTATAATTCCTATATCTTTGATTATTGTTGCCGTTACGGTTGCTGTTGTATGGGAATGAGCTATTATTTCTATAACCAGCATAGCTGCGATTTGGGTAAAAACCACGATAACAACGACGTGAATTTCTGAATGTATTGTTACCACGCGTTCGAAAAGCTAGAGCCTGACGCTCTGTTACTTCGTTGTTTTGTTCTACAATTAATTTTGCTACTACGTCCTTCGTATCAGTAAATGCCGTTGAGGCTAAAATAGTTTTGACTAAAATGGATTTTGCATTTAAACGACAAACGTTAACCTTTGGTTCGACTGCCATTTCATAAGCTTTCGCTTGTGTGATCCCTTCAATAATAAGAGACCGCTCGAGTGAGTAAGCTAAATTTTCAATTTTTTTTTGGCAAAATCTGTATAATTGTTCTTGTTAACGTGCAACGCTGCTATTTTCCCTGCTAAAACTTTCGAGTTGTTTGAATCCAGTTTTGATTTTAAGAACGCTATAAAAGTACCAAATTAATTTACATCAGCGAACTCCTCAAGTAATTCGATTTTTTCTATAAAGGTTTCAAGTGCTAGGGGATCACCGCTGTAGTTTTCTCTAATAGAAGTAGCACACATGTTAATGAAAGCTTTCTTTTCGTCAATTGTAGCCATGATTTGATCGTTAAGATCTGAAGCTGAATTAGAAGAAGGTGAGACAACGTTTGCGCTAATTGAATCGTTAAGATTTTACTTTAAATTAGAAGAAGTTAAATTTTTACTGGAAAACCCTTCGAAGCCTGGGAAATCTGCTGACAAAGATAATTCATTTTCCTGTTTTGTGACTTTTTCGGTCGAAGATGAAGTTAAACTTTCGGAGCTTGAACCTTATTTATCGAAATCTGGTTCTGAATTAGAAGTTTTGTGAACTCTCTTCCTATCTCTAAAGTTGTACATATGTATGTAGTTATAAGAATAGCAAAAAAATTCAGTTGAAACTATTATGAAATTAATGAAGCACTTACTTGGATATAGAAATTTATAATTGAAGGCGAAAAGTTGAGGAAAAAGAGAAAAAAAAAAATTTGGGAAAAGGGAATTGATTTACAGTGAATTGTCGCTAACGAAATATTTAAAAATTTATTGCCAGAATTAATTCCACTGAAATATAATTGTTTGAAAAATCTGTAAGAAATAATTGAATTTAAAATGGCACAAAAGTATATAAGTATGAATTGGTAAAAATCTCAAAATTGTGGTAAACTGTTCAAAAAAATCCATATATATACACGGGCGCACCGCTTTATTAAAAAAAATTTCAATTGGTTTTTCACAGAACCACCGTTTTATATCAGAAAAAATCGTTTGGTTTTTCACGGAGTCACCGCTTTATATCAAACAAGTAAGGAAGGTTAAGTTCGGTTGTAACCGAACATTACATACTCAGTTGAGAGCTATGGTGACAACATAAGGGAAAATAACCATGTAGGAAAATGAACCGAGGGAAACCCTGGAATGTGTTTGTATGACATGTCTACCAAATGAAAGGCACTAAAGAGTATTTTATGAGGGAGTGGGCCATATTTCTATAGGTGGACGCCATTTAGGGATATCGCCATAAAGGTGGATCAGGGTTGACTCTAGAATTTGTTTGCACGATATGGGTATCAAATGAAAGGTGTTTATGAGTATTTTAAAATGGAGTAATCCTTAGTTCCATAGGTGGACGCCGTTTCGAGATATCGCCATAAAGCTGGACCAGGGTTGACCCTAGAATTTGTTTGTACGATATGGGTATCAAATTAAAGGTATTAATGAGGGTTTTAAAAGGGAGTGGTGGTAGTTGTATAGGTGGTCGCCTTTTCAGAGATATCGCCATAAAGGTGGACCAGGGGTGACTTTAGAATTTGTTTGTACAATATGGGTATCAAAAGAAAGGCGTTAATGAGTATTTTAAAGGCAGTGATCCTTAGTTCCATAGGTGGACGCCGTTTCGAGATATCGCCATAAAGGTGGACCAGGGGTGACCCTAGAATTTGTTTGTACGATATGGGTATCAAATTAAAGGTATTAATGAGGGTTTTAAAAGGGAGTGGTGGTAGTTGTATAGGTGGTCGCTTTTTCAGAGATATCGGCGTAAAGGTGGACCAGGGGTGACTCTAGAATGCGTTTGTACAATATGGGTATCAAAAGAAAGGTGTTAATGAATATTTTAAAAGGCAGTGGGCCTTAGTTCTATAGGTGGACGCCTTTTCGTGGTATCGCAGCTTAGACTTTGTTTGTACGTTATGGGTATCAAACGAAAGGTGTTAATGAGTATTTTTAAAAGGGAGTGGGTCTTCGTTCTATAGTTGGTCGCTTTTTCGAGATATCGCCATAAAGGTGGACCAGGGGTGACTCTAGAATATGTTTGTACGATATTGGTACCAAATTAAAGGTATTTATGAGAGTTTTAAAAGGGAGTGGTGGTAGTTGTATATGTGAAGGCGTCTTCCAGATGAAAATGTGGACCAAGGTGACCCAGAACATTATCTGTTGGATACCGCTAATTTATTTATATATGTAATACCTGCCAAGATTTCAAGGGTTTTTTATTTCGCACTGCAGAACTTTTTCATTTTCTTCTACTTAATATGGTAGGTGTCACAACCATTTTACAAAGTTTTTTCTAAAGTTATATTTCGCGTCAATAAACCAATGCAATTACCATGTTTCATCCCTTTTTTCGTTTTGGAATTTTGGCATTTTTTTCATTTTTCGTAATTTTCGATATCGAAAAAGTGTGCGTGGTCATAGTCGGATTTCGTTCATTTTTTATAACAAGATAAAGTGAGTTCAGATAAGTACGTGAACTAAGTTCAGTAAAGCTGTGTCGATTTTTGCTCAAGTTATCGTGTTAAGGGCCATGCGGAAGGACAGACGTACGACTGTCTATAAAAACTTGGCGTGGCTTCAACCGATTTCGCCCATTTTCACATAAAGCAGTTATCGTCATAAAATCTATGCCCCTACCAAATTTCAAAAGGATTGGTAAATTTTTGTTCGACTTATGGCATTAAAAGTATCCTAGACAAATTAAATGAAAAAGGGCGGAGCCACGCCCATTTTGAAATTTTCTTTTATTTTTGTATTTTGTTGCACCATATCATTACTGGAGTTGAATGTTGACATAATTTGCTTATATACTGTAAAGATATTACATTTTTTGTTTAAATTTTACTTAAAAAAAAAATTTTTTTTTATAAGAGGTAGTGGTCCTTCTTCGATTTTGCTAATTTTTATTAAGCATACATATAGTAATAGGAGTAACGTTTCTGCCAAATTTCATCATGATATCTTCAACGACTGCTAAATTACAGCTTGCAAATTTTTAAATTACCTTCTTTTAAAAGTGGGCGGTGCCACGCCTATTGTCCAAAATTTTACTAATTTTCTATTCTGCGTCATAAGTTCAACCAACCTACCAAGCTTCATCGCTTTATCTGTCTTTGGTAATGAATTATCGCACTTTTTCGGTTTTTCGAAATTTTCGATATCGAAAAAGTGGACGTGGTTATAGTCCGATATCGTTCGTTTTAAATAGCGATCTGAGATGAGTACTCAGGAACCTACATGCCAAATTTCATCAAGATACCTCAAAATTTACTCAAGTTATCGTGTTAACGGACGGACGGACGGACATGGCTCAATTTCGATCCTGATGACTTTGATATATGGAAGTCTATATCTATCTCGATTCCTTTATACCTGTACAACCAACCGTTATCCAATCAAACTTAATATACTCTGTGAGCTCTGCTCAACTGAGTATAAAAATTATCAAATTTATAGGATACCTGCAGACTGCTTATCTAGCTCACTCAGTCTTATATGGTGATATTTTGTTGGAAAATGTACGTATTAAAAAAACTGAAAAATGGAAATTCAGGCATGTGAAACTTTAAATTGAAGATTTGTGAAATGATTTGAAAATTTGGAAAATGGAAGCTTGACAGTATGAGAATTTGTAAAATGAGTTGAGGAATATTTAAATTAGGAATTTGAAAGTATGAAAAATTTGAAGAAAATGTAAATTTGTAAAATGAATTGAAAAATTTGCTAAAAAAAAATAAAATAAAGTTGCAGACTTGAGACAGATGACCTCTTTGGCATAGTAGGTGAAAATGAGATACAAAATATACTTGACACACTCAACAATTTAACAAGAATATAAAATTTACTGTAGAAGTAGAAAATAACGGAAAATTAGCTTATTTTGACTCTGAAATAAACAGACGAGGCAATCGACTAAAACTTAAGTGGTATAAAAAATAAATAGCTTCAGGGCGAATTATAGATATTAATTCTAAGCATCCCAAATCCATGATTGCAAATACAGCATTGGGCTGTATACGGAAAATGCTACTTACCTCAGAGGAAGTGTACCACAGGGAAATAAAGAAAGAAATAGTCATATTCTTAAAAAATAATGATTTTCCTAAACACACAATAAGAAGGTTAATCAAAAAAGCTAAATTGCCAAATAACACTAAAAAACCCGGAAAACCATTAAATTTTAAGTCGCTGGCCTCTGTACTTCAATTACACAAGTATACACGGTTTTGGATCTGGGCAACTAAAAGTGGTTTTTAAGTCAATTTATGACGCTGAATCAGAATCTGCATTCCGTTTTTTAAGATTGATTCTAGTTTTTAATATAGTCAATAAATTCATTTTTTAAGATTTTTGTCAAATAATATTCATTTTATTAACTTAAAAGTAACAAATCAGAAATGAAGATTGGTGGAACTTTGCCTTTTGTATTGTTTAGTATCTGTTTCGCGTATTAGAGTCCAACAATAGTCGCTCATCATGCCTTCATCCCAAAATGCTTGGTATCGTCTTTCAATGTTGGCTAGATCTTGGTGTAACGGCTCTACCTGTTCGTCGCTCGTATCACCCAAGTTTTCGGGAAAAAATCGAGATGGGAATGCAGAAAATGCATCTTTATAGACATCCGAGCTCCAATCTTGCGATATTTTTCCAACATATCGCCAATAATTTCGTCAAAATTAGGGGATTTGTGATTACCAAGAAAGTGGTGAACGATATTTTGAAAAGATGCCCACGCGGCTGCTTCATCGGGCGTTAAACATTTTGTAAATTCTTTATCAGCCATTAGTTTTCTAATATCAGGTCCGACAAATATTCCTTCTTTGATTTTTGCATATGACAATTTAGGAAACAACTTGACTAAGTACTGAAAAGCCGGTCCTTCACGGTTTAATGCTTTGACGAAGTTCTTTATAAGACCAAGTTTAATATGAAGAGGTGGCAGGAAAATATCTTGTGGATTTACAAGTGGTTCAGCGGAGACGTTTTGCTGTCCAGGCTCATATTGAGTACGACTTTGCCATTCTTTCCTCACATAATGATGTTCAGTTGCGCGGCTATCCCACAAGCATAAGAAACAACAAAATTTGGTGAATCCAGATTGCATCCCAGTTAAGATGCCAATAACCTGTTGAAATAATATTAAAATAAATGTTTTCGATTTAATTGGAATTAATGTTTATACCTTTAGATCACCACATATTTCCCATTTATGATCATTGTATTTGATGAAGCACAGAATCTTCCGCATTGTTTCGTAGCATTCCTTCGTTTGTACTGCATGAGCAATCGGAATAGATGGTTTGTTATTCCCGTTGTGGAGAAGAGCAGCTTTTAGGCTGTATTTGGAACCATCAATGAATAAACGCCATTGGTTTCGATCGTAGGGTGCATTCGTTTCATTAAATAAACCATTAATATCGTTACAGAAACTTATGTTGTCTTCTTTTTTGAAGAACGGTCGAAGTGCCTCATTTCTGTTTCTGTATATACAGTGTTTCTGTATATAGCAACTCTGCTTTTTGTTTGGACAAATTCAAATTACGAATCAAATCGCTTAGTTCATCTTGCAAAATTAAATGTGGCCCTTCCATGACAAAGTCGCTTTCACTGCTCGGGGGTGATGGAGTTAAAGTTTCCAGGACGTTTGCACTTATACTTCGATAAACTGGCAATGGATCATTAGCAGTACGTGGAACTGGCTTGGATACTGATGATAGATCAGGATAATTATATTTTGCAAATTTTTTTGCATTTATACCCGTAACTTTCATCAAACAAAAATAGCAATCATCTTTATGGTTTTTAGGTTCTCTCCAGAGCGCTGGCATTGAAAAGGAAAAGTACTCACGTTCTCCCGATGACCACTTATACAGCTTTGTTTTGCGTGCGTTACAAATAAATTTCGGTCTCCATGACTTACGAGTGTCTGCTACGCTGAAACCAAAGTAGTGCAGATACGCATCTTTGAGCGCATTTGTTATTATTTTGCCACTTTTTTTAATCATATAACCACCACAAACGTAACAAAAACACTTTGGATCAACTTTGCAACACTGTCTCTGCATTTTTATTTTTATATAATGGTGTTGATGGTTTAGAATATATTTTAATTCTGAGTCTTAAACTATTTTACATTTGCTTATATATTAAATCTTAAAACTATGTTCCTAAACGTAACTATACTTGTAAGTGCGTTTGTGTATCTAATGTTAGACAAAGGACTAATTTTAATGTTTTCTTAGTTTATTCTATTGTTTGCTTCTATTGTTCTATTGATTCTATTGTTTGTTTGTTCAAGGGAATTGCTTGAATATTAAGAAACCATCTGTTTTGTATGAGGGTTGTTTATACTTATCTTTCCTCAAGTGGACTGTATGTGTGTACATATGTGTGTGTATGTGTGATAGGTTTAGGTACCTTATCCTGTTTGTTTTGTAAGTATGTATGTATGACAATATTATCTTAAATTCTAGTGGACTGTATAAATTTACTTATTTTAGAGCGGCGTAGTTATATGTTCATACTTTTATGAACATTCTGCCATTTTTACTTACTTATCAAGCAGTGCCACGATTTAAAAGCTGCTATAACAGCACAATGGTGCTATAATGCGAGATCTCGGAAACTAGAATCAATCTTGAAAAACTGAATGCAGATTCGAATTCAGCATATCAAATATAGTTAAGAATCGCTCTTATCTGCTCACATCCAAAAGTTGACCTGAATTTGTAAACTTGTGTTATCAGAACGCTTGGCTAAATCTGATTGTTACAACAAGGATAACACAAAAATAGCACATAAGCAATCTAATACTTAAAATAATTTTTCAATACAACGAAGGCAACTATACCAAATATGGACAAAAGCAACGTTGTGTATAAAATTCCCTGTAAAGGCAAGGTTGAGGAAACTTGCAATAGTATTTATGTCGGTACAACTAAGTCCAAACTAAAAACAAGACTATCACAACATAAATCCGATATAAAACTATGCCATCAACAAAATAACCAGAAAACAGCACTCATGGCACACTGTGCAGCTAGCGGGCACATACCTAACTTTGACGAGACCAAAATACTGCAACAAAAACAACATTACAGTAAACGATTCACTCTTGAAATATTATACATTATGAACGTACCGACTAACATACGACTCAACTTTAAGAGCGACGTTATTTATTATTATTTTTGTTTTTATTAGATTTGTAACCCTGATGACGATTGCCGCAGAGCAGTCGAAATTTATTGGTTGAGAAAAAAGAAAAAAAATCATCAAAGGTGTTTTATAAATAAGATAATTATTAAAAATTGCAGACTTGAAAATGTTGATTTTAAAAATTGTTGAAAATTGAGAAAGTATTAGTGGTTAAGTTTAGAATTTAGACGCACGTACCGTTTTAGTAAAAAATACAAGTGTTTTATATAAACGAATGCACCGTTTTTATCAAAAAAATCCAAATTATTTTATACGAACTGACGCACCGTTGTAATCAAAAATCAAAAAAATTTATAATATTAATTGTAAAGTTTTTGTATACATATATGTAAAAAAACACTTAGGAAAAACTTTATTAATACATACATACATATATCATATACTTATTTTTCTGCTGATGTTAAAGCTGGCCTTCGCTGCTGACGGTGGTTGCTGCTGCTGGGATTTGCTCTTGATAGTGTTCGTTGCTGCTGACGTTCGCTGCCGCTGGCGGTGGTACAGTTTATGATGCCGTTATTTGAGTGGCGTGGGTTATTATGTAAATTATAATTAAATGATTTATGTTATCTTCGATCTTTCTAATTGAAAATTTTGTAGTTCGTAGAATTTAGTTCTTTATGTTATCTCCGTAGTGTTTAATTTTTAGATAATTTGTTGTAATAGAAAATAGTAATTTTTAGATTTTTGTTTTTTTCGCATTTGAAAATTGTAAAATTGTATATTGTAAATTTTTATTATTTCCGCATTTTTGGTTTTTAGAAAATTGTTGTATTAAGTTTGGATTATTTTATTTTGAAAATTGTCTTTAATAATTTTTCACACCGCACGCACTCAACTCACCTGTACCACCAAAGACCATCACGGTAGCCATTTAAGCTAACCCCAAAGTGGTTAGCTTCGGTTTGCTCCCCTGAAATTATTGCTCGTGGCCTCGGAGCGCGCCGCCTCCACACCGTGGTTGTTTTCCTCAGACATTTCCGCAGGATCTTAGCATGGCGGTCGCTCCTCGCCACGATCCGTTTTAATAAAAACTCCTAATTTAATTTTCAATGCTATAAGCACTTTTATTATTTTCAATTTACTTATTCACGCTGGACAACACGTCCGGTCACTTTCGTTGCAAAAATTGATCTTGTGTCTATAACATTTTTATGTCAGTGATGTGGACCGCAGTTGCTACTTGTACGCGCCTGTCAAATACAACTTAAGGCCCAACCACATAGAATACCTTATTATATTTTGGTGTAAGGCTTATGTTCCTTATAGATCGGTTGTATGGGATATAACTATATATAGCTCCGATCAAAGTAATTTTTCAGGATATCTTCTGTGATATATTAGAATATATATCACCGAGTTTCACGTTTATAATTTCTAAATTGCGGCAGGAATGACCAAAATCGTTTTATCTGAACGATCAGTTGTATGGGAGTTATATGTTATAGTGGTCCGATCCTACCGGATACTACATGTACAAAAGCGTGGTGGCAACGGCGTGCACCAACAGAATTGTATAAGAATAGGATTTAGGGGGGAAAAGGAAAGGAAAATAAAAACACTATACAATTTCGTATTAGTAAACAGAAATACAATGGTTTTTATTAAATGGTCTGTGGCCTAAACATAAAGGCCCCTTGACGTAAGCAATAAAAGAAAAAAATGGAATGCCACGTCATAGCACGTCCAGTAAGGCGCTGTATCGGAATAAGGGAGTGCAGATGCGGACTGCAAGCATTGCACGCCATGTGGTTGACCTAACGTTTCGCTCTCCGGTAGAAAAAGAACAGAAGTTACTAAGTATAAGTACGTGGTTTTGAATTCCGTGCATATTTACTTAAGTATATATAAGGTTGCGCATGGGTGAGGCGTGAAAATCGGAAATTTATTTTTGGCAGGCTCCCGAGACCACCAACCCGAACACGGTCGGTTGGGTTAGGAGACCGCCAACTGTCGATGCCGGTGTACCGCCACCATCATTTCGGCCTATATGTCAGCGCCGAGTGTAAGCCGTATTGGAGATGAGTGGTAGAATTGCGGATCCGCTAGCCGCATGAATTGAAAGGGCGCGACAATCTTCGGGTCCACATTGGACGGGGGACTAAAGCGGCAATGGCTTTCGACGACGGCTGCTTGAGTTGTTATGTGCGTCGATGACCCGAATTTGCCACGCCGTACGAGTGTGTATTCCCCATGTCCTTGACGCTCCAATTGTAAGTCGCGTACCAGCTCTGCATCGACGATGGTGCTGGTGGCACAGGGATCGACGATGCCACGAACCAAGTGTAAGTGCCCGCGGGATTCGATGCGAACGATGGCCTTCGGCGCAATTGGTACGAAAGGTCGCATGATGGGAGCTGGAGTAGCTTGGAGGAGTCGACCTGTACGAAAACCCTCCGGTATGTCGCGCGATAGTGCTCGTATGTTTTGGGCGTCGATTTATTTCGCCGCTGCTGTCTTCCGCGTTTAGATGACTTGGTCGGGCCTTATTGGAGTCCGATGTCGCTGTGCCGCCAGTTGTCCCGTTCGTTTCGACGTTTATTTGCTTTCGCCGCGCTTCTTTCATGCTGTAACAGCGGCCGAAAACTGCGCATCCCTTGATTGACCGTCTTGGTCTTGTCTCCGTTTTACCTCTTTCTTCCTCCGCTTTTGCTCTCCTCCTCCACCTGCTGAGCCCAGGATTAGCCGGTCCCGACAGGTTGATTGACAACGCGTCGTCGGACGTGTTGTCGTCGCCATTTGTGGTTGTCTCGTCGCATACCGGCCAACGCTCATCATGGCTTCTCTTGCCACCTCTTGCAGCGAACTTGCTGCTACACTTGTTCACCCGTTGAAAGGGTGACAGACAGTGCGAACAGTACTTATGTATATAGAAGCACTGCCCGCAACCTCTCTTCTGGAGATTTTTTTCGATATTCGGGACAGATTCGGATACTATGTTCCCTGCCTCTGAGCTGGCAATCGACGTCGAAACGCGTTGCGTCTCCCTCTGACTTTGCCAGAAAAGTTTGGTAGCGGTTCATGATCTGAAAGAGTATTGGTATCATTGATCATGCCCAAATTGAGGTTGGCGGAGTGTTGTTTGGGTGGCGTAAACAAAAAAATTATAACAATATACTTTCGCTAAAGAAATTTTGAAATAAAATTTAATTGAAATAAAGGATTGAAGACCATAATTAAAGACCTAAAATTTGTTTTTGATTTGTGGTGAACTTTATTTTTACAACAAGTGGCTTGCCACCAAACGGAACGGTTCGAAACCTGGCTGAAAAGGTACAACAGAGTTGCATTTCCATCATTCAACATTATTTTCGACGTGTATTGTCGATAATGTTGAGATTCGTGGAATTAAGTATATTTTTTTTTTAAATCTCGACCAAAT